>NC_136073.1:204240217-204848383 GCF_964261635.1 Lissotriton helveticus
GGCTGTAGGCCATGCACAGTAGGGGGTTGGATGCCTGTGTAGGGTTGAGAGCAGGACCTGGCTGGAGGTCATGCACAGCACGAGGTTGGCTGCCTGTTCAGGGCTGGGTGCATAGTGCTTAAAGCCCTTTTGACGCCCAACAAACTAGAAGTACAGAAATATACATTTGTGACAATATGATTCATAGAGCACTGCACTGTAAATCAGCAGTCACAAACTCAGTCCTCCATGCAGAGAGCTTCCACCAAACCATTTTAAAGTGGTGCCCTTCCTAAAGATAGTTCTACGTATTAAAAGAAATTGTTCACACAAAAAGGAATTCAACAAACATAGCCTTGAAACAAGCAAGCACTTTAAGATGAGAAAACATTCAGCAAGGATCATTAATTCTGGTCTCCAAAAAACAAAATCCGTAGACAGAAATCAAATATCATAAACAAAAGAGAAACAACTGGAATCAAGTAAAATTAGAATGATCACCAATTTCTCGGCAGAAGCCAACAAGCTAAAACAAATACTTCAGAAACATTGGGGCTTGGTAAGAATGGGTCCAACAGTGGTGGAACGAATAGGCAACCATGCTTTTATAACGTTCAGAAAAACTTGTGATACGAAGGACAAACTTCTACATAGCCATTCCAGAATGGGAAAAGATAATTGGATGAATCCTCCTGGTTTTTGGAAATGTATATAATACAAAGCCTGTAAAATTGGCAAAAACACACAACAATTTATGACCTATACAGAACAAAGATACAGAATTAAATAGAACATGACATGTAAGAGTAAATGTGTGATCTAGTTATAAAATGCCTCTGGAATTTGAAATATATTGGGAGTACAACATGCCACGTGAAGAAACAAATCCTTGAACATATTAGGTCCATATCAAATAAAGATGGAAGCAGTGGCCAAGCACATGGAAAAAATACATCAAAACGACTGAAAGAAACTTAGCTTTTATAAAACTGATTATTTGCAGAGATTTAAAAGAGGTGGAAACAAAGAAAACATCTTGCATCAAAGAGAGTCATGATACACTATTTTGCGCCACACTATTTCTCCAAATGGTTCAAATCAGGATGACGAACTGTATGTGAAGCTGTGAGATTTCAATTATAGGACATCTGAATGGAGAGACAATTAAGGTGATGGTATGAGCATGGGCAGTAGATATCATGAGAGGAAAATGTTGAATAAAAAATAAACCCACTGGAGGGTATAATAGCAAGAACTCGAGAATCTAACAAGAAATCTTCAAAATAATGTACTCCTATAAAAAAGAAACATGACCATACTCCGAAGGGTTTGAAATCAAAATTAATCATACAAACCTGCCAACCAATAATATCAGAAACTTGATTGCATGACATATATGAACATGGACATTAGATATTATGAGAGGAAAATGTATTCCCCTCTAAATAATGAGCGTGATCAAGGTCCGGCAGGTGGAAAATCAAAAGCGGGTGCATAAGCCTTCCAAATGATAACATCAGAAACTGTGATGGCAGTACACATTGTAAAGTGGACTGCTGGCACCAGAAGGCATTGAGTTGCTTTCTAATAAATTGGAAGGGACGAGATTGAAATGCACTAACAATGATTATTTGATCCATGAAAAAAAACTATTTGAGAATGGGTTTAGAAAAGCAATAACAGGAATGGAGTTAAATTGGTAAATCCTGGGATAAGGAACTGTCAAGGATTGAGAGAAAGTCCCAAGTGCACTGATTATAAAATGCAGATTGAAGCATTGCACTTAAGGAGTGAAATGCAATTTACATAATGGATGATTAATATTGAAAACACATTTTGTTGGGAGAGTATGTAGGTCCCTCAAAATCATATGTATATATTTTTTTTGGTCCCAGCTTCTTTATTCTTTCTCGAAATGCCTAAGCCTGAGTGAAATTGGGACAAAGGACTTGAGGCAGGTAGGCTTCAGCAACAATACTTAAGGGAAGGAAATCAGCAAGGTTTTGGTGTACTCAGGGCTGGTAAAGGCAGCAATTGTAAAAGCAGAAAAGTAGATATTGAAAGAAGGGAGAGAAAAGGAGAGGAGGGCACCCAACCTAGATGTACCTTCCTGAAATGTCACGCTGATCTAGGGAAAAGACAGATAAAGTTGTTAGTTTGTGAGGGTGGTGAAAAAGAAAACATCAAAATAGAGGTGGAGGCTGCAGAGCCTCCTTACCTTACCTTGGGGCAATTGGAGTTTAGAAAACAGTTATTTGGGCCTATCCTAGTGGAATCAGAATGAGTCTGATTGTCTAAGCAGAATCGACTAGGAAATTGGGGTGTCGCATAGCTGTACAATTTTTTTTAACTTGTTTTTATTAGCATTTACGAGAATTCATAGGGAAGTTCTCAGTATTACAATCAACCATATTTCGCAAAGGTATACAACGTAGGTTCAATCTGGGATCATTATACAGGACCTAGTGTTGTCGTCTGAACAGTTCAACCAGAGTAACTTCAGACATGTTTCATGTGGCAGCAGATAATGATAATAGAGAAGGACAGTACCTCACAGTCAGATCTCTTGTGCGGGCATCTTAGAACCACAATGATCATGTGACAATAACCAGTTCACAAGGCCGGGTTTTACCTCATCAATGCTCAGTCCCAGCGACATGCATTCCGGATCTGTATGTGGGCTTTGCAAGTGGAACTGAGAACTGTATATCAATAATAAAAAAAAAAAAGTGGGAAAGGGAGAGGTAAAGAAAGAGTAGGGAGAGGGGAAAAGAGAGTGAGAAGTGTGGCGGGGGCCGAGTGGAGTGTGATGCTGCACTGGGGGCGATGCACGGGAGTGCAAGCTCTGCTGCGGCGAGGGCCATGTGTCGTCTCCAATGGCATGTGGGAGAGGATCAAATTCGAATGCGGCAGCCGGAATGTCAGGACGTGGTGGGTATCTAGGGGTGCAGTTTAAGTTGATCGATCAGTGGGTTTCCAGAGGCTATCTGGATCTGGAGGACAAACGGCATCTTCAAAAAGGTGTAAGGCCGAAACCTCTGTGGTTGCATTCTAGCATGCTCCAGTCGGCTTAGGTAATCCACCAGTGGTTTCCACAATTTAGTAAATTGTGTGTCCTGGAGCTGTAGGTGTGCTGTGAGCAGCTCCATTGTCACTGTGTGCCACAGACGGGTGCTCCATACATTAATCAAATGTGTTTCTGCTTTCTTCCAATAAAGAGCAATGGTCTGTTTAGCAGCACCGAGCATATGAAGACTGAGATGCCGATCATGGCAGGTCATGGCACGCAGGTACACCGGCAGGAGGCCCAGGACAATCGTGAGTGGGTTTTCAGGTAGTGGTTAGCCTAGTACCTGCTTGATATGGCTGAGAACTTCCAATAGATGGTCAAGAGTGGGTAATAAGGATTTTGAAAACAAAATATAATCAATACGTGACTTTGTATAATGAACATTTGATAAAAAAGTAAATTCATATTGATCAGGAATGCAGGTTTTCCATACATCGAAAAGTGAACGAGAGGCAATAGCAGATTGAATGACTTATGAGACTTATCAGGTTTAAATTTATATTTTGATTTTCTATCGCAAAAAGGATCAAGCCAATTGGTAAAGTCTCCAGCAACAATAATATTGGGATTGGAAATGGAAGATAATTTAAGTTTTATTGTGTTCCAAAAATCAGGGTCAGGTTTAACTGGTCCAAAAATATTGAAGAAAGTGATCACTTTATTATGGACCTTGGCCTGAAGTATTGCCCATCGTCCATTTGTATCATTTTCAGTAGACAAAATGTGAATTTGTAAAGATTTAAGGCATAGGATTGCAACCACACCCTTGCGGTTGACCGCAGGTGAAAAAACAACCTAGCCCACCCATTGGCGTTTAAGTTTAAGAGACTCGACATCATTACAGTGGGTTTCTTGTAAAAAAGCAATTTCACAGTTTAACTTTGATAAATGGGAGAGTACCTTCTGACGCTTGACAGGGTGACCCAGACCATGAACGTTCCACGATACAACATTAAGCATCTATCACTTTAAAGACAAGGGTACAGGAACAATGATGACACACTGCAGAGACAACAATGAAAGGAAAAAGACACTGTTTAGCAATAATGAGGTAATAAATAAGAAATATACAGAACATGAGTGGAGTAACAGTAAAGACAAAAAGACACCACTCATCAATAGGAAATGACACAAAAAATAGCAAAGAATAATAAATGATAAACAACCATGCAGAATGAAGATGACACAAAAGCACAAAAAAGAAGTATTCATATACATATAAGAAAAATTAAGAGAAGATAATCAAAAATAGGAAAAATGAGGGGACAAAACAAGGATGTAAAAAGAGTTAGAAGGAGAGAAAGAAAAAAATGACAGATCAAAGACAAAAATCCAGATCTGTAAGAAGCAGAGTGAGAAATAGAAACCGGGCATGTCTGCACTCAAGGGCAAGACAGACAACACAGAGACGTGGAGAGGAAGAGGATAAGAAAATCATTGAGATAATAATATCAAATATAGTATAAGTAGAATAATAGGAAAGCAATTATTTGTCTTGACCACTGAGGACCTCAATAAATGAGGAACATTTAGAGCTACACAAGAGGTAACAGTAACAATTGCAAAAGGTTAGCAATGAACAATTTAATAATATTGGAGCATAACAAGTTCAAGAACATTGAGCAGAGGTGTCCATAGGAAGTCGAACAATGGAATGTAAAAATTGGTACGGGAAACACCTTCATGTGTGATTTTGCAAAAACAAGGATGCAGGATGCCAGAACGGATATTCATAGATCTCATTTGAGGCCGGAGGGCCAGAAATTCTTTGCGCCTGGCGTTGGTAGCATTGGAGAGGTCTTGTGAAATGAAGATGTTATGGCCTGACCAAACAAGACAACGTTTCTCTCTAGCAGTTTTGAGAACATGCATCAAGTCAGTAAATTCAAGGAACATCATAATTATGCCGTGTGGTTTAGTAGAATGAGGTTGTGGATGACCAAGACAATGAGCTCGTTGGATGTTGAGGGGAGCTGAAGACTGAAGATCGAGGAGGTCAGCAAAGAATTTCTTCAAAAAGGAAAGGAGATCCGGACCTACGACATTCTCTGGTAAACCATACAGGCCAAGATTGTTCCTTCTATTGCGATTTTCTAAATCTTCGGTGTGGAGTGTGAGCTTATGAACTTGTTCCAACAAAGGAATTTTAGTAGTCGCGTCTTGAAGGTTACTTATTCGCTGTTCCATTTCGGACATTTTACCTTCTATGTTAATCCATCAATCTTCAATCGGATGTAATTTTTGGTTAGGGGCGGTCTGGATGGCCTTAAAGCGCAAATTTTTCTCCAAGATGGAATCTAAGACCGGATTGGAAGAGGATTGAATAGGCAAAGGAGGATCATTATTGACTGTTTTTGGTTTAGCGCCAGATGAAGAGGACCTTGCAGAAGAAGTGGATTTGTTGGCCATCTCAAAAAAGTGAACTTGACATCGGGAAGTAGGATGATTTTTTAAAGTAGGGATCCTTCCCATATATAAGAGACACCGAAATTTTGGAGAGCGACCAAGAGAGCAGCTATTTCATACACAATATGATGAACCAGCCACGACCCTCCAGAAGACAACTCACTGATGAGAGAAATATGAGGTCATGTAACAGCAATCAGAGGCAAGTAGTGGAAGTGAAGATAACCTGTAGAATGAAACCCGTCCTGAGCGGTTACCACATCACCAAATTCTTGTTACGTCAAATAGGGTATCGACAACCTAACCTTCGAACGGCATAGCAATAGGTAGGCATACCTATATATGAGAGCACGTACAATAAAGGTAGTCACAAGCATGACTAATAGAAATGTAGATAGAGGCAATTGGTAGTTGGCAGTAGAGAAAAGAGGCTCTGTGTATAAATGGATGCCAAAAAATAGTCAGTAATGTCCATTCAACATAGAACTCATCATTTCCTCCAAAAGCGTCAAAGGTATTCAAGAAGATGTAGGACTGGAACACAAACACCAAGGCGCATGCCCACAGCACCACCAGGGACAACTCGTGAAGATCTCTTCAGACGTGATGGCCGCTGAGCATACAAAATAGCGGCCATTTGTGTTCGTGAGGTAAAGAGGATTTTAGGCCAAAGAAATGCAAATACGGGTGTCCTGCTTTTAAAAAGCAGACCAAATGGTGCCTGCGATAAAGCTGGTGATGTCCGCTACCTTCAGGCACTTGAACAGGGCACCGCAGCGGTCGGAATCCTCTTCCTGACTCTGCATCGGAGCGGAGCTCCGATGGGAGCCACCATCTTGCGCGGCGCAATAGCCATGCCCCCCTATTTGGTCATTATGATCAAATTTTTAAATGTAATAAAAATTGCACATATACAAGAGTTATGCTATATTTTACCACTAAACAGGCCGCCCTAATTGCAGTTACCTTGCAGTTAAAAGGGACTTGATTTAAATGGTGCAGCAGATACAGGGGCAGCAGGGGCATCAGGGCCAAAAGGTCTAGGGACCCTACTAAACCCAGATTATTGCAAATTTTTAAAACTAAACAGGCAATCACATTTGCAGTTACCTGGCAGACAACAGGGTCATGATTTTCAATGGTGGAGCAACTGCAGGGATGCCAGGACCAATAGATCTAAGCACCCCACTAAACACCTAAAATTGCTGTATTTTACTACTTAACAGGCTGTTACCTTGCAGACAACATGGTCATGATTTGAATGGTGCAGCCGCACCAGGTCCAAAGGTTTTCAAAAATCCTCTAAACACCTCAAATTGCTGTATTTTACTACTATACAGGCAGTTACGATTGAAGTTACCTTGCAGTTGAAAGGAGCTTGATTTAAATGGTGCGGCAGGTGCGGTGACATCGGGCCAAAAGTTGTCATAACTCCACTGAACACCAAATATTTCTATGTTTTATTACTAAAAAGGGAGTCACAAGTGAAGTTATCTTGCAGGCAGCAGGTTCATTATTTGAATTGTGCAGCAGGTGCAGTGGCACTGGGCCCAAATCTTATCAGAACTCCTCTAAACACATAATATTGCTATTACATCAATGAACAATGAATTCTATTATTTCCCTTTTTTCTTTTTCAAAATGTCCTATTACTTACCCGCTCTATACCACTAGTAACAGCACAATATATTGCCTTATTGTACATAAACATGTCATAACACTTTAACAGACTTTCTGTAACTTATATTGTACAACCACTTAGCAAGCTACAACTTACAACAAAAAACAGCTTATTATATTCACAAAGGCGAAACCTAATGCATTTACCAATACTTGTTTTGCTCATATGGTTGTCATCCTCTTATCTGGTCAAGAGATGTTTCTCTGTCATCTGTACCTACTGTAGAGAGTATTCTGAATAACATAGGTCACATGCAACAAAAGGCCATTAAAAACCTTTGGGGACAAGAAGCAGACAATAAGACATTTGCAGATCCACACAGAAAGGCTGGTCCCCAGTAAGAATCAAATGATCACATTTCATTATCATCACAAACTCTATTTATCCCTGGTTCCCAACCTAAGTTCCTTCCCAAACTTGTGGATCTATTTAAGGTCACTGGTTTGGTCAGGAATTGTGCAATACTCCTAAAAATACCAACAAAATAGCACATAGTTCACATCTATAGGGTTAAAAAGCAACAAAAAAAGACAAGGTACCACCTTCTCCAATTGTAATAGATGGATCACCTGAGTATGAAGTGGGGGAAATTCTTGATTTTGGTACAGTCAGAGGTCAGGTACAGTTTTGAGTGTCCTGCCCGAGATGATTTCTCAGATAGATCTTCGGTACCTGAGTCATTCATTTGTGCACCCCACCTAATCCGGTCATTTCACCAACTTTTCCCTTATAAACCAAGTCCAGATTTGAAGGATTAGAGAGTGTGCAGCTCAGAGGGGAAGTGGTGTCAGGAATGCTGGAGTTCATGCTCAAGGGGGATCATGCCCAGGGACAGTCTTATGTCTTAGGCTCCACTCCACCCATGCTCTGGCTGGAGCCCAAACTCAAACTTGCCGTGAGATTTTCTTGGACACTTTGGCAGATGGCCCAGTGGTGGCTAGGGAGGCAATGAGGTTGGAGTCACAGCGCATAAGATCAGCACTTATGAACTAAAGTGAAAAGAACCACAATAGTACATAAGAGCTACAATATTACAGAAAATTCATAACATTCTGAAAGGAGCCTGAAGCTTCCAGACACTTCCAAGTCAGCAAGAGCTGGGAGGATGAAAGCACCAGTAACACCACTGTACTTTACCAGGCAACGGTGGTTGGTAAGTTCTCTACTGTGTTTGCCTAGTTCTCATTCTTTGAGTTCCCTGCACTTTTTTGTTTTGCTCCCCTTTGGTTCATTCCAGTGGCTAGGGCAGCTCAAGTTAAGCCTTTCTGCACAGATTCTGATCTTTGCTTGCTTCTAATCTTGAATTTCTACCCTAAAATTGTGGTGGGCAGAATTTTCTGTTCCACCCGCTGAATTGGAGGAATTTTGGCCTCTCCATGTTACTCTTTAATGCAGAGTACTGGCCAAATTCCGCAAATCGACGCATGACAGAATTTCCCTCTCATGAGGCTCCAGAACATGTGAACTGTTGAGCGAGATTTGCCGTCCCCTAGTGTGATTTTCTAAGTGGGTGTTCGTGAGGGGTTGCGGTCAGAGGGCTGCCGTGTGAGTAGATTTGCTGCTGCTCAAGTAGATTCTCTACTTGAGTGTACATTCTGTGCTTGAGGGACATCAAAATAACTTTAATAGCTGCATGCTCTTGCACAACGCATGGTGCAATTCTTGCTGATTTTCAGCGTTCCTTGTGCTACCTATGCTAAATTGAAGCACGAGCAACGTTTCCAGAATTAGCTGAATCTCGCTGAGTTTTCTGTAACTCTGCAGAATTCCATGGAGCAAAAATCCACAAGTTCTGCCCAACCCTACTGCAAAGTCCTGCTCTACAAGTCATGCTGGCTCTTGATGACTCTACCATTGGAGGTAGACCGTAGTTTTTGGCTCCTGGTCTGCATCCTGGTCAAATGGGGGCTAGTCATGCCTTCTCCACTTTCATCCTCTTGTAAGCTATTCTATTGTTACTCACAAGACATTGTAGCTGGTTAAACACCAGCAAATTTATATTAATGGTATCCTGTCTTCTAGGATTATGGGGGTTACCAGTCAGTCCATTGCAGACTGAGGGTCTTTGGCATATGCCTTCCACCAGTCGAGTTCAGGGAGTCGGATGCTTACAGAGTATTAATTTTCTCTCTACCTCCCTTCCCCTTTTTCATCCTGTGCAGTCACTTAAGATTCTGGAATGTATTACAGATCTTTTTGACTGAAAGGGAAGGAGTGTTAGCTTCTGATGCCCTGGCCTGACTTCCAGTGAAATCCTGCCACTATGGAAGCGTTTTGGATGCGTTGTAGTAGTCGTAGGTGTTTGCCTGGGATTCCTGCGTAGAGTGAGTTGCCGCAGTCCAGTCTGCTGCTGACGAGGGCCTGTGTCACCGTTCTTCTTGTTTCGGTAGGGATCCACTTGTAGATCCTGCGGAGCATGCGGAGGGTGTTGTACGAGGAGGAGGAGACGGTGTTGACCTGTTTAGACATGGAGAGGGAGGAGTCGAGGATGAATCCTAGGTTGCATGCATGGTCGGTGGGTGTCGGTGCTGTTCCCAGTGTGGTCAGCCACCAGGAGTCGTTCCAGGCTGAGGGGGTGGGTCCGAGGATGGGGACTTCCGTCTTTCCCAAGTTCAGCTTCAGACGGCTGCTCCTCATCCAGTCGACGACAGCCTTCATTACCTCGTGGAGGTTGGTTTTGGTGGTGTGTGGGTCCTTAGTGAGGGAGAGGATGAGCTGGGTTTCATAGGCGTAGGAGATGATGTTGAGGTCATGATGGCGGGCCACTTGTGCGAGGGGGGCCATGTAGATGTTGAACAGCGTCGGGCTGATGGATGAGCCCTGGGGGACGCTGCAAATGATGTCGGTGGCTTCGGATTGGAAGGATGGGAGGCGGACGCTCTGGGTTCTGCCGGAGAGGAAGGACGTGGTCCAGTCAGGACCTTCTCTTGGATTCCAGCTTCTAGGAGGCGTGTCTTTAAAGTGTGATGGCAGACCGTGTCGAAGGCGACTGACAGGTCCAGGAGGATGAGGGCTGATGTTTCGCCGTTGTCTAGTTGGCGCCTGATGTCGTCTGTGGCCGCGATGAGGGCTGTCTCGGTGCTGTGGTTTTGTCTGAATCCGGACTGGGACGGGTCCAAGATGTTGTTGTCTTCAAGGTGGTGGGCCAATTGCATGTTGACGATTTTCTCGATGACCTTCGCCGGGAACGGGAGCAGGGAGATGGGCCGGATGTTCTTGAGGTCCTTGGGGTCCGCCTTGGGCTTCTTGAGGCGAGCGTTGATTTCGGCATGCTTCCAGCTTTCCGGGAATGTTGCTGTTTCGAAGGAGATGTTGATGACCTTCCGTAGTTGGGGTGCGATGGCTGCGTCTGCTTTGTTGAATACGTGGTGTGGGCACGGGTCTGACTGAGATCCTGAGTGGATGGAGTTCATGACCTTGCGTGTCTCATCATCGTTGACGTTGGTCCAGGAGGTCAGGCAGTTGGCGCTGGTGGTGATCACAGGGGAGGTGGAGTCTGGCGTAGTTGGGGTGGTCATGGTGTTGAAGCTGTTGAGGATGTCAGCGATCTTGCGGTGGAAGAAGATGGCTAGTGAGTCGCACAGTTCTTGTGAGGGCAGGATGTCGTTGGTGTTGGCCCTGGGGTTGGAGAGTTCCTTTACGATTCTGAAGAGCTCTTTACTGTCATGTGCATTGTTATCCAGGCGGTCTTTAAAGAAGGATCTCATGGCTAATCTGATGAGGTGGTGATGTCTGTGGGTGGCATCCTTGTGGGCTGTGCGGTTATCCGGTGTGCTTTTGTGGAGCCATATCTTCTCCAGTTTCCGGCATGCGCGTTTGGAGGTCTGGAGTTCGTCGGTGAACCAGGTGGCTGTCTTGGTGGTGTGGCTTTTGGAGGGTCTCTTGAGCGGGGCGAGGGTGATGTCACAGTCGTCGATCCACTGTCTGAGGTTGCGGGCTGTGGCGTCTGGGTTGGTGGGTGGGTTCTGGGCGAGGGTGGTGATCAGCTGGTCTTCGGTGACTTTGCTCCAGCAGCGGCGAGCCAGCTGTTGGGAGCGGTGGTGCGTGGTTGGTTTCTTGAAGCTGAAATGGATGCAGCGGTGGTCGGTCCAGTGGAGTTCGGTGGTGTGGTCGAAGGCGACGTGGGTGCCTGTGGAGAAGACGGGGTCCAGCGTGTGGCCGGTGACGTGGGTGGGTGAGGTGACGAGTTGTCTGAGGCAGAGGTTGGCGAGGTTGTCGATCAGGATGGCGGAGTTGGCGTCATTGTTGTTCTAGAGGAGGAAGTTCAGGTTCCCGAGGAGGATGTAGTCCATGGAGGCGAGTGCGCGGGTGCTGGCGAGGTCGGCAATGGAGTCGCTGAACTGCGCCCGGGGTCCGGGGGGGTCTGAAGATGAGTGTTCCTCTGAGGGTGGTGTTGGGGTCGGTGTGGATCCGGAAGTGCAGGTGTTCAGTGGTGTCGTCTGCGTGGGTGGCGACCTTGAGGGTGGACATGTGGACGATGGCTATTTCTCCTCCGATTCCGTTGGCGCGATCCCTGGGGGTGATTTTGTAGCCGTCCGGGATGGCTATGGCGATGTCGGGCGCCGAGGAGTCGTTCCACCAGGTCTTGGTCAAGAAGGCAACGTGTGGGGTGGAGGTGTCGAGCAGATCCCAGAGCTCGAAGGCGTGTTTGTGTGCAGAGCGGGCGTTTAGGAGTATGCAGCGGAGGTGGTTGGGTCCGGTCCTTGGTGGTTTGGTGGCTCTGTCGCAGGTGAAGCTGCAGGTGCGGCAGGAGAAAGGTCCGTGGGTGCGTTTCGGGCGGCCTGGAAGCAGCTGTGGTCTCGACCGGCGCTGAGTGCGTGGAGGGTGTTGGCGTCGTATAGGAGTCTGGCATTGTGGCATTCGCGGGGGCCAGGGGTTCTGGCGCTGGGCGCGGTCAAGGCGCGGACGGGCGCAGACGGGCTTGCCTTAAGAGCGCCTTCGAGTCTTTAGCAGCGGCAGCAGGGGCAGGGGCAAACAGGAGGAGTTGCGTGGAGGGGGGGCGACCTACCAGGAGGGTCAGGGGTATCTCAAACATAAAATAGCCTCTTTACTGATCAGACTTGAAAATTAATAGTTATGCTAAAAATAAACCAGAAAGAGTCAACCAGACAAGGCCTTAATTGAAACAAATGGAAACCATCACACTACTCCCAGAGCACTACTCCCACCTATTTCAAGATTAATACCTTTCAAAGGCATTCGCATGCACACAGTGATCTGTAGGTTGAAATCAATCTCATTACAATCCCAACTCGGTGTATATAGCCAAAGGAGAAACCTCAGATAAAAAATGGCTCTGCACCTCATAATTCCTAATTTTCCTAAACCCTGCATAGGTGGAAGCTCAATCTCAGAACAGACAATCAAGCTTTGGAATATACTCCCAAAAAGGATAAGCGGCATCAATAGCCATCAAGAGTTAAGAAAATAAATAAAGACCTGGCCTTTCCAAAAGGCAGGCGGCAACTGACTCTCAAGTTGCAGTTCAGAGTGGTTTATGTAAGCAGCTTGTGAATCTGTCCTCATATGTATGTGAGCATCCCATTGCGCCACGTCTGGAGCACACTTGCAGGCCTCAGCAACGACACATAAAAATCAACACCAACAATCAAAACCCTTCTAACTTCCATGCATTAGGTAGTACCTATTCACCTGACCATCCTGCAAGCACCTTGGGGGCTCAACAAGAGAGAGGAAAGCAATATATGACCATACAATAAAATACATGAACTCACTGGCCCATTTATTAACACAGTACCATCTACAATCGCAGATACATGCGAACCATGATCAAATTCTAAATGGTAGATAAAAGCTGGCAAGACACTCCCATGAAACCACCCCTAGGAAACTATTCAATATCGTATTTAAGAATCGTATACTTTTCATCTCCTTCACCCTGCATGGTGCTATCAATAACCACAGCTGGGAGGAAATATGTAAGGCGTTATGCATGAAACCAACATTAATGTATCAAATTCTGTAACAGGAAAGGAACAGCTGATCCATTGGGTCTTGCCTCGTGCTGATCATTCTAGTCAGTATCCAGCTCTGGTTTTTGCTCTTTCATCATGCTTATTATCCCCTCCACTTGTTATGCATTTCCTGGTAAATATTTGGTCTTTAGAGAGTTGGCTAAAATGAATTTTATCAAACATCTAGATGTATTCAAGTAAATCCGAGTGGACAGCCACCCTGGAACTAGGATGAGCTGGCATGTAGCAAATACAAAAGGCACGTGGAGGACAGAAAATGCTCAAAAATGGCCCTGGAAAAGGCATGAAGATTCGCGACATATCTTAAGGCAGAAGAGATGGGATGTCAGGGGGATTCTGACAGCAGAAATGGCTCTCATGCTCTGACTATATAGCCCAACGATGCGGTACATGAGTCTGAGAAACCTGTCAGCTGCAGATTGCAGAGATCCTTCGTCTGGACCCTACACTCATATAACTGTTACAAAAACTAAACCCACCTCTTCTATTTTAAGTACCAAGGCTTAAAAATGAAAAGACTGGCATTACAATGTGCAGCAGGAATGCGAAATAGACGCAGCTCTCAGAGTAATGTTCACATTGTATTCTCTTTTAAGACAACTGCCTCCAGTTTCCAACTTGAATGTGTGCATCCTAGAACTGGAAAATAGAATTTGTGTTAACATTTTATTCAACATTTCACATAAATACAGAAGAAAAAGCTAATACTGTTGAGATAGGTGTGGGAATTAGCGTCTGTATCTCGGAAATAATAGAAAAGGCACAATTAGCATGAAATAGTGCAATGAAATTTAAAGAAAAGTGTTAACTTTTAGCTATATGTGCCTCTTGTTTTTTTAATACATGGTAGGGTGTTTTGCTTTCGCTTACATTTTTATTATTACGGGTTTTAGCCTGATCAATTCTACCCAGTTGGGGTATACATCAGGGCCCATTTACCTTTCTTATGTACCGCTATTATAGTGTAATCACGCGAGAACATTCAACAGCGACTGAAAGGAAAACCCAAGGCTCTGTTGGACAAACACAAGTGGATGAAGCGGGATGAGGGGTGATCAGGTTAGCATTTGGAGGGGTTTCACTGTCAAGGGCATGAAAGGAGACCCGGAAACCGTAGAAGCCAGGAGATAAAAAGCCTCTGAAGCATGAAAGTATGCCGGGGCTGTCTGTCTCCTTTTCACGCCACCGACATATGCTGAGCCCTCGGGATGGCGACTTATACTGCACACAGGTGCTCTCCGTTTACAAGTCGCCAACAAGAGGGCCCCGACTTCACGGTGACACGGGAGAGCTGCGAAGTATGAGACGGTGAGAAGTTCACAGCCCCTGACCCTCCCCCCCGCGGGGGCTTAGGGCCTGAGCCGCGCCAGTCTTCTCGCCCTCGGCGGTAAGACCCTAGCGTGTCTCTCAGACATTCCCACAGTTGGCCCCGCCGTCTGTTTTCACTGGAATTAGACGGGGCGCAAGTGGCAGCGCGGGCCTCGCGCCCTCCCCTGGCAGCAGCACCTGCCGCGCGCATTCTCCTGCCTGAGCCTCTGAGGGCCACCGCAGCCCTTGATCTTCCAACAGTTTGTTCAGTGGGCCCGGAGGACCCAGGACGGGGCGGTGGACATTTGTTTTTCTGGCAATGGCATTGGTTTTCTCGGGGTGTGTTGCTGCTTGGAAGCCCACTGCAAGTTACACAGATATTGTGCAGTGGAAATGCGGAAAGAGCATTTTTGTTGTTGCCTGAATCGGTTTCCTTAATTTGTTGGGTGTTGACCCGCTCAGCTAAGGTGTTGCATGACAGCTACGATTTCGCACGATCGTGATTGGGGTTTTACACCTGTGAATAAGTCAGTGTTTTCTTAAGGATTTTTGGAGCCCTATGCAAGGCTTATCTAGATTGTTCTGCTAATTCAAACCCACATAGCGTGCCACACATTATTAAACTGCACGTTAAAATTTCTGACCTGGGGGGGGCACTGAAAAACAGCTACAAAATGTCTTGTCCGAGGCCTTAAAATCTTTACAATGTAAGAGAGAGAGACAGTTTGTGTACATGTTTCTGCATTAAGTGATTGTGCTCTCTTCTTTAAACAAGCTAAAATTGACTTGCACCCAATTGCTACATTTGATATACTTGCAAGTCCTTAGTAAATGTGTACTACATGTACACAGGGCCTGTACATTAAATGCTATTGGTGGACCTGCAGACTTATTGTAAGTAGCCTTTTGTTAACATGTCTGAGGCCTGCCATTTCAGCCTGGGTGCAGGTTCAAGCAGTCTGTAGAATTCAAGATTGAATGCCAGGAAGCAGGATAAAGTTGTATTGAAAGGTTTATTCTTCAAAGAGGATCTCATTCACCAGCTGAGTTAACTGTCTCAACTGTCTGTAAACCACAGCTTGTTTCTAACCTCAACTATGACATGCATACATTCTAACATATGACTACAGAAGAGCATTAGAGAAAAGGGAAAGTCTGTTCCTTGGTCATATGACTAGGTGTAGTTGGCAGTTGGTCTTGTTTTATCCCTCCCAGACAGCCAGACACACTGTCACACTATAGCAGATCTGGATGTTGGCAGGATGGACCATCCAGACTTGATGACGGGGCGAAGCTGTCACCTATCAAACTTGCACTAAAGGGACACTGTCTCAGCTCACACACCAAGGACTTCAGTCTAGCCGATTGTGCCTGCAGACTGACTGGGACCAGGATAGGGAGGCAGGAAATTCCAGGAACTTCTATTGGGGGAAGATATCAGATGTTTCTTCCACTTCAAAGTGGGCCCCAGGTATAAAAAGGGGACTGTCATACCCACTTTTTAGTACACTCCTCCTGAACCTGTTAATACTACAGATGGAGGCCTGCCCTACTGCTTGAGGCCTGCCCTGCTGTTTGAGAAGAAAGACTGGACCTCCACCCGTCATCCCAGGCTGAAGTGACTTGAAGGGTAAGCTGACTTACCTATTCTGAAGTACAGGGACACAATAAGCTCCAGAGGCCTCCATGTAACTTCCCAGCTGACCTGTTGCACTGGACCTGCAATTGGACCAGCCTGAACTCTGATGACCTCTACTGCAGTGGGTTCCTGATCCACAAGAGGTGCCCTCAGGTCCTGGACCCTTAGTGTGGCATCAGTTCAGCTCCTCCTAAAAGGACGGGAGAAATCCTGAAGCTTTAGGCTCTTCGAGATCGCAAATGGGCCCATTCACTCAGAGATCCTGTAGTCCAAGCTGAATGCCAATAGGAAGCTGCAGTGAACCTGGCTCTTCATGGTAGAGAGACAGTCAGTGATGACCGGCAAATCAAGATTTGCACTTTGCGCTATAGCATCAGCAGCCCATGGTTACTGCTAATGCGAAGCTGCAGGAATGAACGTCCGCAACGCCCAACAGGATTGTCGTGCAACAGTGATGACTGGCCACAACGCCTGGCCTGCTCTTCACACTACAACAACGACCATCAACAATGCTCTCTCTCCTCCTTGCAGCATCCTCAACAGCGAATAGAACTCTTTGTGCTGGACTTTAGAAGGTAACTTTTTCAGCAGGGCTAACATGGTCTCTCTATCAGGCCCGTGCTCATCATGGTTGAGTGCTAGTGGTGCTTTGTGCTTTTATGTGCTATACTTACAATAAATCTTTCAAATTGCATATCTCATGTTCTACTGATTGGATTTTTGTCGTGCTGGTGTCAAATAATTTATTAAATTTTACTTTATTTTTCTAAATTGGTGTAGGGCTTTTCTTGTGTTGTATTTTTACTTTATTGCTGTTTGTATGCTGCATAAATACTTTACACATGGTCTCTAAGTTAAGTTTGACTGCTTGAGGCTTAAGCACAGGTTAATTTAGTGACTTTTGTGGTTCACCCTAACAAGGATTGTGGGAGTTCCCCCCCCAGACCGTACCCCAATTTATCAGAGACCCCAATCATGTATCTTACTAGGAATAAATATGTAAATAACCACAGTGAAGTATTATCCAGTGCAACAAGGATTCTCCTGTATCTAGCCCCAGGCAAATCTGGAACATTGCCAGAGAACTAAAGGAGGGACAAACTCTACAGCACCATGAGAGCTTCGGTGTACTGATATACAGAGAAAAGAAATCCAAGGCACAGGTCAGACACTGGTAATCTAAGAGGCACACAGGAGCACAGTCAGGGAATGGGATTTCAAGTGGGATTGAGGGAACCAACAAGAAAAATGAGGAAGCAAGAAAGGGTGCAAACTGGTAGGATAAGCAAGAAAGTTGTAACAACTTCTGTTGGCAGACACCCATCTGTAGGTCAAAGGAACCTTTATAGGGCACTGCCTCACTTGACCTGGAAGCTATATACCTGCCCTGTAATGGCTGCGACATCATGTTTCTGATCTAACCCTGGAATTGTCTGTCCTCCATGATAGTAATTTCTATTTCCCTGTCCTCACTTACTCTACGTGATGTTTCCTAATCCTCTTGTGAGTTGCTTTTCTCAGAAACCTCAAACATATGACTTCCACCTGCTCGCTTTGAGTCTGGATTTTCCCCCAAACCAATTCAAAACTACCACAGAAGGACTGATCTCAATGTAAACACCTTTTAGATAGTACTGAAAGAAACAGGGTGACCCGTTAATCCACAAGAAACCTGGGTAGTAATGCACTCCAAAAGAAATGTTCAGTTTATTATTAATCAAATTTTTCCAATCAATACAGTATCAATTAATCAGAAGGTACGTATAATCTCTGATAACTGAGATTATTCACAGGAAACACAATATATTATAAAACTGATAAAGATGCAGGAATGGTGGCAATAAATTGCATGTGGTGTAGTGCATTAAGTAATTTAGTGTAAACTGTAGATTAAATCATAGAATAATTTTTATATATGAAGGGAAAAGCAGACTGCCATTTATCATCCATACAGTTCCAAATGCTTCATTCACTGAGAAGGTGTCAATGGCTCCAATGGTTGTCGATGTTTCGACCCCAATAGTCTAAAATTGGAGGAGATCATCATGAAGATGGATTATCAGGTTAAGGCAATGTTACAAAATGCACTTCAGAGTATCTCGAGTAAAAATTGAATATAGAGGCATACCTCCAGGGGCGTAGCTTTGGAAAGGGTGGTTGGGGTGTGCCAACCCCAAATAGATGCATTCTTGGCTTCCTAGTGGGGTCTGGGAGCTCCAAGTTGCTATCTCTGTGTCAGTTTTTCTTTCCGTGAGCCGAGAATGAAGAACAAAAAAGTGAACTTTAATGTAAACGAGAGAGAGAGAGAGAAAGAGAGAGATACCCATCTGGTGGTTGAATTTCAAAATGTCGAAATAGATAACCTGGAATTGGTACTGGCTTTCCTACTTGTCTAAATTGGGTGATCTTATGCAAAATATTTTATTTCACAAATCCATCATTTTCTTTATTATCACATATGAGCACACTTTTAATTACTTGCTATATAGTTAGTAGACTGTAATTTTGTTCCATTGACTAAGAATCTAGGCCACATTTCAGGTTTACATGACTACTGACTTGCCTCTTAGCTGACAATAAAATTGTCCTTGGGAGAAAGTCATGAATGTTTCTAAAACTTTTAATAAATGGCAGTCTATGCAGTGATATAATCTGATATGCTAAAGTGAAATACACTTTTTTTAATTTTGAAGACATTGTATAATATTTTACATTTGCATGATATACAATAGACATGGCAAATATTTTCAAGGCTCGGCTCATGAATGGACACTTAAAGTGGCTCGGCTCTGGCTCGGCCCACCCTATTAATTGACTGCATGCCCTCTTCTATTTGCGACTCGGGCTTCCTACATGGGGTCCTCAGTCATTTGATAAAATGATTTGTAAATGACGAGGATTTGAAACATGAAGCCCCGTTCACATGCACCGATTTGACAACTCTATCATTAAGACTTCTTATAAACAAGACGAAGAAGGGTGTGTGCAGTGAGAATACATTTAAAATAATTGTAATTTTATTTATAATGTGCTTACTACCCCTGATGAGGCATCAAATAGCTTTTCAGCGAGTAGAACACTACTCCAGAACCTAAAAAGGATTAGTGGTGGGTTAGTATAGGTAAATATGTGTTCATTTGAGCAATGAACATGTGCTTTTTAAGTTGGTAAATTTGAGATTCACACTCCCTCAAATCTCACGGACTAAGTTACGCCCCTGCATACCTCATATTCAAACGTTACTAGGGCATACAGGCTAGAAGACAGGTTCATGGAGAAAACAATCTTTTGAAACATTTTCTGTTCTAACATGTCTCAAGCGAGAAGGTATCAGATAAAACCAGTTTTTTATGCAAAACAGTGTGCAAACTTTAATGCTACTGTAATTTCAGACATTTTGCAAAATTTGATTATTGCAAAATTGTGTGTAATAACTGAATTACGGAAGAGTGATGGAAAATTTGACATGGGCCTTATTTTCACCATTGCAAATCTTGCTCTCAGGTACAATGATGGCGAAACTGAAAAACACAGTATATATGCTTTGTAATTTGAAAATGTCTTTGTAACTCACATGAGGGGTATTCAGAAATACACGATTGTCTCATGTCTTCTAATTCTCACAAATTCTAAGAATAATTTGCATAGTATCCACAGTTTCTTGCATCTGTGTTTTGACATTAACATATAGACCCTTGCACCCATTTTAAGTTATTTTGAGATAAAAAGATTGGCAACATCCATCCAGTTTTAAATTTGCTAATACAAATGTCTTAAAAGTAACTCATGAGAAATTATCCCATTCATTATCAGTGAAAACAAACACGTGAAACAAAATATTGGCATTCGTAGTCAAATATTACCATGTAGCAGAGGAAACAATGTAAGTGTTGATGTAGGGAAGTGGGTGAACTCCATCAACTGAAGAGAGTCCAATAATCAAGATCTATACAGGGCTTTGATTGCTTGATAAAATGTGCAAAAATCACGTGTACCCAACCATACTCCCAATGTAAACATTGCAATTTCTTGAGCATCTCAAGGATAAAATGGAGGTAGATAGTTTCACCCCCTTTTCAGTGATTTTTAACAAATTGTATCAATGGTTTGCTCACATAAGTGTCGCTACAAAACATTGAAAGTCTACACAAAGCTCTTGTAAGTGGGAAAACATTCAAACATGGAAATTAAGTCCTCCATCAAGAACATCTCTGTAGGAAAGTGGAGTTTTGTGCAGTATGGGGTTAGTCCTCACCATGTAATACTATCATGACACCCCAAAGATAGTCCTTGGACTCACACTAATAAATCCTTAGCTCAGTCTTAGTGATATGGCAGAAAGCAGTCAGGCTTTACTAGAGGAACATGTGTTAAGCATTTCAGAGCACCAATATGGATGATAAGTAATTGACATGATGAGAGAAATCCAACACCAATTTAAAAAAAGAGAGAGTATTTTTATCTTAATTTAGATACTAAAACAAATGGAATGGCCTACATATAACCAGAATTATAGACTTTTGAGACTATAGGAAATGAGTGCAAAATAATAAAGTGAAAATGTAACATTACAGTCAATGGGAAAAACCACTAGGAACAATTGTTCACTTGCAGATCGAGTTGTGTTGTGTTGTACCATTGCAGGGTAAAGGCGATGCGGGTCCCAGGACCAAGCCAAGACAGTCAGTTCAAATTTACCTGGCGTGTGGAGCACGGGTGCAGAGTTGTCCTGTTGTTAACCCCTGCCATGCACAATCAAAGGCCATGCATGGCAGGAGGTTGGCGTTATGTATGACAGCAAAATATTTATACTTTTTTTTTTTAAAACTAGCAATTCACGGAAAAATACAAAGGTTAAAGTGATTCTATAGTTAGGAACTGTTATCATATTTTACTTACATAAAACAAACCTTAGCAATTGACTGAAACACCAAGGGTTGAAGTGCTGTTATAGTTAGGTGAATATGACAGTGATAACATTAACATTTTGAACCAAAACAAACCACAGAAATTCACCAGTTATAGTTAGCTAACTAAAACGTAAGCCCATGCCACACACTGCTTATGCCCTCACATATTATATGACTCAAGACATGCTCTAAGACATCATTTATGACATCACTGATGACAGCTCAAAAGACATTATTGATGACATCACTGATGACCATCCATGCTACTTTTATACATATTACTCTATTAAGTACCATCACACAAACAACCCCTTTAAGTGACACAAGCTTCTATTATGTGCAACATTGACCCTATACTATTCACTTCATGAGTAGCTGAGCCAATGTTAAAAATCAACAAAACACAGGCAGGTAACCCCTACTGCACACCCCTACTGGGTGGTCGCTCTTTTCGGGTGCTTGCCGCGGGACTATGGAACTCGCTTCCAGTGCACATCCGAGCTTTGAATGATTTGTCTATCTTCAGGCGTACTATTAAAACGTTCCTGTTTTCTGCTTCTGAATAGCTGTTCTTTTTTATTCTGCATGTTATGTTATAGTACCTGTCTGAGCGCCTGGACGCCCCTTTGCTGGGGCATCAGTGCGCTATAAAAATATAATTAACATAACATAACATAACATAACAAGGTTGTCAAGCTGTATACAATTGTTCAGATAAAACCAACGTTCTCCAGACACTCAAGCTCTGTTATGTAACTAAGGGCTAGATGTAGGTGGACTAATACCGGTCGGTAACGGCCGAAAATCTGTAAATTTCCCGTTACCGACCAGTATTTAGCCCTTTGAGATGTAGGAGGCTGGATTTAAGGATTCGGTAATTTACCGATTCCTTAATTTAAGGAATAAGTAAATTACCGAATCCTTAAATCCTATGTAGGGAGCACTCAAGTGAGTGCATTGTTGGTTTAAGGATTTGTTATTTACTACCAACTACAAGTTGGTGGTAAATACTGAATACCTTTTAAAAAGCAATTTTGTGCTTTTTTAAAAGTGCCATGTGGCAGACATGTATGTGCGCCACATCTGTACACGTGCACGATTCAGGGGTGCAACAGGGTGTCAATGTGACCCCCTGCCACCCTTGAATATGCTCCCCCTATTACCGATTTGGTATTTACCGAATCGGTAATAGTGAATGGCTTCCCATTCATTCCTATGGGCCTCCAGGCCCATAGGGATGAATGGGAAGGTATTCCTTATTACCGATTTGGGAAATACCAAATGGGTAATAACGAATATTACAGAATCAGTAAAATTTACAGATTGTTTACGTACATTCTATTTACCGGTTCTTAAATACCGAATCGGTAAAATTAGGTATGTAGGAATCAGTAAATAGAAATTACCTACATCTAGCCCTAAATCCTTATTACGGACAGCCTTTAGCCTGTATCAAACCCTTTACAGTTAGCGAACCGCTTGTGAGAAATGAAATTGACATCAGCATTAAAGTGTGTATTGTAAACAGTGTTTACCATATACAAAGACGGTACCCTACACCACACTATTTGGAGATAGTGAAACTTTCATGAGGAATACACCACAGACTATTAAAAGTATCTGCTGAAAAAGTATCCACTCTATGCAAAATTTCTCCAATGAAAGACATCTCCCTGTAAACACTCAAAACCTGAAGTGTGACAGGTCACCCTTCCTACACTTGTTATACTCTGCTGAAAACATTACAGTAGCTAATTAAAAACATGTACATGGGCACATATCTGGTGCACACAGTCTTCTGTCCTATGTGGAAATTGTCATGCTGAGACAATTCCCTCACAACACCTAAGGCACTGAAATATTCACCTAACTATAATGTCACATTAATCTTTGGAATTGTGTGGTAAATGACGCATAGTAAAGGCATTGCAAGGTAATGCCTTCATTGTAATGGCTGTTTTTTGTCTGGAATCCACTGCATGCCTCTTTAATCAGCTACCAGACACTCCCTGCCCCTTTATGTAACTCTTTCAGGTTCCTGCTTTCTCCCTTTGTGATGTTTTGCCATCTTTCTCTTCCCTCTTCTTTCCCCTTTGTGAGTTTTTCTGTCTCTTAATCCTGTGAAGTGTCAGATGAGGAAAAATAAGTGGTGGTCCCCAAAAATGAGTGCTGATGGCTCCAGCCAGCAATCATTGCTCACATTAAACCCTGGCCTCCTACTCTGCTAAGCTTGCAGTTCCCCTACTTCATGCAGAAGTGGTGTAGTAGACAGGAATCCCATGGTGAAACATCTGGGAGCTCTGATATTGGGAAAGCCCTGAATGGCAGTCCGCTCTTTACAAGACTTCAGAGCATCGAAATACCTACCCTGTTTAGAGCAGGCATTCCACCTACCTGTACAATGCAACATTTACGTGATCATTGAGACCTGACTGGCGAGATCTGGAACACCCAGGTACAAAAGCACCAGTAAAAATGAAATATAAAATATTTAATTTAATGGTGAATTTAAACAACAACATCCTTTCCGTTCTATGCATGTCATGCCTGTACCGGAGACACAAACCCAATGTGGCCGCTAGTTATGCCCTTGCTTATTCAGTTCTGATATTCTTCTATTTCATTCCATTATGATCTAAAACAACCATTGACAAAGCCAATTGGCCTCACCTTTAGACATTTACCAGCGCTGATCTACTGACTTTACCAATGCCATTCAGCATTGGGGAAAAAAACATATCTGTTGCTGATGCCAAACAGGATCTGCAATACAAAGCATAATGACACATAGGGGCATATGTATCGTGGCCCCAGGGTCACCACTTATGCGCGCATATTTTTCACCACAGATTTGTCACGATGTGGCAGCCATTTTTTTCCCACTGTTCAAAGATAATGAAGGCCCATCTAGGAAAGAGAATAAAATAAAATTAAAATTCATATGAGATGGTGAAATGGGTGGGTGATTGAAATGAAAAGGCGGTGGCAACAAGGTGGGGATTAAAAAGCCATGACTGGCTGAAGGTGCCAGACATAACTAAAGGCTATTTTAAGCTATCGAAATGAAGGCTTTTTTGTCTAATATTTCCAAAACATGAGAAATAGTAGATAAGCTAGTTGTAAAAGTCCTTATTCTTGAGTCTATTATTTCTAGTAGTAATATTTGCCACTGAACACTCTGATCTTGGGCAACGCGCTACAAAGTCTATACGTCACTCTGTGCCTCACAATCAAATGTGTCTCTTTTGAGGGCAGGGACCTCACTTTTTCTCCTGACGATGAGTAAAACAGAGCCTTGCTAATTTCTTTTATTTACAATTCTTGCCGTAGGTTTATAACAAGAAACAAATGTACAGCCAGAGCCAAAATCCAATATAAAAAGAAACAGCAATGGATCTTCTACTCACAGTTGGATGTTGCACTCTTTTTTTAGAGTGACATGAAAACTCATATCTGATTTTAGAGTGAAGACTAATGCCTGAATAAATAGTGTCAGGCATGCTCTGAAGCAGCATTCCCCCTCTACCCCCATTTGTTAACCTAAACATTAAAAGTGACAAAAAGGGAAGACATAGATAAAAAAAAATACACACACACTGCTATGCCTTTACATTGTCTGGTGGTTTGGAACTAGTGGTGGACAGGGGGTCTTGCTTCCATGGGTACAGTAGGTGTAGTGGTACCATGGCCCAGGGGCTTGAGGGCCCACCAAATCCTGATTATTGCTTTATTTTATAGTTCAGTCTGCAGCCAGAGAGCCCATTTCTTTCCTTGCACTAGGGCCCATGAAATACTGGCTAGAACACAGATTCATTTCTCTCAAATTAGCACGTTTCATTTTCATTATCCAGATGAGACACAACAAGGTAACACAAATGGGTAAAATCCGTCTGAAATGTGAACTTGTATTGAGATAATTATCTTTAATTTAAAAAAGTGATGTTTATACTTCAAACAAATCGGATTTTTTTCTTTGGAATCACTGACGATAAAGCCGAGGCTGTACCATAAGAAAGCTGCAAATCCTAAGCATTTATCGAAGAGTTGTTTTGGGGGTGACATCTCTCCTGTTAAGAGGCACAAGGGCTTCCCCTTCGAAGATCAGGTGGGCTTTTTCCCCCCCTGTGTATCGAGCTGTTCAGGACACGTTCTCCAGCTGCCATTATCAACAAGTCACTCTTCAGGCATCAACAGGAAGTGTTTAAGAAAGCCCCGCCCTTTCTCACACCTTTACCAGACCCGTTTGACACGTCAGCTGACAGGCTTCTGAAGTCCCCTTTGCTGCTCACTTTTAAAAGTGCTCATTGAAAGGCCCCCTTCTGAGGCCCAACACCGTTTTTATTGGTTCACAGATCCCCGCTGATGACCATTGACACCATCTCTCAAAGTCAACATTTGGTTTCCTTTTTGTGTTCCTCTCTGCATCTGTTAACTTCAAACCTTCACTCTCAGCTGCTTAGAGTTTTCAAAAAAACCTTTAACTTAAACCAATACAGTTTTGCAAGATTTATATATCAGTTTTATGTATGGTACCTGTATTTTTTGACGCCAGGGTGGAAAATACACCTTCGTGAGTTCATTTCACTGCGGTGCATTCTGGGTTTCTTGTGATTATATATTGATATATTGTCAGGACTACAGGTCCCAGAATGCAAATAAAAAAGTTTGAGCTCGAGGAGAAAACTTGGGGAAATGATGACCCTTGGGCTAACTGATGTGCAAGTTTAAAATGGCTAGTGTTAGAGGTAACTAATAAACAACAAATACAAAATGCTGAATTCCAGCCCCCACATGAACCCGAGACGGTGAGATGAAATGATGACACCAAGTCTCTGGTAAACACCTTTTTCCGGTCTTAGAATTTCACTTTTGTAAATGTTTTCAGAGGTATCACTCGAATAAACCTCAAGCAAAAATACAGATCCCAAAATACCCTCTAACTAAAGACAGGGTGTCAAGTGGCATCCAGATACATGGGCCTATTTTGCAGAGAAATGTTTCTTGTACACATCAGGATCTGGTGTTGTTGTTGGTTTCTCATGCTGAACGTGGTCTCTCTCATTTGTAGGTTCATAGTGGACCTTTCAACCAACAGCATTTCACAATGCTGGCTAAGCCTGAAATCAGTGTTAAGAGTAATCCTTCAAGACCCAGAATGCCACATACAGCTGGCTTAAAATCATGTACTAGTGAAGGTGCCACGCACGACATGGGGCTGTGCTAATTACATTTGGAGAACACAAAATAAGCACTTTTCCAAAATTGGATATCCAGACTTCGGTTTCACTTCCACTCTTGCATTTCCTAAGTCAATTTCCAGTCGACTAGTTGCAAACGGCTTCCGTTGAATCCAATTGTCAAATAAAAGCTTTTTTTTTTTTACATTAAAATGTAAACATCCAGGAGCAGCAAATTAATGAAAAAAATTAACTTACTTAATAAAAGTAAAACCAGCACGCACCGGGAGACACCAAAACTAAATGTGCGATGTACAAAGTGTGGGTATAAATGGGAATTTTGCTAAAGTTTGTCCAGAATTCATATGCTCAACAGAATAATTTTATATTTTCACATTGCGTGAACATTTTCGCTCGTAAAATGATGATTCATCTAACATTGCACTTTCGTGCAGGTATTTGCATTTTATGACAACTTCAAAACGAAAGGCTTTTTTCCTATAACTTGTCATCTGGATAATTACACACAGGTAAGAAATAGAGTTTCAGAAATTAAATAGCAAAAATCATGTGATCATTTTTATTACCCTCCTTAAGGTCACATCTATAAAATATTTATGTATAGAAAGGATTCTTCTTTCTGGGTGAATATTTAACCACCTAGTTGGTATCTGGCCAAAATTAAATAAAAGCTGTGCGTATTCCAACCCCTTTGTGACTCCGCCTGCCGGAACAGACAATACCTACAATATTTATGGTCAGAACCAATATTATCTGCCCATCACTACAAAATCGTCTGACCACCCAATTTACCACCTAGAATAGTGGATTACTTCTCTACCAGTGTAGTTCCACGGGGAGCCTTGCATTAGGGGCACACCTTTTGCTAGCCCTTTCTCCCTTGTTGGCTTCCAAACCCTCAGGTAAAAGTGATGGGAGAACCCAGTTTGGACCACGCTCCCCTCTGACCCAAACGAATCCATGGCAAGAAACTATTACTCGTAATGGATAAAAAGGTCATGTTTATTAGCAATTCCCCACAAACATGACGAGCATAAGCTCCAAACAAGAATTGTAAACAATTTTGAAAGTCATAAGAAATATTTATCAAGCTGACCAGAAAATGTGCAAAATATCACTCCAAGAAAATTGTGCGAACAATAGCAATGATTGACTCATGCATCTATTTACAAGTGAGCCATTCCCAGAGGTGTCAGAGCAGTAAGGAGAGACTATTCTAATCCTTCAGCGTGCTTGCTGGGACCACACAGGTGAAACCACCTATATCCCTGGGGAGTGGTCCCAACCCCTTGTGCTCTGTACTGCCTACCATGGTCCCAACCCCTGCACACCAAGCTCTCAAATGCGCAGAATGCGAGAACAGGGGCTAAAGCCCAT
Organism: Lissotriton helveticus; assembly: GCF_964261635.1. Lineage (NCBI taxonomy): Eukaryota > Metazoa > Chordata > Amphibia > Caudata > Salamandridae > Lissotriton > Lissotriton helveticus. Next base: position 204,267,782 of record NC_136073.1, read on the forward strand.
TCTCTGCACTAGTGAACTGGAACTATGCCCACAAGCTGGTGTGGATGTCCCTTTGCAGAACTAAGGATTGCTGTCCATTCCGTCCGTGCTGTTTTAGGGGACACCCCCACTGAGATCTAGGTCCTCCAGAAAGGGATCAGCTTTGTACCTACTCCCAAACAAGACACGTTCCGTGAAATATTTGAACTTCACAATTTCTTCAGGAAAATATGACTAAAAACCTTTTTCCTTGACAAACTGGATTATACACAAGAGGACACTGGCCTACATAACCCTTTGAGATTTACACCTCAAGCCGGCCAGGTGCCGAATGAAGTTCTGACCTTCAAAAATGCTATCCTCAATGAAGTAGCTAAAGTAAATAATACCTCTACCTTCCATAACTTATCTACATCTGAAACTATGGCTATAAACCCATTAGCCAGTGATACTACCATCACCATAAAACAAGCAGATAAGGGGGGGGGTGCCACTGTGATCATGTCAGCCACTGACTATGACAATGAATATTTGACACAATTGAAATGAAAAAAATGGAGTTTTATAGAGCGCACTTCTACCGTGAGGCCTCGTAGCGCTTAGGACGGGTGGGTGGAGACAACAATCAAACTGTGCAGTTAGTGGAAGAGGAAGTTTTTCAGAAGTTTGCGAAACTTTAATAGGGCTGGTTCGCTACGCAAAGTAAAGGGCAGGGAGTTCCAACAGGAGGCAGCATTCCAGGAGAACGAACGACCCCCCCATCTAGCTCGTTTGATTTTCCGTGATACTGCCAGGAAGGTAGTACTGGAACGCAGATTTCTGGGGGGGTGGTAAGGAGTCACTAAGGAACAGATCATCACAGGGCCGGCGTGCCACGTATCTTTATGGGCTATGCACATCGCCTTGAATTGGATCCTGGCCTGTATTGGAAGCCAGCGAAGTTTTTCCAAAGCAGCTGACCCTGAATCTCTCCGGGGCAGCCTCAGCAATAAGCGAGCTGCAGAGTTCTGAGTCACCTGAAGTTTTTTGATGGTACTCACTGGAGCGCCTAGATATGGGCGTTCCTGTAGTCAAGGCGGGACAAGATAAGAGCCTGCACCATGATCCTACGGGCCTGAAAAGGGAGAAGGGGCAGAATTTTCCTCAGCATCCTCATCAGGCCGAAGCAATTGGCAGAGAGCTTGGTGGCTTGATGATTGAAGCATAGGGTGCAATCCAGCCATACTCCAAGACTCTTGATCTGATCTTTATGTTCCGGTAGAATGCTCATACAAGTCGGCCAGTATATGGCTGCTCTGGGTGACGGGGTCTTACCCAGGAACATCAGTTCTGTCTTGTCCCCGTTTAATTTTAGAGGGGAGAGTGCCATCCAGTCCGCTACTGCTTCAAGGCAGCTACCCAGGGTGCTAGATGAACCCTCAGGGTGGTTGAAGGCAGCCACCAGTTGGGTGTCATCTGCATAGGTGACAATTTCAATGCCGAAGGGACGCACTATCTCCACTAATGGCTCCATATAAATGTTAAAAAGGGTGGGATTCAGGGAAGGACACTGAGGGACCCCGCAATTGAGGGGCCATAGTTTGGATTGAGTAGCACCCTCCGAGACCTGAAACACCCGATCTTCCAAGAAAGATTGCAGCCAGGTGAGAGCCATCCCTGTGACTCCGAGATGTCCTAAACATGAGAGCAGGATGTTATGATCCACTTTATCGAAACCGGCACTAAGATCCAGTAAGGAAAGATGATTGCTGTCGTGCCGCCTTGGTCCAGATACCTCCGAGCGCATTCTGTCACTGCCAGGAGGGCAGCTTCCGTTCCGAGCTTCGGGCGGAAGCCTGCTTGAGAGTCATGGAGTAGATTATTAGACTTTAGATGGTGAACCAGAATGGAGTTGATATGCTTCTCAAGCAGCTTGCCCAACCAAGGAAGGAGGGATATCGGACGATAATTGGCCATGATGGAAGGATCGAGATTGGGTTTTTTCAGCAACGCTCTGACTTGGGCGCATTTCCATGCCAACGGCACCATTCCTGCTATGATGGAGGCATTTAGAACGTTCTGGATTACTGGTCTGATTATATCAGCGACTAGCATCAGATGGTGCGGTGGGGCTGAGTCAGTTGGAGAACCAGATGAAACTCTTAGCATTAGAGTGTTCAGTGAATCCTCGTCAAGCAAGGGGAACTCCATTAAAGGGCAATATGTGGTTGAAGGGCTGCTCTCAAGACCAGGGGAGATAGTTTTGCTCTGTGAAGAGGGAAAGGAGAGGGAAATAAGCTGAATTTTTTGGTAGAAATATTCAGCCTGCTTATCGCATCGATATTGGGCCTTTTTGGGGTCAAGGGGTTTTTGTGGGATGTTAGTAAGTGATTTAGCAATCTGAAAAATTCCCCTCGGGGAGTTGGCTGCTGTGCTTATCTTGCACTCATAGAATGTAGATTACGCAGTTTTTATTTCCGTCTTATACTTTCTGATCGCTTCTCTGTAAGTGATTCTGCTTTCAGCCCCTGACGCCTGCCTCCAGCCCCTCTCTAGCTTCCTACACTTTTGTTTCAGTTCCCTTAGTTTGGGAGTAAACAATGGGGCTCCTTTTGATTTAATTTTTTTGTATAAGATTGTCAGGGGGATTACAGAATCAAGCGAGGTCTGTATCCAGGCATCAAAGTTACTATTAGCCATACCCGGGTCTTGACCAGACCGCGGGGGAGTGGCGGACAGTGAAAGCGACCACTGGCTAACAGAGAGGTTCGACCAGTTCCTCCCCAGCAGTGGGGCTGGGGTCTGAGCTACGGGGGGAGTCATACTTTCCCATTTCAGTGGTGCAAGTAGGTGATCAGTCCAAGGGAGGGGGATTGAAAGGCCCGCATGGAGCTTTTGATCATTACTGAGCACAGCATCTAAAAGATGACCCTTGATGTGTGTAGGTGCGGAGCCCTTTTACACGATTTGAAGAGCTGCTTTGCTGGACAGAAGAGCCCTTGCTTGGTGATCCGAGGGATCATCTAGATGGATGTTCAGATCTCCAAGAACTGTGAAATTTGATGGGGATAGTGCTAACTCCGCAACGAAGGAGGGGAGGCTGTCCAGGAACTGGCCCATCGGTCCTGGAGGCCGATAAAGTAACAGGCCAGAAAATGTTATTGTAGGTGAGAATTCAAGTGCAAAACTCATGCTTTCGCAGTCGGGTACTTCAGCAGTAGATGAGCGACAGCAGAAACAATCCTTGAAGATTATCCCCAGTCCACCACCTCTCCCGGTTTTCCGGTCAGTTCTTGTAATAAATATCCTGGTTGTAGAATCTGTGTGATGGCTGGATCAGCCTCGTCTCGCAGCCACGTTTCAGAAAGAAAGATAGCATCGGGATTCAGAGTTTCCAGGAGAAGTGACATTTCTACAGAATGCTTTATAAGGGAGCAGCAGTTTAGAAGAAACATTTTTATAGGTGGCCGGGGTTCATGGCCTGTTATAGTGTAAGGTTTATATTTGAATTCACAGCGGGAGCAGTTTGAAACATTATTAGCTTGGCACATAGCATTGAGACACATATCATCAGGGGCAGCTTTTAAAATCCGCAGTGTCTGAGAGTCATAGCTATGCCGGATGGTCTTACTTTTATTAAAATGCCCAGGGGTCCTGGCCCTTGGTCCCGGCCGGGCTCGGACGGGCGCAGAAGGGCTTGCCTTTGGCGCGCCTTCAGCACGCCGCCGGCGCGACCGCTGAGCGCGCGTGTGAGGTGGTGTTTAAGTACTGTGGGAGCTCCAGAGCTAGAGCGCTGCCCCTACCGGAAGTGTAAATCTTCTCCCGGAGGCCCTCTGCACAAACGGCAATTGCCGCGACGGACCGGGGCCTGGGAGGGTAGGAGAGTGAGCAAATCAAGGTGAGCAACAATTTGGTTTTAAAAAGGCGATTAAAACATTACACAGATACCGCAACAGCAGTGACAGTTCCAAACATTCACGCAGCACAACTAGCAGTGTCTCTCAGCCGAGGATCACCGCGTCCTTTTAGCTAATCAACAATACTACACCCCCATCAACACAGATCTGACCGGTGCCCTGAAGACTAGGATCACTTCCATGGTCACTACGGCGTAACTAGAGGGTTGAACGCCAAAAAAGAAGCAGATTTTCTGGTGAAGAGGGAACCAAGAACACCATACTTTTACATCCTCCCTAGGATACATAAAGGGTCAAGTCCGCCTCCAGGACGACCAATCGTCTCCGGGATTGACTCCCTTTTAGAATCTTTTTACGAATCTGCGATCACTTCCTTCAACCAATTGTACAAAAGACTCTGTCCTATGTGAAAGATACTATGGATATCCTGCGCCTGATTGACAATCTAGACACCACAATTGAAATTAACCTACTGGTGACATTGGATGTCGAGGCCCTGTACACTAACATCACCAGATGGCAGCATTGGAGGTGATAGAGGCTGCCCTGCTTTCTGAGACATGGAAATCTCCAACACCTGTGCACTTTATCATGGGGTGCACCACCCTAGCCCTTACAGAAAATGTGTTCCTCTTTAAATCCCAGCTTTACCACCAAGCGCGGTACTTCCATGGGGAGTACCTTTGCTCACAGCTTAGCCTGCCTATATATGTCAGCATTTGAGGAAAGGGCTATCTTCAATGTATCCAACCCGTATGCCCACAACATCCTGCTATGGCGTCATTACATAGACGACATACTAATACTCTGGAAAGATGACAGGTCGTCATGTGAGGAATTCTGTGGATGTGTCAACACCCTCAACACATTCCTTCATTTCACCGATACGATATCAGATACAAGCTTACCCTTCCTTGACTTACTGATCTCCCTCAATGAGGGACAATTGAAAACAACAGTATACACTTAGCCTACTGACTGCAACAGTCTTTTGATGTATAGTAGCCAACACCCAAGGGCACTAAGAGAAAACCTCCCTTTTGGACAGTTTCTAAGACTGCAACGGAACTGCAGTACTGTCCAAGTCTATGACACAGAGGCAGATAAGCTTGCTACAAAACTGAAACAACAAGATTAGCCTATAGGCCACATTAACAGAACAAAAAAGTGAGCACAAAATATGACAGGGAGGCACTGTTAGATTATAACACCAAAAAGAAAAGACAGATGACAAACTCACAAGTGTCACTACATCCACTCCTAACTCAAACAGGATAAACAAGATTATATTGAGACACTGGGGTCTCCTGAAAACGGGTGAACTCACCATTCCTAAACCACGGTTTGTATTCAAACGGACAAGGAACCTTAAAGATCTCCTCTTCCATACCAGACCTCTACCGACCACCCCTATAGCTCAACGCCCTCTCTGGAACCTTTTCCCAGTCACAGGCCATTTCCCCTGTGGATCGTACACTGTATGTCATCTGACTGAGCATACAAAAGAACTAACACTAACATGCACATTTAGAGGGATACACAAAAACACACTTACTGTAATACTATCAATTGTATCTACATCTTGACATGCCAGTGCCAACTTCGATACATAGGTATGACCACCAGGATGGCCAAGACAAGAATAATGGAACATCGCAGCAATGTACGCTGCCACAAATGTCACACTAAACGTTATTTACATGTTGACGAATTGAGACACACACCAGACACCCTCAAATGGAGGATTCTGGAGGCACACCCACATTTATGCAAACAGGCCCTATTCAGGATGGAACAACACTGGATTTTTAGGCTGTCATCAGACACCAGAGGTCTGAATGAAAATATCCAGTGGACAGAAGTTAATAGGTAATGAGTAAGGAGAACAAATTCTACAGGCTTGAGCACCATTGAATTAACTTCAGTTCCGTAACTCATCTTGCATACCTCTACCTTCTCCACTCGTAATCTGTCCTTGCTAGGGAACACAGACCCCTAGGATCTGGACACTGCCTTCGCTGTCCAGGGGCTGCTGCTGCTGTGAGGGGTTTCTATACATATGGGAGTCGGTGTTGCTTGGTCCACCACAATGGAGACTAGGACAGACAGTGTGATTCTAAGCTCTGCCCACCAAAAAAGAGAGATTGCATTAATGTCCCAATGTTCTCAATGAGACACTGCATGAATGTCCAAATGTCCTCAATAAAGAGATCCATCCTCAAGTCCGAAAGGTGTGCTCCGTCATGGAGGAACATCTGATCACCTCTCATGAGTTTATGGGGAATGTTTCTGAGACAGACAGGCCCCAGACACAATTTGGCCATTTCTGTGCAATGTCGCCATGCAGCTATATTGTTGGCCCATGGCCTAGCACCCTCCTTCTATTCTGATAAGGTATCATGTAGGACCATGCAATGAATGTTTCAAGGAATTACCAACCCAACCAAGCAAACTCTCTCAGATTGGATTCCCCCACATCCTTCTGGCCCATCTTTATCAGGTCATTACCACCTAAATGTAAGACAATTAGGTCTAGGAACTGAAGTCATTCACTACCTTTTGTCTCATGTTTTCATGGTTGAGGGTTCTGGAGACCTTCTACTCTGCACCACCTGAAGAAGACAGTCCTAAGTGCTGGCAGCTTTGGCCTACGGAGCAGCTGGAATCAGTAAGTCATGCAACGCATGAAGGAGTGATCGAGGCCCCATGTGATCTTGAATGGCATAACTACTAAAACAAACAAAGAAAAAGACAAATTAGCAAAGGAAGAGTCAAGGTGCATTTCACATCAATTGAGGGTGGATGTTGCGTTTGAAGCATGCAGAGGACCATTGCTACTGTCCAATTTGCTTGACGTCCTGATGGGAAAAACCTCAAAGGTTGCTGCTCCCATCCTGAATGAATGGGATGACTACCTGGATGATTCAGTCCCGATCGTCCTGAGGGCAGAAATAAATAAGTTGAGAACTGAAAGTATGACAGGCAGTCACCGTTTGCATGGATAAATAAAGCTGGGCTCCTCAGGTCTGAATGTAAGGCCAGGTAAGTTTCCATATAAGTGACTGGGCAAATGGAGGAGCCCTCCACTGCCTGGCATACAATATAGGCCCCTTTTTCAACGTGGTAAGATTTGGACCTTCTGAGCCTGATGAAGAGTTTGTCCTTGGAAATGTAGGCCTCCACCCATTGAAAGCTGCCACCTTGATCCTGCTTGGAATTACCCACAAGCTCACTGACTCTAAAGGATCGTTAAAATGCTACAGCAGAAGCTGCAGAAAATAGCGCAACCTCATACAGCTAGCTACATACCTTGAGCAGTGCTTTAAAGATGGCTGCATGCGTGTAAATCTTGAATGACCTCCTACCGTCCCTGGGCACTCAACCTGGCTCAGCCAGACACTTCTTTCTTATCCAGGAAACTTTATCCTATGTCCCATACCCTCCTGAGCTACGTGAAGAAACCTATAGCTGATATGTGGGCCCTAGCGTAGGAGGTGGGCCTGCCCTTTCTATTAAATTTCTCCAAGAAGAGGCTTAAGGAGGAAACTGAGAACATGTGACCAATTTGATTATTGTGCAAGAAGACCCTGTAGATCAGGAAAGCTCACTGATAGGCCACCCGTTTGTGCCATGCCAAAGAAACTGCCACTAAACTAGGCAAGACAGGGCACCAATCATCCACAGATCCTTTGGAAACGCCATCATCTTCTCCGCTGCGTGCAGGTAGAAACTTCGGAACTCCTGCAACTTGGAGCGAGATAAAGCATCAGCTGCATTGCTATGGACACTAGGGGCATTCCTTGTTTTAATTAACACATTGAGTCTCAAGCATAGCAGAACCATGTGCTTCAAGAGCCTGCAGGAGGCCTTTAGCCTATTTATGGCTTCAACCTCTGACATAATCTGAAGAAAATGTAACACTTTTAACCCTGAACTCTTCTAAACAGACGGTGACTGCTACCACAGTGGGGAATAATTTCAAGAAAGCAAAATGTTTAGTGAAGCCCTCATCATACCAAGTGGAAAGCTAATTGCCCAGACACCACTTGGTACCCAGCAGTGACTCAATCCTAATGCCTCCTGCTGCATCAGTGCTTGGTTGGAGATGGACGGAACTGGCCAACCAACTGAGCCATTGTACTGATCTAATAAACTTAACATAGGCAGACAGCAAGTGGGACCCCCAAGTCCTATTGAAGTGAATTGAACATCCCAGTGCCCGCTTGCATTCCGAAGAACCCCCTTGGGCCCAAGAATAGGTAGTCATCCAGGCATTTGATGACATTCTGACACACGGTTTGCTCAGTGATTATCCACTCTAGGAGGGAACTAAACTGTACAAAATAGGTGCAGGCATACACGTCATAGTAGTATTCAACATTAAACTAAAAGCCCTGTAGGCCATAATCACCGGGGTGTCCCAGAAGGAAGCTGAATGCGGACTCAATATCTGTCTTGGCTAGGAGGGTGCCATGCCAGTATGAAACTGAACAGAAATCTGATTCCAGCAGGGAGGAATAGGGACAACCCCAGGAGTATATCCAGAATCCGGATGACAAACCAAAATATAATGTCTAAGCAGTCATTCTGTGTGGGCACCGGTTAAGCCAAAATAACAGCCTGTCTTCTCTAATGGGTGTTGGTATTGGGGCTTAAGTGGAGTTCTTGGGATCCTTGCCCTTCTAGTTTGACTTTTTAAGATATTTAAATTCTAGGTGTGAAGCAATTCCACAAAAAGATCAGACATGTTTGAATTTACACGTCCTGGCTAACTATGATAGTGATAGAGGCTCCAGAGGAGAAGCAAGATGGAGGCCGGCTGAAGTGGTCGTAGCAGCACTCTGAAACGTGAACAGGATATTAAAGGATCTCACCTATCTACGGTCGAGTATGACCTCTGACGTCCTGTGTGCGAGAAGGCTCATCTAGGTGTTGGCAGTTGTCCCACAGCAGCGCTGATCTGGAAGTGTGTGCTTGCCCTCGGGCGCATTGCTGCTGCGGTCTCGGCTCACTCTGGCTGCAATTGGTGCCGGGTTCACTCGACAGTAAGGAGAATGGGCCCCAAGATGGTAGGAGTCGCATGGCAAGGTGAAGCCTACACCCCTTGCCACACTCCGCAGACTCCTCTGGTGAGCCCTTGGGAGGCACAAGATCACGGCACGGTGCTAGACACACACTGCTGCCATCGAAGATGGAGGCTCCACCAGAGAAGAGAGGATAGGCGGGGGACCCATCAATCACTGCCCCGCAGGCTCAACGGTGTTGGAGCTGGCATCAGGCCCTATACGGTGGAACACTTACGCAATGCTTTCCCAGAACTTTCCCAGAACTTACCAGTTAGAACTGGGTACAGGAGGTTCAACGAGCCTATAGGGTTCCCATTGCTCTGCTCTGAGACTGCCTCTTAGAGAAGGCTCAAAACCACAGGCTATCTTAGTATTTATTGGGAACTTCCTCTTAAGACAGCCAATATTTGAAAATGCCAGACATGAAGCTAAGCGAAATTCCAGGATGTCTCGTTCTTCGCCAGACCTGACTTTTGCCACGTTACGGTTGAAAGGCTCTAGCGATGACATCAATTAATTAAACCCTTCCAGGACAAAGGGGCCCACCCTTTTTAGGTCTCGCCTGTCGATGCGCATGCGCATCGAGCTTGCGAGCCTATTGCGGCCTAAACAAGCTTTAACTAAGAAGCAAGGAATCGTGGCGATTCCTTGCAGTGCCCGTGACTTTTAAGCTCAATGCGCATGTGCATTGAGCTTAAAAGCGCGTGCACAGCCGCCCGCATTCCTCCGACACCTTTGAAGTGAAGCTTAGCTTCACTTCAAAGGCCCGGCTTCTTCACACCCACATGCCGCTCTGCCCCGCTCCGCCCCCTCCCCAGAGTCATCCTGCCTGCCCAGACTTCTCCTCCCCCCTAATTACATCCCGCTTTCACTTGTTTTTTGTTCCGACTCGACGTGCACAGCTACCCTCCCCCCGCCCCCTCCCGCCACGCAATGCCGAGAGCTTGTTTGGAGCTGCAAACAATCTTGTCATCTGTTTTGTTTTTATGGGTCCCCGTCTAGGCTGGCGTTTCTAAAAGGCTGACTTGGTTTGTTTTCCTTCGGTTAATAAACAAAATAAAAGTAGAACTACCTCCATGCTGCTTATGCTGCCTCTTAAATAAGGTCTAGCTGCTAGGGCTTCTGCTTTCAGCCTCTACCCTCTTCTAAATAGTGCCTCTTAGAGCGTGTCATACGGGCTCGCTCCCTCTGACAGCATTCCTTGCATCTCTTAAAGGGGCAGAGACAGCTAGCGTCTTGCAACCCGATTCGTTCCGCGGACGGGACTCCAGCGGAGCTAAATAACTCCCTAGTGCCAGTTCAATTCACAGTTGCGTCACATCATTCATCACATCATTCATAGAAAGACTTGTCTTGGAAAACAAATGCGTCATATCATTCACAGAAAGACATGTTTGGGAGAAAAAAATGAACCATTTCTAAAAGTTTACCAACTGCTTTGCTTGTGGCATGCCCAGTTAAGTTTCAACGGAAAAGAGAGCGAGTGCGTGTGAACTGAGCTTCCGAACGCGCGCTAGTGATCGTATTCTCGAGTCATTTATTTATTTATTTTTGCGGCTTTATGAAGCGTGAGCATTGCCAAAAGGCGTTAACATGCTTTACAAAGAAGAGAAATAAATTATAATGAGTGATAATAGATGAGCGATAAGGAGGTGTCGAAAATGAATCTAAGGCAATAATCAGTTTTACATTTAAAAGTAGTTAAATATATGGGTGCAGATTTCATTGAAACTTAAATGAACTGTTGGTTCTAATCGCAATTCACATATCAACAAAACAATAAATGGTAGATGGCGATAACAAGATGACAATTTGAGGGAAGTTAAGCATTTTAATGTAATCTCTTCAATCAAGCCACTTCGTCTAATTCATGACATTGCTGATTTAGGTCAATGACGACTTAACGTCATTTTTTTTTTCTCCCCCAAAAGATATTTCACAAATCAGCAGCGAGTTGTTAGGGGTACAAAGGAAATCTTCACACTCTTTTTATACACTTCACTTTTGTGCTAGAAATGCCTGGATTTGACAGACACCTTCCATGGTTTCGTGTAGTGTTTGCTGTAGTGTTATATTATGTTGTTATATATTTATACAGCGGGATCACCAATTCCTTGGCGTCTTGGCGCTCTGTTCAAACCCCAGTCTGCAGCTGTGATTCATCCATCACAGTTTCTGCATTGCAGATTTTGTTGCACGGCCACATTGCTGTGGATAGGTGATTTGGCATAATAAAATCATGTTTTAAAAATATTATTTTATTCTGTGCCAATTGATTGTAGTTTGCACTCGCCACAGGCAGCACAGTCACACACCCAATGCCACTCACACATGCAACGCCACTCACACACGCAACGCCACTCACACACGCAACGCCACTCACACACGCAACTCATCCACGCAACCCCACTCATCCACGCAACCCCACTCATCCACGCAACCCCACTCATCCACGCAACGCCACTCACACACGCAACGCCACTCACACACGCAACGCCACTCACACACGCAACGCCACTCACACACGCAACGCCACTCACACACGCAACGCCACTCACACACGCAACGCCACTCACACACGCAACGCCACTCACCCACGCAACGCCACTCACCCACGCAACGCCACTCACCCACGCAACGCCACTCACCCACGCAACGCCACTCATCCACGCAACGCCACTCATCCACGCAACGCCACTCATCCACGCAACACCACTCATCCACGCAACGCCACTCATCCACGCAACGCCACTCATCCACGCAACGCCACTCATCCACGCAACGCCACTCATCCACGCAACGCCACTCATCCACGCAACGCCACTCACACACGCAACGCCACTCATCGACGCAACGCCACTCACACATGCAACGCCACTCATCCACGCAACGCCACTCATCCACGCAACGCCACTCATCCACGCAATGCCACTCATCGACGCAACGCCACTCACACATGCAACGCCACTCACACATGCAACGCCACTCATCGACGCAACGCCACTCACACACGCAACGGCACTCACACACGCAACGGCACTCACACACGCAACGGCACTCACACACGCAACGCCACTCACACACGCAACGCCACTCACACACGCAACGCCACTCACACACGCAACGCCACTCACACACGCAACGCCACTCATCCACGCAACGCCACTCATCCACGCAACGCCACTCATCCACGCAACGCCACTCATCCACGCAACGCCACTCATCCACGCAACGCCACTCATCCACGTAACGCCACTCATCCACACAACGCCACTCATCCATTTGCAAAACGAAAAAAGTTAAACTCTTCTATTGCGAGACCTATTGCATTTTCAATGCTTGTTATACAAACCTGCATGTCTGAAAGTGATCTGGGGAGGCCAGACATGATTCTTCACTTCGGAAATTAAGGCTAATGAATTTTTGATGTAGTCAAGACCATAAAACACAATCTGCTTAAATTGGGACATTATGCACCTTTTCATTTATTTTCTCTGTGTTTTATCTCTCTCCCTCTTTCTTCTATATGGGGCTCAGTAAGAGACTGATAAAGTAGAATGGGTCTGAGGGACACTAGGGTTAGAATGAGGAATCTCCCTTCTCTTGTCTTTTTTGGGTAATCAGCTATAAAGTATGTTCACGGTATAGTTACATTTCCATGGTGCTGCTTTCCATCTCCACACAGTACGATGCGTGGTCTGGACACTTCTCATGGTTCGGGGGGAGGGAGGAAGGAATTGGTGGAGGATTCGTGGTAGGGGAGGTTGGGTTGGTGGATCAGGGTCTGGAGGCAGGGGTAGGGGTAGAAGGGGTGGGGAAGGGGGATTATAAGAGGGAAATATAAAGGAAAAAACAAAGAAGGAGCACAAAACTTGAGTGGAATTTGGTTATGAGATGGTAGGTGAGGCTATCACTAAGTGAGGATTGGGATGTGAGAAAAATTGTAATGGTCAGCCTCTTGTACTAAATGGATAGAATCACTATAAGTTCAGTTTAACGTAGGCAGATTAATCAATAAAAATAAGCGGCTAAGGGTCGCCGAGATTTTAAGAGCTATAGCAACTGATATAATATGCCTGCAGGAGAAGCACCTCACATGGGCCAGAAGGGGACTAATATCGATGAAAGGTTATGCATTATTGGCCTACTCTTCCCAGAGCTCCAACATCAGAGAGGTCGCCATTTTAGCCAGAAACAAGGTAGGATCAGTGAAACACGGATTTGCTGATACACTTGGTAGATGGGCATTGGTCGAGTTAGAGATCGGATTAACAGTATGCACCAACCATGGATCTAATCAGGACAATCCCAAAGTGTTGGAGGATTTGAAGGTAGAGTTAGCATCTTGGTCTACTCCTTTGGTTATTTGTGGGGATCTAAATATTCATCAGGCAGTGGGGAGGGCCTTGGCAAGTGGATACCAGGGAAGAAATCCTAGAGTTTATAGGTCTCTATCCTCACTTATGTCTAGTCGTGGCTTGATCAATGTTAGGGATTCTAAATATCCTTTGGATTCAGGGTATACATACTTTTCTTGCCCACACATAAGCTATGTCTGCCTGGATTACTTTTTAATTTCACTGGAAATTCTGGATATATCCAGGATGAAGAAACTGCCAAAATTAGTGTCTGATCATAATCCCATGGTTCTCGAGGTTAGAATCCAACAGAGCTCTAAGCAACAATATCAATGGACCTTTGATAAAAAACTATTGCTTGATTCAATTTTTATTGAGCATATGAAAAAGTAGATAAGCAATTACTTTGATACTAATAGCTATAGTGCAAGATTAAGGGGAGAGATTGTTAGTTTCATCTCCTGTACTAGGAAACAACAAGAACTAGGGAATAGGAGATTACTAGATAAACTGGCTGAAAATGAGAGGGAACAACTGGTAAGGATCATTCAAGTGGTAGATGTAGTATAAACTCAGCTCAAGATCACCCTGGTTAAGGCAGAGATAAACCACTATTATACCCAGAAATTTGCAGCAGAACATCAGACTCAATAGGATGAGAGCTATGAGCATGGAGAGGTAGCAGGGAAGCTCCTAGCTCTATGAATAAGACAAAAAATGTCTAGCAATCAGATAGTTACAATAAAAAAGGATGGGAAGATGTATAAGGATCCTGAAAACATAATACAGGGCTTTCAGGAGTTTTATCAGTATCTACACAATGGCGAAGGTCAGGATCTAGCTGGAATTCTTCAAGGGGGTATTTATATGGGGAGGAAAGGAAGTTAGATCTGGCCGATAGCAGGAAATTAGGAGCTGATATTTCACTCGAAGAGGTGCAAAACCTTCTACATCAACTTGCCTCGGAGAAAGCGGCAAGCCCAGATAAGATTCCATTGGGGCTTTATAAAGTCTTCCAAGCAGAATTAGTCCCTCTGCTATTAGATCTGTTTCTAGGAGTGCATCATAGCAGACGCCTGAGTCCTGGAGAGGTTTAACATTGTTATCTTCCATAAGAAGGATAAGCCTCTAGATAGGCCTACTTCTTATCACCCTATCTCCCTGATAGATAAATAAGGATACTAAAATATATTCTAAAATCTTGGCCATTCACCTAGGGAGTGTCATAGTCCGTCTGGTTATGCCATGGCAGCATGGTTTTATAGCTGGAAGGCGTACAACTGACCTAGCAGTCAGATAGCTATGATCCTCCTTGACACTGAAAAAGCATTTGATCGGGTTGCATGGAAATATCTATAGGGGACTCTGGTAGCCAAAGGATTCGGTCCCAGGATGATCACGGCTATTAAGGGAATTTATGTAGACCCGTTCGCTAGACTTCAGCTAATGGTCAAAGAATCAGGTATTATAACAGTGACTAGAGGAACAAGGCAGGGGTGCCCCTGCTCCCCTATTCTATTTGCTCTCTATATTTATCCCTTCATTGAGCAGATATTAAATAATCAGGAAATCACCCTGGTTACTGCTAACTGCTACGAGGCAAAAGTATTAACATACACAGACGATATTGCCATAATAACAACTAACCCAGAGAATGCAATAAAGAAACTGGAAAACATGGCCGAAGAATATGCCCGTGGTTCAAGATACTTATTGAACAAAGCAAAAACCCAGATAATATGCACAGATAACATCCTCCTTTAGGATATTCGGCGGGTGGCAACTGCTACATATTTGAGGGGTAGGATTAACTCAAAGGTAGAGACAATTACTCCGATTAATTTGAACCCTTTGTTCAGCAAGATGTCCCAGGTGTGGGGTTGGCCCGGTCGAGGTTGTTCTCATGTTTTATGGTTGTAATAAGTTGTTACCTTTAAAGAATGGCTTGGAGAATTTTTGAGCGAAGGTATTTGGTAGAAGAGTTTGTTTCACCCCTGTGACGATGTGTCAGAAAGAGTAAGGAAAATCACTTGGGCCCATGCCGACTGATCATTGTAGACAGAAGAGGCTTTATCCTCCTTTTATCAAGTTTTTTGATTCACGCAACACAGGAAAATATCTCTTCCTTTTCCCAACCTTAACTCTGACATCATATTTGATACCCAATGCCCTAAAGAAGCCCCAGGCCAGATGGCCAGTGTAAGGGGGCGAAACATGTGTTGACTACTATATGTTCCTTCTTTGTCTTAAAGCAGCGCGAAATAAATTGGAATTACTTCCAGAAAACAAGTGATTTTCCTTGCTTGTTCTGACACATCAACAAAGTTCTGTACCAGTAATGGGGAAAGGGTCTCCCATGGTCATGAACGAGTAGACAATACCAGATCAACTCTATTGTTACAGGTCTGCTAAGGCTCCGGACCCATTACCCCCAACCTTTACCTCACCCCTTCCCTGATGCTATTGGGACATGATAGCAGCAGTTTGCTAGACTCTACGCAGACTAGCTTTGCTTTTGTATCAGTTACAGTTGCTAGACTGCATATTGCATCAAGATGGAAAGATCCCTATCCCCCTATGTTCCAAGCGTGGCTGGCCCGATTAATTGCTATCTACAATTTAGAATGAACCTTATACGATTGTAAAGGGTGACAAGCCAGGAAGTGGGGAAAAATATCTGGTCCCCTATGTTGAACTGGTTAAATAGGGAACACAATTTGGGAGGTTGATCGTACTGATAGCATTATAGATATCTGTACTTATTTCTAGAAAGAATGGCTATCTGCAATTAATTGATGTATTAATCTATTTATTGATATCAATGGCACAAGTTTTTTATCCTAGTCTATGAAGTCTTAATCTTACTGTATGAATTTGGTATGACCTGTATGTTGTATTTATTTGAAATACTCCTCTCTGGTGAAATAAAAAATAAATAATGAATTTGCACGTCCCGGTTGGGCTCGTGCACGCTTGCCTATTGAAGGGCCAACAAGATACTTCTTTGTCTGCCCAGATGGGTTCCAATGTAAAGGCTGCATCAATGGAGTCTTATTGTTGACAGACTCTAGTCAGACATTCAACTCTGTCTGCGATCCCACCTGATGTCAGGGTTCTCAAACTTGGTCGACCTGTAATCGTGGTCATAATCATGTCATACAGTCCCCCCCATACATATGATAAGCCTTAAGGATCTTTTTAGCATAAACAAATCATAGATGTAGCCAAATTAGGTTTCTTCTCCAGTGTATCAGTTACATAAACATTAAAACCAAACACCCAGTTAGTTATGTTCACCTCAACCTTGGAACTCCTATCCTTCACTGACTCATTCCCCTCATGCTCACCAACATCGAGTTCCTTTCTTTTCACACACATTAGTAAGAAGACCTTAACAATATACCCTTTCCTGATCTTTTCCTTCACTGCAGGTGCTACATGTGAGGCCAATTTGGAAAGGATTGTTTATTGCCCACCAAGCCCTTCAAAGAATCACTTTTGTGCCCTTCTCCTTCACTTTTCTTTAGCAGTGTCCGCTGGCTTGGGCACCTCCAAGTTCACTGCAGCTGGCCTAGTGTTCCCTTCCCTTACTTTATTACCCTTACAAAAAAAACAACTCCCCGACCCCTCCACACTCTCCAATCTACGTCCGATTTCATTACTTCCATCGTTGTGTAAAATCACTGAGTCCACAGTGAATAAACAGCTGACACTTTTCCTGGAAGAGAATGAGGTATGGCACCCTAATCAAGCTGGTTTTAGGACTCAGCATTCCACCGAATCGGCTCTCCTGTTCACTACTGAAACCATCCGCTCAGCTCTAGACCAAGGCAAGAAGGCCGTCCTGATACTATTAGACCTGTCGGCGGCCTTCGACACGGTCTCACATGCCATCTTAATAGACCGGCTAATAACATCTGGCATTAAAGGCATTGCCTTAGAGTGGATAAAAAACTTTCTTAGTGACAGGAGACAAGTGGTGACCTTGGGGGAATTCCGTTCCAGTGAGAAGCCACTGTCTACGGGAGTACCTCAGGGCTCCAGCCTGAGTCCGACATTGTTTAATGTTTACACTGCACCCTTGATACAGCTGATATCGTCCTACGGCATAGAGGTAATAGCATATGCCGACGATACTCAACTGATACTGGTCATGGACAAAGACAATCAGTCCTGGGAGGAAAAACTAAAGTGCTGCTTAACGGCCACTTTTGAGTGGATGCGGAAAAACCACTTAAAATGTAACACAGGCAAGACCGAGATCATGCCCATAGGCCCAAATAATGATTTCATCCCCAGACTGTGGTGGCCCGAGAAGGCGGAAATACCACCCCACACTACCTCCTCGGCTCGTAACCTTGGGGTACAGTTTGACGCCGATCTATCCTTTAAACATCAGGCGTCAAAAGTGGCAGGCACTTGCTTCGGGGTAATAAAAATGCTCAGAAAGTTCTTCGACTTGCTGCCCCTCGAAGCAAGGAAAACTGTTACGATTGCATTAGTTACTTCTCGCATTGACTATTGCAATAGCCTGTATGCTGGTACCAATAAGATGGTTACCCATAAACTCCAGATGGTCCAGCACGCGGCTGCAAGGCTGGTTCTGAAATGGCCAAGAAAATCCTCAGCAACCAAAGCCCTCAATGCATTACACTGGCTGCCTATAACTAAAAGGGTCCTCCACAAAGTATTGACAATCACCTTTCGCGCTGTGCATAATTCAGGCCCCATTTACCTAAGGAAAAAAATTGTAAAATACTGTCCAAAACGCGCACTAAGGTCCTCAAATGCCAACCTTTTGACCATTCCTAGTTTCAGACTCAAAACCCGCGGGGGCAAATCCCTAGCGGTACTGGGTGCTAAAGCATGGAATGCTCTACCCCTTCCATTAAGAGCACTGGACAAGGAATCTGTTTTTCGCAAGCAATTGAAAACCTGGATTTACAATCTTCCAGACTCAATGGCCAGAGCGCTAGTGTGATCCCGGTTTCTGGTCTCCTTAAGCAGTAAGGCAACCTTTACATCTGGTTGTCTCTCTATTGGCGCCGAGATGCTCCTTGGAGCGATTGCTAGCGCGTTATAAATGGACTTTACATTACATTACATTACTGGCCTCCCCCTTTTCCCTACCTTGTGCTATGGAATGCACCTGGGCTTCAACACCGCGATGGCCAAAAGAAAGTCATTTGAAGGGGCCCAAGCCAATATTAATGAGGAGCCAGTGGAATGGTTCTGAGAGATCCCTGAAACCAGTAATGTAGCTGGGCAAAGGATGACAACTCTGCTACAGTGTGATCAGAGGAACCACTGGGTGGATTGGAACACTTCGAGATGGGACAGAGCCCACCGGACCTTGTCCGTCACCCAGAGCAGACAGCTGCCCAGTAGATGTAGCAGAAGGGGACTTTAAAGGTTTCGCTGGTGGCACTGTTGCTCACTGGGGAGGCTGGAATTGGTGGCTGGGAGGAGACTAATGGGGCTTGTTGAGGCGAGTGACTGCTATCATAAACTGGGACAGCCAGGGGAATGGGTGGAAGATCAGGGGCAGAGGTTGTGGGTTGTACACTGGTTCTCGGCTCTTATAGAGACCCTCCTTGTGTAGGACTCACTGGCCCAAAGCTAGGGATTCGAGAAGCCCCGGCCTTGGGCCGGTGAGTTCTGAAAGCAGGGAAGGGGCGCAGCTCCATGGGCATCACATCCACTATCGTTGTGCCCACCTATGGGTGGGCGCTCTGAGCACTCTTTTGCACTTAGTCTCGAGGAACATCTGAGTAAAATCAGCTGTTCAAAATATGTAGCTCAGTAGTGTGGCGAGGGCAAATGCCCCCTCACACATCTAATTAGGTAGTAAATGACAGCAATACTTAGGGTGCAGAACATCCTCACACTGCTGGGCTCTAGTGCCACTTCACCTGCTGCACTAAGGACAACTATGCCCCTACTGAATATTCTACTTTAATTCAATTTCACCCGATTTTTTAGTCTATTCAGAAGCTATTAACAGTGATTGGTTCTATGTATTTGTCTTACTCAGAACAAGAACAAATAACAAAATGATGGGAGAATGTTTTAATCCAGATTAAATATAGCTGATTTGGACAAATTGGTCTGATAAACTTGCATTGTACGTTTAATTAGCTTCTGTAATACTAAAAATCAACATGATTAAAAGATTGACAATGTATTTTTGCAACAATCAGATAAGCCATCACCACATTGAGGGAATTCATCTTTATCAACAAATTCATATCAGATGGACAAGACTTTATATTGCTTTAAAAACCACATATTTAATTACTTTGCTGTAAGTCTAAAAATAATATACAATCCAACACCACCTTTGAACTTTAACATTTATGATTGAAGAAAGTTTGAATTAGTCAGTTACTAACAATTGCTGAAGAGTATTTCAGTCCATCGTTCAGTTCTCACACAAGTAAACCCGGCTGTATCTCACCAACGAGCCCTAAGCAGGCCGAAACTGGTCTGGGTTCCTTGTGTGCTGATTGTGTTCACTTCTAGATGAGTCCTGGCTTGTCAGCTCAGACTGGACCCTTCCTATCAGACCAGGACCAAGAGTGACTTGCATATGACTGGTAACCTGTCTAGAATGGCTCAGTGGGCAAAAAAGAAGCAACATAAATTGAGCCAAATGATCACCGGTGTCTGAGACTAATTCTGTCTTTTCATCCATCACTTATCTTTTGTTTTGCACTAAGCGCCCTAATTGTGACAGGTGCACTCAAACATGCGTCCCATTCTCACTATGCCACACAGCTTAAGCTATACCACAATGATGAGGCCTCTGTATGTCGAAACTGGTCTAGAGTAGCACGTTTTCCTATCTGGAGAGTACCTGGTCGGGTAGTTTGGGACAGGCTGTTTCAATTGAAGCAGGACCAAAACTGATATGCCTACGGTTGGTTTATGTCTAGAGTGGCACAGAGGATGAAAAATGATCGATTAACCAGCACCCCATTTTAATTTTATGCATTTTTTTCCTGGTAGTAATGAAGGGGTATCAGGCTGATCTCTGTCATTGTTTTGTGCTGGTGGGCAAACTGTTGTTTTCACTACATTACAATGTTAAATTCTAAAGGGACCATCAGCAATTTTAGAACACCAAATTAAAGCAGGCTGCTGTGTGTCACAGCGCAAACACACATGGGTCATGAAGCACACATACACATTATCTGCCCTCTTGGAATGTCTTTTTTGGGTTGACAAACCATTAAAAGATTGCCAGCCGTGTGTGTGCCTAGGCAATGTGACTGGAAATAAAAAAAGCATTGGCCAAACCGATAGTGAAGCATTTTAGTGCCAAGACTTATCGACTTTGCCAAAGCTGATTTTTGGTAGCATCAATTTGTCCGATGCTTTTACCTGTGTTCATTCCCCAGTGCTCACAGGCAAACTCTTGTAAATGTGAGACCTATTTCAGTTCAAAGAAGTGGCCGCCATTGTCCTGGGATGATTGGAAAGTGAAAGCGCACATGGCACACTGAATGGTGCAGAAAGCATGTCGTGCCTACAGTAGGAGAAACTCATTAAAGAAAATAGTACTTACAGACTAAATAAGACATACCATGTAACAACAGAGGTGAAAGGACCAGTCCTCATGGGAGGTTACAAATGAAGACAAGACGGTAGTAAGGAGGGACTAACAAGCCTATTATCGAATCAGAAGCCAGTATTTACAAAGGAAAATGACACAAGCCAATGAAAAAGATGGGCGGAGAGTGGGCAGAGCTTCAAGTCCATGCTCAAATACAGCATGCCTCACAGAGCAGGTCATCATGCGCCTTGCCCTAAAAATGGTGACGCCAAAATCTTCTGTGGGCTGTTGCTAGATATGATGGACAATATCCGAGCCAATGGTTGAAGGTTCCAAGGCAATAGAAGCCAATGACTAAAGGAAACTGACCCAAAGCCTTTTAAATACAGTGCAAAATATGTTCAACATGATTTGGGTAAGGGTCATACATATCAACCCTAAAAAGGAACTCAACTTGGGGATACTAACATCACAAGAACCTTATCAGAAGCCCTAGGCTGAACCTAATTTGCACAAATCCATACACTAGAAGGCCTGTTATAATGATAGTTGTACGTTGTAAAGGATATCACCACAAATTAGGTAACCCTGCAATGACCAAAACACCATATTGCCTCATTTTCACACCCTGAAACGTTGGAATAGTTCAATGAAACCTCATAGTTGAGGGTCTAACATAGGAGAATATCATGTTCTACTAACTGCCATTTTAAATGGAATACATGCATGTAACACATCATTAAAAGGTGAATTACATTCTGTTTTTTTTATGGTAACTGTGTAAACAGGTTGAAAGTTCCCAGGACTGCTGAAGTGCTACAAGACCATACCATTGATAATGGAAAATAGTTTCGCTTTCCCTGTATTGCTGAGGTGAACCACAGCTTTTGTTATATGAAACTCTAAGCTACCCTTTGGCTATTAAGACATGCTTAAGATTTAGGGTTGGGGCAGTGTCCCTATTTCAATGGGAGGCCTTTTTGATGTAAACATTTGGGGTAGAGTTACAAATATGTCACGCAATACAGCATCCAAAGTTGCTGTGCTGTGCTACATGAGAGGGAGAGAGCAGGGCAGCAACATCTTTAAAAAGATATAGCACTGTTTCTCTCTTCCCCTGTCCTGGTGCTCTTTCAGCCTGCATTGCAGCCACGTAAACACCCTTGCACTATAGCACACAGGTGTGTTTGTTATGTCTAGCATAGGTTTTGTACTGAAACGGTATCCATCTACTGCAAATTTCTATGCTTAGACTAACTTTCAAACATTCACCCTCATTGTATGTGTGTTGTATAAGACAAAACACATGCAATGTTTGAAAAATTTGGAGAAATAAACACATTTCTCCTTTTTAACTCCTGCCTTGTCTACCTTTGTTAGTAGAAAGGGCTGTGCATCAAAACCCATGGGTGGTGTTTGGGAAGGCCTATGTGCCACCCATGGAACTCCCCTGGATACAAATTAACAAAAAAAAAAGGGGAAAGCGCTATTTGTGTTACTTTTTGCCATGTTTCTGGAGCACTGGAAAGTAAATAGTTGAAGACTTTCTGCTGGTTTGGATGACTTTTTGTGACTTTGCACCCGTGCAAAGCCTTGATAGATGTATACCTTTATCACTTCTGATGACTCAAAATCCAGTCTTTCTGATACATTTAATCAGAATGTCAATTCTATAGCAATCAGAGATGGAGGTTTGTCATTGTGTCTCAGCTTTAAAACGTCAAGTTCTGAGTTTTACAAGAAGAACTATGAATTGCAATGTGTGTGTAGTGTGATATCAGTTAATTCACTATTTTAATTACTTAGCTGAAAGTATTTGAGTGATGCATCCTTCATTTTAAAATATTTGTATTATTGTGTCAAGTAATCAGTGATTTTATGGTTGTTATCAACCAAGAATAAACAGTAAATGCATGATTGTAAGATATAATTTCCGATATACAAGCTATAATCACAAAGCTCCACAAAAAACATGCAATTATGTGTACATTTTAAGTTTTGCCAGGTATAACATTATAAAACCACAGGTACTTCCATTTAATATTCGGCAGTGGGAGGTAGGATAGACAGATGTTTTAGATCTCAGTTCTGTTGTGCAGATGCTTCAGTGCTACATAATCATTTATCTGCACTGAAAAATCAAATGGTAACACTGGTGTCATTTTGTTACACTACTGCCAATATCTCAGGCAGAAGCAGGCTGTCTCAAGGCTGGAAACATATTGGGCACTGATGGTTTGCAGGGCTGAGGTTATTTATGCACAGAAACTACAAAAGAAGAAAGAAATCAGTTCAGTTCCGACACTGACTGGGGATCTGATCTAGAGCAGAAGGGGGGGGGGGGGGGGGGTGACATCTGAATACAATCACAACAGGTCAGGTAACATTATACTAGCGAGACAGTACCTTCTTCTGTCACAGATGTTTTCCTTAGATTCAGGGGCTTCCCACTCACAATGTTAGTGCGGGAGGGCTGAATCCATGTCTTTATTTCATGATAGTCACCGACTGTGTAATCGAGTTCCATACAGAGGTGTTTTATCAAATGTAAGATATGGAGGGCTGGATCTAAACCAGTTCTATATGAAAGCCACTGATTATGTAAAAAAGCTTATTTTAGATTAAATGAATGCAAATGCATTTTATGCTAAAATCCTTAAGATATGGACTTTATTCATCCTCCCTGGATATATGTTTGTCTCCTGTGCCTGTCATCAAGAATTATTGTAAACAGTAGCGCTTTTTTAGTGAATTTCAAAGTGTTTTTTAATGTAAATTAAAATAATGCGACCTTCCTCTCATATAACTCAACTTTAACCTTTATTTATTTTCCAGTGATTATATATAGGGGATACATTGGAAATGATGCTGCTTTGTCACACGGGCAGCCTTTGAGAAAGGATGTAAAGGCTGAAACGCGTTAGGCATAATACTGCTTTTAAGTGTTACCTACCAGAGCTGCTTGGTGCCAAATAAATAAATGCAACTTTTTGAGAGTGCACTTTTGCTGAGGACATATATGTATATGTGATCAAGACTGCGTCCCTGTGGTCGAAACTCGCCATGACAGGCACGAGCCTGTCATTTACTCTTGTGCCATTATATGAAATAAAGCACTTGGTATATCTTTGACTTCACTGCGTTTTTGTGGTCCGTACCTGGTTTTTGACTTTATATATATTACTATATATTCAAACAACACTCTGAGATCAGGAAAATCTTCAACAAAAATTGGAACTTGGTGAGGGGGGATCCAGTAATTGGGGGTTTGGTGGCCAACAAACCCGAATTAACATTCAGAAGATCCCCTTCAATGGCCAATGCCTTGGTTAGCAACAGTCTTGACACTATAATGTTTGGTACTTGCATGGCCTTAAGCAAAGGCTTTAAGAAACGTATGTCGTGCAAGGCCTGCCGCTATGGCATTAACAAAATTCACTACTCGAGTCCCTTTAAGAGTAAACCAATACCAATCAGCAAAAGATTGACGTGTTAAATGGAATATGTGATCTATATGCTGCAGTGTCCATGTGGGCTCTGCTATGAGGGCAGCACCCGTTTGCCCGCCCACAAACGGATTCTGCAGCACATTAGAGCCATTTCAGGAAAAGACCAGGCATACCGTGTGGCCCGACATTTTGAGTCTAAACAGGAGAGTGACCCTAAAAATCTCCAATACTTTTTGGTTGACACCATCTTACCCTTGAAACGTGGAGGAGATAGGGAAGCCAAATTGCTTCTCTTAGAGACGCGTTATATATTGGAATTAGACAGCAAAAGCCCAGGAGGATTAAAGGCCAGCGAAGATTTATACACCTGTCTCTAAATTAAATTGGTCTTTAGTAAACTTGATCTGTATGAGGGGTTGTGGTGGAGCCATGTTAGCATGCCTGAGTAGTAGGTTAAGAGTGACCATGCATTGGACTAGGGCAACATCACAATGTGCTTATTTGCTTATGAAGATGCTTTAACATCTTAGTTTGGTCATTAACAGATTGAATCGCTTTTAACACTGTAGAGAAAAATATGATGGTTTTAAAGCACTTGCACTAATGAAATACACACACACATTCTACAGCACTCGGGGGCAGGGGGGTGGCATAAAGTTATAAGAAAATTCACTATATGCTGCTCATAGATTGATAATGCACACATGAGCTTAATTACATTTGGAGATTCGAAAAATTGTTTCTGTGAAATTCTATATAACTAGCTGGCAAATTGCATTTTATGTACTAGCAAATTGAACTGATTTGGACAAAAAACATTTGTGATATTAATATATTGATGTTTTTGTAAATAGGCCTGTATATATTGTATATATGTGTATTTAATTCAGAGATATATTTTTTATAAATATTTTTCTATGTATATTTATATAAGATGATCAAATGTTTTTTTCAGACACTATGGGGGTCATTAGGATACATTTACATATGCAAAGTGGCAGGCACCGGGCGGGGCCTGCCACTTTGCATATGTAAATGTGGGGGGTACCATAGGTACCCCCCATGTGCCCCCCCGACAGTGGCAGCAACCTGGGGTCTCTGCAGGAGGCCCCCGCAGCAATCTCCGCCTGCCTTTCCGTGGCGGCATTGCC
The DNA here is from genome assembly GCF_964261635.1 of Lissotriton helveticus. Taxonomy (NCBI): domain Eukaryota; kingdom Metazoa; phylum Chordata; class Amphibia; order Caudata; family Salamandridae; genus Lissotriton; species Lissotriton helveticus. Next base: position 204,293,236 of record NC_136073.1, read on the forward strand.
GCCGCGGAAAGGCCCCTACATTTTGCCATTGTAATATGGCTGGTGGTGTCCATTGGACACCGCCACCATATTAATCTATTACCACCGCGGTCGCAAGGCGACCGCGGCTGTAAAGCGGCGGATGGTCTTTCCGTCTGCCGCTGTCCCCTCCGCCATCCTGATCTGGCGGAGGGGAAAACGAGAGTGGTTGTCAGGCGGATTGCCTCTGCCAGGGTGGCGGTGGCCACCTCCACCCTGGCAGAGGCAACAATCCGCCCGACATCCTAATGACCCCCTAGGTCTTTTAAATATTGTCCGAATGTCACAGATTTGAAGTAGGAATTCTTCAATGTCTATTTCTGTATAATGAGCAGCCTGTTCGCGCACTTTTTTTTTAACTATAAATGCTTTCCTCAATGTCTATGACACGTCATGTGATCACGCCTCTTGGTGGAGGCGAAACGCGTCATGGTGGACTGCTGGCTTATCATTTTGCACTAATAAAGCACTAAGGATCTGCACAAATACCTGGGTCTACTCCTCGTTGTTCTTTTCTGCAAAGGAAGGTATTGAATGGCGATTTTCGGCTATATATATATATATATATATATATATATAAAACAGCGCTCCTGTTGTACCATAAATCACGGGTCACTTGTGAGCGGGTGCTTCATACGCGACGGTACCCGTGTTTAAAATTGTAGCTCAGACTCCATTTCTTTTACCATGAAACAAAGTTCAGCACTCCCGGGGTACAGGCAAGTATTTCTTTATTTCGCCATTAGCCGTAGACAGATGCGTTTCAGACGTGAGTCCTTCATCAGTGTTTACTCAAAACGCCGCCCAGCGGCTACTTTAAATACGTCATTGTGACACGCCTCTTGTCATTAAAAGACGGTACCGAAATCGCAAGTGCGCCCATGCGAATGTGGCGGCCATCTTAGAAAGCATACAATCATGCAATTTCCAATGCAGTATATTGATGCTGCAGTTAATCATGCTGTGTAACGGCATATCTGCCGCTCAAGCTGGTGTAACCTTGCTATAAAGCCGTGGATCGGCGTATCACCAGCTACATTCAATTGTGCCTTGCGATTTCGGCTGAAATTCAAAGTTAGTTCTGTCATACATATTTCTGTTCCTAGGCATGTCCCAAATAGCATCATCAATATTAATCATAATTTCACAGCAGCAACATCAATTCATATAAGGTGCAGGAACAAATATCTCCATTAAATCTCTCATAGTGCTATACAGCATAGCATACAGAAGGGAAGAATCAAAATTGTAAATGGCAAAGCAAAGGATAATTAAAATCGATTTAACAGAGGTTCAGGGTAATTTATCCATGATTCATTCATTTTCCTAAGTGTTCCATCATTTCTTCTCCGCTATTCATCCCATATGGATGTTTCGTTTGCATGTCTATAATATAGCGGGATTCCAGTCTACGTAGCCTCAACAGTCTGTCCCCTCCCCTAGGATTAATCGGAACATGATCTATGCCAAAATATTGTAATAGATCCCTATTACTCTGATGTTCCTTGGCAAAGTGCCGTGCCACCGGGTAATTCACATCTTTGTTACTGATGGCACGCTGGTGTTCCAAAATTCTCATCTTTACGTTATTAATTGTGCTGCCAATATATTTAAGACCGCATGGACATGTCAGGCAGTACACAACATAGGGGGTTTGGCATGTGATGAACTTCGCTATTCTTCTAGGTGTTTGTAGACCAGGAATGTTATATGTTAAGACCCGTTTGCTGTTTTCACAGGCTTTACATTTGGCACAAGGAAAGAATCCTTTCATGTCTTTTAAGGTGTTGCTTCTCTTAGATTTTGGGGGCATAAGGTGACTCTGTACCAATTTGTCTTTTAAAGAACTTAGTTTGCGGAAAGTAATTAGAGGGCGAATGGGGACATCTCGCCCTATGGTGGGGTCCAGACGTAATATATGCCAATTTTTGGTCAGTATCTTTCTCAGATGATTAGCATCATTCGAGAAAGTTGATATCATCCTGAATTTGTTACTAATATCTGATTGGTCTGTTTTTTCTTTTGCATTTAATAGACTCCTTCTTGGTATTTTGCGAACTCTGTCAAAGGTTTTCTCAAGGAGGGTAGAGTCATAGCCTCTAGTTTTGAATCTGGTAATAGATTCCTTGGCTGCACTAATAAAATCAGCAGGTGCCCATCGATGTCGAGGGTTATGAGTACCAATGGGACAACACATATGTACTCATAACCCTCGACATTACAAGTTTATATACTTGTATTCAGCATGATCAGGGAGTCGAGGCAGTAAGATACTTCTTAGAAAAAAGAGCAATGAAGTATACTGAACATGGGGTGATGTTGATCGAACTACTGGAATTCTGCCTGACACACAACATTTTTCTTTTCCAAAACGATCTATATAAACAGATCTCAGGGACAGCGATGGGCACCTGCTTCGCCCCCAGCTACGCGAATTTATTCGTGGGCTGGTGGGAGGAGCAGGTGGCCCTGGGAGGTGATAATGCTAAATGAGCAGAATATATAGTTGTGTGGCGTCGTTACATAGACGACCTTTTTCTAGTATGGAGGGGCTCCTTCAGACAGGCAGAGGATTTCATTAGGGATCTAAACAGAAACAACTTGAATTTGAAATTCACTAGTGATCTAAGTAGGGAAGAGGTGCACTACTTAGATCTGAAGGTCTTTGTAAATGAGGGGAAACTTGAAACATCATTGTACAGGAAGCCCACTCGGGCAATAGCATATTACATGCCAAGAGTAGTCATCCTGGAAACCTGATTCGCAGTATACCCTATGGCGAGTTACTTAGACTCCAACGCAACTGTTCAAGGGACTCTGATTTTATTAGTGCAGCCAAGGAATCTATTACCAGATTCAAAACTAGAGGCTATGACTCTACCCTCCTTGAGAAAACCTTTGACAGAGTTCGCAAATACCAAGAAGGAGTCTATTAAATGCAAAAGAAATAACAGACCAATCAGAGATTAGTAACAAATTCAGGATGATAACAACTTTCTCGAATGATGCTAATCATCTGAGAAAGATACTGACCAAAAATTGGCATATATTACGTCTGGACCCCACCATAGGGCGAGATGCCCCCATTCGCCCTCTAATTACCTTCCGCAAACTAAGTTCTTTAAAAGACAAATTGGTACAGAGTCACCTTATGCCCCCAAAATCTAAGAGAAGCAACACCTTAAAAGACATGAAAGGATTCTTTCCTTGTGCCAAATGTAAAGCCTGTGAAAACAGCAAACGGGTCTTAACATATAACATTCCTGGTCTACAAACACCTAGAAAAATAGCGAAGTTCATCACATGCCAAACCCCCTATGTTGTGTACTGCCTGACATGTCCATGCGGTCTTAAATATATTGGCAGCACAATTAATGACGTAAAGATGAGAATTTTGGAACACCAGCGTGCCATCAGTAACAAAGATGTGAATTACCCGGTGGCACGGCACTTTGCCAAGAAACATCAGAGTAATAGGGATCTATTACAATATTTTGGCATAGATCATGTTCCGATTAATCCTAGGGGAGGGGACAGACTGTTGAGGCTACGTAGACTGGAATCCCGCTATATTATAGACATGCAAACGAAACATCCATATGGGATGAATAGCGGAGAAGAAATGATGGTACACTTAGGAAAATGAATGAATCATGGATAAATTACCCTTAACCTCTGTTAAATCGATTTTAATTATCCATTGCTTTGCCATTTACAATTTTGATTCTTCCCTTCTGTATGCTATGCTGTATAGCACTATGAGAGATTTAATGGAGATATTTGTTCCTGCACCTTATATGAATTGATGTTGCTGCTGTGAAATTAAGATTAATATTAATGATGCTATTTGGGACATGCCTAGGAACAGAAATATGTATAACAGAACTAACTTTGAATTTCGGGCCGAAATCGCAAGGCGCAATTGAATGTAGCTGGTGATACGCTGATCCACGGCTTTATAGCAAGGTTACACCAGCTTGAGCGGCAGATATGCCGTCACACAGCATGATTAACTGCAGCATCAATATACTGCCTTGGAAATTGCATGATTTTATGCTTTCTAAGATGGCCGCCACATTCGCATGGGCGCACTTGCGATTTCGATACCGTCTTTTAATGATAAGAGGCGTGTCACAATGAAGTATTTAAAGTAGCCGCTGGGCGGCATTTTGAGTAAACACTGATGAAGGACTCACGTCCGAAATGTGTCTGTCTACGGCTAATATCGAAATAAAGAAATACTTGCCTGTACCCCGGGAGTGCTGAACTTTGTTTCATGGTAAAAGAAATGGAGTCTAAGCTACAATATATATATATATATATATATATATATATATATATATATATATATTCACTCAAAAAACTATAAGTTTTAGTGGTGTTACAGTTAGCTGGACATTTTACTCATACAAAACCAATGAAATTGCTCCTATATAGTTAGTTGTACTAACTATATTTCGCGCACCCGCAATCCACTGCTGATGATGTCACATATTAGATCATTCATGACATGGTCAGTGACATCACTGATGACATCTCAAATGACATCACTGATGACATCACTGATGACATCATCCAGTGAATGTGGTTTGCATCGTTATTTAAATATGCATTATATATATAGCAATTTACATTGAAGAATGAGTGGATATATATAAATAAATATTTGGATGGAGGATTTAGTAGCAGTGTAATTGACTGTTTACTTGACCAATTTATAATGTCTCACTAAATATAGTGGATAGTGACTAAACTGTGTGAATATGTGTATCACTTTGTCAGTTGTTGTGTAAACTGATTCTACAGTTGGTTACTAGCTGTGTGAAAGTCTATATTAGTTATTGATTAGTTAACTGAGTATTTGTATGGGAGTGTGAAAGTGTGTGTGGTTCGGTGGGGGGTGTGTGACTGTCCAAAGATGTGTGAATAGTTGATCAGTAGATATATGAAGTTAAAACTACATGTTCTAACAGTTTGGGTGAGGGAATCTCTTTATGGGTGTGGTGATGAGCAAATATATTTCTCAGAGGCACAGGTCCAACAAACTAGAAAAATAAAAGGCAGTGTATGTGTCAGTTGTTGTATATAAATAAGTATACATAAGACACAATGATTGTGTGAGTGACTGTATGGATAACTGTATACTTGTAATAATGGTTTTATAATTCACTAAGTATGACTTACTATCTAAATGAATAGAAGAAGTGGTGTTTGTATAAGTGTTTTGCTAAGTAAATATGTAAGTATGATCCATTGTTTGCATAAGTGAGTAGGATGACTTCATATGTGAATAGGATGCGTGCTGTTGTTTAATGTCGATATAGATGTGTAAGTATTTTTTATAGTGTTCTATTGTTCATTGACAGCATGTATGAGTGAATCCATAGGTAAGTGATTAGATGTGTGTATACATCTATGAATCACTGAGTGGATCTTTAGATACTTGTATTGCTGTGACAATGGATTTAAATATGATACTCTGTATTTTACAAACAGTGATGAAAAATTGTAATAGTGTATGAAAAGGTGTATGTGATTGTCACGTGGATGATGTCATCAGTGATGTCATTTGAGATGTCATCAGTGATGTCACTGACCATGTCATGAATGATCTAATTTGTGACATCATCAGCAGTGGATTGCGGGTGCGCGAAATATAGTTAGTACAACTAACTATATAGGAGCAATTTCATTGGTTTTGTATGAGTAAAATGTCCAGCTAACTATAACACCACTAAAACTTATAGTTTTTTGAGTGAATTTCAAAGGTTTTTTAAAAACTAATTCCTAACTATATGACTCCTGAAACCTATGGTTTTTTCAGTGAATTTCAAAGGTTTTTTTAAATGCTAATTCCTAACTATATAAGGCCTGAAACCTATGGTTTTTTCAGTGAATTTCAAAGGTTTTTTAAATGCTGATTCCTAACTATATAAGGCCTGAAACCTATGGTTTTTTCAGTGAATTTCAAAGTTTTTTTAAATGCTAATTCCTAACAATATAAGGCCTGAAACCTATGGTTTTTTCAGTGAATTTCAAAGGTTTTTTAAATGCTAATTCCTAACTATATAAGGCCTGAAACCTATGGTTTTTTCAGTGTTTTTTTAAAAAAAATTGATTGGTTAACTGGCTTATTAAGTGCATCTTCGTGAATACATATATTAGCGAGTAATGTTTAAATATTTAAATATATGCATGAGTGATGTAATATGTGACGTCATCAGATGTGCATTGCAGACGTGCAAGTTATAGTGAGTCCAACTAACTATAACGTGGGAATTTCAATGGTTTTATGCGAGTAAAATTTCCAGCTAACTATAACTGGTGTGAAACCTATGGTTTTTTCAGTGAATTTCAAAGGTTTTTTAAATGCTAATTCCTAACTATAACTGGTGTGTAACCTATGGTTTTTTCAGTGAATATATATATATATAAAATTTCTATGGCAAAATGAAACCCCTCATTTTGTTCCTTTTCAAATTAAATGTATTAAGTGTTACCACTTTATTCCAATCAAGATGACTTCAGGTGTGCCATACTTTTGTCTTAAGTAAGACTGTTAGCGTTCTAGTTGTTCTTTAGAGCACTCTGGGACATTCTGTCATTGGGCTATAGTTGGGCTACATCTGGCTGATATTTGGGCTACATTTGGGCTCTTTTGTCTCTGGTGGCCATCTTGGGAGACTGCATATCAGATTTTTTTAATGAAATATTTGAGAAGTCACTCAAAATGTGCCCTAATTTTTCTTTCTTCAGCACTAATCATAATTTATATGGCAAAATGAACCACCTCATTTTGTTCCTTTGCAAACTAAATGTTTTAAGTGTTAACACTTTATTCCAATCAAGATGACTTCAGGTGTGCCATACTTTTGTCATAAGTAAGACTGTTAGCGCTCTAGTTGTTCTTTAGAACACTCTGGGACATTCTGTCATTGGGCTATAGTTGGGCTACATCTGGCTGATATTTGGGCTACATTTGTTTTTTTTTGTCTCTGGTGGCCATCTTTGGGCTACATTGGGCTACATTTGGGCTCTAACATATATATAGCCCAATGTAGCCCAATATATATTTTTTCAAAGTTAATTTTCGTAAAAACCACTGGAGCACATATCTTGAGACATAGCAAAGGCACATCGGGCTACCAGTCCCTAAAATTTTGCCAAGTTTGGTGTAACCCATTCAGCCTTTCGGGCTAAAAGTGAGTCCAACCGCCCTATGGAAATTAACATGGGGAAAACACGTTTTGGGACCCCCCTTTTATCTCGGCCCCCGCTTGACGAATCCCGCCCAAACTTTCAGGGAAGGAGCGGAGCGCTGCGAGGCAAAGTTAGGGAGAATTTCAGGAAGATTCCTCAACCGGCGCCAAAGTTATTCCCAATAGAATGTTGCGATTTCCCTATGGAAAACAATCCTAACTATATATACCTACTGGCTATTGCCACACATGGGTCCTCTGTGGGCGATATGGTCCACTTCTGCATGGTGGTGTGAACTTCATGCGGCTGGACCACACCTCTTTGAATATCTCCAACCTCTGTCACTGCTGTGACAAGAATTGTTTCACAATCCCGATTCCAATGCCAGGTATGTTATTGATTACCACGCATCTAAGAGTGATACTCCATATCCAGCAGTGATGCCACCATGCGTTTCGGTCCTTCTTGGCACTTGAACATGGGTATTTGCAAGTCCTACTTTGCTTCTGGTGACCAAATTTAAATGTTCTTTACACTATTTTCAATTTGGTGCATGCTGTTACAGCGGGTGCTTCCGTGCGACGGGTGAGGTTGTTTGTTGCACAACAACTACAGTAGGAAATCTGAGCACTCACAGGGTCTTCAAAATGATTTATTGAGCAGACGCGTTTCGATATAATACCTTCTTCAGTGCCATGCATCAAGTGCTCACCCCGTCAACTGATAGAGAGTATCTCCTATGGGGAAATGCTTCGAATACGAAGAATTTGTAGCAATGAGACAGAAGGTGAAAAGAAACAAAATGAAAGCAAAGCCAGAATTTTGGAAAGAGGATACAAGAAAAAAATACAACAATGACCCAAGCTACCCTGTGGCCAGACATTTTAAGGAGTGCCATGAAAGCTATCTTACTCATTTACGATATTAAGTGTTAGATGCCATCCCATTAGAAAAAAGAGGGGGAAACAGGGAGGCGAAATTAAGACGACTGGAAAAGAAATTTATATTAGAATTAATACCAAATATCCAGGGGGTCTTAATACGAGTGAGGACCTTTACATGTTTTTATGAAAGCCTTATCAACTAAGTACACTATTGCATAAATTCTGGCACTTTGTGACCTCAGTATCTTATGATTTCTATTGTGTATGTGTTTTCAATGAATGGTTATTTATGTATTTATATTGGTCTTACATAGAATATTTATTCAATGAATTTTGCTTCTTCGGACATTCAATCCGCAAAGCATAGAGAGATAATCAAGTAATTTTAGGGGATTTTAGAATAAGTTGATGATTTTAGCAATTGAGTTGTATCTTTATGTATTTATTTATTTATCTACATATATTTCTGTCTATGTTTACAACCATGGGAATCAATTGCATTAACAGTTAACTATTCTCACCATATCTACATGCTTGTTTGCACATGCCGTGATTTGCACTTAATGTCCTTTCTAGCCAAGGGTTGCCCAAAAATTATGATCAATGACATTATGTCAATACAAGCTGCGCTGGCTAGGATAGGACATGTAAGTTTAAAAAATATTTAGCACTAGCACTTTCTTCACTTCTTTTAATACAGCACTTAGTTAAGGTATCAATTTTTACATAGGGGCATAATCACATACTAGGTTTGATTAGTCACAAAATGAAAATATGGAATGGACTGAATATGGTACTGGTTTTGAAACAGCAAATATGCAAGAAATGTATGAATAGGAAAAATGAAAATAGCAAAGCTATTCATAAGATGTATTGTTTTAAAAAAAAAAGTCAAAAGTACTATTGCTATGAAATTATGAAAAGGCATTTAAGCATATATTTACAATACCAGTTATGTTTACAACAGTTTAAAATCCTTTGATATAAGTATTTTTCCATTTTCTTTAACTAACTTTTTTTTGCACTGTCACTTTAAAAATGGCAATCTAAATTCCTTACAATGTCATGTGATCAAGGCAGGCAACTGCCGAAATGCGTAATGGCGAGGTTGTTTGAGCGGTAAATAAACAAAATTGCACATACTTGGATTGGATCCACTCTCATTTGTTGGCGAAAGGAAGCAACAGAGCAAAACCGAGCAACTGCTATATATACATATATATATATATATATATATATATATATATATATATATATATATACATATATATATATATATACACACCCCTCACACAGGGGTCCTCTGTGGGCGATACGCCCCTCTTCTGCATGGTGGTGTGAATATCTCCAACCACTGTCACTGTTGTGACAAGTATTGATTCACAATCCCGATTCCAATGCCAGGTATTTTATTGCTTACCATGCATCTAAGAGTGATGCTCCATATCAAGCACTGATGCCCAAATGTGTTTCGGTCCTTCTTGGACCTTGAACATGGGTATTTGCAAGTCCTACTTTGCTTCTGGTGACAAGATTTAAATGTTCTTTACACGATTTTCAATTTGGTGCATGCTGTTACGGCGGGTGCTTCCGTGCGAGGGGTGAGGTTGTTTGTTGAAAAACACAAATGGAATCTGGTGGTCAAAAAATGGACTAGGAAAACAAAGATTAAGAGGAAATACAATTGCTGATCATACGGCTCTCTAAAAATGTATTACATCAACAGCATTTTTCAATTGAATGAACCCTTTGCAACATAGGAAAGTGGCTGTTGGATTTCCATCAACTGCCCTTCGTGGCCAGTGTCATCATCTGGAATTCCAGCTTCCCGGTCACAGCACCTCATAAACCCAAGAGGTGACTCTGTGAAATGAACATACTATACAGAGAATAGGAAATCATTAGGTCGATAGTATAGACATCATGCGCCTACGATCCTATATGCCAAGGTAGAACTATGGCAAAAAAATGCAGTGCAAATAAAGTGACGGTTTAAAAAGGATATGGAGGCCCACAACTGTTTTTATTAGAGTATTGCTTCCAAACCTATTAAAATAGTGCAGTAACAGCTTCCAACAAATATGCCGCTGATTTTGGTCTTCTAGTTTCAGCCAGATAGGGCTTTGTGCCCTGGCTTTCTTCAGGACCCTATCAAAATCTGAGCTACTGCAATTAGTGAAAATTAAATCATAAATGTCCTTCCCAGATTAGTAGCCACTTAATGTCCATTTTTCAGGCTGGGCATTTTTCCCTCATCTGCCGCTGGTCTAATTTCGCACAGATCCTGCTAGTGTTCCACAGACTTGGATAGTCCGCTTCACTCACGGTCGTCAGGCTCTGGTAGCAGCGGTTTAGGCATGTCAATTTTACCCCAACAACGTTCCACGTGGCAATTATATATATATTACCTACTGGCGATCGCTAGTGCCAGACTCACTGTGGCGGTGTTCCGTCTGCCGCATTATGACTTGCAAAGTCATTGTGATGGAGGACCACCGGCTCCCTGGCGGTGGTGGAGGTGCGCCATAATGTAGTATGCTCAGCTGGATTGGTGCCGTTCCACTGAGCATATTAGAAGTTCAGCTACCACCAGCCATTTCATGGCGGGAGGACCGACATGGGGATACATTCAATGGGGCATGTGCCCCTTTGTCTGTATACCCTCAAAGTTCCATCACAGACATTGGTGTCACTGTCCATGCCGTGCTGAAAAATCTTTGATGTTCTTATTACAGTGGGTTTGGCACACCTGTGCTGCTCGAGAGCTAACACAACTGCACCAAACACTTAATCAGGCCCCTAGTTTTCATAGGAAAAGCACTTTTATTTTGCTAATACATTTGGCACCATATACCGAATCTTCATGAAATGATCAAAACTAGTATGCCAGTCCATTCAGCTGCTGTCTTAAAAGTTTCACGGTGATTCGTCAAGCAGGGCTGAGAAAAAGGGGGAGGCCCCAAACACATTTTCCCAATGCAATTTTCCATATTGATTTTGAACATAACTACAGCCCAACCCGCTGAACGTAATTACACCAAATTTGACAGAAAGCTTGATCTTGGTCCAGAAAGAGGGCTTTTTGTAATTTGGTGCAAATCCATTCAGTAGTTTCTATGTAATAATAAAATAAAAAATGTAAATCTAGGGGTGCGGAGGGTCTAGATCTGACAGGTCTGAAGGTGAGATCTGCTTGCCTGCCATCACTTCAACCAGGAAGTGGTGGAAGCCATCTTAGGACTCAAGTTTCGGACTGAGTCCCAAGAAAAATGAAACAAACACTACAAGAGGGCAGGGTAGGAATACTTTGACCCCCTAGACCTGGTGGTGGGGGCCTTGGTTCAAGAATGTTTTTTTTTTTTTAAATCACACAAATTTATGTAGGATCCGCAGCAAAATGTAACAAAAAAAGCCAAGGTCATTTTCTCATACTTTTTTTTTTAGTTACACTGAGTGGACCAGGTACAGAGGGAAATTGTTTATTACATTTAGGGGAGTGGGTGCACGTGGACCTCCTCCCCAGGGCAATTTTGGCACTGGGGACCCCATCCTCTGGTCTTATAAATACATGGGAGACTGACACGTGGCCCCCAAACCGGTCCAATTTTGGCCCAGCCATAGGCGAAAAGGGGGACATTTTATGTGCCAATTTCAGCCCTGGGGACCGCATCCCCAGAAGGCTCAGCCTCAATTACAAAGGGGAGGGAGCCACACATAATGGCCCTGAGGACCCCATCCCCTAGATCCGGCTCCTGCTATGTTCTGGGGTGCCCACCTCCAGGACATAGCTGCTACCCTGCCCATATTGGCGTGGGCTAGGAAACCTGTGTTTACTCTTACTAAGTGGAAGCAATTTCAAAGCTCCTGTCAAGTGAGAGCAGACACGTAGTCTGCTGCCAGCTGGAGGGAGCTTTAAAAATGCCACCGCCAGCTGGGAGTGGAATTCTGATCTGTTTCTCTGCCTGCAGTGATGCGGGCAGGGAAATAGATCTGAATATTGTTCCCATCCGCAGGGAGAAGCATTTTTAGCTGCTTCCTGTGGGCAGGAGCAATGCCAGGAGCTGGCTTGGGCCATGGGGTCCTCTGGGCTCTCTCCGAACCGTCCAAGAAGGATATGGTTGGCGCCCTGGGTGGGCACCCATTCTTTGTTGCCAAGACCCCAGGGGATAGCAATAACGTCCCAGGGAAGGGGACCACATACCCCCTCCCCTAAACAATTAGCCAGACCCTGGGTGATGGGGCCCCCAGGGCCAAAATCGGCCGGGGGTGGGGGGCTGCATGCCCCCTCCCCCATTAGAATATTTAGAATATGGAAAGGGTGGCCCCATAAATATAATGGTGGGCCCCAGGAAATGGGGTCTCCTAGGCCAAAAGCAGGTTTTAGTTGCTTGGTCTGTATGGGCATTGGGTGGGAAGTTAATTAACAATGTATTCCCATTTCTTATTAGATTACTAATTATTTTAATTTTGGAATAGTTATCTTTTTCAAGTTATTTGATAGATGCAGGTTGCTGGGTTTGTAGGGGTATAGGGTGGAAAGTTGATTATTCATTAATAAATTAATTAATCAATAATTATGAATTGATTCGTTAATATGGAAATAAGTGTGTTTCTCAATGAAAATGAAATCTTGTCCTTATTAACAGAATCACCTATTGTGAACTCTTCATCAACCCCGACTCACACATATGTACTCAAGCAGGGCATGAGACCAAGGCCAGGATTGCTGATTGACAGGTCACTGGTGGGAGGGTGCATAGCTGGCAGGCTAACACTCAGGCAGGAAATTCTTGATTAATCCCACAGATAGGTGCAGCGACATTACAAAGGGTCAAGGGAGATTGCCCTAATAAAGCACACAAGGCTGTAGGGAGTAAGCACGCTCCTAAAAAGCACCATATAAGTCAGATACCACTTGAGTTAGGAACATATAGCCAATCAGGACCTAGCACATGTAGTGACCATGCGCTCCACATGCCGGACATTTGGACACGTTATCCATGGGGCACATCTTGTCCATGCAAAGTAGACACCCATCTGTGGTAATCATTAAACAATTAATTTATGACTCCAAAGTCAGCAACCAATATTCCCCACCATATATGTTATGCCAGAAACTTTTACATCCCATCGTGTTTTGTATACAAGAAGGATACCTACCGATTGTAAATTGAGACAGTCCTCAGATCTTGTGCCTGTAACTGATCTCCCAGCCGTAATGTTTCATCAAATTGTTTTACCAAAGGCCTCTTGTCTTCTGTTTTTTTATGGATTTTGAACAAAAGCATAATTTTAATTAATTAAAAATGAATAAATAATTGAATAATTAATTATGTATTATTAATTTTATAATACATATTTAATTAGTAATGTTAATTGTGCTACATTTAATTATTTTAGTCATATTTTAAATGTGGACTGCTAGGATTGTGGAGGTATAGTGTAGTAAGATCATTTAGCAATAAATAATGCCCAATGTTATAAAATTGATTATTAAAGTGGTTTATAATTATGTGAATTGCTTTATTATATATATATATTTATATATATATATAAATATAGATACAGATATAGATAGATATATAGATATTGATAGATATATAGATATATATGTGATTTTTTGGGGTTAATTAACAAAGTTTATATTAGGAGTTTTATATTTGTATTAACTTAATACGGTTATGTGTTATGTTTTTGAAGTGAAGTATTTTACCTACAGTCTAGTAAATGAAAATAGTAAATTTTACTCCTTGAAAGTTCAAGGCTTTCCCTAGTGCTGCATAGATTGGAGTGGAAATAGTAAATCTTACCCCTCCTAAATCCATCCCTAATGTTGCTTAGACTGGAGTGGGAATAGTAAATGTTACTCATTTTAAGTCCAACACTTTCCCTAATGTCGCACAGACTGAAGTTGGAATAGTAAATGCTACCCCTACAGAGTCCAACATTTCCCTACTGTTGCACACACTGGTGTGAAAATAGTAAATATTACCACTCTGGAGTCCAACGCTTTTCCTACTGTTGCACAGACTGAAGTTGGAGTAGTAAATGTTACCCCTACGGAGATCAAATCTTTCCCTACTGTTGCACAGATTGAAGTGGGAATAGTAAATTTAACCCATCTGAAGACCTGTGCTTTCCCTACTGTTGCAAAGATTGGAGCGGTACCAGCACAATTTTCACTTCTGATGTCAAATGCTTTTCCTACTGTTGCATAGACTGGGGTGGGAATAGTAAATATTACCCCTCTGGGTTCAAACACTCTCCCTTCTGTTGAACAGACTGGAATGGGAATAATAACTTCTATACCCCTGAAGTCCAACACTTTCCCAAGTCCTATGGCTAACTCCCTGCAATGTTTTGCATGGTGGTGGGTTTAGCCAACCTGAGAGGGTTGGGTGCAGGTTGCCCAAGGAGGTTGTGCATGTGCTCATCTTGAAATATGAATAAAAAGAACTCCATAATTCACTGAAAGTATTCAAAGGTTAAAGTGACATCATTTGGTATAATATATTCTTAATCAGCATGTGCTCAACTTAAATTATAATGAACAAAAAACATAGAAATTCACTGAAAAGAACAGAGGTTAAAGTGACGATATAGGTAGGTATATCAATAACATATTACATAACATACATACAATAACATATTAAGATACAAAATAAAAACCCAGAAATTCACTGAAAAGACAAAAGGTTTAGGTGACATTATAGTTAGGCGTGAACTGAGATAAGAACTAATGTTTCAAATGTGAAAAAAGAAGTATCAGATATATTTTACAACACTAACAATAACTTGCACACCAGTCATGCACTGCTTTTGACTTAATATTATCAGTATTGACATGTTAAATAATTTCATTGTTAACATCACATATGACACCTCAAATTACATAATTGTTGACATCACTGATAACAATCCCAATGGTATCATCCAATGATTGTGACAGTGTTTTTAGGCGTTTTGGGTTGGAAGTAATTCAACAAGATACATCTTTGCCTAATCTTGCCTCAACAATCAATTGATAATGGCAGCATGAGGGACACATAGCGTATCTGTCAACTCACCCATGTTTGGTGAATTTTACCCTCTTCCTAATGATATCCACCTGCCCCCAAACAAAATTTCTCTAAAGACTTTAATGGGGTCACCCACTTTTACAACTTTGAACACCCTCTGAACAACTATTTGTTCTTTATTCACTTTAATGGGGGAACCCACATGACCCACAATTTCGAGTTAAGAGGTTGACATGTATGCATTAGCCACTAATAAGACATCTTTAGCCATACCTAATGGAAAGCCCCCACATATTCCTGAAATTAGCGGAATGGTGTCCAACCTTAGAGCCAAGCTACAACCACACTATTAGTTAACCATCTTTAAGTTGGTCACCCCTAGGTTATTCAACAATGTGCAATGGTTCAAAATGTTTCTTTAAACAATCCCCACTTTACATAGAATTTGCCTGCAGCATTGTATGACAATTATTTCTAACCATGATAATATAGCTATATGTCCTATTGGCTGTATTTAAAGCATTTGTTATCGTATAAAGATCTTATACTGGTTATGAGATATGATTCTGAATCCTATATACAAAGGGTGTGCTACATTTACCTGGAAAAGATCAGTTTTTAGGGATGCACTTTTCAGCTTATAGGGGTTATGGGTGGCTAGGCGTAGGCAACTCTACTCAGGGGCAAGGGCAAAGGTCAGATTTGGAAAGAATGGGGACTGTACCAGGGTGTTCCACATTTCGAGAGGGGTGAGGCAAGGCTGTGTCCTTGCCCCGTTCCTGTTCACATTATTCATTAACGACCTAGAAAACATGCTAAGGGAGTGCAGGGATATGCCTATAGCAGCTGCATGATCTGTCCCTGCACTTCTATATGCAGACTAGGGGTGGGCGGACAATTCTGTCCCACCCACATAATGTGCGGAGATTTGCCCCTTCCTCCTTGCACGATGTAGGTGAAGAAACAAGGCAAATCTCCGCACAGTCGGGGCAGTTCCCAGAAGAAGGCGCGATGGAGATGGATGGATGCCCAGGGATTCCGCCGATAAGGTAAGGTTATTTTAAATGTTATTTATTGCTTTTTAAGGTTATTTATTACTGCAGGCGGGAGGCGGGCGGTGCGTAACGGAACTATGTGGAGAGTGCGGAGATTGGTCCCATCTCCGTGCCTCTCCGCATAAGTCCCTTACGCAAATTACGCCCAACACTAATGCAGACGATGCTGTCTTGATGGCCCGGACGCCCATTGCTATGCAAAGGGTGGTAACGTCCTTCTCACAATCTATGACAAATTTGGGCATCACAATTAATTGCTCTAAAACTTTCTCAATGAACTGTGGTCCTGGGGCAAATAAAAAGAAAAAAACAATTTGTATTAACCTGCAGGCCTTAGATATTACACCCACATTCCCCTATCTAGGGATATTGTTTGACCAGTCTGGTTCTTGGTGTAATGCAATTAAAACTAGAAGGCTCCTATTTTGTAAGTCCTTAATGGCATTAACTAATTTTAGCAGGAAAATGGGCAGGCAGCCGCCTGGGAAATTGCTGTGCATTTACAGGGCTACCTGCGTAGCAATTGCAACTTATGGCGCAGGCATTTGGGGGTACGCAAATGTTTAGTGAGTTGTGTGATGATATGATCACAAAGGGCGCGCTCCTTTAACATGAAACTCAAGTGGTTTCTATTCAACCTTCTTGTGGAGATTTAACAATCGTAATCAATCATTAGAAATTTGTGGTATTCCTTCTTTATTGAATCATTAGGTGTTCACCAATTCAAAAATTATTTGGAAATTCATTAAGTCATGAATTACGTTTCATTATTCCCAATGCATTTCGGGTTATCAAACTAACCCTTCATCAGGGGTCTGTAAGAGAAACATACAGGACCTTAGTATTCAGGATCTAACATAACAATATCAATATCATACATTCTGAAACAAAAACGATTTAGCTTGTGTTTATATACATTTAGTCATGTGTTACAATCAAACATTAACTGGTTGTCATGAATATGCATACACAGTGTTAATCTATTAGAAATGTCGTGTTGTTATCTCTGTTTGAAAATATATGAACATGAAACCGGTGTAACAGTGTGATATGGGGCAATGACAGTGAAGTGAAGTAAACAATATAAAATAACGCATATGCGAGGAGGTCTGGGAACCTGCTCAGTGGTAATGGCCGTCATCGCTACGGGATCATCCCATTAATAATCATATATATCGGGGGAAACTGACTACGTGGAGTCGAGGAGAACTGACTGCGTGGAGTCGAACTAGTTATGCTGGTATTATGTGAAAAGTTACTCGAAAGGAACCTTCTACGAGTCGGAGCAAACAAATAGACTTACTGCATGAAACGCGCTGCCGGGTTTCTGTGGTCGGAGTCAGTTGGTTCAGCGCGAAGCAAATAGCAATGCTTCTTCTAAGAATGTTATGTGTCACGTGCAGTGACGGCATATGTAAATGTAATGAAAAAGTTTCATGAATCCGAAAGGGTACATGGTCCAAGGTGTAAATCATGTTTCAAAATGCACGAATTATGATATGGACGTGTTGGGAAAATATAGCCACGCTCAATTAAAGTTAAAGCTTTGCTGCGTTATCTCGAGGACTGAAGAGACGCGTTGTGATTGGATCATCCTTTTCGAGCTACAATCACGTGATATCGCGTGTTCCCGATAGTGAGAATAATAAAGTTTAATGAAGGTTGCAACACTATCTGATTCAAACAATGACCCTTATGTGACGGGCTAATATGGCTCGGTGACGTGCAATGAGTGACAGGGAGTATGTTCTCTATAAAATATGACACAATGAATAAGCAAATAAAGCATAATAACAAGTTCAAAATTATGAAAGACAAATCACAGTTATACATAACGATGCATGCAATAATAATCAAGAAGACTGTTTGTGGTAGTAACACATCTTTAATAATAGTTCATTAATGATTTAAACATCCGACAGTGACTGTCATTGCCCCATATCACACTGTTACACCGGTTTCATATTCATATACTTTCAAACAGAGATAACAGTCTACCCTATCTCCCAGTGCTCCCAATAAACCACAATGCAACTTGACGACATAGCCCAAATCACTACAAATCAAGCTGAACTTTTAGCGTTTTCACCGGAATCAGCTGAAAAAATTTATGGACTCATACAGGAGACCAGAGTATTCAGCCCTAACATATCCACTACAGCACAACTCATCCGACAGTTCGAATTTTTGAGTAAAAAAGAAATCAACCAAAGGCTGCATGCCACAACATTAATACACTACCACAAAAACAAAAGAATTCCAAGAGGACTGAGAATCGCCCTGAAACCGATGCTGAGCAAGAACAACAAACAATTCATAGAGAAGTGGTACCAAATATTAAATAAATGTTCTCTCGACCTAATTTTATTAATTATCCAAGAGCTCTCAAAAGTCTTGAAAGAAATAGAGGCAGATCTAGAAAGCATGAGAAAGCAAATGGACAAACTTCTTGATTTGAAAACAATCTCAGAAGATATTAATGTTAAATTGGATAAATATGACAAAGAAGTTAATGATTGAAAGGTCAGAAAATATAAACGAGACACACTAGACTATAAATATGATGAGGTGTACACATGGGCAGATATTTATAATCATAAGAAATGGCAACAACCAAAACCTAAATCAACCACCACATCATATCAGGAAAGCATTGTCTCGGACACAGATGTTTCTCAAACCAGACAACCAATTGCCAAACAAAAACAACCACAACCAAGCACATCACAGAAAAAGGATTTTTTTGAGATAAGCCCGGCCGCCAATGCACCACCTATAGAAAAAATAGGAGGGTAAGAAGAAACAGAGAAAGAAATAGCAAGAAGGACAAGAAGTCAGAAATTGACAAAAGTGATCTAGTGATCAACATATCTTCGAAAAAACTCACAAAAGCACAAAAGGCAGTGCTCAACAAAGGAACTTCTTTTGTCCCAACATACCGCACGAACCTTCAAGAAACTGAAATAGCATTATTCAGATTCTTCAGAACACTGAAGCTTAGATATTTTTTTAAGGATACGCAAGACACTACGGCCATTGGCACAAAAGAATTCAAACCCAAGAGCAATTTTTGCGCACCATACTCGCACAAATCTATTGAAGCTTTTGAAAGATCTGTAATTACTGAAGTACAAAAGATCAACTTCTCAAAATCAACACAAATGAATTTACCCAAAAAAGAATGGAGTACATTGAAAAACCTCGCAAATGACCACGATCTAACTTTCCAAAGAGCCGATAAAGGAGGAGCTCTTATTATTATGGACACCACATTCTATGAAACCAGCGTAAACTACCATGTGAACAATAACGACATCTATTTACCTCTAGAATCTGATCCTACAATTGAGTATCAAAAAACACTATCTCAGATCCTAGAACATGCATTACAGATGAAATGGATCAATGACAAAACGTATAAAGAAATTTTGGAGACAAAATTTCCCCGAAGACCAAGACTATATATGTTACCAAAGATTCATAAAGACGCATCCAAACCGCCTTTTAGACCCATTGTGTCAGCCTGTGGGTCAATATCAGAAAGTATTGGTAAATATGTCGATTGGTACCTTCAGCCCATAGTACAGAAGTGTCAAACATACATCAAAGACACAACTGCATTCCTTAACCTTTTGAACACCATCAAACTAAATGAAGAGGCAGAGTATTGGCTCTGTACAGTGGACGTTGTAGCGTTATACACTTCGATTCCACATAATGAAGGGCTTGAAGCCCTAGAACGGAACTTATTACAAGAAGATGACTGTGAGGCAAACAAAATATTTTTAATAGAGTTAATGCCCTATTCACTCTATCATAGCTACTTCCAATGGAAAGATAAATAATACAATCAATGCAACGGAACCTCAATGGGTTTTGGGGGGGCACCCTCATACGCGAACCTATATATGTCCAAATTTGAGACTGAACATATTCTACACAACCCAGACTGGACCACCAACTTGATAACTTTCAAAAGATTTATTGATGATATCTTCCTGATCTGGAAAGGTAGGAAAGATCAACTTAATGCCAATATAATCACTTTGAATAATCTGAATCCAAGAATCAAATTCACCTATACCATTGAGAAAGAAACCATATCCTTTCTGGATGTACAAATCACCATTATGAACCACCAACTTCACACAAAAGTGTTTAAGAAATCCACAGATCGCAACTCCAGTCTGCTTTTTCAAAGATTTCATCCCGATTCCCTAAAAAAACACTTACCCACATCTCAATTCATTCGCTTAAAAAGAATCACTTCAGAGGCCAACATCTTAAAATCATCACTAATGGATCAACATCAACAATATTTACAAAGAGGATACCCCAGAGAAGTATTTAAACAATCCCTAAAAAAAGTGGAGAAACTGTCTAGAGAAACACTTCTGAAACCATCGACACAAAAGCCAGCACAGAAAACAGTATGTGTTTTGAAATATTCGACAATTACAAAAAGGGGGTGGTGATGGACAGAGTATCTGAGTTAATCAGAACACTCCTACCCAGTCGAAGAGATCAGAGCTTGATCCATCACCATTTTTTAGCTCACTGCATCATCCCAGTTCAGAACCTGGCTATATGCAAATTAGTCTGTCCCTGGCCCAGTGCATCATGGGAACAGGGCAGACCAAACTACCAAGCCAATTCTTCACTGGAAAGGAAACAAGCTTCCGGGGACCGGTTTCTGGCATTACAGCCATCTTCGGCCCGGCTTGCTTGAATCCTGATGGTGCAGTGAGCAAGGGACTCATGTCTGAGCATACCCTTCCACACTTAGGGTGGCCAAAATAATTACAAAAAGGGGGTGGTGATGGACAGAGTATCTGAGTTAATCAGAACACTCCTACCCAGTCAACAGATCAGGGATTGATCCATCACCGTTTTTTAGCTCACTGCACCATCCCAGTTCAGAACCTGGCTATATGCAAATTAGCCTGTCCCTGGCCCAGTGCATCATGGGAACAGGGCAGACCAAACTACCAAGCCAATTCTTCACTGGAAAGGAAACAAGCTTCCGGGGACCGGTTTCTGGCCTTACAGCCGTCTTCGGCCCGGCTTGCTTGAATCCTGATGGTGCAGTGAGCAAGGGACTCATGTCTGAGCATACCCTTCCACACTTAGGGTGGCCAAAATAATTACAAAAAGGGGGTGGTGATGGACAGAGTATCTGAGTTAATCAGAACACTCCTACCCAGTCAACAGATCAGGGCTTGATCCATCACCGTTTTTTAGCTCACTGCACCATCCCAGTTCAGAACCTGGCTATATGCAAATTAGTCTGTCCCTGTCCCAGTGCATCATGGGAACAGGGCAGACCAAACTACCAAGCCAATTCTTCACTGGAAAGGAAACAAGCTTCCGGGGACCGGTTTCTGGCATTACAGCCGTCTTCGGCCCGGCTTGCTTGAATCCTGATGGTGCAGTGAGCAAGGGACTCATGTCTGAGCATACCCTTCCACACTTAGGGTGGCCAAAATAATTACAAAAAGGGGGTGGTGATGGACAGAGTATCTGAGTTAATCAGAACACTCCTACCCAGTCAACAGATCAGGGCTTGATCCATCACCATTTTTTAGCTCACTGCACCATCCCAGTTCAGAACCTGGCTATATGCAAATAAGTCTGTCCCTGGCCCAGTGCATCATGGGAACAGGGCAGACCAAACTACCAAGCCAATTCTTCACTGGAAAGGAAACAAGCTTCCGCGGACCGGTTTCTGGCATTACAGCCGTCTTCGGCCCGGCTTGCTTGAATCCTGATGGTGCAGTGAGCAAGGGACTCATGTCTGAGCATACCCTTCCACACTTAGGGTGGCCAAAATAATTACAAAAAGGGGGTGGTGATGGACAGAGTATCTGAGTTAATCAGAACACTCCTACCCAGTCAACAGATCAGGGCTTGATCCATCACCGTTTTTTAGCTCACTGCACCATCCCAGTTCAGAACCTGGCTATATGCAAATTAGTCTGTCCCTGGCCCAGTGCATCATGGGAACAGGGCAGACCAAACTACCAAGCCAATTCTTCACTGGAAAGGAAACAAGCTTCCGGGGACCGGTTTCTAGCATTACAGCCGTCTTCGGCCCGGCTTGCTTGAATCCTGATGGTGCAGTGAGCAAGGGACTCATGTCTGAGCATACCCTTCCACACTTAGGGTGGCCAAAATAATTACAAAAAGGGGGTGGTGATGGACAGAGTATCTGAGTTAATCAGAACACTCCTACCCAGTCAACAGATCAGGGCTTGATCCATCACCGTTTTTTAGCTCACTGCACCATCCCAGTTCAGAACCTGGCTATATGCAAATTAGTCTGTCCCTGGCCCAGTGCATCATGGGAACAGGGCAGACCAAACTACCAAGCCAATTCTTCACTGGAAAGGAAACAAGCTTCCGGGGACCGGTTTCTGGCCTTACAGCCGTCTTCGGCCCGGCTTGCTTGAATCCTGATGGTGCAGTGAGCAAGGGACTCATGTCTGAGCATACCCTTCCACACTTAGGGTGGCCAAAATAATTACAAAAAGGGGGTGGTGATGGACAGAGTATCTGAGTTAATCAGAACACTCCTACCCAGTCAACAGATCAGGGCTTGATCCATCACTGTTTTTTAGCTCACTGCACCATCCCAGTTCAGAACCTGGCTATATGCAAATTAGTCTGTCCCTGGCCCAGTGCATCATGGGAACAGGGCAGACCAAACTACCAAGCCAATTCTTCACTGGAAAGGAAACAAGCTTCCGGGGACCGGTTTCTGGCATTACAGCCGTCTTTGGCCCGGCTTGCTTGAATCCTGGTGGTGTTGTTAAATATTTTGTCCACCCTAAGCGTGGAAGGGTATACTCAGATGTGAGTCCCTTGCCCATTGCACCATCAGGATT
Source organism: Lissotriton helveticus (assembly GCF_964261635.1). Lineage (NCBI taxonomy): Eukaryota > Metazoa > Chordata > Amphibia > Caudata > Salamandridae > Lissotriton > Lissotriton helveticus. The sequence goes on from NC_136073.1 coordinate 204,316,296, forward strand.
CAAGCAAGCCGGGCCGACGACGGCTGAAATGCCAGAAACCGGTCCCCGGAAGCTTGTTTCCTTCCCAGTGTAAGAATTGGCTTGGTAGTTTGGTTTGCCCTGTTCCCATCATGCACTGGGACAGGAACAGACTAATTTGGACACATTGATTCCGGTCATTACTTTGGTCTGTAATGCTATGTTTAACTCTGGGATTTTTCCCATCTCATTGAAACATACGCTGGTTAAACCCTTATTAAAAAAAGTCAACCTTAACAAAGACGACTTAAAAAACTACCGGCCTATAGCCAGTCTCCCGTTTTTGGCCAAAGTCGTAGAAAAAGCTATGAATCAGCAGCTTTCGGACTTTGTAGAGCAACATCAGCTACTCGATAACACACAGTTCGGATTCCGTAAATGCCACGGCACGGAAACCGCCCTCCTAAAAGCGGCTGATGATATCAGAGCCATACGGGATCAGGGGGGGACAGCAGTTCTGGTCATGCTGGACCTCTCTGCGGCCTTTGACACGGTCGACCATAAGATCTTGGCCGACCGTGTCAGACGGATGGGGGTCCAGAAAACTGCGCTGGACCTACTTGCATCGTTCCTGGCTGACAGAACGCAGGCGGTATCCCTAGGACCATACCAATCCTCTAAGGTGTCCCTGCCTTGTGGGGTTCCGCAAGGCTCATCCCTAAGTCCGACACTGTTTAATATCTATGTGTCGGACCTTGCTAGTGTCATCAAAGCATTTGGGATGAGCCTAACCTCCTATGCCGACGACACCCAATTGGTATTGGCCATTAAAGGGGATGGTGAGGAGGTGGCCACACGTTTCACAAGAGGGATGGTAGCCATAGGTGACTGGATGGCCACAAATTGTCTTAAGCTTAATTCAGAAAAGACTGAAGTGGTAATTTTCGGTCACCTTTCTCCTGGCTGGTCATCTGTCTGGTGGCCAACATCGTTTGGAACGCCTCCTAATCCAGCTCTTAAAGTCAGGAATCTTGGCGTCACTTTCGATGTGGGGCTTAATTTCATGGCACATGCTAACAAAATTGCTGCCACGGCCCACATGAAACTCAAAATGATAAGGAAAATTCTACCTTTTCTACCGGATTCAGCCAGGAAAACTCTGATCAGTGCATTGGTGTTGTCCGCCTTGGATTATTGTAACGCCCTCTTCCTACATGCCCAAACTCGAGTGACAAACAAGATGCAGTCAATTCAAAACGCAGCAGCCCGGCTGCTTTCGGGTCTTCCCAAGTTTGCACCTGTTTCCAACACCATCAGGAAACTTCATTGGCTCCCGATTTGCAGTCGAATTAAGTTCAAATCGCTGTGTATTGTTTACAAGGCACTCAACAATCAAGGCCCCCACTTTCTCAAACATAATCTTGCCCGCTACATGCCAACTCGTTCTCTCCGCTCCATCCATCTCAATCATTTAGTAGTACCACGCACCAGAACAGTCACATGGGGCGATAGGCGCTTTTTGGTTGCCGCCCCAAAACTCTGGAATTCCCTACCCTCTCATATCAGGACTAGTCCATCTCTGCTAATATTTCGTAAGCAGCTTAAGACCTGGTTGTTTGTTCAATAGTTAGGTATGTTCCGTTGGCCTCCCTGGATGTCGACCTATGCCCTTAGCTAGCGCCGAGACGCCTACGGGTATTCGCCGCGCTTTAAAAATGACAATAAATAAATAAAATAAATTTGCATATAGCCAGGTTCTGAACTGGGATGGTGCAGTGAGCTAAAAACGGTGTTGGATCAAGCCCTGATCTCTTGACTGGGTGAGAGTATTCTGCTTAATTCAGAAACTCTGTCCATCACCACCCCTTGTTGTTGAAATATTCGACAGCATCTCAAAAAATCAAAAAAGCTATCAATCGACACTGGGACTTAATGAAAACGGAACCAGACTTGCAAAATCTGTACAATGATCACATTACATTTGCATTTAAAAGATCTAAACATTTGAAAGAGATTCTATCCACCAAACAGCATATGAAACCAGAATGGCCAAATGCTTAAACTGCATCCATTGCAATAATGTAATAATCGGCAACATCTTCATGCACCCAACTAAAGGTCAAAAAATCGATTTGAAATATTCAGGAACATGCGACTCTACCAATGTTATTTATGCAATTAAATGCCCTTGTGGCAAGATTTATGTAGGGCAGACAGAACGCAAAATAAAAGGGAGGATGTCAGAACACAAAAGCAATATACCGACTTTGAACAACAAATCAATTGTAGCCATGCATTGGCTTCAAGCTAACCAACAAATTTCGCAGTTGAAATTTACAATACTCGAGATACTCCCACATCGCTACGACATGGATCCTGTTAAACAACGTCTTCAAGCTGAATTTTAATGGATAAAAAAACTGAACTCCCTGCAGCCGCCAGGGATGAACAATCGTGTCGAATTTTCATGTTTTTTATGAGATATTGTTCATCTATGACTCTACAGTAGCACCACAGCATAAATCTCAGGCGTTTCCCGACTCTGGACACTCACTGTCGGATGTTTAAATCATTAATGAACTATTATTAAGGATGTGTTACTACCACAAACAGTCTTCTTGATTACTTTTGCATGCATCATTATGTATAACTGTGATTTGTCTTTCATAATTTTGAACTTGTTATTATGTTTTATTTGCTTATTCATTGTGTCATATTTTATAGAGAACATACTCCCTGTCACTCATTGCACGTCACCGAGCCATATTAGCCCGTCACATAAGAGTCATCGTTTGAATCAGATAGTGTTGCAACCTTTATTAAACTTTATTATTCTCACTATCGGGAACACGCGATATCACGTGATCGTAGCTCGAAAAGGATGATCCAATCACAACGCGTCTCTTCAGTCCTCGAGATAACGCAGCAAAGCTTTAACTTTAATTGAGCGTGGCTATATTTTCCCAACACGTCCGTATCATAATTCGTGCATTTTGAAACATGATTTACACCTTGAACCATGTACCCTTTCGGATTCACGAAACTTTTTCATTACATTTACATACGCTGTCACTGCACGTGACACATAACGTTCTTAGAAGAAGCATTGCTATATGCTTTGCGCTGGACCAACTGACTCCGACCACAGAAACCCGGCAGCGCGTTTCATGCAGTAAGTCTATACGTTTGCTCCGACTCGTAGAAGGTTCCTTTCGAGTAACTTTTCACATAATACCAGCATAACTAGTTCAACTCCACGCAGTCAGTTCTCCTCGACTCCATGTAGTCAGTTTCCCCCGATATATATGATTATTAACGGGATGATCCCATAACGATGATGGCCATTACCCCTGAGCAAGTTCCCAGACCTCCTCGCATATGCGTTATATTTTATTGTTTACTTCACTTCACTGTCATTGCCCCATATCACACTGTTACACCGGTTTCATGTTCATATATTTTCAAACAGAGATAACAACACAACATTTCTAATAGATTAACACTGTGTATGCATATTCATGACAACCAGTTAATGTTTGATTGTAACACATGACTAAATGTATATAAACACAAGCTATATCGTTTTTGTATCAGAATGTATGATATTGATATTGTTATGTTAGATCCTGAATACTAAGGTCCTGTATGTTTCTCTTACAGACCCCTGATGAAGGGTTAGTTTGATAACCCGAAATGCATTCGGAATAATGAAACGCAATTCATGACTTAATGAATTTTCAAATAATTTTTGAATTGGTGAACACCTAATGATTCAATAAAGAAGGAATACCAAAATTTTCAAATGATTGATTACGATTGTTAAATCTCCACAAGAAAGTTGAATAGAAACCACTTGAGTTTCATGTTAAAGGAGCGCGCCCTTTGTGATCATATCATCACACAACTCACTATTACTTGAAGGCACTGAGAGACACAGTGCGACAAGGACAGCGCCAAAACGAACTGATCTTTAAATTGCTAGTTAAGCACGGTGTGCACGGAGATAATAAATCTCTACATTGGTACGCAAATGTGACCACATTACAGGTGGCAGAAAACACTTTCCTTAGGTACCTCCTGGCAGTTCCGGACAGTGTTTCTACACTTATTTGCCACACTGAACTCGGTCTGCCGTACCTTGAAGATGTAATTAAGATTCAACCTGTTCTTCTGTGGCACAGGATTTGGACCACCGATGAGTGCGCTTTTAATCGTTTTATTTTAAAGGATGCTATGAGTATTGATAAGGCTAATAAAATAAGATGGTTACATTATGTAAAGATGTTTTTATCACAAATAGGCCACCAGGAATATTTCAGCGATCCTTTATCAATGTGTCAGGTTCCTAGAAAGGTCCTTAAAAATCTTTGTATGACACATTTGAGTGATCGTAGAATAACTAATGAAATGACTAAAACTACTGTGGTGGCACACCATCTTACTCTGGTTAGTGTTAACATTCAGCCTTATATTTTGTTACCTATGAAGGATTTTGATAGGTTTTTATTAACCCGCCTTAAATTAGACATCTTGCATAGATCCTTAAGCTTTCACGAGGTGAATGATTGGACAAGATCACTTTGTAAATTCCCATGTGATGATCTGTCGAACCAGTCGCCCATACATGTCTTGTTTTTTTGCACTTTTTATACGATACCTAGGAAAAGATGGATTGTCCCAGTGCCAAAGAGTATGGAACTAAGACAATGCCGCCCGCATTTTTGGCAATTCAGAAACTGGATAGTATTTTTACTGTTTCTGCATTTTTAATAGCTGTTTTTAGATACCGGAAATCTATTGTAATATGAATTTTAATACGTACGTTTTTAATTGTGTGTAATTCTCTTGATATTTTTACATTTCTATTTTGACTGTGATTAATTAACTTCACTTTTATGGTTATTTATCTGTGTACAATAACCGAATAAAGTTCTTTGAAAGGGTGGCTAGTGTATTATTTTGGTGTAGCTTAGAGGTTGACAGTGCTAGGGAAGTTTAATTTATACAGGGTGTAGTACTAATTTATTTAAGGTCTTGGATGGTTTTTACGGATGGGTTGTTGGATTTGTAGAGGTTATGGGTGAATATTTTATTAGTTTTGGGGTCCTTTGTTAATTGGGATTCAGTGTAGTTGGCTAATTGAGTCTATTAGTGTGTGGCTTTATGTTTTAGGGTACAGGGAAAGGTTTTAGAGATGGTTATTTGTTTTTAGGGGTTAGGTTGGGTAGTGCATTAATTCTGTGTAAATATTTTTGTTGGCTAGTGTACTTATTTGAGATACTATTTCTGCTAGCTATTGGAGGCATTGTTTTTTAAAGGATTTAGTAGGTGTTAATCAGGAGTACTCTTCCATTTAAACACTTACTTCTCTTTATTTTTTTAGTTTCTCTGGAGCGTTTTTTGAGTTATTATGACACTTGACATTTTTGTTTTTTTTAAATGTCTTTGGAATTGGATGGTGGTGTATTATTTATTCTAAGCACTTTGATTTCGGGGGTAAGGGGTGTTGTATGTTTATCCTGGCTTAATTACCTGCCTTTATTTGTTTCTCTGTAGGTAATGGAGGCCTTTTGGGGGAAATATTCCATCTTTTGTGTAGTTTTAATGGTATCAATTGTGGATGGGACAAGGATGGCATCAAGGTGCTTTATTTCTTTCACCTGGAGTAAGGATTTTGGGAGTCAAGGTCGACAAACTTATTTTGTAACCTTGTTTTTTAAACTTCCTGGGGAGTTTTGTCCTTACTTCAGGTTTGTGTTTGGGTTTTAGATGCAATGGACTTTAGATTATGGATATCTGTAGCTCAAAGAAAATTGAATATCTATGAAATTGAGGTGAGGTATGATAATGCCCCCTATTTCCGAGGAAAGAAGACAGCTTTGGTAACTTATATATTCAAACAAATATATATATATTGGAAATTAGAAATATGTAATTTTATGTGGATTTCTTTTGGATGTGAGCTAGGTTCCTTTGATTGTTCTTGTCCAAATATTTTGAGAGATGCTCACGGTAAGTGAGTAGGGTTTTGAATGTAAGTATTATTTTACAAGTAGTCTACTCATGAAAACATGCCAATTGTTGCACTGTTGAAAGAAGTTGTGCATTCATTTCTTTGTTTGAAAAAAACAGGTTGCAGACTACTACAAAATGATTGCGCTTCTCTTATTTCTTGAAAACTTTGTTTTTTCTTTAAAATGTCCAAGAAATGACAGATTTTAGGATGATATTTGCTAAATAAAGAAGCCAAGAAGTTATGCCAATCGTTATGAGGACTTTGAGCTGCATTGTTCTTGCTGATGGATATTTCGCTGCTTGCACTGCAGTGACTAATTAAATAACGTTGCATTTGTAGGTGGGGAAATGCTAGTTTAAAAAAACAAAAAAGGTACAATCACCATGGGCCATGGGGCAAATGCCGGCATTGAGAGTGAGTCAGTGTTTGCCATGGGATGAAAGGTATGGAGCTCATGCTAATCTTCTATGCTATTGTTAGTCTCTGCATTCCCCTCTTAACAGGTTGCATAGCAGTTCCACAATTCATTATTAAAATGTGGAACACTTCTGTTACCTAAACTGCTTAAACAGTCAATCTATGTATCTTCAAAGTAATTTATTAGCATAGTATTGACTATAAACAATTGCAGTAAACTGCAACTTGATTGGAGGACAGAGGGTTAAGTAAATAGGTTCTTTTTATTTCAAACTGTAATTCACTGTTAATGTGCAATCCTCTGCCAGGGAGATTGTCTGGAAAAATGGGAGAAATTATTCTTGGATGTGTGTTTTGATAGACTTTTTAAAAACTGTAATTACAGCCAATTCAAAATCATTTATTATTTCTCCCAGGTCTTTTATTGTTGGCTTTTCATGTCTAACCAACAAAAGTTCAGTATAAGTGGAGGAATGCTTATCAGACAACATACCATTCGTCAGTGGGATGTTATTATCGTGATTCTTAATATGTATGGTGTATATTTGGGTTATTGGATGGGGGCAAGTCTTAAAAGCCTCATCCATCATCCAAAGATTGCTAATTTCAAGTAGTAGGTTATGTTAAGTGGAAAAGATTAGATTGTGTGTTTGAAAGTCCATGTTATCATTAAGTAGGAAGAGTTGGTAGTGAAGGGTACATTTTGTTGCTTTAGAATTTAATATCAGGGAAGTTGTTTGGCTGGGGTAGAAGGGCTCTACTCACCTATCTTTTACAATTAATAATTCTTTTGAGATTAGTGAAGATAGACATTTGTGCAGCACATGTTGGAAAATATTTAGAGCTACCTCACGTAAGACTGACCAGAGGTCTCACTAAAAGTGATGGCAACTGCCTTTATGTTTTTTAACTGTTCCTCTGATTGCTAAATTAAAGGCAGAAATATAGTGAATATGCTCTAAGGTCCTTTTGACAAAGTCCCCCAAAGTAACCATCCTGCCCATGTAATGACCAGGGAGATACTTCAAAATATCCAGTCAACCTGAGTTCACTGTCTCTTTCTCTAGAATACACATAACTCATATGACTTAGCACCGGCCTGTTACCCATCTTAAAGAGGACATAATGTCCAGGGTTTCAGTTTTCCGTTTGGGGATTGTTTTGTCTGATAAAACAGAAAAATACTGAAAAACAAGCTTAGAATTACAGAATGTAATTATAATTTGATTTGTAGATGTTGTATGTTGTATGCAAAATTACCTTACTGTATAAATATTTGTGCTTACAAATTGGTTTCTTCTTTGTTATCCCTTTCTGCAATTGAATGAATTTGAGGATGTTGATCCTAAATTTTCACTTTTATCTTCAAATCAGTAGTAACTCATCAACCAAAATCAAAATCAGGTATTTAATTGACTATACAATTTATAAATTATTTTTTAGGTGAAACACCAAGTAAATTGAATATTTTCTCATCAGATTCCTTATCAGTTTCACGGAAAATTCAGACATTGTCATCAGTGTTACCTGTTTTCCTCAAGGTATGATTTTTGAGGATTTTGTTTTAATTGGGAAAGCAAATAGAAAGGTAAATTCTACACTCTTGTTCTCAAATATAGTAAATGTGACTTTGATAAATGTCGATATGTGCTTACCAGGTTTTTGAAAATAGGCAGAACTGTTTTCGTCAAGTCACTCTAAACAGTTGGACATGTCTATCCTAGACAGAGGTAACCTCCTGAGTAGGCACAACATGATGGATGCTGCTTATATATGGTTTTTGTCAGTTATAAATGTTTTAATTCAGAATACTAAATAGTTCAAAAATCATACTACTACAAAATGATTGCGCTTCTCTTATTTCTTGAAAACTTTGTTTTTTCTTTAAAATGTCCAAGAAATGACAGATTTTAGGATGATATTTGCTAAATAAAGAAGCCAAGAAGTTATGCCAATCGTTATGAGGACTTTGAGCTGCATTGTTCTTGCTGATGGATATTTCGCTGCTTGCACTGCAGTGACTAATTAAATAACGTTGCATTTGTAGGTGGGGAAATGCTAGTTTAAAAAAACAAAAAAGGTACAATCACCATGGGCCATGGGGCAAATGCCGGCATTGAGAGTGAGTCAGTGTTTGCCATGGGATGAAATGTATGGAGCTCATGCTAATCTTCTATGCTATTGTTAGTCTCTGCATTCCCCTCTTAACAGGTTGCATAGCAGTTCCACAATTCATTATTAAAATGTGGAACACTTCTGTTACCTAAACTGCTTAAACAGTCAATCTATGTATCTTCAAAGTAATTTATTAGCATAGTATTGACTATAAACAATTGCAGTAAACTGCAACTTGATTGGAGGACAGAGGGTTAAGTAAATAGGTTCTTTTTATTTCAAACTGTAATTCACTGTTAATGTGCAATCCTCTGCCAGGGAGATTGTCTGGAAAAATGGGAGAAATTATTCTTGGATGTGTGTTTTGATAGACTTTTTAAAAACTGTAATCACAGCCAATTCAAAATCATTTATTATTTCTCCCAGGTCTTTTATTGTTGGCTTTTCATGTCTAACCAACAAAAGTTCAGTATAAGTGGAGGAATGCTTATCAGACAACATACCATTCGTCAGTGGGATGTTATTATCGTGATTCTTAATATGTATGGTGTATATTTGGGTTATTGGATGGGGGCAAGTCTTAAAAGCCTCATCCATCATCCAAAGATTGCTAATTTCAAGTAGTAGGTTATGTTAAGTGGAAAAGATTAGATTGTGTGTTTGAAAGTCCATGTTATCATTAAGTAGGAAGAGTTGGTAGTGAAGGGTACATTTTGTTGCTTTAGAATTTAATATCAGGGAAGTTGTTTGGCTGGGGTAGAAGGGCTCTACTCACCTATCTTTCACAATTAATAATTCTTTTGAGATTAGTGAAGATAGACATTTGTGCAGCACATGTTGGAAAATATTTAGAGCTACCTCACGTAAGACTGACCAGAGGTCTCACTAAAAGTGATGGCAACTGCCTTTATGTTTTTTAACTGTTCCTCTGATTGCTAAATTAAAGGCAGAAATATAGTGAATATGCTCTAAGGTCCTTTTGACAAAGTCCCCCAAAGTAACCATCCTGCCCATGTAATGACCAGGGAGATACTTCAAAATATCCAGTCAACCTGAGTTCACTGTCTCTTTCTCTAGAATACACATAACTCATATGACTTAGCACCGGCCTGTTACCCATCTTAAAGAGGACATAATGTCCAGGGTTTCAGTTTTCCGTTTGGGGATTGTTTTGTCTGATAAAACAGAAAAATACTTAAAAACAAGCTTAGAATTACAGAATGTAATTATAATTTGATTTGTAGATGTTGTATGTTGTATGCAAAATTACCTTACTGTATAAATATTTGTGCTTACAAATTGGTTTCTTCTTTGTTATCCCTTTCTGCAATTGAATGAATTTGAGGATGTTGATCCTAAATTTTCACTTTTATCTTCAAATCAGTAGTAACTCATCAACCAAAATCAAAATCAGGTATTTAATTGACTATACAATTTATAAATTATTTTTTAGGTGAAACACCAAGTAAATTGAATATTTTCTCATCAGATTCCTTATCAGTTTCACGGAAAATTCAGACATTGTCATCAGTGTTACCTGTTTTCCTCAAGGTATGATTTTTGAGGATTTTGTTTTAATTGGGAAAGCAAATAGAAAGGTAAATTCTACACTCTTGTTCTCAAATATAGTAAATGTGACTTTGATAAATGTCGATATGTGCTTACCAGGTTTTTGAAAATAGGCAGAACTGTTTTCGTCAAGTCACTCTAAACAGTTGGACATGTCTATCCTAGACAGAGGTAACCTCCTGAGTAGGCACAAAATGATGGATGCTGCTTATATATGGTTTTTGTCAGTTATACATGTTTTAATTCAGAATACTTAATAGTTCAAAAATCATACTGTAGTAACATTTCTGAACGAAACAAATGCAAAGTAAAAATATTTCTGCAAAGTAAAGACATACATGTTAAAAGTAAAATGCACAGGAGTAAATAACTTTGCAATGTAAAGACATAAGTGGTAAAATACCTGTGCCAAGATGTAATGTACAAAGGTAAATGGCCAATGAGGGGCTCATTTACCATAGGGTTTGAAAGTAAACTTCATAAATGTATCTAATATCCCAAACGGCGATACTCAGCTTTAATCACACGAAGCAAATCAATAAGACCAAAACAATCATCAAAATAGATTGCAGCAAATCCTGAAATAAACAAATAAAAGAGCAGGCTTACGTAACGTAAGTTTTTTAATTTTATAATGTAAATAGTGATTGACTAATAGACAGGGGTGCATAGTCAGCAAACCAATAATGCATTCATCACGCCTGTACAGAATAAGTTGGACATTGTATGTTGACCATAGATCAATGTATAACAAGCCCACACATTATAGGGAATTAGTCTATTGTGCAGAGCAGATGATTCATGGACATTGACCCAAAGGTTGATTTACAGAGAAGATATCGAACAACCGACATCGCTTGGTCTCTATTTTAAGCAATACTTAAGACCATCCTCAGGCCTGTTTATGCTAAAGGAGATTTGTATTGACCCCTAATAAAATATAACAGATTCTAAAAGATAGCTGGATCAAGTGGTTTGTATATATATAGCTAAATCCATATCTATATCATCCAGCTATGCATGTTTGCATGTTGGCTGGTGGGAGGACCAGGTCCTCAAGGTGATGTATGCTACTGTTTTTAATGAACATGTTTTGTATTGGTTAAGGTATATAGATTACGTTTTTATTGTGTGGCGAGGCGGCGAATCAAGTGCATCTGAATTTATCAAACAGATAAAAATCAATACTGCTAATCTTAGATTTACTCCCAACATCAGTAAGAGTAGTATTGATTTTTTAGACTTTAAGGTTTACCAAAATGAAGGGAAACTGTGTACCACCTTATATAGAAAGGATACTGCTGGCAATTTAACGTTACATGCCAGCAGTGCTCATCCTAAACACATGATTGATAATATCCCCTATGGTGAATTCTTACGTCTTAAAAGGATATGTAACAACAATGAGGATCTGAACAGATACACAGAGGAGGAGTATCATAGATTCAGACAAAGGGGCTATAGTGAGAAGATCCTCAAAGCTGCCATAAATAAGACCAATGCGCGATCAAGGGAGTCATTACTCACTAATACTGCAGAAAAACCAGCTAATGATGACTCTGCCCCGAGACTGATCACTGCCTTCAGTAAACAAGAAAGAAAAGTACGCGCCATTGTTAAACATCATTGACCAATTGTTCTGACTGATGGTGTGCTTTCTACAAGATTACCATCTCAACCCACTGTTACTTACAGAAAGGGCATTTCAATGCGCACGCAGATGGGGAAAGTTTGCCCAGAATTAGCAGCTGCTAAAACGTGGCTGCAACCAAAGAATGGCTTCACGAAATGTAGTACTTGCAGAGCCTGCAAGTGTGGTAAAAATACTGCACATCATTCTTCACCATTTAGTCCAAATGAAATAGCCATCAAGGGTAATTTCTCTTGTAGAACGGAGTTTGCAGTTTATATTCTGACATGCACCTGCGGACTAAAGTATGTGGGCAGCACTAAGCTGCAGGTGCATGTCAGGATACTGCAACACTTGGGTGCCATAGCAAATAACGACTCCACATATCTGGTAGCTCGCCATTTCAAACAAACACACAATTATGATTTAAGTTGTTTGAGTTACTTTGTGAAGGCTGCCATTCCTAAATTAAGATGCGGAGGCGATTGTGAAAAAGCCCTGAGACAGTCGGAATCGAGAATGATTTTAGAGCTTTACACCAAGTATGCATATGGGTTGAACAACACAGAAGATCTGTACAACTTTTGATAGCTAATTAGTTTTATCCCGTCAGGATTTGATGGTTATGATGGCCCCTTGATGTACAATTTCTGTATCCGTTTGTAAATAGGCACTTATCTGAGCAGCGGTCTGCAGTATGGAGGTACAGTCAGGTTTGGATTTTATTCAAGTCTGTGTACACTCTACTACTTGCGGCCTATATAATGAGAACGTTTTTAACATGTTTTAGGATTTGTGAAGTTTAGAACACTTTTTGGCATTAGCACTTTAACATTATTACTTGCACTTTAGTATGCACTGGACACTTTGGTAGCATCTTAGGCGTATTTTGATGGATGATGCTGTGGTGTCCTCTAGTACTTAGAAGGAAGGGTGGAGTAGGTTCTAGGAGTAGTTGTATTTAATAATGCATTAAAGCAGGAACTTTCCAACAAGTGGAGGGCCTAAATCAATATTTATTTTTGGAAAATTATGCGCATTTACTAATTTAAGGTAGATTATGCATTGTATTGGTGATATTTTGCACATACAACAATGAATTGATTTTCATATTTTATTCTATTTTAATATATTTATTTATGTGTTTATATTGTATTTAGACTCTTTGGCATTTTATAAGAAAATGGAATCACCGAGTTAAATAATGGATGGCTTCATTGGATTGTATCTGAGACCTATCACCTATACATGGACTATGAAATTTATGAGGATCACAGTATATATCTAAAAATAGACACAACAGTTATTAAGAGAAGAAAAATTGAAAAAGGAAAAATGAAAAAGAAATAACATGAAAGGAGAAAGAAAGCAAGGACGCATAATATAAAAGAAAGACTGGGTGTTCTTATACATGTGTGTACACATATTTTTTCTATATCTATTTGTGGTGTTTTATCAGGTGGTGTTAGCATTGTATAAAAAATGGCGTTTCTTTCTTTCTTATTGTGTGAACAAGGGCAAGTGGTGCCCGAAATGCGTAATCAGGAAACAGCAATAAAACTTTGACTTGCCTGCAGTTTTGGGGGTTCGTGAATCCTTTGTAGCTGAAGAAGTGTTGACAAACGCTATGAACAGACGAAGAATTTTGGTGATTTTTTATCTATATATATCTCTCTCTATATATATATATATATATATATATATATATATATATATATATATATATATATATATATATTACCTACTGGCGGTCGCCAGTAGGTATATATAGTTAGGATTTTTTCTCTATGGGTTTTTTGAAAATTCTATGTCTAATAACTTTGGCGTTTGTGGACGGAATTGGCTGAAATTTTCAGGAAAATGGCACATTTTGTTTCTGAGCAGCCCTTGAAAATATGGGGGGGGTTCGTCCAGTGGGGGCCGAGAAAAAAGGGGGGTCCCAAAACGTGTTTTTAACATTGAGTTTTCCATAGGGCGGTTGGCCTCACTTTTAGCCCGAACGGCTGAATGGATTTGCACGAAACTTGGCAAAATTGTAGGGACTGGTAGCCCGATGTGCCTTTTGTAGGTCTCAATATATGTGCTCCAGTGGATTTTGAGAAATTAACGTTTAAAAAAAGATATATATCTGTAACAGCGGACCAGTTAGCGCACTGGTTCGCGGACTTTTCGCGCAACGGAGCTTTGTGAAGCGAAGCTGATTGGTTCTCTGGCGTCTGTCAACATTCCAAACAGTCCGTAGCGGCCGCCATCTTGTCTCTCGGTAGGATCGAGAGACAAGAGGAGGCCAAAGCGAAGGGGCAAATGACCATAAGGGGGAATAGTAGATCCTCGCTGACCCCCTAGGTTTGATGTGGAGGTTTTAAAAGGGCCCCGCGGGGCAAAAAAAAAAAATTATAATAATAATCTTACGGCTGAATGGATTTGCACGAAACTTGGCAAAATTGTAGGGACTGGTAGCCCGATGTGCCTTTGCTAGGTCTCAATATATGTGCTTCAGTGGATTTTGAGAAATTAACGTTCAAAAAAAGATATATATCTGTAACAGCGGACCGCTTCGCGTACTTTTCGCGTTACGGAGCTTTGCGAAGCGAAGCTGATTGGCTCTCCGGTGTCTGTAAACATTCCAAACAGTCCGTAGCGGCCGCCATCTTGTCTCTCGGTAGGATCGAGAGACAAGAGGAGGCCAAAGCGAAGGGGCAAATGACCATAAGGGGGCATAGTAGATCCTCGCTGATCCCCTAGGTTTGATGTGGAGGTTTTAAAAGGGCCCGCGGGGCAAAAAAAATAAATAATAATAATAATCGAACGGCTGAATGGATTTGCACGAAACTTGGTAAAATATTAGGGACTGGTAGCCCGATGTGCCTTTGCTAGGTCTCAATATATGTGCTTCAGTGCATTTTGAGAAATTAACGTTCAAAAACAAGATATATATCTGTAACAGCGCTCCGCTTCGCGGAGATAAAATTATATCTGTATTACGTAGCTGTTGCTAACACCAGTTAGCGACGGCTAGTAGGAGATAGCGACCATCTTGGGCCCCACTTTGCATGTGAGTGATATTTATCACTAATGACATGCAAAGTGGGCATGCCAAGATGTTAGCGACTGGAAACAGTCGCTAACATCGCTATCTCCTATTATCAACTTTTGGAAATATTCGAGATAAGCGCGAATATCTCCAAAAAGTAACAGCTGCCCTGAGCAGTTCTTAGCCATGTTATCCAATGGGAGGTGGATAACATGGCTAAGAGCATTAGCTCGGTAATGCATGAATATCGCGGAGTTTTCAGCGATATTAATGCATTGCGCTCGTTTTTTATCGTATTTGCGATAAACCTTGATAATAGCAAGGTTTATCTGCGATAATTTCTGACGGTAAAAAAATCTTTGCAATGCATCGTTAGGGATAAATATCGCTTAACTTTGGTAATATGCCCCAACGTCTGTTAACGTTCGATTCGAAGGAAATCAGGAATTGTTGAAAAACATTGTGTGCTCCATCTTGTCTTTTTTCAAATGCCACACTTTTGTCGTGCACGGCAGCCATTTTAGATGCCTTGACCAGATCCACTCTGTGCACGCTGTCGATCCTTAGCATGGCTCCCCACCCTCGCAAGCATCTCCCCCAGGCAGTGGTCACCCCCGCTCTCTGTTTTATGCATGGGTAATAAACCTCCCCCCATCTGCGCTGTTCTTCCCTGAGAATCACACCCTGTGCCCGCCCGACACCTCCCTTTCGCCCTATTCACTACCGCACCCTCTGACACTCCTTTTCCTCTGTGTCCGATTGTCCAGGCCGGTCCTAGGCTATCAGCTAGCCCTGCAGATGTAGTTTATAGCCACAGCTGTAAAGAATCACCCGTCTTCAAAGGAGTTATAGTAGATCAAGGCCCACACTCGATGAGATCCGTCACAGCAGAAGCGTTGCTATTATCTGAAAACCATCCTGTATTGTGATTGGGGAGGGGACCGAGCGTGAAGCGGAAGATTCCAGGGATGACTCTTTGTACATCAAAGTTTTTACAATTATGTGTCACATTAAAAATATATAGCACTCCGACAAAGTAGTAAGATTATAAAACTTTAATAATTTATAAATATATACAAGAAAACAAAAATAGTAATAACATATAAACATTTTTAGAGAAAAACAACGAAGTAGCGGTCGGCTGTGCGAATAGTCCCAACGCAGCACAACGTCCAGATTTCCGGCGTGGGGCGTCGCGGGGGTGGGTGATCAGTAGCAAACTGTTGTGCGAATAGTTCCAAGGCAGCAGAACGCGCCGAAATCTAGATGACACAAAAGTGATGTCTAGTAAGTTGCCACCCAGCAAATAACGGCGTGGGGCGTCGCGGGGGGTGGGTCATCAGTAGCAAACTGTTGTGCGAATAGTTCCAAGGCAGCAGAACGATGGCACCAAGGTGATGTCCAGTAAGTTGCCGCACTGGTTTTGGTATCCTACAATGCTGCTCCGAATAACGGCGTGGAGCGCCCCGGGGGAGGCGGCGTGAACGGGCCTCTCCAGGTGGAGTCTCGTCTGTTGTAGTGGGGCGCCCCTTTACCGTTTCAGTTGCCATTCCGTCCGCTTTTGGTCCACTGTGTCAAAATCCGCCATTCAGCTGAGTTGCGCCCACTCTTGCGGTGCAGCGATAGGCGGCTGTCACAGGACTCTCAAAATGGCGGCAGGCTCTTTCCTTTTTGGGCCTGGTCCACTGAAATGGCCCTGGGACACCTTGGAAATCGGACGCTTGTCTGCTAGGTCTTGGACCCCATTCTCGAAAGCGTCCCCTCCGCCTTGAGAATTCATCAAAAGTTTTGGGGGCCCCGACTCCTGCAGGCTTCTGGTGGGGAGCGGCTGCCATGATTGCTCGCGGAATGACCACGACGGAGCTACGAGATGGTGGTGCTCTCATGGTGACGCCAGCTTCAGTCTGAAACATCCAGAAACAAGGTGGGGCTTTCATCGTTTGGGGGAAAAAAAAAGTTTTCATCCAATGAAAAGTGTTGTTTTTAGGTCATATGATCAAGCCTTCCATCATTAGGAAACCAAAAGTAAAATGAACCAATGAAAAGTTTTATAAACAAGTCACATGACCTGTTATGCGGCATAGGGTATAAAATGCGGAGAAAATACGTTGGCACGTGAGGCGGCGTCAGTAGCGGACCGATGTGCGAATAGGCCGAAGGCAACACAACGCGCCAAGATCCGGATGGCATCGAGGTGGTGTCATAGTTGAGAGTTCTGAGCAGCGGTTGTAACACTGTCTGAAGCTTATTTGCAGCTGCTGCAGCTTCACTACGCGCCAAGATCCGGATGGCACCGAGGTGGTGTGTAGGAAGTTGCCGCACTGGTGTGGCCATCCTACAATGCTGAAAGTCGGCGTGGGGCGCCCCGTTGGCCTGTGAGTTTGCGTCAGTAGCGGACCGATGTGCGAATAGGCCGAAGGCAGCACAACGCGCCAAGATCCGGATGGCACCGAGGTGGTGTCTAGTAAGTTGTCGCACTTCTGTGGCCATCCTACAATGTTGAAAGTCGGCGTGGGGCGCCCCGTTGGCCTGTGAGATGGTGTCAGTAGCGGACTGATGTGTGAATGGGGCCAAAGGCAGCGCAACAATATTTTCTACTATATTTCCGGTGTAGAAGAGACCACAAGGCGCTGAGATGCCAAGATCCGGATGGCACCGAGGTGGTGTGTAGCAAGTTGCCGCACTGGTGTGGCCATCCTACAATGCTGAAAGTCGGCGTGGGGCGCCCCGTTGGCCTGTGAGATGGCGTCAGTAGCGGACCGATGTGCGAATAGGCCGAAGGCAGCACAACAATATTTGCTGACTGACACCACAAGGCGCTGAGATGCCAAGATCCGGATGGCACCGAGGTGATGTCTAAGTTGCGGACTGATGTGCGAATGGGGCCAAAGGCAGCGTAACAATATTTTTTGTATGGAGGATACCACTAGGCGTTGAGATGCCAAGATTCGGATGGCACTGAGGTGATGTCTAGCAAGTTGGTGTGGTCATCCTACAATGCTGAAACTCGGCGTGGGTCACCCCATTAGCCTGTGAGATGGCGTCAGTAGCGGACCGATGTGCGAGTAGGCCGAAGGCAGCTCAACGCGCCAAGATCCGGATGTCACCGTGGTGGTTTCATAGTTGAGAGGCACTTCATCTGCAGTGGGGCGCCGAGATCCGGATGGCACCGAGGTGATGTCTAGCAAGTTGCTGTACTGGTGTGGTCATCCTACAATGCTGAAACTAGGCGTGGGTCGCCCCATTAGCCTGTGAGATGGCGTCAGTAGCGGACCGATGTGCGAATAGGCCGAAGGCAGCACAACGCGCCAAGATCCGGATGTCACCGTGGTGGTTTCATAGTTGAGAGGCACTTCATCTGCAGTGGGGCGCCGAGATCCGGATGGCACCGAGGTGATGTCTAGCAAGTTGCTGTACTGGTGTGGTCATCCTACAATGCTGAAACTCGGCGTGGGTCGCCCCATTAGCCTGTGAGATGGCGTCAGTAGCGGACCGATGTGCGAATAGGCCGAAGGCAGCACAACGCGCCAAGATCCGGATGTCACCGTGGTGGTTTCATAGTTGAGAGGCACTTCATCTGCAGTGGGGCGCCGAGATCCGGATGGCACCGAGGTGATGTCTAGCAAGTTGCTGTACTTGTGTGGTCATCCTACAATGCTGAAACTCGGCGTGGGTCGCCCCATTAGCCTGTGAGATGGCGTCAGTAGCGGACCGATGTGCGAATAGGCCGAAGGCAGCACAACGCGCCAAGATCCGGATGTCACCGTGGTGGTTTCATAGTTGAGAGGCACTTCATCTGCAGTGGGGCGCCGAGATCCGGATGGCACCGAGGTGATGTCTAGCAAGTTGCTGTACTTGTGTGGTCATCCTACAATGCTGAAACTCGGCGTGGGTCGCCCCATTAGCCTGTGAGATAGCTGTTCTTTGGATTTGGGCCTGGCTCGTCTGCTGTAGTGGGGCGCCCCTTTACCGTTTCAGTTGCCATTCAGCTGAGTTTCGGCTGCTCTTGATGCTACAGCGACAGGCGGCTGCAACAGGACTCTCAAAATGGCGGCCTGTTCTTTGGATTTGGGCCTGGTCCACTAAAATGGCCCTGGGACACCTTAGAACTCGGACGCTCGATTTTTTTTTCCTTTCCTGTACATGCAAAAAAAGGTAAATGCCCGGTACGTTACACGCTTCATCTGCCACGATGAACTCTCCAGAGGAACCGAAAAAAAATATAGTTGTGGTAACTATACCATGCATCGTCATATGGAGAGGTGGCACCAATTAATTATAGTGCTGCATAAAAGAGAGATTTGGAGGAGAACCCCTGACCTGCTAGTACATTCATCAAAGAAGTGGCACTGAGAGCTTCAGAGGCAAGGGAAACGGTCCCAAATATTTAGAAGAACTTTGGAAAGATTAAAATGACATGTTTAGATTGTGGCAAATTAATTTCATGTGGACAGATGAGTGTTACTCTAATAAATACAGCATATGAACATCATCATAGTCGATGGTTGGTAGAGACATTTTGACTATATCCTGGACCTGCCCGTCCTCGCCCAAAATGGCGCCAGAATAAATGGGACTCGTAACTCCTTGTTGTGTACTGGTTGCAGAACCTTGAAATCACGAGATACGTATGCAGTTTTGAAGCAAATGGCGGGCGGGGACGAGAATTGATTGAATATTTCGACATCCCTATTGATATTAAGTTCTGATGTGTTATTGATTACTGTACTGTTGAAAGTTCGAATTAACGTCACCCATGGTACTTGCCCGCAAATGTATATCTAGATAATTTTATTGTAACTGGCCCTGTCGTATTTTAATTATAAAATGTACGTCCACCGATTCCGTAACTGTTAGACACCTTAGTTCTTGCAACGTAATGGCCCGCCCGTTACGTTCCTCTACAGTGTAAATGTCTATTCATCATATACGATTACAGTTTGCTCCGTGGCCGGCCCACGTGGTTATAGGCTCGTATTTGTATAATGAAATTTTCACAATAAAGGTTTTTAAAAGAAAACATGGTAGTAGTATATACATTGGTAAAGTTTTTAATAATAGTCACTGTTTTAGAATCATTAAAAGGCAAGTGAAATAAAGCAGACCAATTACATGAAGGGTAAAAGGTATAATACGAAGGAACGCAGTAAAGATAAATGGTCAAGGGCTGTTGTGTTTTCTATTCCTGCAACATAAAGTGATCGATAAGAATCTCATATTCAGGCGTATCGGCGACTAAGACAGCAGGTCGACCCTCTTTTGCTCAACGGCTCCATCATGGGACGAAGAAACGCTCTTTTTCTCGAAAAAAGAATATATTTTACTTGCAGGACAGTTGTAAAATTTCCGGGAAAGTACATTAGCCTGGAACATTATAACATATATTTAAGAAAAAATAATGTTCGGAAGTAATGAAAAGCGTAATTTTTAGGTCATATGACCAAGCCTTTCATCATTACAATAAGAAAAGTAAAATGAACCAATGAAAAGTTTTATTAACAAGTCACATGACTTGTTATGCTTACGTTACGCGCTGCGCGCCCCGGATGACTTCCGGATGCGCTAACGCGGCGCGTCATATGACGCATTACGCGACAACGCAGGTACAGAATATAGTCAAAATGTCTCCACCAACCAGCGGTCGGAACACAACCCCTTTCAGCAGGCTAAATAGTTCTGTTAAATGACAACAGAAGGGACAGGCAACAAGAACCATCAGTCAAAGAGGGGAGGGCTAGTTCTTCTCTACCGGGTTACATTGGGGCGCTACCGGAACTGATCGAATTGGTAGTCTACAGTGTTTCTGGATGTTTCAGACTGAAGCTGGGGTTAGCATGAGAGCAGCACCATTTCGTAGCTCCGTCGTGGTCATTCCGCAACCAATCATGGCAGCCGTTCTTTATCGTTATTTTGGGCGGGGTGGGTGGCGGAGCCGAGCTGTTTTGCAGCCATCATTGTGTGGAGTTCAGTTCATCTCACTAGTTTTGTATTTGTCATGAGGGGTTGTTCCTAATGTTTCTATTTTAGCGAGGTCAAAAAGAGATCCCATTAGTGGCCTACTGATTTTGCTCGATTCCTTTTCTTTTTTTTTACACGATTTTTCGTTATCTGCAAAGACTAAACAGAGTATTGCGACTCTGTGTTTGTTTGTAAATAGAGAATGAACCAAAGAGAACTAATTCTAAAACAGTAAATACTTGGATAACAATGAATCAAATGGAGAGAGAAGCAGGCACGACGGATTACAATGGGGGCAAAGACCTGCGTTAACTACCTTTCACTATCTGCAAAGAGAGAGTACTCCTAATAGAAATGAGGGGGGGGGGGGCACCATTCAAAGCAGATCAGTGTGCATAAACACGAAAATGTTTTCACTTACCACGTACTTGACATTCGACAGCTTATGATATTTGCTATTAAAAAACCATTGAAATTCACTGAAAAAACCATAGGTTATAGACCATATATAGTTAGGAATTAGCATTTACAAAACCTTGAAAATTCACTGAAAAAACCATAGGTTATAGACCATATATAGTTAGGAATTAGCATTTAAAAAACCTTATTTTACTCACACAAAACCATTGAAATTCCATATATAGTTAGTTGCACTAACTATATATCGCGCACCTGCAATCCACTGCTGATGATGTCACATATTACATCATTCATGACATGGTCAGTGACATCACTGATGACATCACTGATGACATCTCAAATGACATCACTGATGACATCACTGATGACAACATCCAGTGACTGTATGTTTCTGTAAAGTTAAAATGTGTCTTACATATTGAAGAATAAGTGGAAGTATAAGTGTCTGGACAAAGGATTTAGTAGGTGCATGACTGAATGCATGAGTGAGTGATTAAATGTGTCTCACTGAGTGCATGGGTTAGTGACTAAAGTGTCTTAATTTGTGCATCATTATGTCTGTTGTTCTGTAAACTGCTGCATGTTTTGATCAGTAGCTATATGATTAACTATATGGGTTACTGATTGATTGTCCAAGTATTTGTATGGGAGACTGAGTGTGTGTGTGGCTGGCTGGGAGGTGTGTGACTCTGTGCAGATCAATGTGTACTTGTATCAATGATTGTATAACAAGGTAAGTATGTGTTAGTATATGTTTGAAAATGTAAGGTGCTCTATGTTTAACTGTATAGACAAGAAAATGGAAGTGTCATTGATTCTTTACAGGACTGACTAGGTGTGTGAGTAACTCCATGGATGAGTGGCAGACTGTGAGTGTCTGTATAGGTGTATGAGTGCATATGATAGTGTTGTAAAGATGAGTGATTGTATGTATGAATGATAGTATGGGTGAATGAGTGAAGGTGTGTGTAGACGTAGGAATCAGTGAGTGCGTATGTAGTAACTAGTATTGGTGTGTCAATGGTTTCAAAAATTATATTCTGTATTTAACACTGGGTGAAACAGAGGTTATATTAAAATGTGAGGAGATGCATTGTATTGTCACATGAATGATATCATCAGTGATGTGGTCATTGATGTCAAATGAGATGTCATCAGTGATGTCATCAGTGATGTCATTTGAGATGTCATCAGTGATGTCATCAGTGATGTCACTGACCATGTCATGAATGATGTAATATGTGACATCATCAGCAGTGGATTGCAGGTGCGCGATATATAGTTAGTGCAACTAACTATATATGGAATTTCAATGGTTTTGTGTGAGTAAAATAAGGTTTTTTAAATGCTAATTCCTAACTATATATGGTCTATAACCTATGGTTTTTTCAGTGAATTTTCAAGGTTTTGTAAATGCTAATTCCTAACTATATATGGTCTATAACCTATGGTTTTTTCAGTGAATATATATATATTTACTTTTCTTAGCCACAGGGTGTTTTAAACTGTTATTTATGATAAACTCTGTATTCAATATGAAATGTTTTAGCCATGCTTTAATACATAATGAAATATGTCTATATTCAAAAATAGTATTAATTGGATAAAATGTATATATTTATACAGGTGTTTTTATCATAGACTGTAGCACTTTATTATGAAATGTTGACACATGTTAGTAAATTTAGTTCTGCACTTTAGACATGAATTGTTTTGCACTATAATATTCACTTTGAATTGCACTTTCCCATACAAGTCCTCCTTACCAATACGTGATGTGCGCAATGTAATATCAATTAGAAGTCTTTGTATATAGTGCTAACTATACATCTTCTAGGATTTATCCTGTAATAATTGAAGATGCCAAAGTATCATCTTATTTAGAAATTACGATTTTAATTTCTTTTTTCGTATTTGCACAGTAATGAACTACAACATTTGAGATGTTGTCTATGTCTATGGTCACATGACTTGATCAGAGGGTTGGGTTGGGCAGTCAACAATCATTATAAAAATGAAAAAGTTACAAACAATTGTTGCATGTGAGCAAGGGCTTGCGTAGCCCGAAACGCGTAATGCACTTTTTTCCAGCTGTATCTGCCAAATAAAGAATACCTGTAACCGATCCTGGGTCCGTCTCCTGTGTAACGCCTCGTTGGTCCGGCTGGATTGAAAGTGGCGTGGAGGAGTTCTTTGCATATATATATATATATATATATATATATATATATATATATATATATATATATATATATATATATATATATATATATATATATACATATACATATACATATATATATATATATATATATATATATATATATATATATATATATATATATATATATTACCTACTGGCGGTCGCCAGTAGGTATATATAGTTAGGATTTTTTCTCTATGGGTTTTTTGAAAATTCTATGTCTAATAACTTTGGCGTTTGTGGACGGAATTGGCTGAAATTTTCAGGAAAATGGCACATTTTGTTTCTGAGCAGCCCCTGAAAATTTTGGGGGGGTTCGTCAAGGGGGGGCCGAGAAAAAAGGGGGGTCCCAAAACGCGTTTTTCCCATGTTAATTTCCATAGGGCGGTTGGCCTCACTTTTAGCCCGAACGGCTGAATGGATTTGCACGAAACTTGGCAAAATTGTAGGGACTGGTAGCCCGATGTGCCAAAAAGCCGAGGGATCGGCTATCTCCGATGACCGCCAGGGAACATTGCTTCACGTTGGGGAAAAAGATGTATTTTACTTCAAAGGGCGATGAGTCCGCATTGACTGCCCGGTCCCAGTTGTTGTGGCGTGTTGTGCTGGCTGTGGCGGTTATAAGGGGACCCAGGACGACGGCCGTCGACTTTCCTCGTTCAGAGGCATGGAACATGCTACCACCTACCTGTTTCCAGCGGGACCTACAGTCTGTCTCGCTCCCTCACGCCATCTACCCAGTCATGCCGACACAGTGCATGCTGGTAGTTGAAGTCTGACATTCAAACGGACTTTCACCGGATGGGCCAATTGCTTGAGGGGGAGGAGCATTATGTGCTGGGACGGACATTTAAGCAGGAAGGAACATTGGGAAACATTACATGCTGCAGTGCTGGGCGCTGAGGAAGGCCACTGTTGCCGAAATGCATTCGCCGCCATTGCTGTGATGAGGGAATAAACGCGCTGCTTGTCCTGCACTCCCCTTGGCCTCTGCATTCTTCTTTTTTGGATGGATGGTTGCTTCATTTTTCTTGTGCCTGCCAGAGACACAGTACGGATGGCCCCGCCGCATCAAGAGTCTCGGAGTAATACTGGCAATCAGCTGCATGCAGCTCCAAAAAGCCGAGGGATCGGCTATCTCCGATGACCGCCAGGGAACATTGCTTCACGTTGGGGAAAAAGATGTATTTTACTTCAAAGGGCGATGAGTCCGCATTGACTGCCCGGTCCCAGTTGTTGTGGCGTGTTGTGCTGGCTGTGGCGGTTATAAGGGGACCCAGGACGACGGCCGTCGACTTTCCTCGTTCAGAGGCATGGAACATGCTACCACCTACCTGTTTCCAGCGGGACCTACAGTCTGTCTCGCTCCCTCACGCCATCTACCCAGTCATGCCGACACAGTGCATGCTGGTAGTTGAAGTCTGACATTCAAACGGACTTTCACCGGATGGGCCAATTGCTTGAGGGGGAGGAGCATTATGTGCTGGGACGGACATTTAAGCAGGAAGGAACATTGGGAAACATTACATGCTGCAGTGCTGGGCGCTGAGGAAGGCCACTGTTGCCGAAATGCATTCGCCGCCATTGCTGTGATGAGGGAATAAACGCGCTGCTTGTCCTGCACTCCCCTTGGCCTCTGCATTCTTCTTTTTTGGATGGATGGTTGCTTCATTTTTCCTGTGCCTGCCAGAGACACAGTACGGATGGCCCCGCCGCATCAAGAGTCTCGGAGTAATACTGGCAATCAGCTGCATGCAGCTCCAAAAAGCCGAGGGATCGGCTATCTCCGATGACCGCCAGGGAACATTGCTTCACGTTGGGGAAAAAGATGTATTTTACTTCAAAGGGCGATGAGTCCGCATTGACTGCCCGGTCCCAGTTGTTGTGGCGTGTTGTGCTGGCTGTGGCGGTTATAAGGGGACCCAGGACGACGGCCGTCGACTTTCCTCGTTCAGAGGCATGGAACATGCTACCACCTACCTGTTTCCAGCGGGACCTACAGTCTGTCTCGCTCCCTCACGCCATCTACCCAGTCATGCCGACACAGTGCATGCTGGTAGTTGAAGTCTGACATTCAAACGGACTTTCACCGGATGGGCCAATTGCTTGAGGGGGAGGAGCATTATGTGCTGGGACGGACATTTAAGCAGGAAGGAACATTGGGAAACATTACATGCTGCAGTGCTGGGCGCTGAGGAAGGCCACTGTTGCCGAAATGCATTCGCCGCCATTGCTGTGATGAGGGAATAAACGCGCTGCTTGTCCTGCACTCCCCTTGGCCTCTGCATTCTTCTTTTTTGGATGGATGGTTGCTTCATATATATATATATATATATATATATATATTACCTACTGGCGGTCGCCAGTAGGTATATATAGTTAGGATTTTTTCTCTATGGGTTTTTTGAAAATTCTATGTCTAATAACTTTGGCGTTTGTGGACGGAATTGGCTGAAATTTTCAGGAAAATGGCACATTTTGTTTCTGAGCAGCCCCTGAAAATTTTGGGGGGGTTCGTCAAGGGGGGGCCGAGAAAAAAGGGGGGTCCCAAAACGCGTTTTTCCCATGTTAATTTCCATAGGGCGGTTGGCCTCACTTTTAGCCCGAACGGCTGAATGGATTTGCACGAAACTTGGCAAAATTGTAGGGACTGGTAGCCCGATGTGCCTTTTGTAGGTCTCAATATATGTGCTTCAGTGGATTTTGAGAAATTAATGTTCAAAAAAAGATATATATCTGTAACAGCGGACTGGGCAGCGCTCCGCTACGCGTACTTTTCGCGCAACGGAGCTTTGTGAAGCGAAGCTGATTGGTTCTCCGGCGTCTGTCAACATTCCAAACAGTCCGTAGCGGCCGCCATCTTGTCTCTCGGTAGGATCGAGAGACAAGAGGAGGCCAAAGCGAAGGGGCAAATGACCATAAGGGGGCATAGTACATTGTCGCTCACCCCCTAGGTTTGATGTGGAGGTTTTAAAAGGGCCCCGCGGGGCAAAAAAAAATAAAAATAATAATAATCGAACAGCTGAATGGATTTGCACGAAACTTGGCAAAATTGTAGGGACTGGTAGCCCGATGTGCCTTTGCTAGATCTCAATATATGTGCTCCAGTGGATTTTGAGAAATTAACGTTCAAAAAAAGGTATATATCTGTAACAGCGCACCGCTTCGCGTACTTTTCGCGTTACGGAGCTTTGCGAAGCGAAGCTGATTGGCTCTCCGGTGTCTGTAAACATTCCAAACAGTCCGTAGCGGCCGCCATCTTGTCTCTCGGTAGGATCGAACAGCTGAATGGATTTGCACGAAACTTGGCAAAATTGTAGGGACTGGTAGCCTGATGTGCCTTTGCTAGGTCTCAATATATGTGCTTCAGTGCATTTTGAGAAATTAACGTTCAGAAACAAGATATATATCTGTAACAGCGCTCCGCTTCGCGGAGATAAAATTATATGTGTATTACCTAGCTGTTGCTAACACCAGTTAGCGACGGCTAGTAGAAGATAGCGACCATCTTGGGCCCCACTTTGCATGTGAGTGATATTTATCACTAATGACATGCAAAGTGGGCATGCCAAGATGTTAGCGACTGGAAACAGTCGCTAACATCGCTATCTCCTATTATCAACTTTTGGAAATATTCGAGATAAGGGCGAATATCTCCAAAAGCTACCACCTGCCCTGAGCAGTTCTTAGCCATGTTATCCAATGGGAGGTGGATAACATGGCTAAGAGCATTAGCTCGGTAATGCATGAATATCGCTGAGTTTTCAGCGATATTAATGCATTGCGGTCGTTTTTTATCGTATTTCCGATAAACCTTGATAATAGCAAGGTTTATCTGCGATAATTTCTGACGGTAAAAAAATGGTTGCTAAGCATCGTTAGGGATAAATATCGCTTAACTTTGGTAATATGCCCCAACGTCTGTTAACGTTCGATTCGAAGGAAATCAGGAAGTGTTGAAAAACATTGTCTGCGCCATCTTGTCTTTTTTCAAATGCCACACTTTTGTCGTGCACGGCAGCCATTTTAGATGCCTTGACCAGACCCACTCTGTGCACGCTGTCGATCCTTAGCATGGCTCCCCACCCTCGCAAGCATCTCCCCCAGGCAGTGGTCACCCCCGCTCTCTGTCTTATGCATGGGTAATAAACCTCCCCCATCTGCGCTGCTGTTCCCTGAGAATCACACCCTGTGCCCGCCCGACACCTCCCTTTCGCCCTATTCACTACCGCACCCTCTGACACTCCTTTTCCTCTGTGTCCGATTGTCCAGGCTGGTCCTAGGGTATCAGCTAGCCCTGCAGATGTAGTTTATGGCCACAGCTGTAAAGAATCACCCCTCTTCAAAGGAGTTATAGTAGATCAAGGCCCACACTCGATGAGATCCGTCACAGCAGAAGCGTTGCTATTATCTGAAAACCATCCTGTATTGTGATTGGGGAGGGGACCGAGCCTGAAGCGGAAGATTCCAGGGATGACTGTTTGTACATCAAAGTTTTTACAATTATGTGTCACATTAAAAATATATAGCACTCCGACAAAGTAGTAAGATTATAAAACTTTAATAATTTATAAATATATACAAGAAAACAAAAATAGTAATAACATATAAACATTTTTAGGGAAAAACAACGAAGTAGCGGTCGGCTGTGCGAATAGTCCCAACGCAGCACAACGTCCAGATTTCCGGCGTGGGGCGTCGCGGGGGGTGGGTCATCAGTAGCAAACTGTTGTGCGAATAGTTCCAAGGCAGCAGAACGCGCCGAAATCTAGATGACACGAAAGTGATGTCTAGTAAGTTGCCACCCAGCAAATAACGGCATGGGGCGTCGCGGGGGGTGGGTCATCAGTAGCAAACTGTTGCGCGGATAGTTCCAAGGCAGCAGAACGATGGCACCAAGGTGATGTCCAGTAAGTTGCCGCACTGGTTTTGGTATCCTACAATGCTGCTCCGAATAACGGCGTGGAGCGCCCCGGGGGAGGCGGCGTGAACGGGCCTCTCCAGGTGGAGTCTCATCTGTTGTAGTGGGGCGCCCCTCTACCGTTTCAGTTGCCATTCCGTCCGTTTTTGGTCCACTGTGTCAAAAGCCGCAATTCAGCTGAGTTGCGCCCACTCTTGCGGTGCAGCGATAGGCGGCTGTCACAGGACTCTCAAAATGGCGGCAGGCTGTTTCCTTTTTGGGCCTGGTCCACTGAAATAGCCCTGGGACACCTTGGAAATCGGACGCTTGTCTGCTAGGTCTTGGACCCCATTCTCGAAAGCGTCCCCTCCGCCTTGAGAATTCATCAAAAGTTTTGGGGGCTCCGACTCCTGCAGGCTTCTGGTGGGGAGCGGCTGCCATGATTGCTCGCGGAATGACCACGACTGAGCTACGAGATGGTGGTGCTTTCATGCTGACGCCAGCTTCAGTCTGAAACATCCAGAAACAAGGTGGGGCTTTCATCGTTTGGGAAAAAAAAAAGTTTTCATCCTATGAAAAGTGTTGTTTTTAGGTCACATGATCATGCCTTCCATCATTAGGAAACCAAAAGTAAAATGAACCAATGAAAAGTTTTATAAACAAGTCACATGACCTGTTATGCGGCATAGGGTGTAAAATGCGGAGAAAATACGTTGGCACGTGAGGCGGCGTCAGTAGCGGACCGATGTGCGAATAGGCCGAAGGCAACACAACGCGCCAAGATCCGGATGGCACCGAGGTGGTGTCCAGCAAGTTGCAGCACTGGTGTGGCCATCCTACAATGCTGAAAGTCGGCGTGGGGCGCCCCGTTGGCCTGTGAGTTTGCGTCAGTAGCGGACCGATGTGCGAATAGGCCGAAGGCAGCACAACGCGCCAAGATCCGGATGGCACCGAGGTGGTGTCTAGTAAGTTGCCGCACTGGTGTGGCTATCCAACAATGCTGAAAGTCGGCGTGGGGCGCCCCGTTGGCCTGTGAGTTTGCATCAGTAGCGGACCGATGTGCGAATAGGCCGAAGGCAGCACAACGCGCCAAGATCCGGATGGCACCGAGGTGGTGTCTAGTAAGTTGCCGCACTGGTGTGGCCATCCAACAATGCTGAAAGTCGGCGTGGGGCGCCCCGTTGGCCTGTGAGTTTGCGTCAGTAGCGGACCGATGTGCGAATAGGCCGAAGGCAGCACAACGCGCCAAGATCCGGATGGCACCGAGGTGGTGTCTAGTAAGTTGCCGCACTGGTGTGGCCATCCTACAATGCTGAAAGTCGGCGTGGGGCGCCCCGTTGGCCTGTGAGTTTGCGTCAGTAGCGGACCGATGTGCGAATAGGCCGAAGGCAGCACAACGCGCCAAGATCCGGATGGCACCGAGGTGGTGTCTAGTAAGTTGCCGCACTGGTGTGGCCATCCTACAATATTGAAAGTCGGCGTGGGGCGCCCCGTTGGCCTGTGAGATGGCGTCAGTAGCGGACCGATGTGCGAATGGGGCCAAAGGCAGCGCAACAATATTTTCTGATTTGAAGACACCACAAGGCGCTGAGATGCCAAGATCCGGATGGCACCGAGGTGGTGTCTAGCAAGTTGTGGCACTGGTGTGGCCATCGTACAATGGTAAAAGTCGGCGTGGGGCGCCCTGTTGGCCTGTGAGATGGTGTCAGTAGCGGACTGATGTGTGAATGGGGCCAAAGGCAGCGCAACAATATTTTCTACTATATTTTCGGAGTAGAAGACACCACAAGGCGCTGAGATGCCAAGATCCGGATGGCACCGAGGTGATGTGTAAGTTGCGGACCGATGTGCGAATGGGGCCAAAGGCAGCTTAACAATATTTTCTGAAGAGAATACACCACAAGGCGCTGAGATGCCAAGATCCGGATGGCACCGAGGTGATGTCTAAGTTGCGGACCGATGTGCGAATGGGGCCAAAGGTAGCGTAACAAGATTTTCTGTATGGAAGATACCACTAGGCGTTGAGATGCCAAGATTCGGATGGCACCGAGGTGATGTCTAGCAAGTTGTGCCACTGGTGTGGCCATCGTACAATGGTAAAAGTCGGCGTGGGGCGCCCTATTGGCCTGTGAGATGGTGTCAGTAGCGGACTGATGTGCGAATGGGGCCAAAGGCAGCGCAACAATATTTTCTGACTGACACCACAAGGCGCTGAGATGCCAAGATCCGGATGGCATCGAGGTGATGTCTAAGTTGCGGACTGATGTGCGAATGGGGCCAAAGGCAGCGTAACAATATTTTCTGTATGGAAGATACCACTAGGCGTTGAGATGCCAAGATTCGGATGGCACCGAGGTGATGTCTAGCAAGTTGGTGTGGTCATCCTACAATGCTGAAACTCGGCGTGGGTCACCCCATTAGCCTGTGAGATGGCGTCAGTAGCGGACCGATGTGCGAATAGGCCGAAGGCAGCACAACGCGCCAAGATCCGGATGTCACCGTGGTGGTTTCATAGTTGAGAGGCACTTCATCTGCAGTGGGGCGCCGAGATCCGGATGGCACCGAGGTGATGTCTAGCAAGTTGCTGTACTTGTGTGGTCATCCTACAATGCTGAAACTCGGCGTGGGTCGCCCCATTAGCCTGTGAGATGGCTGTTCTTTGGATTTGGGCCTGGTCCACTAAAATGGCCCTGGGACACCTTAGAACTCGGACGCTCGATTTTTTTTTCCTTTCCTGTACATGCAAAAAAAGGTAAATGCCGGTATGTTACACGCTTCATCTGCCACGATGAACTCTCCAGAGGAACCGAAAAAAAATATAGTTGTGGTAACTATACCATGCATCGTCATATGGAGAGGTGGCACCAATTAATTATAGTGCTGCATAAAAGAGAGATTTGGAGGAGAACCCCTGACCTGCTAGTACATTCATTAAAGAAGTGGCACTGAGAGCTTCAGAGGCAAGGGAAACGGTCCCAAATATTTAGAAGAACTTTGGAAAGATTAAAATGACATGTTTAGATTGTGGTAAATTAATTTCATGTGGGCAGATGAGTGTTACTCTAATAAATACAGCATATGAACATCATCATAGTCGATGGTTGGTAGAGACATTTTGACTATATCCTGGACCTGCCCGTCCTCGCCCAAAATGGCGCCGGAATAAATGGGACTCGTAACTCCTTGTTGTGTACTGGTTGCAGAACCTTGAAATCACGAGATACGTATGCAGTTTTGAAGCACATGGCGGGCGGGGACGAGAATTGATTGAATATTTCGACATCCCTATTGATATTAAGTTCTGATGTGTTATTGATTACTGTACTGTTGAAAATTCGAATTAACGTCACCCATGGTACTTGCCCGCAAATGTATATCTAGATAATTTTATTGTAACTGGCCCTGTCGTATTTTAATTATAAAATGTACGTCCACCGATTCCGTAACTGTTAGACACCTTAGTTTTTGCAACCTAATGGCCCGCCCGTTACGTTCCTCTACAGTGTAAATGTCTATTCATCATATACGATTACAGTTTGCTCCGTGGCAGGCCCACGTGGTTATAGGCTCGTATTTGTATAATGAAATTTTCACAATAAAGGTTTTTAAAAGAAAACATGGTAGTAGTGTATACATTGGTAAAGTTTTTAATAATAGTCACTGTTTTAGAATCATTAAAAGGCAAGTGAAATAAAGCAGACCAATTACATGAAGGGTAAAAGGTATAATACGAAGGAACGCAGTAAAGATAAATGGTCAAGGGCTGTTGTGTTTTCTATTCCTGCAACATAAAGTGATCGATAAGAATCTCATATTCAGGCGTATCGGCGACTAAGACAGCAGGTCGACCCTCTTTTGCTCAACGGCTCCGTCATGGGACGAAGAAACGCTCTTTTTCTCGAAAAAAGAATATATTTTACTTGCAGGACAGTTGTAAAATTTCCTGGAAAGTACATTAGCCTGGAACATTATAACATATATTTAAGAGAAAATAATGTTCGGAAGTAATTAAAAGCGTAATTTTTAGGTGATATGACCAAGGCTTTCATCATTAGAATAAGAAAAGTAAAATGAACCAATGAAAAGTTTTATTAACAAGTCACATGACTTGTTATGCTTACGTTACGCGCTGCGCGCCCCGGATGACTTCCGGATGCGCTAACGCGGCGCGTCATATGACGCATTACGCGACAACGCAGGTCCAGAATATAGTCAAAATGTCTCCACCAACCAGCGGTCGAAACACAACCCCTTTCAGCAGGCTAAATAGTTCTGTTAAATGACAACAGAAGGGACAGGCAACAAGAACCATCAGTCAAAGAGGGGAGGGCTAGTTCTTCTCTACCGGGTTACATTGGGGCGCTACCGGAACTGATCGAATTGGTAGTCTACAGTGTTTCTGGATGTTTCAGACCGAAGCTGGGGTTAGCATGAGAGCAGCACCATTTCGTAGCTCCGTTGTGGCCATTCCGCAACCAATCATGGCAGCCGCTCTTTATCGTTATTTTGGGCGGGGTGGGTGGCGGAGCCGAGCTGTTTTGCAGCCATCATTGTGTGGAGTTCAGTTCATCTCACTAGTTTTGTATTTGTCATGAGGGGTTGTTCCTAATGTTTCTATTTTAGCGAGGTCAAAAAGAGATCCCATTAGTGGCCTACTGATTTTGCTCGATTCCTTTTCTTTTTTTTTACACGATTTTTCGTTATCTGCAAAGACTAAACAGAGTATTGCGACTCTGTGTTTGTTTGTAAATAGAGAATGAACCAAAGAGAACTAATTCTAAAACAGTAAATACTTGGATAACAATCAATCAAATGGAGAGAGAAGCAGGCACGACGGATTACAACGGGGCAAAGGCCTGCGTTAACTACCTTTCACTATCTGCAAAGAGAGAGTACTCCTAATAGAAATGAGGGGGGGGGCACCATTCAAAGCAGATCAGTGTGCATAAACACGAAAATGTTTTCACTTACCACGTACTTGACATTCGACAGCTTATGATATTTGCTATTAAAAAACCATTGAAATTCACTGAAAAAACCATAGGTTATAGACCATATATAGTTAGGAATTAGCATTTACAAAACCTTGAAAATTCACTGAAAAAACCATAGGTTATAGACCATATATAGTTAGGAATTAGCATTTAAAAAACCTTATTTTAGTCACACAAAACCATTGAAATTCCATATATAGTTAGTTGCACTAACTATATATTGCGCACCCGCAATCCACTGCTGATCATGTCACATATTACATCATTCATGACATGGTCAGTGACATCACTGATGACATCACTGATGACATCTCAAATGACATCACTGATGACATCACTGATGACATCTCATTTGACATCAATGACCACATCACTGATGATATCATTCATGTGACAATACAATGCATCTCCTCACATTTTAATATAACCTCTGTTTCACCCAGTGTTAAATACAGAGTATAATTTTTGAAACCATTGACACACCAATACTAGTTACTACATACGTACTCACTGATTCCTACGTCTACACACACATTCACTCATTCACCCATACAATCATTCATACATACAATCACTCATCTTTACAACACTATCATATGCACTCATACACCTATACAGACACTCACACTCTGCCACTCATCCATGGAGTTACTCACACACCTTGTCAGTCCTGTAAAGAATCAATCACACTTCCATTTTCTTGTCTATACAGTTAAACATAGAGCACCTTACATTTTCAAACATATAGTAACACATACTTACTTTCTTATACAATCATTGATACAAGTACACATTGATCTGCACAGAGTCACACACCTCCCAGCCAGCCACACACACACTCAGTCTCCCATACAAATACTTGGACAATCAATCAATAACCCATATAGTTAATCATATAGCTACTGATCAACACATGCAGTAGTTTACAGAACAACAGACATAATGATGCACAAATTAAGACAGTTTAGTCACTAACCCATTCACTCAGTGAGACACATTTAATCACTCACTCATACATTCAGTCATGCACCTACTAAATCCTTCGTCCAGACAGTTATACATCTACTCATTCTTCAATATCTAAAACATATTTAAACTTTACAGAAACACACAGTCACTGGATGATGTCATCAGTGATGTCATCAGTGATGTCATTTGAGATGTCATCAGTGATGTCATCAGTGATGTCACTGACCATGTCATGAATGATGTAATATGTGACATGATCAGCAGTGGATTGCGGGTGCGCAATATATAGTTAGTGCAACTAACTATATATGGAATTTCAATGGTTTTGTGTGAGTAAAATAAGGTTTTTTAAATGCTAATTCCTAACTATATATGGTCTATAACCTATGGTTTTTTCAGTGAATTTTCAAGGTTTTGTAAATGCTAATTCCTAACTATATATGGTCTATAACCTATGGTTTTTTCAGTGAATATATATATATATATATATATATATATATATATATATATATGGATTTAACCAGCTGGAAGCAAAACTGCACCAAAGCTCGAGAACAGCAGCGTTGGCAATAATGGAATGTACTGCGAGGTAACAACTGATATTCAACAAAATTCCTTGTTACATGCACCTAGACAGAGCACAGGTGCTCCAAGTCATACTTGAGTATGCGTTTTATTAAAAAAGTAAATTTCATTGCATATTACACGTACTTAGAAAATATTAAAAACAGTTCTTGAACACATAATGAGTGTTTAACTTGGCAGTTCTTGAACACATAATGAGTATTTATTTTGTGCCATGATTGGATGTAGTGGGTTCTAGCTCTCACATTTTGGGAGCTGGTCTTATTTTTCAGCATCAGACATTGATGAGAACGAGAGACAGAAGTCAGAAAAGCTACAAATAAAAATAAAGAAGAGAAAGATAATGGCAATGGTAGAAAAGAGGGATGACAGATACCCCGCAAGAGTGAGATAAACAGGCACAAAGTGTAGGGTAGTGAACGAAAGAAATATAAAGTGAAATCAAGGCTAGTTAGGCTTTGAATTTGGGACTGCTTGCATTCAGCAGCAACAGTGGTCAGCTATGAAGAAAAACTTGAAGCATCTACGCTTATTTATCATTTTCTATACAAATTATGCTCTTCTATGTGGATATGAGCAGTCTTAAGTATAACTGCTACGATAATCCTATTTGTGTGCAATGCTGAACAAAAGTTCTAGGTCAGGTAGTTACCAATTAGGGAGTATTTGTGTTGTCAACTCAAATTCCCAGTAACTAAAATAGTGGAATGGGAGATGTATTTCCAGTTTTCATTTCATCCCAACACCATGTGAAACTAAATTATCGTCTTTTCATGCATAGATCACTACAATGTATTTCTACTGACTTTCCAACAATTCAGATCAGGAAACTGCAAAAACTAAAAATCAGGCTGCTTAGATCTGTTTTAACCTGAGAAAATAAAAAAATAAAAACTTTGTAATTCTTCCACTCGCTCCAAATAGAGGAAAGGATCAAATTCAAAGCATTAAGCATGACACACAGGTCTTTATTAAGGGAGGGTCGAACAGATCTCAATGTATTAATCCACAATCTAACAAGGTAAAAAAATAAGCCATAATGGGCTTTACAATAATATTGTAATATGGGCTTCCTATAATGGTTGGGGTTAATATTGTTATTGTTATTTCAGTATGTTTTTACATGAAACCTATTATCTCTTGAATGACTTGCCATACTCTATAGACTCCATATTGATCAACTGAATGTTCATGAGTAAAATGGAAAACATGATTGATATGTAGTTAGTAGAAGGAATCACTGTTAACAATGAAACTTATTTTTTATCCAAAGTCTTGCCAGCTATATAGATTTTGCTGACAATGCATACATTTTACTGAACACTTGGAACTGCCCATTATTAGTAAGCATGGGCGGATTTTGCGAATTGGCAATCTCGCGAATTTTGCGGATTCCTTTTTTTTTGTGTTCGCAAGTGTTTCTGCCATTTCGCAAGGGTTTTTTACCAGTTCGCAAACTTACTTGTCGGGTAGCAACGGTCGCGACCATGTTGTTTCTACGTCTGGTTCATCACAGCACCCTCTGTTTCACCACTGCCACCCTCTGTTTCACCACTGCCACCCTCTGGCTCACCCATGCCACCCTCTGGCTCACCCATGCCACCCTCTAGTTCATCACTGTAGATTATGGGGGGAAAAGCACACCTGCCCTGCCTCAACTGACATGAATGAATTAGGGGCTGATTAATGTGTCACTGAATTTGAACTTCCAGGCTGGCACCTGCTTCCTTATCTGTAATTGCTTTCTGTTGCAGTGTAATTTTTTTAACAGGACCTTTGTTGTATACTTGTAG
Source organism: Lissotriton helveticus (assembly GCF_964261635.1). Taxonomy (NCBI): domain Eukaryota; kingdom Metazoa; phylum Chordata; class Amphibia; order Caudata; family Salamandridae; genus Lissotriton; species Lissotriton helveticus. The sequence goes on from NC_136073.1 coordinate 204,352,857, forward strand.
CTATTCTCTGAGCCTGCTGTGAGGGTCAGAGCAGGGTCATAGAATAGTTGCAAGTAGGCAACTGAACTCTGAAGGGGCCCCTCAGGAAGCACTACAAGGGAATGGTTACTAATGATAAGATTGAACTTTTGCACCTGCTGAGTGCTTTCAGTTTTACAAAAATCCAATTATCCAGCAGCATCCACAAAAAGTAATCCTTCCAGGTTAAGATCCAAATCAAAGTGACCAGCACATGAAGAAAGCACTGGGAGGAACCTGCTGGACAGGAACAGGAAGTTGGAGACTGTGGGGCACTTCCTTCCTCCCACCCCCCTACCTCCCAAAATGGACTCCTTGCAAAAATAAAGTGCAGGCAAATGTCAACCTGAGGAGTTATTCTGATAAAAATCATAATTTTCAAGGTTTATGCTGCCTGCTGGTGGATTTCTTGTGCGAAATTGCAAATTTTGCAATCTCGCAATTGCGAGATTGTCGCTGTCCGCCGCATCAACGTGTTCACAAGTGTTTACTCCCGCGATGCGTGATCACGGGCCTTTATGATGTACTCGCGTTGCCAAACTCTCGCTGTGCAAGGTGGCAAGCCGCGATGACGTCAACAAACTCCCGCGGGATCCCGCAGCAAGATCCAAAATGGCGCAGCACACGCAAACATGGAGAAAAACAACTCTTCAAATGCTGAATGACGGTAAGTGAACGCTGCGCCGCAAAATTGTATAGTATTCTATTTGGCAAGTGCGACCAAGCAAAAAATCCGCTTCGTGCGGATTTACGAATTTTCGGCAAATTCGCGAGAGTTCGCGAATTGCGAATTTGCCGAAAATCCGCAAACTCCGCAAGCGGAACGGATTTTACGCCCATGCTTAATTATTAGTGGATTGGTTCACTGACTGAACTTGTGTTGATTTATTTGAAAACCTTTATGATCACTTAATGCATTTCTCATATGTCACCTTCATCAAAAACTTGAAGTCCTACTGTTTCAGAACCTCCTCTCTTCAAGATCAAACTCTATTCTGACATTATTTAGGAAGACGATTGTGGCAGTCAGGAAATTATGATAAAAGCTGACTTCTAGTTTGGTACGCCTTCTTTTGCTGAGTTCACGATGGAATTTAAGTATCTACGATGAAGGTTAGCACCATTTACTAATTCACGCCTGATCCCCTCTACTGGCTAAAGCATATAAACTATGGATTGACATCTCCCTCACCTGTTGCTAAACACTTAAAACATGGTGATTATATACCTTTCATACTTTTGATTCTTTGTATTTCCTATCACTCAAGTATGTAATGTACGCTGCTACCCTCGTGCATCTGGCGTGCACTACATGAAAATGCATATGAATAAATATAACTTCACTAACATTATCTGTAGAGTATGTATATGAAATGTATAACAGTTGTTTGCTTTGTATGTAAAACATGGTTGTTCATTACATCAGACATATCCACTTGCTATACTAGCAATGAACATCAAGAGGGATATAATATTTCTTTCCAGTCAGATGATTACTATATAAAAAATACACAGATGCTAATTAATTATTAATAAGGAAATATTTGAAAAACAATTATTTTCTATGTAACTGCATTGCAATAGCTTAAGTAATTGTGCCCCCACATGCAAATGTAATCATTGGCATCTGGAATTGTAAATATAGTTATATTTTGGCTATGAAAAATTCACAAGTATAGTCTACTATGGATTCATTACATCAGAGTCCTTTTTATCATCTGGGGCTCCACATGTGATACTTAACAGCAATCCCTTAAGCTTGAAGCTCACCTATCACTGCAGCGAGAATTGCACTGAATTTGTAGATCTAGAAATATACATTAAGAAACATAATTTGAATTTGGCTTTTAGGACATTTCCTTTTGTGAGTTCAATACTGCAATCTCATAGAGCTAATACAAAACATACAATTAGGAACATCCAACATGGAAATTCCCTTCATGCACAGAGAAATTGCAATCATGAAATTATCATGTATTGGATGACATATCAAAATGATTTTGAGCAAAAATTAACTCTAGAGGAAACTGTTAGATTGCTGCTTTAAGAAGGAATCATCTAAACAGCCAAATTGCATTATCACACACTATTTTTATTTAAATATGACATTACAACTGGCATAATAAACTTGTGTATCTTCTTTCAGATTCAGCAATATGAAGTAGTTTTTTAGGAAGAGCATCAGTTGCAATCACTAGGGCACTCGATCTGAGAGAGTAAAAAATAACACCTCTAATATTCCCTTTTTTTTAAAGAAAACCTGGTTTAGTAAGTAGTCTTGTTTAATGTGGAAACTATAATGCTTATGTATTTCCATTAACAGATGTAAACCTATTGATTGACCTTATGAGGAAAGATTTAATGTTAAATAATAAACACATCTAAGACAATATTTGTGGTTTATGACGACTTGTTTCTCTGATTAGTTTTTATAAAGGGGTCTATCAGGAAATTAAATTTGCGAGAGGCTCAATATTTGAGAACCATAAGAATTATGGATTAAAAATATCCAGTAATATTTCCAAGAGATGCATATTTGCAATCCAGACATGTAGAAATGTATTGGGATCTGCAGAATTGATGAAAACACATCTGATGGAGCTCATGAATTAAGACTGCTATGATTGGCAGCAGAAATGATAAAAAACATAATGAGGATTAGATTAATTTGTTTATGGAAATCATCCAAGAGCTTCCTGTTTATTTATCATTAGATGTGACTTTTACAGAGATTATGATTTGGCCCATTTAAGGCTAGCACTTCAATGCATTTTTTTCAGATTTTGATTAATATTATCTTCATTATTAGTTCAACACCCAATAATTCAACAGATCATATGCAGATATATTACTGAGTGAATGTAATGTGAATAAGATAATGACCCACACAAGACAAACCATGCTAAGATTCTACCAAATTTCATTTGAATTTGTCTTATGATGACACAGTTATTATCAAATTAACACTTTTTTGACCCGTTAATGAAATATGCCGCTTGATGAATTGAAGGATATAAAAAAGTGATGGATGGAATGCTTGAATTAAACTCAGTCACTGGTAATTATTCTGGGCCGCATCTCAGTTCATCGTTATTTTGCACACCATGCCACCTCAGTGTGGACCAAGCCATAGGCAAATCAGTCTTGACCCTGCTCCAATGGGGACATTTCTGTCTGAACTGCCAGGCTAGATCCCCTTTAACTAGAACACAAGCATCCCAATACCTGTTTTGCCCTCATTGGGGCGCATTAGTCGATCGTTGCTTGGTTCCTTGTGACTCTGCACAAATTAAACAAGCATTTGCAATGCAATAGGTCTCGCATTTGCAAGAGTTTAAGCTATTGGCATTGTAACTGACAATACCTTTTATTTATCTGTTTTAATAATTAACACATTAATAAAAAGCATTGTCATTTACAATGCCAATAGCTCAAATTCTTGTAAATGCAAGACCTATTTAAAGAAGTGGCCGCCATTGTCCTGAGCTGCTCAGAAAGTGAAAGCACGCATGGCGCGCTCCGAATGTTGCAGGAAAGCATGTGGTGCCTCACTAGGAGAAACTCATTAAAGAAAATCATGCTTACAAACTAAATAAGACATACTGTGTAACAGAAGTAAAAGGGCCAGACCTCATGGAAGGTTACAAATGAAGACAAGACGGTATTAAAGAGGAACTAACAAGCCTATTAACGAATCAGAATCCAGCATTTACGAAGGACATTGACCAGAGCAATGAAAAATAGGGGCGGAGGGTGGGTGGAGCTTAAACTCCGTACTCTAATACAGCATGCCTCCCAGAGAAGCAAATGCGCTTCCCAGGCTCGACCTAAAAACTGTTCTGGGCATGGCTCATTGAATTTCAAAGGTGGTGTATGCAATTGTCGTAGTAATTTTGTCAACTATAGGAAACCAGATGTCAAGGAGGAGCTGGCACAGACTAGGTAAAGGAGGATGTGAGGTGTTTGGGCTTTAGGGAGGGTGCTAGTGCTGGGAAATATGTCATATTAGCCATGCATTTTACAAGACACTATAATAAAGCATAACAAGAACACTATTTTATGTTATGTGACCTGCTCTTAAATCATGGTAAGGGATAAAAAGCTGTGATGTTGTGTGTTGTAATATATTACGTATATTTTATGTTGTGGATAGAATTGTTTTTTGGTAAGCCAGCTACAAGAAAAGCAAACAGAACCTCTGAGAAGACAATTAGAGGCCTTCTTACGGAGTGAGCCTTGCATGCACGGGTGTTTACAGCATAACACTGAATGATGGAGCCACAAAGAAAACTATGCTGAGGAGTTCTTGTGATTACCACCTCTAATGACACCCCTGCGTTTTAATGACTGTGTAGTTATGACCTGCTGCTAGTTTCTGGCTGTGCCAGTCCAGGCTTTCTCTTTGCATTCTGGGACTTGAAGTCCTGGTTTTATGATGGGACAAACAGAACTACAAGTTCCAGTATGCAAAGGAAAAACTGGACTGAGCAGCTAGTCGCCCATGGACCTGGGAAACTTGGCAGAGTTGCCCGTCATGCAACCAATAAGGTGCCCGGCCATAGCATCCGAAGCCAGCAGCAGTGTTATCTTCCTCGCCAACCATTAATCTCATTTGTTTGAGTTCGGGTCACGTGAGCAGTGCAATGAAATTTAGATATGCTGAGGGTGTGGCTCATGACGCAGGCCTCGCTGCCAAGTTTTCCAGGTCCATTCGCAACTAGTTTGTCCAGTTCTGGCTTTTCTTGGAATTCTGGGAACTGTACTGCTTTTATACTGGGGTGAATAAGACTACGCATCCCAGAATTCCAAGGGGGTGGCTGGATTTGCCTAACTAGTCACACATGGACCTGAGAACCCTTGCAGCTATGAAAGGCCCCATTGTCTGCAGGGCGGGACCGGCCCCTCCCACACAGTGTCAGCCGGTGAATGTGGCAGAAGATGAAGCGACAGCTGGTTACTGGGGCTCGAGCAGAGGCAGATTTCGCCTTTTCTGGAAAGGTGGCCAAAATATACTTTGGGTAAGGGCGTAGCAATCACTTGTGCAGTATTTGCGCTGCCCCAGGGGTGTGAGGGGACCTCTGGACCTCAAACGTGGCTGTATTTTTCAAACGAACCGCAGATGGGGCGCTGCCCTTGCTTCCAGTGAATAGCTACAGACTTCAGAAGATAGTTAAAGATAGTTAAAGGCATAACTAAAGATACTCTGTGACCTTAGGGGGGAAAAAAAGCAGTTCAAACAATGCGGAAGCGCAGTGACAGTCTCTTTACATAGAAGACAGGCGTCGCCCTCTCCAGCTGCAGTCCGGCCTCACGTTGCAGTGTCCCCAACTGCCCTGGGAAATGACAGGTTGTGTCATCTAAATTTTAAAGGGTCCTTTGTTTAAGAAAATGTCCGGCCTAGTCACGTTCTCAAATTGATAGATTCAAACATATTCCCACGTTATACAATAGTGACATCCACAATTGTTGGCAGTCATCTGTATTCTCGGGGCATGGTGCCCTTGAACCTCGCTGTTCAGGCACAGTCAGCTCGCATTCATTCTCAGCTTTATTTGCGCAAGCGTATTTCTCTTATGGCCACAGTAATCAAGTGACTCCATTTTTCTGGTAGACCTCACGAGTCAAAATGGGAACTATCATAGAAACAAACACAAATACATGTTAAAAATGAAATTATAGCCCTTCTGTTTACCTCCCCCATACTAAGATTTCCCGGTTAATTATTACCTAGCAAATAAGCGACATTTAAGCAATTTATACTCACTTATCCTTCGGTTTCTGCAAAAAATACCTGTACAAAAAGCACTTTTATGCTGCTTTTATTTATTTGAAAGCTTTGCATTATTTCACATCGAAACAACATTAATTAGTTAGTTATATCCTTGCCATACAAATAAATTAGTATTCCCACGTGTATTTGTGTGTGCACTTTATACTATGTTGATTAATATTTTCCACATCATGCAATTAATAAAAGTTACACTTATGAGGAAATGATTTCACGAGGGAAACACAAAAATTTGTTTTTCCACCTCGCTCCATCAGACACAAGTGAATGGGCCACAGAAAGGAAAGGGTACGTCCTATGTAAGTGGGTGTACGTGAGTGAGAGAGAAATATATGAACAAGCATTGGCCGCGCGGCCGTGAAAGTGACGTGGCCGCGAAAGTGAAAGTAATCTCATGTTTAATGAGGAAGACAGGGGGGGCGGGTTGTGTGTGTGCATGACGAGAGAGTTTCAGCCATGATGGGCAGATGGCGGCTGTGCACGTGCACGCGTACGTAACCACAAGCTTGAGGGCAGCAAAAGCATGTGGTCGGATTTTAAAAGCCCACTTGCTAAATGTCTCGCCAGACAGTGCTGGCTCAGGCAAGACCAAAAAAACTATGCATAACTTTAACATTCTAAGCATCTGCCAAATTTATGGCCGATTCAACAAGCATCCCTAAATTTATAGGAAAATAAAAAATACACATTTCCAACTGTAAAGAGATGTTTTAAATGAAACCTCTTCAAGCCTGGATCCGACCACTTTTTAAACACTAAAACTATTGCAAACTACTGGATGGATTTACACCAGAACAAGCAAAGGTACTTCCTTCCTTGAGTACAGTTCTTCTTAAATGTCAAGCTTAGTGCAATTCTGTTCAGACATGTTTTTCTGTATCAACAAGCAACAAATCCTCTGGGAGTTAAAACGGGAAATGACACTTTTGGGATCTCCTCACTTTTTTTCGCCTACGGTGAATATGCTAGAATCCTGCATTGCAGAACCAATGTGGATGTACTTTTTTTTAGAAGTGTGTGTGTGTGTTTGGAATGTGTGTTCAAGAAATACACTAATTTACTCTGCATGCAAACTGGAGGAATGGGTTGATTTTATGGTTCATGCATTTGTTGTGGTTCTCTCTTGCAAAGCGAGGTCCAGGTAGAACCACACAAACATGGTACATTGTGTGATTTTTGTGCTTTGCATTGGGCTTCTTGTTGCAGAAAACTCCACAAATTGCTACAACCGAGACGTTTTTGAGTCATGGGCCTTATTTCTTTTGTGATAGGTGTAAGAGAATTTCATGGAATTCATTTTGCATAATGCAGAAAAAAAAGACACTTTGCACTGCCCTTCGGTTGAGGATAATGTTTTAGGGCTAAGTGTGTGGAACATTTCCTTCTGAATTTTAAGTAAGAAATCAGAAAAATAATGTGACATCTATTTGGCTTCAACTGGGGGGTGGGGTTCAGAGACGATTTGTTGACTTGGGCTAGATTATGATAGGTCTAACTTGTGTAAAGCACCTAGACCTGGGTTTAAGGAGCTCACGACAATAGGAGTTAATAAAGACAGAATTATCATAAGCCTGGAGCAACCTTCAATAAAACTAAACCGCTAGTATCAGTACATCTTTAATGTACTAAGTTTACATTATGTTTAAGAAATTTAACCTAATCCATCGTTGGTCCTTCAGATATGAGCAGGGCACTGCTTTTCACAGAATCGTTTTCAAATTAGCAGCAATGAATAGGGCTGGTGGAAGGAAGTGCTTAGCCCAATGAATAGAAGGATTTCATTTACTTAATTGACTCCTAAGAAAATGCTCGCCTCTAAAACGTTCATGTTATCGGATTTCTAGAGCGCATAGCTGCCCGTGAGCGTCCCAGCGCTGAACAAGTACTGATGGAGAGAGAGGGAGGGGCTCATGGGAACAGCCATGTTTTCAAGGATTTTCGAAATGCCAGAAGATTGGGTTGGGCACGGAGGTCAGGGGGGAGGGAATTCCACATCTTGGACGCATTGTAGGAGAAGCGCCGGCCTCCGGATCGTGCTCGGAGGATTTTGGGTGGTTTGGTAAGGTTGGCGTTAGATGATCGAAGGGATCTAGAGGTGGTATAGGGGTTGACCAGATTTCTGAGTATGGGGGGGCTTTCCCATTCAGAATTTTGTGTGTGAGGCAGAGTGACTTGAACTGCACTCTTTCCATGATGGGTAGCCAGTGCAAAGCTCGCAAGGCTGGTTTGGCTGAGCAGCGGTTCCTGGTGTTGGTCAGAATCCTGGCGGCGGCATTTTGAACTACTTGAAGTTTGGTGGTGACTTTTAGAGGTGCACCCAGGTAGAGTGCATTGCCGTAGTCCAGTCTTGATAAGATGAGACCCTGTATCAAAAGTTTCCTTGATTGGAGGGGGAGTAGAGGTAGGATTTTTCGGATGGATCTCAAAAGACCAAAGCAGACTCCGGCAGTTTTTCTAGCTTGGGTTTGCATGGTGAGATTTTTGTCCAGCCATAGACCGAGGCTTTTAATCTCTTGCTTAGAGGTTGGAGGTTTACCCATGCAAGAGGGCCAGAGGGAGTCTGTGAGGAGGTGGGCTTGGTTCCCCATCACCATGATCTGCGTCTTGTCGCCGTTGAGCTTTAAGTGGGATCTATCCATCCAGCTGACGATGTCCGTCAGGCAGGAGTGAAGGTCTATCTTGGGGTTTTTTTGCTGGGTGAGGGAAACCACCAGCTGCGTATCATCTGCGTAAGTTAGAAGTTTTATCCCGTGTGGGGTGACTATCTGTTCCAGGGGGGACATATATACGTTGAAGAGTGTAGGGCTCAGGGAAGAGCCCTGGGGCACTCCACAACGTACCGGGGACTCTTTGAAAGAATAGTTGTCCTCTATCACCTGGAATGATCGGTCTTGCAGAAATGATTTCAGCCAGGATAAGGCGAGGCCTGAAATCCCAAGATCGCTAAGCCGCTGGGCTAGGATCTGATGGTTGACCGTGTCAAAGGACGCGCTTAGGTCCAGGAGGATCACTGCCACTGATCCTCCTGTGTCCATGATCTTCCTGGCCTCCTCGACTACCGTCAGCATCGTGGTTTCAGTGCCCTGACCAGGTCGAAAGCCTGTTTGTGAGGATTTGAGTAGTTCGTTGGTCTCGATATAATTAGATAGCTGAGAGTTTATGAATTTTTCTGTTATCTTGCTGGTGCAAGGCAGGAGGAATATTGGCCTAAAGTTGGAAAGGTTAAGGGGGTCCAGATTTGTTTTTTTCAGCAGGGCCCTCACCTTCGCCTTCTTCCAGCTGGGGGGAACCGTTCCGTTGGTCAGAGAGGCATTGATTACGTTTACCAGTGGTTCGAGAATAGTCGGTGTTACCAGTTTTAAAATTTTGACTGGAGCTGGGTCTGAAGGTGAGCCACTTTTGAGTGACTGGAGAATCGGCACCAGGGTGTCGGGGCTTATGGGGGTAATTGAGTCAAGACTCGAGTCAAGCGTTTTGGACTGTTCTGCCGATGCCTGAGGCTGATTCGTATTGGAAAGGGGGGGACGTTTTTGCAAGATATTTTGGATTTTTTGGTCAAAAAAAGCGGCCAGTTTGTCACATTGGTTATTTGAGGGCTCGACAGAACCTGCCGGTTCTGGTGTTTTTAGGAGTTGTTTAACGATGTGAAAAGTCTTCCTTGATGAGCAGGATGCTGAGCTAATTTTCTCTTGGAATAAGGCAGTTTGTGCATTTTTCAAAGCTTTTTTGTACGCAAGAATCGACATTCTGTAGTCTTTTTTGCGTTCAGGGTCGAAGTCTTTCCGCCATATTCTTTCAGCTTTTTTACAGAGTTTTTTTAAGTGGCGGGTCTCCTGTGTAAACCATGGGGCCGGGTTTTTTTTACGGGAGGTGAGGTATGGTTTTTTTGGGAGGACCTTATTAAGAGAGTTTACGATCCAAGCGTCGAACTTTTTGTCTGCTCTTATAGGGTCTGACTCGTGGATTGGTTTGTAGAGTTCTAAGGCTTGTTTCCATTTATCAGTGTCTAGTTTGGCCCAGGGACGCGTGGGAGCAACAGAGGGATTATTGGGGAAGGGGATGTTAGGTATTTCCCATCTGAAGGGGATGAGTAGGTGATCCGACCAGGGGAGAGGGATCGGGGCGTTGGTTTTAAGGTCATCGATGTTGCATATGATAGGGTCAAGTATATGCCCGAGCCTGTGTGTAGGTTGGTTATTCTGGAGTTGAAGCTGAAGAGTTGCTAGATCTGCCAGTAGTTCTGTGGCGGTATCGTCATTGTCCTTATCAAAATGAATGTAAGGTCCCCTAGGATTAACATGTTAGACGACGTGCTCGAAAAGGCAGTTGAAAAATCTAGTAGGGAACTACAGAATTGGCCCAAGGGCCCTGGTGGGCGGTAAATGAGGACTCCTGAGAGGGAGTTGCAAGGGGACAATTGGATGTTGAAATGAACATTTTCACAGTTCAGTAAAGGGCTGTCATGAAAACGACATGTGAATTGGTTGTTATAGATAATTGCAATACCTCCTCCCTTACCTTTCGCTCGGTCTAGATGTTGCAGTAGGAAGCCCTGAGGTAGGGCCTGGACAATGTCGAAATCCGATTCTGGTCTGAGCCAAGTTTCTGTGAGAAACAGGATCTCAAGTTTCTCCTCTTGTATTAGCATATGTATTTCCTGGGTGTGCTTGGGTAAGGAGCGACAATTTAACAGACCCATTTTAATGGTTGTCGGGGGGAGTTGGTTCTTCAGAGCTGGGGTGAATTTGAATGAACAGTTAGGACATTGAGTGCACTGGTTCACGCCTGTAAGGATGTTGCTACAGGAAGGCTGTAGGGGCTGGTTCAGTAGGAGCAGGGAGTCCCTGGAGTATGACAGAGTTGCATGATTGGAAGGGTCCAGGGTTGCTGGCCCTGGGCCTGTCCTGGCGCGGACAGGCGCAGACGGGCTTGCCTTAGGCGCGCCCGCTGCGCTCGTCCGCTGCGCTTCCTCCAAATGCACATGTTTATAGTTGGAGAGGGGGCTGGGGGGGGGGGCCTCGAGGGGGCGTGGCCTATGTGCACGCCGGCGATGGCGTCCGAGGATGTTTGTTGTGGTCCAAATCTGCTCGCAGCGTTAGGATCCGCTGTGCAGCGTTTAGCCAGAGGAGGGTTGTCAATCAACAAGTGCTTTTAATAAAAGTACGTTTTACAGCAGATACAAACAAAAGGTGACACTCGAAATATTAAAATTAGGTCTGCTCCCGGCGTCCGCCTCAGGAGTACTGTTTATCAAAAAGCGCTAGCAATCAGAGCCTTTTGTACAGGTGCGGGGGGGCGTGGCCTCGAGGGGGCGTGGCCTAAGTGCACGCCGGCGATGGCGTCCGAGGATGTTTGTTGTGGCCCAAATCTGCTCGCAGCGTTAGGATCCGCTGTGCAGCGTTTAGCCAGAGGAGGGTTGTCAATCAACAAGTGCTTTTAATAAAAGTAAGTTTTACAGCAGATACAAACAAAAGGTGACACTCGAAATATTAAAATTAGGTCTGCTCGGAGTACTGTTTATCAAAAAGCGCTAGCAATCAGAGCCTTTTGTACAGGCGCGGGGGGGGCGTGGCCTCGAGGGGGCGTGGCCTATGTGCACGCCGGCGATGGCGTCCGAGGATGTTTGTTGTGGCCCAAATCTGCTTGCAGCGTTAGGATCCGCTGTGCAGCGTTTAGCCAGAGGAGGGTTGTCAATCAACAAGTGCTTTTAATAAAAGTAAGTTTTACAGCAGATACAAACAAAAGGTGACACTCGAAATATTAAAATTAGGTCTGCTCCTGGCTTCCGCCTCAGGAGTACTGTTTATCAAAAAGCGCTAGCAATCAGAGCCTTTTGTACAGGTGCGGGGGCGTGGCCTCGAGGGGGCGTGGCCTATGTGCACGCCGGCGATGGCGTCCGAGGATGTTTGTTGTGGCCCAAATCTGCTCGCAGCGTTAGGATCCGCTGTGCAGCGTTTAGCCAGAGGAGGGTTGTCAATCAACAAGTGCTTTTAATAAAAGTAAGTTTTACAGCAGATACAAACAAAAGGTGACACTCGAAATATTAAAATTAGGTCTGCTCCCGGCTTCTGCCTCAGGAGTACTGTTTATCAAAAAGCGCTAGCAATCAGAGCCTTTTGTACAGGTGGGGGGGGGGCGTGGCCTCGAGGGGGCGTGGCCTATGTGCACGCCGGCGATGGCGTCCGAGGATGTTTGTTGTGGCCCAAATCTGCTCGCAGCTTTAGGATCCGCTGTGCAGCGTTTAGCCAGAGGAGGGTTGTCAATCAACAAGTGCTTTTAATAAAAGTAAGTTTTACAGCAGATACAAACAAAAGGTAACACTCGAAATATTAAAATTAGGTCTGCTCCCGGCTTCCGCCTCAGGAGTACTGTTTATCCGCTTAGAATGGTGGCTTTTAGGAAGGAAAAGGCAAATGTTAATTATAAATGACTTTCTGTGAAAGCCCTCAAGTTGTTGCACGTATAGTGTTGGCCCTGAATTTAATACGTGGTGGTAGCCACCAAACCTTATCATTCAATCAGTTTTTCAAGGCATCCCTTGTGTGATTGTTTAGCTAATCACCTTCAAAGGTCTATGGGCCTGACGTTTCCCATCATAAGTCTGTGTGTGTATGTGGGTGTGTGTGTCTGTGTGTGTGTGTGTGCATGCACATGTGTGTGTGCGTGTGTGTGTGTACCCCAATTCATAAAGTGAGTGTTTTAAAAGACCCACATCTTATCCCACAGGATTCTCATTTAAAGACGGTCAGCATTTCATACAGGTTTGTCATTATAGATAATCAATGTTGCCCAAGGTAAGAGCACATAGTGGGGGGGAATGGCATTTAACCATCCAAAGCATGTGGGTAATAAGACCATTAGCACCCTTTCCCTGTGTAACCAAACAGGCAATCACACCCATGCTCCCTGTCAGCCTCATGTTCCTTCTTCAAACTCTCACTGAAGTTAGAATGCAGTCAAACAACCACAGTCAATGCCAGGATTATAAATGCGGTTATTGGCGGATAAACGCTGAGCATTTCAAATGGTACTTTGATGCAATGTTTCAAATTCCACTGCTGGTCCTTTAACCCCTTGGCCGCGGCGGTAAATCTGCCGCGGAGCTAGGGGGGGCGCTCACCGCCGTCATGCTCATGACGGAACCACTCCGTCACGAGCCGCGGTGACGCTGTGCTTGTGACGGGATAGTTCTGTCACGGCCCCGCCCACCTAATAGAACGCTCAACGCAGGCGCGAAATCAGCGCCGCGCAGGCGCGGCGGCCGGCCCGTGACAGAACCATTCAGTCACCGGCACCGCACCACCTTGGCTCGTGACGGAACGGTTCCGTCATGAGCATGCAAGGGGTTAAGAGCAAAATGTGTCAGGGAGTGGATATTGCAAGGGGCAATCTCCACATGTAGGCCCTGGAATACTCAATTGGTAGACTTTTACCACCAGAACAGTGTGTCACCGTATACTAGTTTTACTCCTGCAAAGAGCGGTATCTAACACGTAACAGTTATCTCTGTTAGTATCCAGCTATAAGATACCAGCCAGCATACGACGTGGACACATAACTTGAGAGACAAGGACCTTAGTTGCCTTACCCATATACAATAATGTTCTAGGGAAGTCTACGGTCACCCTTCAAAATCCCACCCTGACATTTAGGAAAGTACCGAAATCACTTTTAACCTACTGGTGGTATTTTGACCACACGATGCTCTTTCTGCTCTGTCATCATGCTGTGGAAGGGCATTCATCATGGAACCACTGCTGGGGCAGGACAGGGCTTCTTAAAAGGAATGCCATATCCCTCTCATCTTTGACTTCAGCAACAATTATGATAATACTTTTACTATTGGACAGCAAGATGTGGGCGGAAACCACAAGCAATTTGGGCTCCCTGTTGTGTGGCGGAAAAGAGATCGGTCCCCCAAATACCCCAGTGACCTGACCAGCCTTTACCATGGATTTTCCCAAGCTGTCTGGGGTCAGTAAAGGAGGTCTAATTCATGTTCAGCCTTTACTCCCTCTGGCATGTTGGGGCACTCTGCGTGAGAGCTGACCTGGCGGGATACTCCATGTTAAATCACTCCTGATGTCCATATATACAAGCACACACAAAGAGTTGCAATATTAAACCTTTCTCAACAACAAAACAGTGTGTGGCTTTATGGCTGAATATGCTAAACTAAAAAAAAGAAAAGTTGGCATAGAAACTATTTTCTATCCATGGGTTTCTCCGCTGCATGTCTTTGAAATCAAACACCGGTCTTTTTTATCCTATATGACTTCCTCCCTAGGAACTTCTCGTTCTATGTCAAGCAGTCCCAGTAGGCCTTTTGCTTTCAGGGAAAATTCTGATAAAAAATGTATGTCCGTTTGAACACTTTCCAAGTCATCAACTTCAAAACCGAGCAAAAAATAAATAAGTCCTTCAGGTGGAAACAGGAAGTGGGCTGAATTGGGAAATAGCTTTTGCATAGATTTCTATTATGCACCGAACACCTTGACATTCTGATATTTTTTTCCATGATACGGAAAAATCAATTTCACAGATATTCCACGGAAGACACCCGAAAACCTAAAACTGAAAACGCACATGCTTTAAAGCTGCATAGTTGACATGATAGCCTGCACAAAGATTAAAAACAGACATGCATGATATGGTAAATTATTCCAATTTAATGTTAAGACCACAGGCAAATAGTATGTGCATATAATATGCATTTCATTTATTCTCCCCCTTGACCCGCAGAAATGAATAGAAATAGAACATCTGGAACACCCTTTAATTGCTGCTCCGTGAACAAATAACTTGTTAATCACCTTTTTTGTTGTTTCTTACATAGGAATGTTTTTGGAGGTGGTTTGGGGAAAGTTTGAGTGGGATTTCTAGAGTTGAGGATTACGCATAGATTATAACTCATATACATTAAGAATATTTTTGGTAAAATCATTTTTAATATAATTTTTCATTTATTGTCAGATCTTTAAACATGAGTAGGCATGTTTATAGTTTTTCTCATGTTTTGACTGTTTCTTTTTTATCAATACAATCTTTTTAGGATTTTGGAGCTATGTATAATTTTTTGGTTGAGATATTGCTGTTTCTAGGGAGGGGGCCTTGAGATTTTTTTCTGTTGATGAGACCCTCTGTGCAGTCAAAGACAGTTGAGCTTTTGATAGGCTCCTGCGGGTCTTGTGTGATTTAAGGGTCTGTCCAGCACAGTATTTCATCTTCTCTGCAGAAAAGAAGTTGTAGGTCTCATTGGTCACGTCAGAAAGTGGTGACAATCTTTAGAAGTTCACTCGTTGAACATGGGCTTCATTATGAGTTCCCTAGACATAGATGTGGGGATACCAGAGGGCTAACATGTTTTATTCCATCCCATATCCCCGCACCAATATATTGGGATTAAAAGTTATTTTACTCAGAATGGTGAATAACACTCTGACCTGGGGATACCAGGCACATTGCTACACTGGTGCACATTTACCAGTTACATGGAGCAGGTGGGCCTTTACTCTCAGTCATTGGGCGAGGAACTTGGGGGGGAGGTCAGAGTGCTTTTTCTGCTACCTTCCCCAAGTTGTAGTGCACCAGCAGACAGGAGCTGAGCTCAGATGCTGCAAGTAGTCACCACAGCCTTTATAGCAAGTGGAGCCTGGTGTCTCCAGACCAGAATTATCGGGCCGTAGTTTGCGGACCTGCTAATTCTGGACCCTGAAACATCTGATACCTCGTATTAGCCTGTGGTGGTATCCCCCAGAGTAAACTACTCCAGGCAACTCACAATGAGGGCCTATAAAGGTAATTCTTATTGATTTCTTTTGTTAAGTGGTAAGAGATAAGTTTAGGTTGATGAACAAGTATGAAAAATAATTAAATACATTGTTGTTTATTTGTATGTTTATAACTATACTTAATCTGTGGTTCAGAATACATTATGAATATGCCAATTGGGTTTTAGCGTTGATGAGTGGTCAAGTGGTGAAAGAGCACTGAAGTTTTTGTAATAAAAAAAAATTGAAGACGAGTTTTTCATTCTTTGTATTGCACAAACATAAATCACACCTTTGAGTCTTTAATTAAATCCCGATTTTCCAGTCACAATTGTAAGAAAATCATCATTACTTTACCCTGTGGCCAAGAAATGAACATGATACATATGTGGGTACCTAACTTCATTTTACACATGATTGGGATTTATTTGTGGCTTTAGCATGCCGAATGTTATTTATTTATTTATTTATTTTTTGCTTTTTTTATTTCAGTAATTTTTTATTGAAAGAAAAAATTAGATTTACATGGTGCAGGGTGAACACATGGGGGATGAGAAGAGGCCGGGAAAAGACGCCCCGGGGGGGGGGTGGTATTGTCAAGCATTGTCTTGATTGGCTCGCGGCTGTTTGTCCATGTTCCCATGCTTACTTCTTCTTCTTTTCTCGTCAATCCTTCCGGCTTCCCCCACTCCCCTTACAGACTGTCCGATTGTCTTTTGCTCCCCTGGTGGCGTGGAGAGAGAGGTGTAGAGATGTAGAGAGTAAAGAGAGAGAGTAGGCACATTGTGTCCCCGGGTAGGTGATGCATGTGGTCTTTGTAGTGTTGCCTAGTCTGGCCTCTGGCCTGCGGGCTACCTTCCCAGTTAACCCCTTGACGTTCAGGGTGGCTTATGTGAGGACAGGTAGTTGTCCAGCGATAGCCATATTTCGCTTTTCTTCCCTGAGTTCGGTAGGCTGTTCGTTGTTATGGTGTCGGCTCCTCGCAGGAATATGACCCAGTTGAACCAGGCTTTGAAAGTGGCCTTCGCTGTGTCTTTCCAGTTGTTCAATACCGTCTTGACCGCCGCTGTGAGCAGGAGGTCAATCAGGTCCCTGTTATTTTCGGATGTTATGGAGGGGTCGATGTACCCCAGTGCCAGATAGTGAAAGTCAGGTGTTAGTGTGGTGCCTGTTACGTCGTTGATTAGAGTGTTTATTGCGTCCCAGAATTTCCTGATCTTGGTGCAGTGGAAGAGGAGGTGTGCTAGATCCCCTTTCTGCTTATTGCAGTTCCAGCAGGAGTCATTTTCTCTGATACCCATGGAGGCTAGGCGGGCTGGGGTCCAGTAGGCCTTGTGTATCAGCCAGAATTTTGTCTGATCTAGTGTTGTTGTCACCTTCCTTCTCGATGTGGAAGACCAGAGGTCAGCCCTTTCCTTCTCACTAAGCTCCCTCCCCGCCACTGTTTCCCAATGTGTTATGGTTTTGTCATTTAGTTTAGAGGTTTTGGGGCTCAGGGCTCTGTATATGTGCGCCACTTGGTGTCCTATTATGTTTAGGCTGGTGGCGTATTGTAGTATTGAGGGAGTGAGCTTGTTTATGCCTGCTTTGGCAATTGCCACCCTTATTTTAAGGAAGTTATAGAGCTCTGCGCTGTCGAACTTGTATTGCTCTTTGAGTGTGTCGAAGGGTGTTTGAGTTCCTTTGTTCTGTAGCTGGCCTACCGTTGTTATGCCGTGTCGATACCATGTGTGCATATCTAGTGTGTTGTTCCTGTACTTTATTCTAGGGTTGTGCCAGAGGGACTCTAGTTGGGTTTGTCTGATGCTGGTGTCTAGTAGCTTATCTATTCTTAGTAGGGCTAGTCTTGTGTTCCTTAGGATTGCATTTTGTTTGATTGCAGGGTGTTTCGTCGCCGTGAGCAGTGCCACAGGTTCCATTCCCCCTAGCAAACTCCGCTCTAAAGAGAGCCAGGCCGGGGTGTAGTCACTCTTCGGAGCTAGCCAGTACAAGCCTTGTTTTGCCATGCAGGCTGTTTGAAAGGTTTTGAAATTTGTTATGTTAAGACCTCCTAGTGCCTTGGGGAGTCTGAGTTTGCATGCCGATTGTTACTAACTGGAATATTAGTCTATGCCAATGATACTTTGGATAGCTTTCTAATTATTCATTTAATACAATTCAATTGTTTTTGTTTGCTACTTAAACTATAGGGTATAAAGCAGAAGTTTGCTGGTGATGTGGTATTTGTCTATTGACTCTTTAACAATAAAATTGCTATAGAAGGTCAATATTGTACCTTGGTGAGCAAAGTCAAGATATTATGTGGCCCGCATATCACCCACATCATTGCCTAGCTCAATCCATGCCCGCACAAGAAGAACACTAGATGACAATCCTTCTGCTGCAATGCACACAGGATCTGGAATTCTACCCTGACGGTGATCCAACAGGCTCCCTCCATCTCTGCTTCCAGAAGGATTAGGAGAGGAATCCCTTGAAGGAGCATCTCATCTTCTTGTATATAGGTCTGTTGTCTCTCAGCCTGGAGCATGACAAGCAAAGGCGTTCCACCTTTCTATATACATTGTGCTTGCTTCACCAGTATTGTATTCATTTGATGACTCTGTGTCAAGCTCCTCTGCTGTATCGTATCTCTAGCCATATAAAGTGCAGACAAGATATGCATATATATGATTTCCTTGGTTCTTAAGGAGGTAGGTTGGCTGTTTCAGCTTTTTAGCCAGAGAGGTAAAGTTCTTCCTCCGGAGGGGTTGTATGTCATTACAACGCGGGCTTTTACCCCGCATCCCATAACAACGCGGGGATTACAACGAAAGTCGTCACAACGACTTTCGCTGGAGGGCGCTGGATAGTGGAATAGTTTAATTTTCTATTCCAAGTCCAGCCCACGTTGACAGTAGGGAAGGTGTTGGATAGAAAATTAAACTATTTCCTATCCAACAGCGCCCTCCAGCAAAAGTCGGAACGACTTTCGTTGTAATCCCCGCGTTGTAATGGTAGTGCGGGGGTAATCCCCGCGTTGTAATGGCTGTTCTCCTCCTGAGGAGCACCATTTCATCCTGGGAGATTCATCATGCTCTTCTCGACCCATTTTAAGCATCTTAAAGGCTCATATGTAGAGGTCATCAGTACGATGAGGGTGTTACTGAACCCTTTCTAGACACTAGTGCACACAGTTTTGAGCTCACTGGTGCCAGCAGCAGATAATCAGTACAGAGGTGTAGTGTGAACCTGCCTGTTTGCTCTGATTATGTTTCTTGCAAGCCAGAATTGCCCAGTATTTTGAGTCTGGCAAAAGGTCTTGTTGATGATCTGATACAAAGGCTATTACAATAATGACTTTCTACTGATATATACAAATGTAACTAGTGTGTTATTCAGGGACAAATGCTTCTGTAAGTAGTTTTAGGTAAAGGTGGTTATATATCACTAGTTCATATCTATGCTCGATCTTCCAAGGCTAAACATACATACATACATTCCTAACTGGCCAGCAAATTTGTTTAACTTTTTGCAATTTTTTTACGGTGCAGTTTGACCCGAAGGTATTGCAGCGCTGTACATGAGTACCAGTTATATTACAATGGACACATTCATGTTTTTTTTTGTTTCTTAGGAACGGGGAGTTTAAGCGATTTGCCCAAAATCACAGGATGTTAAACTGACGCCGAGACTCCAATCTGGTTCCCCAGTTCCAAAGTCGGCAGCTGTGAATATTACGCCTATTGGCAACGTCAGCATTCTCTTAAAGTAAGAAAAAAAGGGTAACATATAATGTACCAAATATGTGCACATTCTTACACTAGTGCTGGGCCATGGCAATGGATAGAACGAGAAAGCCATACTCAATTGTCTCGAAAGCAAGTACCAACAATTCTGAGCAGTAACACTGGCAAGGACTCACACAAGTTAAAAGTGTCTAATTTTAGAAAATAGTTAAAAAAAGGCCTTCCAGTGTTTTCCCTGACACATGGAATTCCACACGGTCTGTAATCAGATGTTGATTGAATCACACGTTTATATTACTAAGATCTGTGGCGGTTCAGCATAAACACATCTTGAATTCATTACATTTAATTTTTCAGATTTCTAATTAGCTGACACATCTAAAAACGTAATTTATCAAGGTCAACATGGTGGGTGTTTGAATTTCAAGGTGTTCAAAGCTATTTTGTGGACTCTAGACTTCCTCATTTCTGTGTCAAATGTTAGCATAGGAACCACGATTTATTGCCATCAATGTGTAAAACGTTCCCACTAACCGGAGCGACGGACTGGGCTTCAGTAATTACTGAAAGATGTTGGATTATAGTTAGGTCATTGAGAAGACAGCAAACGGTAAATGGTGAAAAAATAGGCGCCATATTTGTTTGGGCAAATCCCGTATGTACCCTCTTTCAACTGCCACACAAGTCATACTGAAAGCAGAGTTGACTATTCTCTTCCTGCTAGGTCATGTAGGCACCTACAAAAATGTTAAAGTTGTATTATACGTGCTTCTCAAATAAAAACAAAAGGACATTTACAGAATGCACATGCAACCCATTGTGGCAAACACGCGAATCAACTCAAGGCCTAACACCAGATGTAGTACTCACATCGGAAAACATGCTCTTTTAATTTTTTCCATATTTTGCTCTAAAATGATGACACAACCATACAGAATTATAGGTGAATAACTGTAAATAATGGAGATTTTTTTTACCAAGTGCTTCTGAGTGATGTCAAATGGATGGCAAGAGCAAAGGAAGTGTTATCCATGAAGTCACAAAGACAGACCCCAGAGGTGAGAGACATCCCCATTATTCACAGATATTACTTACGCACAATTGTATCTACCACACCCTGTTTCTCTGCTCAGATGAGTAGAGAAGCTTGTGCACAGGGGGGTTCACCACCTGTAACAGGTTGAGCACAGGGCCTGGCAAAAGGCCATGTCCAGTGAACAAATCATGTTGTGCACAGCCACACCCTGTATGCAGGAAATCTTGCCAGTCCACGGGGGTATGTGCAGGGAACTGTTGCACGTGTAATATGGTCAAAGAAAGCCCAACATTATTTATGACATTTATAATTACATCTGTTACAACAAAGTTGAGAGGGTTAAGAGTCTGGATCCCCCAGGGAGGCAGGCATTGCATCCCTTCCACTGCCTAGTTCAAGGGTGAAGGTAGTATGTTCCATCCCTGCCCACAGTTGAAAGGGGATACTTTTCTGCAACCCCACACTAACAAGCAGGGAGAGTTTTGTTTGCAACTCTACTCACCATGCCCAAGGGTGGAGGGCACATTATTTCCCTTTACCCATTTGCTGAGTCAAGCGCAAGGGGTGGTGTAAACATAAGACAAAGAAAAAATGGTACCAGGTGCCACCTTGGCACCCACTCCAGCACCCAGTTCTCAACAGTGAACAACACAGGTGCAAATGTTGGAGCCCTGTTCCACCATGACTCGCATAGTGCTCTACGCCAAAGCACAGGTAATGTGCCACCTGCCCTTGCACCCTCTTCGTATCAGTGATCAAGATGTAGCAGCTTGAGACTGGTAAGTGGCCCCTTTGTGACCTATTCCATTCTGGTAGACTTATATAGCGCATAGCTACCTAAAGGCCTCCCAGAGCTGCAGAATTGTGCAGGTTATGGAAGTGGAGGTGCCATCTGAGCTTCTCTCCCATGACCTACCCAACGCTGAAGGGCAAAGAGGAGAAGGTCAGATGTCACACGCCTCTGTTTCCTGATTAGAATACAGAACATAGTAGAGGAGAGGTTGTGAAGTGACATGCTTCTCTGTGGCCTGCCTAATGCTGAGGGACACATAAGAAGGTGTTTCTTGTCATTGCCCCTGCACCGTTCTCATAACGGTGAATATGGCACAGGAGTGGATGTGAAGTGACCCACTGCTCTGTGACCTGCAGCATCGTGCAGGTCACAGAGGAGCAGGTCAACTCACACATGCTTCTGTGCTCTGTTCACTATTATTAACAAGGCAAAGGAGCAGGTGCTAAAGTGTCACTCACTCCCATTTTTTTCTGATTAAGTCCCTCCTCAACCTTGGGCAAAGAAAAATTTTAAGAAGCAAATTGTCTCCGCTCTTCAAAGGAGGGCATGTAGTATTTAACCCATTTGCCCTTTAGCTAGAGTAGAAGGGGTATATCTCCTACCCCTCTCAATGAGAGGAGTAATGTTTTATTGTTGGCTCCTTACCTATAGGTAAGGCAAGGGGGAAAAGGTTTATTTCTTCCCCTAGGTGAAGGTGAATATCCTCTCTTACATCCCTCGTTCTTTGCTAGGTGAGGGTATTTGTGGGCCCACCACGGCAGTTAAAAGCTGACCTGATGTAAATACGCATCAGTGACATCCTACTCCCTTAGGTAACGTCAGGAAGAAAGTAAATAAACCATCCCTGCCCTTGGGCAAAGTGAAGGGAGACGGTGAATTGACTACCCTTCCCCCCAGGTGCTGGGCAGACAGGGGACCGAGTGCAAACATTTTTTTTAAATCTATCCCCAGCCTGTTAAACAGGAGAAAAATGTTTGTGAAAATTGGTAGAAAAACAATTATGCAGGTCCAGTGTCCATGTAACGAGTCTGAAAATGATAAGATGGGCGCAAACCTCAAACGCTGTACTGTCCAGCAATCAAAATGAAAGACTAAAATAAAAAAAATTAACAATTCAAGATCAAGTTAAAGGGACTAAAATTTGCAGTAAGTTGTATCTTCGGGGGCATACCATCTCATACATGTCCAGAAGAATGATGAGTGAAGTGCCATTTTCAGAAAAAGGTGTGGTCTATGAAAATATTTCACCATGACTTTTGGGTTTTGTAATGCTCCAGTTGCATTTCAGTACTTTATTAATGAGGCTCTTTATGAATTGATTGATGTATGTCCAGTCGTTTACATTGATGATATATTGGACTATTCGAATTCTCTGACCAAGCATGTGGCCCATATGAGATCTATTTGGAAAAACTGAGAGAAAATAACCTTTCCTCAAAATTGAGAAAATGTGTTTTCACACTACTAATTTAGAGTCTCTTGGGTTCATTATTTCACCTGCTGGCATGCAGATGGATCCCTAGAAAGTGGAAGCAATTGAAGCATAGATATCAATTCAGTTTGTCAAGAGAGGTTTAGGTCTCTCCAATTTTTACAAGTGATTCTTCGACCAATTCTGTGCCACAGTAACTTCCATAACCCGATTTCTTAAGGTGGGGATTCCATTTTTATGGAACACTGAAGAGGTTTTTAAAAAGCTTAAGAATACATTTGTTTCAGTCCTGATCCTCTGTCATCCTGATCCAGCACACTCCTTTATAGTTTAAGCAGATGATACCCAGAATGCATTTGGGGAGTTTATTCCTCAGAGAGATCAAACTACTGGCCAATTTACATCCTGTATCACATTTCTCACACACAATAAGACTTGCAGAAGCCAATTACACTGTAGACGACAGAGAGTTATTGGCCATTAGGATACATTTTGAGGAATGACGTCACTAGCTCCTTGGAGTTCAAAACACAGTAACCATTATGAGTGATCACTGAAACATACAGTGCTTGAAATCAGCCAGAGCCCTTTCAGCTAGACAACTCCGTTGAGCACAGTTTTTTTATTGACTATGATTACATTATCATATTTCATCCAGGAAGAAAAAAAGGTAAGATGGGCGCCTTATCCCATTATGGGTGCACCACAAAAAAGATTCTTCTGATTCTCCTCCAATCATACTTGCCGCCAGATTGGTGAGAGGTCTGGGCATTACTGAACTTATGACACATTGCAAAAAGATCAGAATTTTGATGCAGCCAAAGAGAAAGTGAATCATCATGCAGGCATCAAAAATAAAGGCCTGTAATACCTTACCAATGCTTTCTTTTTTCCCGCAGTCACTTTGCTGCAACAAACTTTGCACTGGTGTCATGCATCTTGCATAACAAGGCATCCGGGGAAAAGATAACATTAGATCTGGTAAACTCTTAGTTTTGGAGGTCCTCTCTCAATAGTGATGATAAGAAATGTGTGGATACTTGATCCGTCTATGGTCAAGGGAAAGCCTCTCAGCATCAGCGAGGATGTCTAGCCCATGGCACACAGTGTCACTTGACTTTATTGTGGAGTTACCCCGTACCCCAGAAGGTTTCAACACAATTTTGATTACTATCAATCATGTCACTAAAATGGCTCATGTTATTCTTCTAAAAGGGTTGCCCTCCGCACAAAATTGTCTGAAGTATTTATTGAAGTTATTGGTCATTTGCATGAAATCCCTTTCATTCTGATAGGGGTTCCCAATTCATAACTCATTTATAAAAATCCTTCCGTGGTTTGATGGAAATTGTTGCTCTGTTATCCTCTTGTTACTATCCTTAGATTGAAGTACAAACTGAAAGGTTAATCAGTGCCCTAAACAATATTTGCGATGTCTAGTCATACAAGATGGCCATAATTGGGGAGACTGTTATTGGAACACTGATTTTGAATATAATAATGAAGCAAATGAACCATTGGTATAGTACCCTTTTTAGTGTACCTACAGCTTGCACACCAGAATAATACATGCAGAGGTTCAAGCACCTGACTGAGTTCCAGCAACACATGACTTTCATGAACATTTGACACACTTTCAAAAGCCAACTCAAGAAAATCTGCCATGGGCTAAATTAAGATTTAACACCTTTGCAGATAAACAAAGAAGACCTGGACATGTATCATATGAGAGATCAAGTATGTCTTTCCACCAAATACTTATGTTTGAAAGGTCACAGAGAAATTCCAACCTACATTTTCTAGACCTTTTAATACCTTTGCTGCTTCTGTCGGCTAACGGCCGTCGTGAGCACTAGCTCCGTAATGCTGCGCACGTCCTTTGGCCGACTCAGCCCCGCCCACTTAATGGAACGACCCGCACCGCGGCGGAATTGCCGCCGCAGTTAAGGCTTTAAGAGTCTCAAAGTGATTCGTCCAGTTTCAGTTAAAATAGATTTCCCAGACACTTTACTGATATGTCCAGTGTTCCACATTTCATTAGTAAAACCTGTAAAAGAAGGCATGTATTAATACTCTCCATCCTCACTCATTCAAACTGGAGGTCATGCAGAGTATGAGGTAAAGGACATCCTAGATTCCAAAAAAGTGAGGGAACATCTTTATTACTACATAGATTGGAAGGGATATGTGCCTGAAAACAGGTCATGGGAACCTATAGATCATATGCATACTCCCCGATTACAAAGACAGTTTTATGTGCGGCTCCCAACTAAACCTATACCAATTCAGGGGGCACTGGGAGGGGTATCCTGCCAGGGTTGGCACGTTAATGGGCCCAAGAAGAGTAGCACAATCCAGAAATGCTGGTTGGCCCCTGCTTAACTTATTTCTGCAGATTCACGAGACCACGTTCTCACTTGAATTCCACTCATGCAACAATAGCAGCCATTTTGGGTGTAGCTGGCTATTTAATATTCACTCATCCAACATTTCATGCCTATTATCATTTACTCGTTCTCGGACTAGAATACAGCTCTTTCTGTTTCCTAACCCGGAAGTATTTTGAGTCCTCTGTTCCTCAGTGAGAGGTGCTTCGTGTCTGAACAAAAGCAAATAACTTGACACACATATGGTGCAAAGCCTGCACATATCCTTGATTGACCTTTTATTTAGAATGTGGGACAACAAATGCATGATGCATACAACATGCAGCAGGTCGTAGATAAAACATTAAGAACCAAGGAGTACTAGTCCCTAAAGAATATTATATTTGATAGTTTGCAATAAAGACATTCTTGATTTGAAACTCCGTATTCTGAAAAAAAGCACCTTTCATAGAGACAAAACGGAATGGATGTGAAAATGAAGGCATGATTAAAAAACAAACACTTTTGGAACAATATGTTACCCAGGTCATTTTAATTTCATGACAGGCTCCCTGCCCTATTTAATACATTTGTCACTGCCGGGAATTGCACACATTTGTGGACCTTAGACTGCTCCTGAGAGAAGTGACCTTCTCACCTATCGTGGGTGGGAATGTACTTTACTAAAGTGTGTGAATACCCACAAACGTGCACATTTCTGGGTGTTCACAGACATTTCAAGGCATCCCTTCCTTAGAACGCTTACTTCCCATCCCCTGTGAGGTTTTTCTCGCATATACATTTACATTTCGTTAATTAAAATTTGTGAATCTACATTCATCAATTTGTACAGCTAAGCGCAATTTTTGAAAACGAATGGCTTTGAGAATCAAGACCACAGATTTTTTTTATAGAAGTTGAAAATATCAGACCTGGGATGCAATTGCTACTTTCAGTATGTACTATACAAAATACACTCTCTCTTGCAGTGCTGAATGCCAATTGTTTGCAAAAGGGGAAACAGTCATTTATTGTTTTTTCATTAACAAAGGACTTCATTTAAGTCTTTCAGCCACCCACAAATCCTGTTTTCTAAACCAGTAAGAATATCTAACTCCCCCACTGCAGATGTTTCAACCAGTTTTCCATTGCCTGCATTCTAAGCCACCTCTGTGGCAAGAGGTTAGCAAAGGGATGAGAAGATGCTGTACATCAGCTGTGAAAACCCAGGGTTCTAGCTGAATGTCAGCCTGCATGGGTAGTCTGAGACCCTCCGCTGAGCCAGCTCGTGTGTTTAAGGAGAGAGCAGATGATCAAACGCGGTGGCCTGTGTTAAAAATGCAGCATCAGCTATTGTCGGGTGTATCAGGTGGTCTGATTTTATACCTCCTGGTATTCTAACATTGGGAAAAAAGAGTTTGATTAACTTCTTCGAGTAAAAGATTTGAACCAAATGTTTCAAGAGAAGCGAATCGGAAACAGACACATACACAGTCTTTCACTATTTACTAGGTCGAGGTTTGTGCTTTATTGAATATTTGGGGCCACATCGTAAATTGAACAAGTGCCAGAAGTTCAGCTCTAGTGCTGGGAACTTTAGCACTGGTGCATGAAAATGTTCGAAAGTGAGGTTTACAATATTTAGGGCCAGATGTATCACCCTTTTTAGTGGTCGCAAATAGAAACAAGCATTGGCATAGCCAGTAGGTCTCGCCTTTGGGACATTATAAGTGTTTAGCCAGAGCTTTTGGCTTTACCATTATGTTCAAGCAATGTTGTATAGTATTGTGGTTGCTGTGCAGCATGTCGAAAAGTTAGTATAAAAAGTGTTATAAGCATATTTGTTAACTTATATATAAACAAGAAGATATTATGTACAACTGAACAACCCTAATAAAAAGGAATTAAGATAAATATGTTTTCTAGTTTTGTGATTATTGTCCTACTACGTCGCCAGTAGAATTAAGATTTATTTTTATGGTTGTGTGTTTTCAGTGGCAGATGAGGTGTTATTATAATGTAGCTCATGTTTTCAAATAGGGATACACGTTTTAATGAAAAAACAGATATATAATGATTAAAATCCAAAGAAAAATGGGATAGTGTTTATAATACGGACAATAATGTTTCTTAGAAGGGCTGGTGGTGTTGGTGTAGTAAGTTCCTTTTTACAACTGTTTAGTAACACAAACAATCCCTTAGGGGAAACAGAGAAGCTTTGCCCAGAACTTCAACAGCTGTTGTAAACATGCAACTATGAGTTGTCAATTTAAAAAATATAATGTGTGTGCTGATGACTAAAATGGCAATATGGCCACTTATAATGTAGGGCATTTTTAGGGGCTTCGAAAGTTTCATCCTGGTAGGTAGGGCTTTAAGGTGGATGACAAAACTGGGGGGTCTATCAAAGGGGCGTGGCCGTTGTACGGTGCTGAGCACCAGTCGGACCCGCCCCACATAAAGCCCTCCTTCTAGCAAACGCACATAGATACTTTTTTATGCCTAAGCAGTAAAAGCTATGTGTACTGTGAAAAATCCCAAATGCGCATTTATGTTGAGCTGCATTGTATTCCCTCGCAATACTTCTGTGAAAAGAAACACGTGATCCAAGAAACCCAGAGTTAGTGTACGTTTCCAGAGACACTTTTTTACTTTTTTTTTTTTACACAAAGTTTTAACTGTAAAACGGGCGGGACGGGGAGGGATTGAAGCAAAGTGGCAGACAAGGAGAAGCACACATTCAAAGCAGGAATACTAGGGACACAAAGAATAACACAGGGTAGAAGGCTGTATGGGTGTAGGAAAGTTATGGGGCAGAATTGCTAATGCGTTCGTAATCAGACTTTTTCATTTGTGGTAAACATTGTATTTTGACCAGGAGCAGACAATGTCAAATTGCATCCCTTGTGAAGCAGTGACACCACAATCCCACTATCCACCCACTGGAGTAGCAAGGGTGTAGTGGGCCCTACGGCGGGCAAGGAAAATGGCCACTGTATTTAATTTGAGCCGCTGTTTTCTGGTGCTCGTCACCATCGCCGCTTACTGACCGCTGGATGGGTAGTAAAATACAGCAATAATTAAGGTTCTGTTGGCTCCATGCATCTGAGCCCGGTGCCACTGCAACTGCCTTCATACCTAAATATGCAAAGGCAGCTTGCCTGCTCTATCAGCATGATGATAGGCAAGCATTAATCTTTGCTTGGATTCTGGAGCCAAAATAAAAGACAATATTACTGGGAAACAACACAAAAACCCAGGCGTGCGTGATTGTGATTTTTGCTATTTTTTGTGCTATCACTTTGTAACTTGTATGAGGAATACAGTACTCAAATTACTTGGCGGCTCGGATAGGATTACCAGGACTCCGCCATCAGCGCTTTTCTGCAAGCTGCAGCTCTCTGAAAGCCTGTCCAGAAAACCAGCACAGCAATCTTACATGACTTATTGCCAGGGGAGAGGGAAGGAAAGCGAAGCGTCCTTCCAAATGCGCTGCACTACTGCCACCTTCTAGTGCGGCATCACCCATCCCCCACACCACAGCAGCAGACGCCAGCCCTCGTTGGAGTCACAGCTCTCGAGACAGCGAGATGTGCGTCGCGCAACGCATGCTCTGGGGACCGCAGCAGGCCCTGGTGGCGACCGAACATGTAAATAAATCACTGAAAACCGGCAACAAGTGCAAAGACCATATAAAGTGATAAGACGGCAAGTAGCTACACCACTACCTAAGGTTACATACTAAAGTGTAAAAGAGTAAATAAAATCGTGTTATGTAATCAAAAATAAAAACAAGTTCAGCTCGAATCATGAGGAGCGTTCATGTACATCCCATCCAATTGGGAAGGCACAGCATTCCCAGGTGGGGAGAAGGGGTACTTTGCAAATAGGGGTTGAAGCCTGATTTAAAGAAAAAAAAACTGTGGCCGCGAAAGTGGGGTCGGGGACGAGGACCGGCGTTCAAAAGATGAAACCGGAACCAAAACAGATGGCAGCCTGCGCACCGCTGCTGACTCCTGAGAGAAAAATGCTCTGGGAGTAAACATTTCCCAAAAAAGATAGGTCATCAACACGCCTTTGGCCAATTGCGTGCTTTCAATTTTGAAAGCCCGATGCAAAGGCCAATAGCGTGTTAGCACCACAGGCACAAGCTTGTAGAAAAGCTGAAGTGGTTACAAGAGGCCGATTTCCTAGAGCAGCGCATGCGCACTGCGCTAGGCTCGACCTACAAAGGGTTGTAGTATGTACAAACCCTATTTTGCGAGTCAGTAACCTATTACCAACTCACAAAATAGGGTTTTCGAGTGGCTATTAGGAAGGGGCGTGCCAGGGAGCCCTTCCTAATAGCGAGTCACACTGGAATGTCCGATTGTTTTGTGAACGCAAACGGGGTCGCAAAACAATTGCAGTTACCATCACCTTCAAGTAGGTGGTAAGTCAGTCACAAAC
This sequence comes from Lissotriton helveticus, assembly GCF_964261635.1. Classification (NCBI taxonomy): domain Eukaryota; kingdom Metazoa; phylum Chordata; class Amphibia; order Caudata; family Salamandridae; genus Lissotriton; species Lissotriton helveticus. Next base: position 204,382,237 of record NC_136073.1, read on the forward strand.
GGGAAGGGGTTTCCGCCCATGGGGTATCGTCATTCAACACCGCATTCAGGCCTCAGGGCTGCTTGTCAGGCCGCCATGCTTGCTCTGCCAAATCAAGGCCCGCTAGGCCCACTAAAAGCCCCTCCCTCTCAGGCAGGAGGGTGATCTGCCCAGGAGCCCCCACCAGGCTCGGTGCCTCGCAGATAGACAGACCAGAGACTGCATGGACGTAGGCACTTGCCTGATCCTCAGCAACTCCAGTCTGGGTCCAGGCGACTGCCCTTCCAAGGACCCCCAGACAGATCCCAGGGCGCTTGATACAGTTGGCGGGGGCTGCTCTCCGCCGCAGAACACTGGCACCTCCTCTCTAGTTGTTGCTGTCATCAGGTGCCATGTTAGGGTCAGGCAAGGGACGTCGATCTACTGAGCAAGCCCTGATGGACTGCTCTCTGCCCCTGTAGGCAGACCGACAACACATAGCCAGCCCAGTCATTTTCTCTCACCCTCTGTTACCTATGAAAACCTCCACTCCTGGTCAGAGTGTCGTGGCCAGCCGTCCTCCTCCTCGGCCTGTAAATTCACCAGTCGCACTGCAGATCTCACCTCGACCCAGGATCAGTATCGACTTAGCAGCGATGTACTTAGAAGCACCCCTCCGAGTGGCAGCGTCTCATGGGAGGCCCCAATCACCGCCAAGGATGGCAGGAGAGAAGCTTGTTCCGGCGCTTAGCTGCCTCCAGGCGCCGTCGCCATTTTGGCCTCACTCCTCGGCTTCTTCATCTCGGTCTGGTTACGGAGAGTGCTCACTCTCCATCCTGTGGAGCTCCAAGCCATGTTCACTTATGTCCGCACGCAATTCACTGGTATCCCTGTATGTTTTTACCGGGTGCCGTGTGGTGTAGAGGACCAACTCACGGGACTCCTCGCAGAGCCGGTCAGAGTCACGTCCTCGCGGCGTGTCTAAGACACATTAGCACATTCTGTTTTGCGAGTCAAAATTTGCGAGTCACAAAAAAAATCCAATTTGAGACCCGCAAAATGGTATGGTCATGCATCTGCCCCCAAATGTTTTGTTTTAGCATAATGTAAGTAAACATCAAAGTGGGACACAGCACTTTACAAAAATGTGAAAGAACAAGAATGTTTGCTCACACAACCCACAATTGCATTGAAATGTATGCACAATAGAAGGAACACAACATAGTACATACAGCTGTAAATACTAGCAAGGAGACCTGTGGTGAAGCAAGTTTACAGCCATGTTGAGTTTAAAAGACTAGTCTGAATGTAGAAATTGACTATGTAGCTTGTGATCAAAGACTGTATTCAAGGACAAGGTCTCATATGAGAGAGAGACCAATCCTCAGAGTAAGCATCAATAAGTCTTTTTTATTACTAAATACTACAGTAGGAGTGCAGTTATATTTCCAAGAGAATTACAACATATATATGTGTGTGTTATTTGCATTGTGCGAACCTAGCCAAAAGGCAGTTGCGTGGTGTACAAGGTAAGTTTCCAAGATAGAATCAATGAGTGATTATCGGAGGTAGCTAGGTTCTAACAGCATCATTTAAACTACTCCTCCTATCCCAGTGGACAGTGGCCTCTTCAGAGACCTTAAACAGCTGGTAACTAAGTTCATCTGGCAAGGTAAGAGGGCTTGTTTGCCCTATCGCCTGCTAACACGCCCCTGTCGGGAGGGAGGTCTGGCTTTGCCTGACTTTCAGGGGTACTACAGGGCAGCTCAGCTGCGGGTGATCACTGAATGGTCGCTTCGTGAATCGGAGAAGCATTGGCTCCACATACATTGTCAAATCACTGGCCGCACCATTTGGGATCTGCTTTGGAAACCCAAATCTGACAGACCGGCCAATGCATATATCAGCACGCCCATCTCCACTACTCTACGGGTCTGGACACTCTTACCAAAAGACTGCAACTGACCACCTTCCCGTCACCATACACTATAATGCGGCCTTACCCCCTGCACTTCATAAAGGTCCCTTCGACGCATGGAACGAGGGAGGGTGTCACACAATTTCCCATCTCTTTCACAAGGGTGAGCTCCTCACATTCCAAGAATGCAAGCGGCAGTTCGCGTTGGACACTAAGGAACATTTCCACTATTTGCAGCTTAAGCACTGGGTAACGCAGGCCTCGATGCAGCAGGCTGCCACCAGGGACTTGCTCCCCATTGAAAAATTTGCTCGATCCGGGTCTACTTCCAGGGGGTGTATCTCCTTCCTCTACACACTTATACAAGCCCTAAGTCCTCGAACCACCCCAAGATATAGAAGCTTTTGGCAAACTCTGGTAGGCACCCCACTCGGGGACAAGCAATGGGAACGTCTCCACAATGATATCACGAAATTCAACCGTTCAATGTATTTATGGGAAGCACACTATAAGGTTGTGTATGACTGGTATCTATAACCTCAGAAACTGCACAGATTTTTCCCCAATACCTCAGATAGATGTTGGAGGGGATGTGGTCTATTGGGCAACTTTAGGCACATTTGGTGGTACTGCCCCCATATCCAGCCTTTCTGGAAGGAGATCCTGTCCCAAATGAAGCTTATTTTAAGATATCCCATCCCTCAGACCCTAGAGCACACCCTGTTAGGAGCACGAGACCCCCTTTTAAAACGCCAAACACAGAGCGATCACTCTGTTATGTGGCTATGCCTGGGGGCCGCCAAAATGGCACTTGCAGCTGCTTGGAAGCGACCAGAGGTGCCCTCGATGACTCAATGGCATGCAAGGCTGGGGAGGGCACTGGCTCTTGAGCGCATGGCGGACATAGTCGATGACACCAGGAAGGAATTCGAATATACATGGTCCGCACTAGTGAGCTACCTCTCTGAAGGCCTTCCACTAACAGCCTGCTCACCACGGCTTAGGGCCCTCAACATGTTCCTTATCTAGGGCCTAAGGTTTTTTTTAGCCACACGCGGGCGCTGTGCTGGAGCCGACATGAGGAACCCAGACGCCTCGCCCCCCCCACTACACCTATCATACTTTGGCACCATGACACCACTGTTTTTGTTGTATTTAGTGTTCTGTTATAAATTGTAAAGTTCTTCTGTACCGCCACCGATATAGTGGGCGAGTCGTAAGCTATTTGATGATCTGCACACAACAGCAGACTGGGATTGTCTCTAGGACTGGGATTTCAAGCCACAGAACTTGTGACGAAGATGTTACTTTCAAGTGCTTTCTATAACTCTCAGCTTTTCCCCTCTACTGGCCATGACTGTATGTTGTTTATGTGGTGCATGTCTGAGGAGTTTTTAAACCCAAATAAACAGATTTTGAAATAAACTACTCCTCCTTCATGGTTGGTGTTCTTTGTAGAGGTGCATCGTAATTGTGTTTTTGGAGTTTGGGAAGAGTTGGAGTGGTTAAAATGGATACCAGGGTGTTTTTCCAGATCTTTGGTGCCTATGTGACAAGTGCTTCTTGCCTTGTTGCTTTTTTCACTCCTTTGGCTCTAGTTTGGTAGCGTAAATATTTAAGTTATTACTTGCAATTTTTATAATATTTATATTGTTATTGAATGTTTTGGAAAAACAAAATGATGTGGTTCACTAATATTTTACTTATATTATCATTTATATTTTACTTTTTGAATCATATATAAATGTGTGATTTTATTTCTTTTTAAATGTTGTTCATTTTGTTATGTTTTATTTTATATTGTATTTTTTGTGTTTTATTTATTTTTGTGTGTTTATCTAAATGGGAATTATCTCTTGTAAACAACATTTATTTTATTTTTATTGCCATTCATTAATTTGTAAAAAAAAAAAATTCTGTGGAAAATTAACAAATGTGACCCATTTAGGGCCTTATTACGATGTTGGGTGGCCTTGTGTCTGCCCGACACTGTAACGGTGTGGGAACCACCCGACCATGGGTCAGCGGTTCCACATACATTATACTCCCATTTCCCTATGGGAGCTTTGGCTGCAGGTGTATACCAGCTTTAGCACAAGCCCCCTTAGAGAAATGGGAAATTGTGCAAAGCCCTGCACCGTGTGGCAGGTATCGTGAGGCCCCCAATGCCCCCAACCGGAGGCTGCAGGGAGAAGGGAGCCCTGCTAGGGGCCCCCAAAGTCATTTTCTGTCAGGCTTTTCATGTCTGAAAGCATGGCAAGGAAAGCCTGTCGGAAACCAACATCGTAATCCCGAAGGCGGAAACGACATCCTATAGGGATTACTGGGCCGGACTGGCAACCGAAAGAGGCCCTGGCAAACTGCTCGGCCGGCCCACAGTGGGGGGAGGGGGGTGGGTGCCGAGCTGTTTTTTAAGGCCGGTTTCGGCCAATTTTGTTACAGTGGCCGATATTGCTGGACCCTTCTGTAACAAAAACATCCCCCAGGGGCCCAAAACTGGCCCCCACCCTGGCAGCCCACTGGGAAAACACCCGGTGCCCGCTACAACCAGTCCGGTCCTAGGGATTACATGCCGGTTCCGACTGGCCGATAAGCTCTCGGAGCCCATCAGAATCCAGCCGGATGAATGGCCGGTTTCACTCTCGACCTCCTCCTTTGTAAATGTCTGCAAACATTTTACTAATAAAGATTTATTTGTATTTATTGCTCAAACAAAGCCTACAGCCATGGCTTATAACTGAACATGTAACTTTATTTATCGGTGAGCTTGTGTATGTAGGGATTGTGAGTGGGCAAGTGAGTGGAAAGCATTAATGAACAACTGGATGCCTGAACAGATACAAGAGAGCAAGGATAAGTGATTGAGTGCACGGCCGGACGAGTGGCTTCATGGATAGTAGTAGCATTCAGGCACTCTCTGGTATGTTGCAGACTAATTGGCTTTGCCAATGCTTGTTTTGATGGCACAAAAGAGCACACATCAAGAATCTTTAACCTATTACTTAAAGAGACAATTTCAAGCAGCTATTGTATTTAATAAGTGTACAATTCATGACCCGGAAGATTTAAATGGCACCACCAGTGGCAGACAAGTTTTGAGGTGACTTTCGTTTTTTTGCCGTCTAGTGAAAGCGACATTTTCACTGACCTGCCATTTCCAAAGGTACCATTTTGTTCAATCCGTCTCTTCAAATAATTGTTTCATCTGTCCCAGACCCCAGAACAAACGTGCTCAAGCCGGCGCGTGACTGCGTGGCATTAGTTCATAATAGCCCGCGACTGATGCAATTCACCTGCACTGTGTGTCTGGTACTTGTACGGCACGATCCCAGCCGAAACTCAGCGGAGCGCAGCCCAGGGCCCACGTGCCACATTACAGCAGGCTGGCACCTTCCCAGAAAATGTCAGTGAGCAGCAACCAACCACATTGTACGCTCTTTTTTCGGCTTCCCTGTGAGTGAAGATGGATGATGACGTATGCGAGCACCATCCATACAAATGGTTGATATTTCCCTACAGTTAACATTTCCCTACAATGGCTTTCCCGTGTTGTGTTTGGGTTTTTGTCGCCACAACAATGACAAGGATTTGTGTTTTTTTTTTATTAGCCTTTTGGCAGGAACCTTGTCTCTTTTCCTGTCTAAAAGTGCCAGGACGTGTCCGCAGCGACAAACTGCTTTGCAATTAGCACAAACATCAGGAAAATCCGCATGGCTCAAAATATCCTAGTGTAGGCATTCCCACTGCGAAGCTGTCGTTTAGAGGACAAACGGGGCTGTTATTGATAGTCAACGATAAGAGATTTGCATCGTTGCTGAGAGGGTCACACGTAAATTAATAATGCTGCATCTTTCAGGTCTTTTGCTGTGTATCATTGACACGAAAAAGTGTCTGTATCATGTTCAAAATGTGCATCTCATGCGACACAGGGTTGTGGTCGAACAGTTAAATGTTAGATTATTGTGTTATTTTATGGTATTGGTTCTTCGATACTGGTCATCATTGATCTGGCTTCTTGGCGCAATATGGCGACTTTTTCTTTACCTTTGCATTTTGTAATGGAACTTTTTGATAAATCTGTTTAAAAGCCATAATATAAAAGTTGTTTGTTATTTTTGCATTGCACCAAATCAAGACCTCCATGCCACACCCTCTTCTCCACTGAGATGTTGCGCTTGAATGTTACCAAAAACAGAAATTCACACTTAAGACAGTTTGAGTATTTCATGACGGTTGAGCAGTGCTTAATTTGTGCCGGTGGAAGCAGGTTATGGGCACTGGTACTCAATTTTGGGTGCCAGGACTATTTTTCAGACTTAGAAGTGGGCATTGCAGCAAATTAATAGGGAGCACCGAGTCAGAGCTGAGCCTGGGATCTGGTTTGGCTCTAAGAGACAGAATACAAGCTGAGTAATCAATATATTTTGTGTGCAAATTACACAATTTATATTATGTAAAAAAAAAAGAAAATGATAAGGAATTTGAAAATGTGTCTCACATAGAAATATGGGTGTGTTTCACTTTAGTCAGTTAAGGCCCGATTTAGAGTTTTTCTGTACGCCAACTCTCATCCACCAACTCAATTTTGAGTCGGGCGGACCACCAGGTTTATGTCGATGGAGTAAAATTTACTCCATTGATGTAAACCTTCCTCTGGTGGTCTGAGGGAGTACAGGCCATTGTAGGTAAGCCACTAGCTGTCTACCTACCACCACCAAAAAAAGCATTCTACATGCTGCAAATCTTCTTACTTAATATAATCACAAATATGATCGAATTATCCCAATGCCCAACAAACTTCCCTTCCCCCTATGTCCCTGGGCGAGCATGAATCACATTAAACAAGCATTTACAATGCAATAGATGTCACAATTGTGAGTTTTTGAGCTATTAGCATTGTAAATGGCAATGCTTTTTATAATATTAAAAGGCATTGTCATTTACAATACCAATAGCTCAAAGTTTTGCAAAAGCAATACCCATTGTATTGCAGAGCACAGTGTCCCTGAAGCGGGCTACGCGCCACGCTCAATATTAAATAAAAAAAAATAAAAAATGAAACCAAGCCAGGTGTCCCTGAAGCACGCCCCGCGCTAAGCTTCCAATTTAGAGCAGTATAAGAAAATCAGCTGCCATTGTCCCCAATACTGTCATTAAATAAAATAGTGCTCACCCACTTATACTGCCGTCCGTGTAACAAGCCAAGTAAAAGGTCCAGTTGTTATGGGCGGTAACAAATGCAGACAAGGAGGTATCAAGGAGGGACTAACAAGCCTATTTACGAATCAGAAGCCAGCATTTACGAAGGACAATGACACAAGCCAATGACAAATGTGGGAGGAGAGTGGGTGGGGCTTTCAGTGCAAACCCTAATAGACCATGCCTTGCAGATGGAGTAGAGGATGCGCGCCGCCGCTAGACCTTACCTAAAACCTAGCCGGTCCATGCTTGCAGTGTTTTTGCTCGATTTGTTTACTTTTATATATGGAAATTTCCCTTCATAAAAGCTAAAAGGAGCATTTGGGAAGTTGAAGTATTCCATGTTTAGTAACTTTGCATATCTGTCTCCTTAATAGCCGCATGTTACTTTATTATTTCATGTGGATGCATTGGCAGGCGCATTCCATATAAATTAACAAAGTGGAAGATTCCTGTCTTCGGAGAATAGAAATGAGGGATAAAGATGACTGCTGCTATGGGGCCGATTCCGATTCGGGAAAAACCGCTCCGAATAGCCGTTCAGAGCGTTTTTCCCATACGAATCATATCCCTGCAACGTCCCCCGTACGTACGATGAAGTACGATTCGTACCAGGAGCTGTACTCCGTACGAGTCGTACAGAGACCGTACGACTCTAATCTCCGTACGATTCTCCCTCGGAACCCGCTGTACGCGACATCTGTACGGTTCGTGGCTGGTTTTTACGACCCAGCAAGTACGATACGTGTCGGGAACGCACCGTACACCCCTTCTTCTACGGGAGCTGAAAACAGCCGTAAAAGCAGAGTTCGCGCCAAAACAGGTACAGAACGACCCCCTGGGTAGAGTGCATACCCCCCATGATCGCAGGGGTACACACCGTACCCCTGCGATCATGGGGTGTATGAGCCGTACCCCATGTACGATGGGTGTACGAGCTGTATCCCATGTACGATGGGTATACGAGCCGTAACCCATGTACGATGGGTGTACGAGCCGTACCCCATGTACGATGTCACCCATCGTACATGGGGTACGGCTCGTACACCCATCGTACAGGTATATGCATCAATACAGGTGACATGGGGGTAGGTTTGTTGGCAGTATGAAAAAAGTTATGGCCATTTAATTATTCCAGATACAAAAGCCTAAAATTATGCTGTCACTTTATTTTTTTTTCTATGTAACTTCTGTCACTTTTTTCATGTTTTAAAAGTTGAGAATTAACACTAGGGGGCTGATTCCGATTCGGGAAAAAAAACGTCCATACGATTTGTATCCGGAGCCCTCTCCGAACGAATCGTACCCGTCCGTCCGAGTCACGTAGTACGATCCGTATTCCGTGAATCCGTCCAAATAGTCGCGATCCGTACATATTGCAAGCCTGAAACCGTGAACCGTACGACTCGTACACATGCCGTACGACTCGTACACATGCCGTACGACCCGACGAGTACAATCCAGAACGATTCGTACGGTCCATGCCAGGTAAGGGCGATTCGTATGGAAAAGCACACAAACAAATACACACCGTACGATGATAACCATCGTACATGGGGTACGGCTCGTACATCCATCGTACATGGGGTACGGCTCGTACACCCCATGATCACAGGGCTACGGTGCGTACCCCTGTGATCATGGGGTGTACGGACCGTACGGTGTGTATTTGTTTGTGTGCTTTTCCGTACGACTCGCTCTTACCTGGCGTGGACCGTACGAATCGCGTCGTCATACCCCAGTCCGGATCGTACTCGTCGGGTCGTACGGCATGTGTACGAGTCGTACGGCATGTGTACGAGTCGTACGGTTCACGGTTTCAGCCTTGCAAAACGTACGGATCGCGACGATTCGGACGGATTCACAGAATACGGATCGTACTACGTGACTCGGACGGACGGGTACGATTCGTACGGAGAGGGCTCTGTATACAAATCGTACGGACGGTTTTTTTCCCGAATCGGAATCGAACCCATTGTGTTAATTCTCAACTTTTAAAACATGAAAAAAAGTGACAGAAGGTACATAAAAAAAATAAAGTGACAGCATAATTTAAGGCTTTTGTATCGGGAGTAATTAAATGGCCATAACTTTTTTCATACTGCCAACAAACCTACCCCCATGTCACCTGTATTGATACATATACCTGTATCAAAATACTTCAGGCTCCTGTTAGGTAGCTTCAAGCATGACTGAACAGACGGGTAGGGTAAAATAGTCCCATTCCGAGGATTTTATTTGAAAAACCAGTGCATTCTGGGAGATGTGATCTTAATTTCCTTACATTGATGCTCTGTAGCTACCACTGTGAATAATTTATGAAAAAATGTCTGCCAACATCTGCCCGAGATGTGGCCTAATGTTTAGAGGGGTCAACTTCGAAGCTAGGGAACCGGGTTCAAGTCTCAGCAGGGACGCTCAACATACTGTGATTTTGGGCAAATCAATAAATCTCCCCATACCTACTAAAAATTAATGCGTCTGTCTGTAATGCAACTGGTGCTTATGTGAAGCGCTCTGATACCTTCGGGTCGAGTTAGCACTATCTAAAACTGTAGAAAAAACATCTTGGCACCAGATCAAGTAAATTGCCCCACTGCTGTGAAATGTTGCACTCCTTCTGAGTAATTTTGAAGCACAGCAAGTCTTAGTGCTTTTATCTTTCCACTAATGAAAAGCGTGAAAATGTTGTTAGTGCAAAAAACATATTTTGTGCTAACTCTGACCGAGGTGTCGGTTCATTTTGTGAAAGTTTCCAAGCATCAGTAAAAACAAATGCTGCAAACTAGACAAAATGGCTGCCATTGTTGGTGCTTTTTACATGAGCTGGCCTATAGAACGATTACACATCGTCCTCTGCTGTGTGGTTGCCCAATGCTCGGTACACAGTTTTTAGTCATGTGCATGAAAGCCCCATTCACTTCCAGGTGGGTGGATGTGGAATTTAACCTCATGCCAGCACACTCCACACTAGTAAAGGGAAGGTCCTATTGGGCAGAAAATGGCCATTTAGACATTCCTTCCAGAAATTCAGCCATTACAAGCTCAGGCCAACCCTGGCTAGGGTGTGCATTAAGTGCTTATTAATGGCATGCAACCTCAGAGCACAGTGTCCTTGAAGTGGGCTCTGCGCTCATTAAAAAGGAAAAAAAAGTGAAACCGAGCACGGTGTCCCTGAAGCGGGTGCAGCCCTCAATATTCAAGTTTATTAAAAAAATATGTAAACTGAGCGTGGTGTCTCCAAAGTGGGCGCCATGCTCAGCATATAATTTAGCGCAGTATAAGAAAATCGACTGCCATTGTCCCCAATACTGTCAATAAACAAAATAGTGCACATCCACTTATAATGCAGTCCGTGTAAAAAGCCAAGGAAAAGGTCTAGTCGTTATGGGCAGTAACAAATGCAGACAAGGTGGTATCAAGGAGGGACTAACAATCCTATTTACGAATCAGAAGTCAGCATTTATGAAGAACAATGACACAAGTCAATAACAAATATTGGTGGAGAGTGGGCGGTGCTTCCAGTGCATACCCTAATACAGCTTGCCTCACAGAGTGAGCTGTGCGTGCTGCCGCTAGGCTCGACCTAAAAAGCCACCATCATTGACAAAGTCATAAACAGCAACACCTGTCACACATATCAACCAAGTTGAAAACCTCTAGCAGAACACACAGATGAAGCATCTCAAGATTAGAAATGTGAAACTGCAAGCAGGAAAAGTAATGACACTAAGCATTTTGCTAAGTGACTAGAACACGGGTCGCCATCCTAATTCAAACACGGCAGCCCACATCACTTCTCAGGGTTTTGGTAGAATCTGACAACTCATGTGTTCAAACAACAACTCATAACTTCATGAAACCCACTGGTGCTGGCTTTGAAGTCCAGCCCTCCCCTTCTGTACCACTCCTTTGTCCCAGCCTGTGTACGGGCTGCCCCTACCACTTCCCCCCACCTCCCTTACCTTCTATTTCTCCCTTCACGACTTTCATAGTAAATCTACTGTCCAAATTTGATTTGTATAAGTCAATACAAACACACACACACACTTTTTTCTATTTCCGTTTCTGTAATTCACTAATCCATACCTTTGGCTTTGGATGGAAATGCAGTAGAATACCAAATTGTCAATCAAACAGATCTTTTGTATAGTGCTGTGACCACCACGACTCGACCGCACTACCCAGGTCATAAATCCCAGAAGGGCGGGCTGCTTTTAAGGGAAATGCCAAATGTGAAGTTTGTTTACTGCTCAGGATATAACCACGTTCTTAAGAATTATCTAAAAATGCACACAGTGTTATACTGCCTTTATATGAGGTGCAAGATTATTACATTGTCTAACTTCAGCCATTCAAGGATCGCTTCACAAATCTAGTTTTATTAAATATGGGATGTTGATAGTATGCCTGTGTTGTGTTATGAAGTATTAGAACTCAGAGCTACGAGTTCACATCTTTTTCTCTGATTTTAAAGTCTGTGATAGAAAAAACATAATGACGTGGAAGATCAGAGTGAAATTAGCAGTGACACAGACTTAAAGAAAGCAAAACATACATTCACCATAAAAACAATAGGAAGAAGGCTCGTTTATGTTTCTTTTTTTGCCCACCTGGACTCTTTACCTTCTATTGCAAATGACGACACAAAAAAATAGGAATGAAGATATATTTATTTTATGACTTCTTCAGTGGGGTGACTTTTATTATTCTTCTGGCGAAACACTTGAGGAAGTGGGATGTAAGTACAGAATTTACTCATTGAGTAATGAGGTTTGCAGTAGTAATGGTGACCAAGTATTTTCTCTCCAATATGGGTATTATTAATTTGGATTTATTTGTTAATTAATAATTTATAGTCTGTTTTTATTAGTATGTAGGTTACTTGTGCTATAGTTGTTCTCTCTGGAAGTATTGGTCACCTTGTTATTGCAATAAAGTTTTAAAAGTTCTGAAATATATTGGTCAGGTGGACTAAGAATGTATATGTAGCAGTTCCGATCTGATGTGTTGCTAGTTATTTTGATCGGGATATTGTTATTTCATAGCGGTCAATTATTGTTGATAAATCTTTATTGGTATATTGTCATGTTATTTTCACTGTGTAGGAACATAGCCATGCCCATCGTGAATGAATGAAAAGTTTGTTTGCTGATGTACATTACAAGAGGATGGCTTTATCTCTTATGCTAATATTAGATCCATCTGTAGGAGGCCAGGTTTGACTAGATGGTGTAAATTAATTCTCACTTGAGTGCCACACATGTAGTTGCTGAGTCGAGGGTTATATCTCTGCTGAAAAGTGCAATGAGGATTATCTTAATTTCCATTCATACTCAATTGAGGTGTTGGCAAATGACATCATATGTATGGGATCACCCTTTGAAGCTTGACAATTCCAACATATATTCATTGGTAGAAGGGCTAGATTAGGATAATTAGCTGGTGTCCAGCGTGATCTGCGAAGAGTGAGGATGCATGTTTCGACTTTGTGTGGGGTTAGTTTAGATTGGAATGTCTAGATCCAGATGCAACAACCAGTTGATTTGCTTATTAGAATATCAACGACCAGAATATCGACCAGAAGGTAAGAAATATTGTTTTTGTTAATATCGAAGTTAGTAATATCCATAGCAAAAATATTGATGTTACTAATATCGATTTTAATATTAGTGTTACGTATTTTAATATGTATTTTATATGTATGTGTTTATATTTTTTGTTAATTATTGTACTAGTTTTAGAGTATATATATTACATTTTTAGAAGTTAGTAATATTTTTTTAAGTAAATTATGTGTTTTAGTACTTTGCGGGTTGTGGGTTTATAGGGGAATAGGATGGGAAGTAATTTAATTATAGTAAATTAATTAAAAAGAATTAGGAATTAATAATTATTTTTAAATACATTTTGCATTTTAGTTCTGTAGCGGGTTGTGGGTTTATAGGGGAATAGGGTGGGAAGTAATTTAATTGTAATTAAGTCATTATATATTTCTATTTATTGGTATTGATAATTAATTTATGTTCAATAATTATTAATTGGTCATTATTTTGTATTAATTGGTAATGAATTTGTATTAATTGATTATTTGGTAATTATATTAAGTGTATTAATTTAATATTGAAGTGTGTTGTGAGGTTATAGGGCAATGGGGTGGGAAGTAATTTAATTGTAATTAAGTAACTATTTATTTTAGTGTTGAGTATTGACAATTCATTTATTGTTAAATAATTATTAATTGGTAATCACTTTTTTCATAATTAATACTTGTTTTGCATAAATTAATTTATTGTTCATTAATTAATAATTGCTAATCAAATTAATAATAATTTACTGGTATTTATCCATAATGCATTGTTAATTAATTATTAGTTGCTAAATATTTTTAATAAGTATTGTTTATGGGTATTGAAAATTAATTATTTTTATTTGGAAAATTAGTTTTTAATAATTATTATTTAATTGTATTCATTGTCAATTTAATTGTTAAATAATTAATATTTGGTAATTATTTTTAAGTAATTATTTATTGCTATTGTTTAATTCATTTATTGTTATTTAATAATTACATTTTTATTTATTAAAAAAAATATTTTAATTATTAGTAAATTATATTAATCCCTACGCTATCCAACACTTTCTCTACTGTTGCACTCTCTGGAGTGGGAATAGTAATTTTTACCCCTACGCTATCCAACCCTTTCTCTAGTGTTGCACCCTCTGGTGTTGGAATAGTAATTTGAACCCCTACGCTATCCAACACTTTCCCAATTTTTGCACCCTCTGGAGTTGGAATAGTCATTTTTACCCCTACGCTATCCAACACTTTCCCTACTGTTGCACCCTCTGGAGTTGGAAGAGTAATTTTAACCCCTACGCTATCGAACACTTTCCCAACTGTTGCACTCTCTCGAGTTGGAAAAGTAATTTTTACCCCTACGCTATCCAACACTTTCCCTACTGTTGCACTTTCTGGGGTTGGAATAGTAATTTTTACCCCTAGGCTATCCAACACTTTCCCTACTGTTGCACTCCCTGGAGTTGGAATAGTAATTTTTGCCCCTACATTATCCAACATTTTCTCTACAGTTGCACACCCTGGAGTTGGAATAGTAATTTTACCCCTACGCTATCCAACTCTTTTCCTACTTTTGCACTCTCTGGAGTGGGAATAGTAATTTTTACCCCTACGCTATCCAATATTTACTGTTTTATTTAATGTAGTGTATAATTTATTTAAAAAATTTTTTTAGTTTGTTATATAAAGTTTTGATATTTTTATTTATATCATTGTTGTATGTGTATGTATGTATTTATAATTTATAAAATGTTTTTAACAATTTATAATTTATTATAATTATTAATTGCTAATATTATTGAGTAAGTATATATATTATATGTATATGTTTAATTTTTTTTACATTTTGGGGTCGATTCCGATCCTGGAAAAAAATTCTGTATGATTCGTATCCAGAGCCCTCTCCGTACGAATCGTACCCGTCCGTCCGAGTCACGTAGTACGATCCGTATTCTGTGAATCCGTCCGAATCGTCGCGATCCGTACATTTTGCAAGGCTGAAACCGTGAACCGTACGACTCGTACACATGCCTTACGACTCGTACACATGCCGTACGACCCGACGAGTACGATCCGGACCGGGGTATGAGGATGCGATTCGTATGGTCCACGTCAGGTGAGGCCGATTCGTACGGAAAAGCACACAATCACATACACACCGTACTGTCTGTACACCCCATGATCGCAGGGGTACGCTGCGTACCCCTGCGATCATGGGGTGTACGCACCGTACCCCGTGATCGCAGGGTGTACGCACCGTACACCCAGCGAACATGGGGTACGGTGCGTACACCCCATGATCGCGGGGTACGGTGCGTACACTCCATGACCGCAGGGTGTACGCACCGTATCCCTGCGATCATGGGGTGTATGCACCGTACCCAGGGGGGGGGCGTTCCGTACCTGTTTCGAGGCGAACTCTGCTTCTCCGGGCGTTTTCAACTCCCATGAAAAAAGTGTTGTACGGTGCGTACCCGACACGAATCGTACTTGCTGGGTCGGAGAAACCAGCCGCAAACCGTACCCATGTCGCGTACAGCTGGTTCCGAGGGAGATTCGTACGGCGGTTTAATTCTACGGTCTCTGTACGATTCGTACGGAGTCCAGCTCCTGGTATGAATCATACTTCGTCGTACGTACGGGGATGTTGCAGGGTACGATTCGTATGGGAAAAACGCTCCGTACGGCTATTCAGAGCGGTTTTTCCTGAATCGGAATCGACCCCTATATGTATTACTTATCATTTTAAACATATTTTTAACTATGTTTATTTTAATTATATGTATTGTTTATTTAATTTTACATAATTTTAAAACATTAAAAAAACAATGTTTTTAATAACCATATTTTCGACACTGATATTGTTTTTCTCAATATTTTTGTACTTACAATAATGTAGATAGGACTTCGATACTCTTGACATTGATAGTCCGCCTCTGATATTTTTGACGTTGATATTTTTGACGTTGATATTCTGTCAGTGATTCATTCTTTTTCACGTCTCATCTACTAGACAATGCATGCCCTGTCTGTTGGGAGAGGCATTGTTAGCTTACAGTGGGCTTAGAGCCGGCCTATTACTTACTGGTGGTTGGCTTTATGTAAGGTGCTTTACTCTCATCTGCTAGTTTCTTTTTGTTTTCCTGTGTGGGGTTTCCTTTCTCTTCTTGTGTTTGTACCCTGCCTGGGACATGCACACTTTATTTCAACCTTCCACTGCTCAATTTTTCAGGTGCTAATGTTTCTTTTTGCTTAAACACTCTACAAGAGTGCATTTATTTTTCAGGCATCTCCCGAGTGCTTTTCTCCATGCTGCTATCTCTCATCCATGTGTTTCTTACCAACCCCCTCTCTGATGCACTTGCACTCGTGTGCTATCCCCTGCCCACATTGCTTTCTCTCCTGTATGTTTCTTCCTGCGCCCATCTCCAAATACTCTCTCTCTATATATATAAATGTTTGCCTTTCTCCCTCACCCTCTGTACTCCACGTTGCTTTTCCTCCACCTGTTTGCTCCCCCACCAACGCCCCCTGTGTTGCTTCCCTCTACACATATTCTCCAAGTTGCTTCCGGACCCTTATGATGCTTTATTCCCCTCCTGCTGTTGCCTCAGCCAAAACCAGCCCTTGCATAGCTTCTGTGTCCCCTGCCATGTTGGTTCCCCCACCTGCTTTGCCGCACAGTTGCTTCTGTCCCCAGTGTTGCTTTCCACAACCCGCTATCCAAAAAAAACACTTTTGTATTTGCCGATGGGAGCTGGATCGGCAAAAAAAGAAAAGAAGCACCTGCGTGTGCATGTGCTGTACAAAAAAGATGAGATATACTTTTATTTTTAATTAGTCACTCTGCACAGCATTAGGGATGCTCTACAGCTAGCCATTGATAAAGCCAATAAATCACAAAGGCAAAACCATTTGGCTTTGCCATGTTTGTTGTATCCACTTATCCCATCAAATTGAGGAGCCTTAGATTTGGATGAGAATCCCAACTTTACAATTACTGTTTTTCAACCTTGTCAGTTTCGCTGTTTGTAGAGGCCGGTGCTGTAGCAAATGTCCCACTCCATGCAGTGTCACAAGTGCACTGCTTGGGGGATGCCAGATACTTGCAGTTGCTTCAGTGGGTGGCAGGTACTGGGCTTCCCTGCTGCCACTCAAGGGCCAGGGCTTGGGCAGCCACTAGTGACAACGGGGGAACACACTTCCCTACACCCTAATGTCCTCTTTATGTTGGATGAGGTACCCGCCTGCAGGAGGTGAAGATGGGAAAGTGTAAGTGTGCCTCAGGTGAGGGTTTGAGGGTGTAGGGTTTCCCCTTCCACCAGCACGGAATAAAGTTATAACAGAGAGACAGCCACTACCCTGTTTAAAGGCTGTGTGAGTTAACCAGACACTCTGGAGTTGTAGTCGAATCTACACATAAAAACCATTTTATAACATAATCCACCTCTACCCATCTCATCCGGGTATGTTACGAAACTTTTATGTTCATTAAAAACACAGCAAATATACTTTGCATTAGCTTTGCTGAGTGGTTAAAAGTGAAATGTGCTCGAGCCCCATTAAATAAAGAGTTGTGCACAAGGCAAAAATAAAGGAAATGGTTAATTAAATAATTGCAAAGAATATAAGACATAAATTTGACTGGATTTAATAAAATAACCATGGTTCATGAATAAACTTTGATAATAAATGGAGCCAGCTAAGTTTACCCTATATTTACCCTATATTTGCTACTTACAGAAAAAGAAATGCATGACACAGATTTGCATTATCTTTTCTGCTTACAGAAAAAAAGAGTGAAACAATTGAATTTCCCCTCAAATTTAGCTCAGGTCTCATATTTAAAGGGAAACATATTTTCTCAATTTCTTACTAGGTTAACACAGCAGAAATAGTGCGTAGCCAATTTGTTCCATTTTCCAGCCGCTGCAAAACTGTAATGGTGCACGAGTGGGTTCCATATTTTCCAGGTAGATATCAGAACATGAAATTGCCGACATCATTAAAAAAGTTGTTTAAAAAAACAGCCCTCACAGATTGGGAGATCATTCTCCCCAAGATGGAATGCAAGATGGATCAACTCTCCCAGGTCACATCAGGTACACGCACCACTCCGCCAATTCAGAAACTATCCCAAAATATGACTTTAAAAAACATCCCATTGCTAAACAGGCCAAGAACCAAGTCTGTCTACACTGATACTGTTCACTCGCCGGCTCCTTTAACACCCCATGACAGCCTCAGGATCACAAGAAATGGATGACATACCATTATATAAGAAGTATTGGCAAAGCTAATAGGTCTCGCCTTTTGGCTTTACCAATGCAGATCTTCTGGCCGTGCCAATGCTTTTTTACGATGCAGTTTAGCATTGACATAAAGGAAACAAGCATTTACAATGCAATGGTTTTGCCTTTGTTAAAGTTAGAGCTATTGGCATTGCTCTTGACATTTTTTTTTATTTATGTGTTTTTTAACATAAATAAATGGCTTTGTCATTTACAATAGCAGGGCAGGGCACAGGGAAGGGGGGAGAGGAGAGACGAAGGAGAGCTGCGGGCTCAGGGAAGGGGGGGGCGAGGAGAGACGAAGGAGAGCTGCGGGCTCAGGGAAGGGGGGAGAGGAGAGACGAAGGAGAGCTGCGGGCTCAGGGAAGGGGGGGCGAGGAGAGACAAAGGAGAGCTGCGGGCTCAGGGAAGGGGGGAGAGGAGAGACGAAGGAGAGCTGCGGGCTCAGGGAAGGGGGGCGAGGAGAGACGAAGGAGAGCTGCGGGCTCAGGGAAGGGGGGGCGAGGAGAGACGAAGGAGAGCTGCGGGCTCAGGGAAGGGGGGGCGAGGAGAGACGAAGGAGAGCTGCGGGCTCAGGGAAGGGGGAGAGGAGAGACGAAGGAGAGCTGCGGGCTCAGGGAAGGGGGGGCGAGGAGAGACGAAGGAGAGGTGCGGGCTGTTGTTGTAATGCTTGCATGGATGAGTTGGTGAATGCATGGATGGGTGCATGCATGGATGGGTGTATGGATGGGTGTATGGATAGATGGATGGGTGGATGGATAGATGCATATATACAGCCAATCCCTCAACAATTTATGCAATCCACCAACCCATCCAACCAACAACCCATCCATGCATCCACCCATACATCCATCCATCATGCATCCATCCACCCACTGTGTCCTACTCCGACCCCTCTAAATATAACTCATTTGTTCTGTATAAAGAGATGACTGTATTCACTAGTATATGCAGTAGTGTGTGGTGGACTTAGTTTGAGTGTTTGTTTCCTGCACACTCACACACTTCCCCTACACATTCACACACTGCTCACCCTGCAAACTCACACAATGTGCACCCTGCACACTCACACACTGCAGTCACTGTCACTCTGCAGTCACTGTCACTCTGCAGTCACTCTGCAGTCACTGTCACTCTGCAGTCTGTCTGCACTCACTGTCACTCTGCAGTCAGTCTGCACTCACTGTCACTCTGCAGTCAGTCTGCACTCACTGTCACTCTGCACTCACTGTCACTCTGCACTCACTGTCACTCTGCACTCACTGTCACTCTGCACTCACTGTCACTCTGCACTCACTGTCACTCTGCACTCTCACTCTCGCACTCACTCTGCACTCACTGTCGCTCTCGCACTCACTCTGCACTCACTGTCGCTCTCGCACTCACTCTGCACTCACTGTCGCTCTCGCACTCACTCTGCACTCACTGTCGCTCTCGCACTCACAGGCACTCACACTCACTCTGCACTCACTCTGCACTGTCATTGCACTCACTCACTCTTGCACACACTGTCACTCTTGCACGCACTCTGCACACACTGTCGCTCTCGCACTCACTGTCACTCTCGCACTCACTGTCACTCTCGCACTCACTGTCACTCTCGCACTCACTGTCACTCTCGCACTCACTGTCACTCTCGCACTCACTGTCACTCTGCACTCACTGTCACTCTGCACTCACTGTCACTCTGCACTCACTGTCACAAACACGTTGCTCGGGGCATTTGTTGACAAAGCAAAGCAGTTCCATTAAGTGTCAAACAGGTATGGAGCAGGTTTGCTTTCCCATGTATGTCTGTATTTGAGGTGAGTTGCATGAAAAAGATGCATCACCTTATGAAAGAGGAACTCCAATAGCCCCCAGCACCTCCCTTTGCCAGGAGGATGTGAACTCCTACACAGAAGCAGGGCAGAGTCCTCCATGCTGGGCCCTTGGCCCAGGATAGAAGGAGACGCATTCTATGGAGAATGACAATGTGCTAAATGGGGACCCTGCCCCAGACCTGACAAACAACACCTACATCTGACCTCGGGAATTTGTCCTCGGGCCCCAGAGAATAAATCCGACCCTGTCTGAAGCCTTAGGCCGGTCAGCAGGTCGAAAGCAGCAGGGTAGTCATCCCATGCGGATGTCAACAGTGGAAGTGCGCAGTTTTTCTGTCGACCTAAACTTCTACCGCGTGTCCCCTCCACTCCAAAATCTAGGGGGGGAGGGGATAAATCCCTTACGCTTCCTGTTCCCATCAACGAAGATAGTCAGAGCAGTCACAACAAACACACATGGACATGGTCATACACGAGCAGTCACCGGGCAGGAGCTCACACAGACGTGTAGGCGCACACAAACCGGCGGTGTCACCAGTAGCATTGAAGTTTGACAACTCGTCTGGACATCATTTAACAATAGTATTAGACAGGGGGCTTCTTGCAGACAGTCACAGGGCCTCGAGAAGAACCACCCATAGGTCCCCGACAGACGTTCGTAGTCTTTACGGTCTATGGGGGCGGACATTTCCAGTGTCCTGCGGATCCTGCTTTGGAGGTGTTTATGGGATGGGGAAAGAGACGAACACCCCCACCCTTTTTTTTTTATTCAGTCTTGGTACACGCACTCTTCCTGCGCGCTGGGTTTGCCCTAGTTGCCTCCAAGTTATGAGCACGAGGGGCAAATATGAGTATATCCAGACCATTCAATCCTTGGCCTCTATTTAGAAACAAGAACCTCCCCCCCCGCCCCCCCCCCCCCCCACTTCTTCGGGCAAGAAAGTCGTGCCATTTCCAGGGAATTCCAAGGTTAGGAGACTGAGACGACTGCTGACATGACACCGTGCCAGCCCCTCCGCCTCGCCTCCTCCTGCTCTTCCTCTTCCTACCTCACCTGATCGTACCCGCAAGAACCTTATCTGTTTTGGGAGTCGCTGGGCCTCAACCCTCCGCGCTGCCAGATGTTCCTCAATGCCACTCCCTTGCCTACATGTTTGTTGTCCCTGGCCCTTCGGATTGTGGCAAGCCCTCAGCCCACCCTCCCACCCACTCTCACGTGACCAGCCCCTCTGACCACCCTCCTACCCACTCCTCCAGAACCCAGTTTGTCCGCCCAGGTTCCCAGTCACGTAGCAAGCGTGACACGAACTATAGCTTAAGTGAAGAACATTGCCTATGAAAGTCCGCGCTATATAAAATTGCATAAATAAATAAAAAAATAATCACCAGTTGCTTTACACACGTACACACTAATTTTGTTATGCACAGGCAGATTAAGTGATTTGCTCAGAATCACAGGCTGTTGAGCGTCCCTGCCGAGACTCGAACTCTGTTCTACAGCCAGACAACCATGTAAAATATATTTATATGTGAATTACACTGTTTTATTATTGTACAAGCAATGGTTTCCAACCTCTTAATCCACATAAATAGTGTCCTCAATTAAAATTATTGGCATCATCTTCAGGGGTAGCCTCATTTTAATGCATTTGCGATTTCAACCAATGGCAGAATTAGAAAGAAAAATTACATTTTCGGAACATAATATAAAACATCTTCAGAGTTAGGTTAGCATGTTATTCTTCTCCAGGGTGACCCACACATATACACGCTGATGCTGCCGATTCTCTTGCTGTCAGGGCGTTTTCTCTCATGGTTTAATCTTTCTTCCTCTCGCGCACATTTCATCCTTTACATTCACTGTCACGCTTTCCTCTGTCCCGCTTACACACTTTCTCACAAACTCACTTTTTTTTCATTTTATTCAAGCTCACTCACACACCCTTCCACCTGAGCGCATCTTTGTATGTAATATATACCCTTTCACATCTTTTTATGTAATATATACTATATTATGTAATATATAGCCTTTCACACTTGCCTATTCCCTCGGAACCCTGCTCTCTCACACGAGCGCGCGCCCACACACACACTATAAACCAAATCTAGGCATCTCTATACCCACAATTATAATGAAAAAATGCCAATTTAAAACGTATGGTATTTGTCATTTAATGGCACACGTTGGCATTTAACAACTGTCACCACGAAGCAATCTACAGAGCCCGGAGCCAACATTCACCAGAGCTAATAGTAGTAAGAAACGTAGGTGTGCAGCACTACAGAAAAACGGGAAAGAAGGGGAAATTGTAGGCGCCATATGTTTCCATGCTGCTGTATGTTGTGGTGTCTGAGGATGCCTTACTTAGTGTTCATTCGATTGATGCGCTGTAAACACTGATCCACTCTGCTTCGGAGAGAGAGTAGAGCTGGGCCAGAGCCGCCCTTTACATGCCATGATCGCCGGCGGCCACTAAAAGGCCAGTGGGGCTGGGAACTCGTTAGTCACATATCAGGGTCGCATCCTTGAAAACGCCTGGCAGGGCTGTGACTAGGTCGGGTTGCTTCTAGCAGACTGCTAGGGGGCGCCTGATGAGCAGATGGCGTGTGACTGACTCTTTCCCAGCCATCCCAGCTGTTGAGAAACACCAGCCTGTCTGGATTTGGGTTACTCCGCTGAAAGCAGCCAAATGGTGGACCATGGTGTAAAAGCGACAACGCCCGAGTATGCCAACTGGCCAGTGTGTATACCTAGGCTAAGCGCTTTATCAAATCATTCAACAAATTATGTGGTTTTAAAATGCTCATCTGCGCCTAGATACCACGGCCCCTGACGGCCAGATAAGGAGCTGTGTGGGATAAGCGGGTCTGCCTTTGATCCCTTTCAGGTCCTTATCGGGCTGATAGAGGCCTGTGGTGCGAGGTGTCAGCCTCACACTGCGCCCTGCCCAGGTGACACCTCTGATAGCGATGCGGCGCAGTACCGAGACCCGTGCTCGTCTCAGGGTTAGGCCTCGATGAGATTAAGGCCAGGAGATAGCTCCGTGGGTTAAAGCACCTGCTGCCACTAGGTCCGCATAGCCTTTTGTCTTTCCTAAACTGAAAAACAAGCGTGCCGGTGAATAGTTTATTACAAATGAGTTATGCCTCTGCCAGGGTCAACTGACACCGATAAAGGCAACCCCCCTAACCAGAAACTTTACGGTACCTCAAACAGTTAAAGGGACACCCAGCTAGCGGAGGCTCGGCCGGCTGGGCCAATCCCAGCGCGGCCCTGGCTGGAGGCACACGGCTGCTTCCTTCGGGCCGGATCTCGCTGCGGGCAGCATCTCCGGTCTCCCTCACAACACGGGAGACCGGCAAGGCAGGAAATGGCTTCCCCAAGGAAGGGGGAAGCGAAACCACGTCCTCCCGGCCCCGCCCACAACCAGGCGGCGGGCCGGACATCTTCTTCCGGTGTTTCTAATGCGAGGCACACGGCTGCTTCCTTCGGGCCGGATCTCGCTTCGGGCAGCATCTCCGGTCTCCCTCACAACACGGGAGACCGGCAAGGCAGGAAATGGCTTCCCCAAGGAAGGGGGAAGCGAAACCACGTCCTCCCGGCCCCGCCCACAACCAGGCGGCGGGCCGGACATCTTCTTCCGGTGTTTCTAATGCCGGACCAGATTCGGGGGCGTTCCCGGCTTTCGGCTGACGTCGCGTGACGTCGGCAAAAGCCAAAGAATCTCGGGAACGCCCCCGAATCTGGTCCGGCATTGACGGACAGGCCCCTCGTCCAATGGCTAGGCTCCATTTATGGAGCCAGCCAATGAATGACGAGGGCCGACCCAAGCCACACTACAGTTCTCATCAGGTTTTCGCCTGCGCGAAAAAGATGCGCAGAGCGCATCTTTTCGCCAGGCAAAACCTAAAAATTTGTATTGCGGATGTTGAACACCTTCAGCAAAAAAAGTGTATTGTCATCACACATCCGCATTCATGCATCAGGCATTTACTGCAGCCTCGTCTGATGTATATACCTTCATACAGTTCCAACACAGCTGACGCAAACTTTGGAAAGATAAATATATAAAAAAAAAAAAAAAATGTGCGTGCAAAAGCCTTTCCATAGAGCAGCGGTCTGGCAGTAAATTACAGCTGTAGACTCCTTTAAAAAACAGGCTGTGTGACACGGTCTCATGGGACTTTCTGGAGGCAGTCCTCTTACGAGCAGGTTTGGGGAGGTCGTTCTGCGGAATGGTCCAAATTCTTTACAATAACCCTATTTCTCAGGTCCGAGTAAACTTCATCTGTCTACCCCTTTTTAGGTTTTGCTTGGCAATGCGTACGAAGTACGCATGCGCTAGCAAAATCTAATGTAATTTCTCTGTGGGGTCGGGTATCCGCCCCCTCCTCGCCCCCTCCTCCCATTGGCTAGCTCCATAAATGGAGGCTAGCCATTGGGAGCCGGATCTGTCCGTCAAGGCCGGACCAGATTCGGGGGCGTTCCCGAGAATTTTTCCCTTTTGGCCACGTCATGCAGCGGTGGGCGGGGCTTTTTTTTGGGCTCGTCGAGGTTTGTTTAGGCCATTTTGCGGCCGACCGCCGGCCGAGGAAGTCCAGGTGAGTCTTCCCTTTCCTGTCCCCCCTCCCGCTGTTGGTTCGTTTCCCGCCCCCCCCCCCGGTTCTATTGCCCGGTTTGTCGTCGTCTTGCTTCCCTTTGCCTGGTTCTCGGTGGCCGGCTCCCGCCGTCTTTCTCCCTCTCTTCCTATAAGTGCTTCTTGGGCCCCAGCCCGCCTCAAGCCGCTATGTGCACTGCTACATGCCCTGCATGTTGTCTGCTCGGCGCCCGTGCCATCTCTGCCACTGTGCCCTGGTGCACGGACTCCCACACGGGAATTACCTGCGGCCCCGATACCCAGTGTGCCCGGCTCCCTCCCCGTGCAATGCACTGTGCCTGCTCTGTGCGCTGCCGTGCGTCCTCAGTGCCCCGAACCGCCTGTGCCTCCGATGCCCTCTCTGCGCCCTGAGGCTGCAGGCACGACTGGCCGGGGTTATAAGTGGCACAGACAAAGGGTGCCTTTTCACTACGAATTGCAGGTGAATGGTGGGTCACCGTCTCATGCAGATGTCTGCTCAACACTTCTTACACAGATGTAGGGGGTGGTGAGCTCCGCGCTATACAAGCGCTTGAAGCGGGCGTGCGTGTGTTGCACGAGTGTGCAGGCACCGGAGTCAGTGAACTGCTTGCAGCTGCACCAGTGTCGATGCAGAATGTGGTCCTTTAGGCGCTGGGAGCCCTCCACCTGTACCTCTTCAAATTACGTACCTGTTTGCAAGAGAGATGTGCTTTACACGACGCGCTTATCTTCCACTTTACTCCCTACCCATAGGGGGGGGTTTATGTGGCTTGTGTTCTGTACCAGCTATCCACGCATACGCTGACAGACATCTCGGGCAGGTTATTGCT
The DNA here is from genome assembly GCF_964261635.1 of Lissotriton helveticus. Classification (NCBI taxonomy): domain Eukaryota; kingdom Metazoa; phylum Chordata; class Amphibia; order Caudata; family Salamandridae; genus Lissotriton; species Lissotriton helveticus. The sequence continues at coordinate 204,407,456 of NC_136073.1, forward strand.
ATAGCGTCTGAGCGTCCACTGCCACTTCAAGGCGCTTAAATCCGTGTCTAGTCGCTCAGTGGTCTAATGCGTCCACAGCAGGGGCCTGTGTTCCCGTGGTCACAGGTTCAAATCCCGGCGGGTCCACTCAGCCTTTCATGTATCTGAGGTCGATAAAATGAGTACCATTGAGTTGGGTAACAAAACGCATCTGTTATTCAGCGCCAAGAGACGTATGGGTGAACGTGCTCAAATTCACGTTACCTTATGTTATGTTAAATGGCAGACGCCTTGTGAAAGAGGTGATTGCAGGCGCGTGCCCCCAGGTGTGTGTATACCGACCAGAACACCTGGTTCCTTTGCCTGGTTCTCGGTGGCCGGCTCCCGCCGCCTTTCTGGAGGAGGCGCAGTGCAGAGGACATTTTTATTTCAGAGAGTGTAGCTATCTCCCCCATCGGAGAGAACCACATATAATAAAACATCAACTTCCACCTGCGTTTCCTTCCCCGCTCCTACGACCTCCTGGTCGCCAATCGCGATATATGGCTTCGAACGAAAGGCGCTAGATTACGAGCCTCTTCCTACTTTGCGGTAGAAAATTAACAAGCGAAATTCGGAAAGGCGGCTCAACAGAAATAAATATTTGTGGTTCCGCAGCTCAGCGGGTGAATGCGGCTGTAAACAAATCCGTGTCTGATGTGAAGGGCACGAGGACAGAATGCAAGGAGGGCGGCTCCGCGTTTCACCGTTCTGTGGTTGATGAAAGGAGCGCCATGGGGGTCGGTGCTGTGTAAAATGAAGCGCCTGTTATTCGGAGCCGGTGTCTTGCACCAAGGGGGCCGAACCCTGGGTGTCTCTCTGGCTGGAAACAAGGGCAGATTCTGAGCCTGCCCGAGGTACTGTCCCATCCTCGGCGTCATTTGCACTGACATATATCCCCGTTGGCATTTTATTATCAGAGTACGGACTCACACACACCCTTTTATTTTTATGTCGAACCATTTTGCAGGTCAACATCTTCATATTATGAAGCCAGCATCCGGGGGTAGACGTCTACTACTTATATAACACGCCATTATTACATATATATCCGTTCAGTACATAAAGAAAGGAGCCCGACTCCAAAGCGGCCGCCCGGGATCACACTTGCTGGCGCGGAGGAGCCGTGACTCGATGTCTGTCCGCCGCCTTTGCTGACACCAGACACCAGCTCCATCAATCGTTGACACCAGACACCAGCTCCATCAATCGTCTACTGGCGACTTCCGCCCAAAATAGACAGACATGTTCAATGCCCCAGCGATGGAACCCTCCCCCCTCCCAGCGGGGGCTCATTAATATGGAAAACATCATGCACCAGAGACAAGCTTGAGGCGATGATGATAAAATCAGGAGCAATGGCCGGACGGATGCAAACATCACAAGGCAAGTGATGAAATGCGGAGGCGCGCGCCTGAGCGGGGGCAGATTGCGCCCCCACCCCTTCCTGCGCGTGGCAGCCGGGGCACACTGTTTGGGTACCCTGGGATGCAGGTCGCAAGCGCTTCAAACAACAAAGCGCATTTTTTGGAGACGCTGCAGCTATTTAGTTCCACGCACCCGCCTACAGTAAAGCACTACGTGATGTAAGTTTGATGTGAGGGTGGCGTATGAGACGGAGCGGCCAATACACTGCAGAGGACAAGAAAAGAGCATTTATGACCATTTCCCTGTTCAAGGAGAACATCTGGCTGCAAAGGTAACGAACAGCTGTGCAGCCTCGTGCAAAGCCCCGCACCCCCACCCCAGCCTGTCTCACTGTATCTCACGGGGAGCAGGGTGTGGGGCCGTCTTTCCTTCCAGTTCTCGATTCTTGTCTTTTTCCATCCACCCTTCCATTTTTCTTTCTCTCCGGTTTCTTTCAGTCCTCTTCCACCCGTGCATCCTTCTTTCCTTCTATTATTCTGTGCCTGTCTTCTCCCCTCCTTCCTTCCATCCATAACTAACCCATCCTTCCTTTTCCTCCATCCGCCCGTCTCTCCTCCCTTCTTTCCTTCCCTCCATCATCTGACCTGCTCCCCTTCCTTCTCCATATCCGTCCTTCTCACAGGCATCCATCACTTCTCTACCCAGCCATCCCTAGCTCCATCCACCCACCCCTCTCTGCGCCTATCCCTGCGTCCACCCTTCTCTCACCCACCCCTTCAATTTAAACTCTTTCCATTCAGACCCTGTCCGTCGATCCATCCTTCTCTCCAACGACCTACCCCTCTACCTCTTATCTTCCTCTCCATCCCTGCTTCACTCCATCCACCTACCTCTTATCCTCCTCTCCATCTATGCTTCCCATCATCCACCTACCTCTCTACCTCTTATCCTCCTCTCCATCCATGCTTCCCCCCCATCCACCTACCCCTATCTCATCCTCTCCATCCATGCTTCCCTCCGTCCATCTACCCCTCTGCCTCTCATCCTCCTCTCTGACCATGCGTCCCACCATCCACCTACCTCTCTCTCTTATCCTCCTCCCCATCCATGCTTCCCTCCATCCACCTACCCCTATCTCTTTCCTCCTCTCCATCCATGCTTCCCTCCGTCCACCTACCCCTACCTCTCTTTCTCCTCTCCGTCCATGCTTCCCTCCATCCACCTACCCCTCTACCTCTTATCCTCCTCTCCGTCCATGCTTCCCTCCATCCACTTACCCCCTACTTTTCATCCTCCTCTCCGTCCATGCTTCCATCCATCCACTTACCCCCTACTTTTCATCCCCCTCTCCTTCCATGCTTCCCTCCATCCACCTACCCCTATCTCATCCTCGACATCCATGCTTCCCTCCGTCCATCTACCCCTCTGCCTCTCATCCTCCTCTCCGACCATGCTTCCCACCATCCACCTACCTCTCTCTCTTATCCTCCTCCTCATCCATGCTTCCCTCCATCCACCTACACCTATCTCTTTCCTCCTCTCCATCCATGCTTCCCTCCGTCCACCTACCCCTACCTCTCTTTCTCCTCTCCGTCCATGCTTCCCTCCATCCACCTACCCCTCTACCTCTTATCCTCCTCTCCGTCCATGCTTTCCTCCATCCACCTACCCCTCTACCTCTTATCCTCCTCTGCGTTCATGCTTTTCTCCATCCACCTAACCCTATCTCTTTCCTCCTCTCCATCCATGCTTCCCTCCATCCATGCTTCCCTCCGTCCATCTACCCCTCTGCCTCTCATCCTCCTCTCCGACCATGCTTCCAACCATCCACCTACCTCTCTCTCTTATCCTCCTCCTCATCCATGCTTCCCTCCATCCACCTACACCTATCTCTTTCCTCCTCTCCATCCATGCTTCCCTCCGTCCACCTACCCCTACCTCTCTTTCTCCTCTCTGTCCATGCTTCCCTCCATCCACCTACCCCTCTACCTCTTATCCTCCTCTCCGTCCATGCTTTCCTCCATCCACCTACCCCTCTACCTCTTATCCTCCTCTCCGTTCATGCTTTTCTCCATCCACCTAACCCCTACCTCTCATCCTCTTCTCCGTCCATGCTTCCTTCCATCCACTTACCCCCTACTTCTCACCCCCCTCTCCTTCCATGCTTCCCTCCATCCACCTACCCCCTACCTCTCCGTCCTCGCTTCCCTCCATCCACCTACCTCTCTACCTCTTATCATCCTCTCCGTCCATGCTTCCCTCCACCACCTACCCACCTACCCTCAATCAATCAATCAATCATGCTTTTGTGTAGCTCGGCTACTCACCCGTGAGGGTTTCAAGGCGCTGACCCATCTACCTCTTATCCTTCTCTCCATCCACCCACACATCTATCGCGCATCCTTCTCTCATCCATCCCTTCAGTCTGTCCTCTTTCCATTCATCCGTCTATCGACCCCCTTTCTCTCCATCCACATGTGTATCTGTCACAACCTTAATGCTCACCTTCCACCCCCTCCCCCCCTCTCCCCTGTGCTCTCTTGTAGCTCTTCCCATAGCCCCATCATGCAGTTCTCTTCCACAGACCTGCCTCTCCGACTGAAGTCAAAGGAGCTGTAAGGTGTTTGTGTGTGTTTGCTCTCTGTGGGTGTTTGTGTGTGTCATTTGCGAGAGATAAAGCTAGTGGCATTGCTAATGACTGCCATTTATTTATGTTAAAAAAAAACATAAATAAAAATAATGTCGAGCAATGCCAATAGCTCAAACTTTAACAAAGGCAAAACCATTGCATTGTAAATGCTTGTTGAATTTACAGTGGCACCCACCAGGGCTGCCCCTCTCCCCTTTACTATTTGCCCTGGCTATTGAGCCACTAGAATGCCTCATACACTGGGATGCATAGATAAATGGCTGGAGTTGGGGGTGAGGACTTGAGGACAGTGTGGCAATATACGCAGATAATATTCTCCTTTTCGTTTCATATCCTCCTGCCACGGGCCCCTGCAGCTTGGAGATTCTTTGTCTCTATGGTGAGGCTTCTGGTCTCCACAATAACGCGGGTTAATTAGTCCTTGTCAGGCGCAGCCGTTACAGGTAAGAGCAATCATTGTAGACTGCACTAATCAACTGTAAGGGTCTCAAGGCGCTGAGGGATGGGTATCGGGGGGGGGGTGCAACTTCTGCTCGAACAGCCAGGTTTTGAGAAGTCTCCTGAAGGTCAGCAGGTCCTGGTTCTGGCGCAGCTGTGTGGGGAGGGTGTTCCATGTCTTGGCAGCAAGGTAGGAGAAGGATCTGCCACTGGTGAAGGTCCTGTGGATGCGTGGTGTAGAAGGTGAGACGTTTGTTGAGGTATGCCAGTCCGTCATTGTGGATTGCTTTGTGAGCATGGGTGAGGAGCTTGAAGGTGATCCTCTTGTTGACTGTGAGCCAGTGCAGGTCTTTCAGGTGGGCAGTGATGTGGGTGTGGCAGGGTAAGTCGAGGGTGAGGCATGCGGAGGCGTTCTGTATGCATTGGAGTCTTTTCGGGAGTATGGCCGTGGTTCCTGCGTAGAGGGCGTTGCAGATAGTCCAGTCTGCTGCTGACGAGGGCCTGGATGACCGTCCTTCTGGTTCCGGGGGAGGTTGCCAGGGGCTGTGGGGCAGCGCGGGGGCAGGGTGGGGGTAGGGCGTGGTGGGGGGAACTGACAGAAGACAGAATAGGGAAAATACAATAAAAAAAGAATGAAAACCACTTACCTTGAGCTCGCCGTATCGCCGACTCGGCGATGCAGCCAACGCAAGGAAAGTGGTTTTAATTTTTTATATTTCCCTATTCCGTCATCTGTCGACTTCCCCCTAGCCCGCCCTACCGCTCTTACCTGTACCGGCCACGCTTGGTCCTGGTAGAGGTTAAGGGCACTGCTGAGGGACATGGCTGGAGTCCAGACATTGCCCTATGGTGAAACACTTTTAAATACTTAGGGATTCACATATGTCACCTCCCAGACCTTACCTGGACCGTTAACTTTCTAAACCTGGCCCTGATTCTTGATAGAGACCTGTGCCACTGGAACAGCCTCCCACTCTGCCATGGGGCATAGTGCACTCTTCGAGATGATGTGCCTTCCCGGATATCTATATGTCCCCTCAAATTTCCCAAATCTCATATCAGAGGGGTGGTTCCGATTTCTGACTTCCAAACTCACTGCCTTCATTTGGGCTGGGAAAGGCCACAGGATGGCTTTACATTTGGCATGGAGTTCACTCTTTGATGGAGGTCTGGGATATCTATTTGTACTCCCTGCCAGCGCAATTAGTTGCTGTCAATGACTGGTTTACTGGAGGCTGGGATGAACCTGCCTGCTACCTGGTGTCATGTATTCCTATAGGTTCTGAATCGATCCCCCTATTCCTGACCCTATTCTAGTTAAACAAACCAACAAGTTAACTAGCAGTCAGCCCATGAGGCAGAAAACCCCCATGATGCAGATACCGTTATCTGACGCAGTCACACTACGGCACAGGAACGTGTTATCTGATTAGGTCATAACGCTTGCGATCTAATTAGACAAGCGATATTCCTCCAGCCCCTGATAAGGCATACGGAGTTCTCATAACAAATCAAACCTATGACAACCTGGGCAAAACCCTGCGGCCATTGTTTTGATTTCACCGAGAACTTCAGTTAAAGAATGTGCTAACGAGCAAGTCGTATGACATCCTTATTGACGTATCTATGTCCATCCTTACGTCAATCTCGGCACCTTAAAGGTATAAATATTACCGATCTTGCCCTATGCAAACACACGCGTGGTGACGAGACGGAGCAGCCATACTTGCCGAAGCCAAGAGCAGAGCAGACCCCGCTGGCAGCAGCCCCGCCTTCCTGACGCGCTGAGAGACGCGCTGCTTTCTCCTGCCGAGAATCCAGCACCGGCGTTTCTGGGTAGCCCTCGCAGGCAGCCTGGAATATCGAGACCAGAGAGAGAGATACCATTCCTCATTCATCCTAACTTCCAGGTACAGAACTGAATGACCCCTCACAGAGAATTCTTTAGTTATTTACTTGGCAAAAACCAACTTAACTTAAACTGTAACTTTCTATTCCCGCCCTCGTATTAGACTTAGGTCAGGTACACGGGGTAGGCGTATCTAGAAACACCAGTTGAGTACGTTTAGTCAAATGTATATGTGTATATAAATATATTTTATTCATTTAAAACATCTTATGGCTTAGAAACCATATCAATGTTTTTACAGTATTATTTTATACTATTGCTTTTAATGTATGCACTTTACTTAGCTATAAGTATTGCAATAATATCGATCCATTTCTCTTGTATGAGAAAAGAGACTGATCAATAAATAACACCTTTTTATTGAACACGCCCGTCTCTTCCTTTTCTCTACATTCTGATGAGACTAAGAATGCACGTACTGACTGAGTAAAATAAATTGCCTTTTGTTCACACGACTCTCGAGATATACTCTTGATTAGGGGAGAGCAAAGTTGTCATGTTCTATGGTTGTCAGAAACTAAATCCCTTCTTGTCTAATCAGGGGAGTTAATTCTTTCCTGAACATTCGAGAAAGTTTCTAGTGAACTCTGAGCTAAGCTGGCAAACCCAAAACTTTAAGTCTAGTATCGACAGTAGTAGACCTAGTTAACGTCTGGCCTAGGCCTTTACTGCTGTAGGTATTATTCCAATGCGCAGAGCCTATTGGGATGATAGGAACTACACTACATGGCGCCCAACGCGTTTGGAAAGGGCGATAAAACTAACGTAAGACATTTAGAGTAACTCAGTCGTGCTTTCTCACTCAGACCCCTTTTCCCAAATACTCCAAAGACGTCTGGAGTGGGTGAAAGGTTATATCCGCCAGACCTCGCAGGAGGGAACTCCTATGTAAGGTTCTTGGTATAGTCAACGTTGAAGGATAAACAGTTCCAAAAATATTGTGCATCTAATCTTTGTTTCCATAAGAAACCTGATCTGCAAACAAAAGAAATAACCTCAGGACAGTAAAATGTCAGACAATGAAGAAGAAAGAGAGGCAGTTAGATTAGCAGCTGAACTCGCAGCGGCTGATGCTGCAGCACTAGATGCGGACGGGGATATAATACTCATCCCGGTCATCAAAAGGAGATCTATAACCCTGAAACTTATAGAAAATGGACTGACACCTAGAGGTGGCACAGTCATATTCGTAATTGAGGCACACGAATATCGGCAGACAGAGGTATACTATTCATGGATACATTTTCCAGCAGTAAATGCTGTAACAAAGTACTTCCACTATTACAAAATAGAGGAACCTCCTAATGAGTACACTCCTTTCGAGGAGGTGGAAGTACCACTCAAATTTCAAGAGCATCTGCTCTTATTTGATGGCGCCCTAAAACATAACAATCACATCACCAGGCTCGGTCCTTTAGGTAGACCAGGAGCAACGTGGCCGGTCCTAGCCGGATACACACCACATCCAGACATCGATGGGATGTCTGCACCAAACCTTTTAACACAGCTAAAACAATTAATAAAAATTCATAGACAATTAGTTCAGTATGTGATGCGGACATCAACAATTCAGCCAGCGATTAAACTTCCACAGCTGACCCCTCACCAGGGGAACACAAATAAAATTACACCACAGAACATTCAATCCTGCCTAGGTAAAGTACCGGCTAAACGGGAACAAATACCATTCTGGTTGGCACAGAAAATTACCCAAATAGAGGCGGTGTTTCCTGACACCACCCCGCTAGAAAAGCACAGGATTCTGACTATCTGTCTTCCAATGGGAATCGCACCACACATTGAGGACTGTGACACTTGGGGTACAGTCTTTGCTTCCATCTACACAAAAATGCACGGTGTTCCATCCATTTCGGTAATACCAGATGTGCTAAAACAAATTCAAGATGAATATGGTCCTGAACCCGCTTTAACTCTTGGTATGAAATTACTAAAAGACTTCAAGCAGGTCTCGGCTATATTATTAGCCAACATAAAGGGAGGAGCAGCAAACGTGGCGATCCGCCAGAGGTTAAAAGAGACAGATATAGCAGACCAACCAGCTGAAATTGCCAGAATTATAGAAAAATCCTATGAGGAACTAGGTAGAGATAGTTTAGGTGGAATACCAGTAAAAGCACAACTGACTGAAAGTCCAAAAAAAATATTTTTTAATAATAATTCACCAAAAAAGAACTGGGATGGAAACAAACAATCCAATCCTAAAGAAAAGAAATTCCAGTCCAGAGGAAGGTTCCCTAGGCGAAGAGAAAAATCTCCGAACCAAAGACACAGGTCACCCCAGAGTGACCCCTCTGGGAAAAGATATAACCTTAGAAATAGGGATAATATAAAAAAGCCTGATAGATATCAAGACATTGATACCCGTCCCTCTCAATCTTTTCAGACTTCCTCGCAGAAATCGGAAAGAAGAGGACGATCAGAACAAAGAGAAGAGCACACCAAGTCCAAAGACAAGGAACCTGCTCAGTTAAAAAAGAAATTACAATTTCCAAAAAAGAAGGTAGCCAGTATCAAGGTAGTTAACAATGCCGAGAATACTGAGGACACAACTGAAAAACGGAGAGTGGGCTCAGACAATGCTAGACAGTGCAGCAGAAGTGAGCATAGCTCGCAAAGTCCTTATGAATCATCTGGAGACAGTGGACACGAATGAATATCTTCAAGTGGAAACTGCGGACACCAGAGTTAGCAAACCTCACAAGATATACGAGATAACATTACGTATAGAGGGAGATAAGACTAGGAAAATAAGGGGACTATTTTGGGATAACCTATCCGAGGGCTATGACATCCTTCTAGCTGAAAAAGACTGGCCACCAGAGTTTGTTAGGGAGTGCCCTCATGGCGAAGAAATAATTATGCCTGCCTTCTCGAATCATATCCCGATTCATAAAAAATACACACTTGCCAGAAAATGGGCAGTGGCTTTAGCTCCTGCCTTATATAAAAATCATGTAGGATGGGATGAGGACTCTCCTCCTCACAAAATCCAGTTAAAATCACAACCAACTGCACAAAGGCAGTACCCAATTAAGCAAGAAGCTAAAAAACAGGTAAATGAAATACTAGATCAGCTAGAATACCAGGGGGTGATTGAAACTTGCACCTCACAAATGAACAACCCTTTGTTTCCGGTCTCCAAACCAGACAATTCATATCATCTAGTTTTGGATTACCGACACCTTAACACATGTTGCAAAACTTTTGCAGTGCAAAACTCACACAGTGCTGCACTAATGAATAACATAGTGCGCAAAAAATACAAAACAACCTTGGACATCTCTAATGGATTCTTTTGTCAAAACATAGCACCAGAGAGCAGATATTTAACTGCATTCTCAATAAATGGCACTCAAAAACAATTCTGTCGGTTAGCCCAGGGGTACAAGAACAGCCCGGGGGTATTCTCAGCGAGAGTAACAGAATTACTACAACTATATGATGATGAAGCATTATCTTATGTCGATGACATCTACTTAACAGATGATGACTTGGAGACTCACTTGAAGAGAGTGAACACCATAATACTTGGGTTCGCAGCAGAGGGTTACAAATTCAACTTTAAAAAATCCAGAATTGCCCATCTGACTGTCCTATTCTTAGGATATGAGTTATCAAGTGAAGGCAAAAGCCTGGCTGACAATTTCCTAGAGAAATGTGCCGTACCCCATGCACCTAGAACACTAAAAAACTTACAGTCGATTCTAGGCTTAAATTTCGGAAGAACATACATTGCAAATTACGCAGAGAGGGTCAAACCCCTTTATGATCTGATAAAACCTGAATTTAAAAGATCCAATTGGACTCAAATACACACAGAAATGTTGAGATCCCTACAAACAGACATGCTAATTAAAACAAAATTAGAAACACGTGATAACACACGCAATCTTGTGATTCGAGTCATCCCAGGGAGATGCGGATTCACATACCTGACCTCTAATGAGGGAGAAAAGGTACCAATTGCATTCAAATCACACTTGTACACTAAGGCTGAAATGAAATTTAGCCCTACGGAAAAAATTCTAACTGCAACACAGACAGCTATAGCAAAAGAACGAGCCCTGGCACAAGGTAAACGAATAATAATCGTGACACCGATACCAGCCTTAGAGGCTGTAACAAAAGCAAGCATTCCGAATGCTAAAGCACTCCATCCAAGATGGATACAATGGGCTAACTCTCTTGCTGCAACAGACGTAGCATACGAATTTGATCCCAACTTAAAAACACAAGAATTTCTCCAATATGAATTTGAATGTCCTCTGCCGACCGAAATTCTGCCTCTAGAACAATACGGCTGTATAATATATACAGACGGATCAGCACAACCCGCAGTAGGGGGTAAACAAGCTTACAGTGCTGCGTGCGCGATTGTCAAAGGTCGCTGGCACGAAGGAAAATTTAAACCAACCCTCACTAAAACACAATCTCTAGGAGATTGTACAGCTCAGCGAGCTGAACTACTGGCGTTCAAGATGGCGCTTGAAAATACCGATCGAGAATTCCCCACACTCATAGTGTGCGATTCGTATTATTGCATTCAGTCTTATAATGAATACTTGCAGATCTAGCTTCAGAATGGCTTCAAGGATGCGAAAGGTGGCACAATCAAGCATAAAATGCTCTGGGAACAAGTAGTTCTATTACAAAAAGAACTACCAAAGACTCACGTGATACATACGCTGAGTCATCAACGTGATGGCGTTCACGTTGCAGGGAATTCATTGGCTGATGAGGCCGCGAAGGCAGCTGTACAAACGGCTTCCGTAGCTGCCGTCACCCGGTCAAAAACAAAAATAGACAGCGAAATATTACAAGCTGTCAGCGCTTCAGAAAAGGATTCGATAGAACCACTCCCTAAAGGCTTTCCAGTAAAATACTCATACATAACTGATGCAAACAATGTTCCTTTTGCTCGAATCCCTGGAGTGGGGGATAGGGCAATTCCAAACATGGAACATAGGTTAGGACTAATGATAGCGGCACACGAAGGGCTTGCTTCTATACATGCTGGCGTCTCAGCCACAGTATCATTATTAAAACAGAGATACTGGTGGCCACAAATGAGAAGACAAACAAGGAACTATGTTCTAGAATGTGAAATATGTCAAAAAATGAAAGTATCAACGGTGAGACGTCCAGCGCAGACGCCCCTTCTAATCTCGGATAAACCATTAGCATGTGTTTATCTAGACCACTGCGGTCCCTTACAAAGGGATGGTAACTATAAATATATCTTGGTCGCAGTGGATTCATGCACGAGATTCATATGGATGTGGCCCCAGCGAACGGCTGACGCCAGAACTGTTATAAAAGATTTGCGAGTCTTTATCGGCACATACGCAATTGGCATGCTGCATTCGGACAATGGTCCCGCTTTTAGCTCTAGAGCTTATAAGGAGGCCATGGTCGGAATGGGCGTGAATTTGCGGTACTCTTGTCCATTTCACCCTGAGGGGAACGGAATTGTTGAAAGAAAAAACCGTGACATAAAGCAATCTATAACGGCAAAGGTATTAGGTACGGGAGCTGGGTGGGTCAAACATCTAATAAGTGTCCAACGTAGTCTCAATAACTTGCCAAGAAATTCTCTGAAGGGATTCAGTCCGTACGAATTATTATTCGGAACTAGGATGATTATCTCTGACCTTGACAGTCAGACTTCAGTGGTGAAAGAAAAAAGCTTTGATATCAAAGACCGTTTGGCTATTTTTGCAGGACTTAAACAAAACAAGAAAAGACCTGAGCAACATAAAGTTGAAACAACAGCCAACAACCACTGAAGAACCACCACCTGTCCCAGCAAGACCTGTCTGGATTCCTAAAGTCGGGGATCTAGTCAGGGAGAAGATCGCGGTAAAGAAGGAATTTGGGCCTTCTTACAGAAAAGCAGTTCCTGTCTTGTCTGTCAACGGGACAAGATCAGTTGTGCTACCGCCACTTGCTGGAAAAAAGGAGAACCGAGTTGTATCCATCGACCTGGTAAAACCACAACATGTGGCCGATAACAAACAGTAGGCCAAGTGGACTCCCAATAAGTAGCAGAACACCAAGGTTTGCTACCAGTACAGAGGTTCTTACGAAGAGGCTCATCACATTCGAAACGCCTACAGAAGAACAACAAGGACTATGCAGCAATGCAATAGAACTCAGACCTCTGAAAACCCAAATAAAAACATTTAGCAGAGACACACCAATCTACAATGAAGTACCAAGTGAAAATGCAAGAAACAAAAATGCTGAACCAATTGGAACAATTGACAGAACTGCATCCGGCTACTTCATAAACTTCGATGATTCCTCTGAAGGCTTCAGTGAATCAAAGACACAGCCATCATCAAAAACCTTTAAAGATAAAGCTAAAGAACTTTTGAAACAACTGAAAGAAACATATCTGATTTCTCCATGGATTGAATTTTGGGTGGGTTTTGGTGCATTTATCCTCATACTTTGGCTCATCATGGTACTTACTTTGGGACGCTTCATTGAGGGAAAATATGCTAAAATGGACACAGCAAGTCAGAAAATCAACTTGATCCTCAAACCACACACATCTTCACACGTCGAGAAAAGAGAACTTTCTTCAGCCAACTTCACAGCCAATCCGATACCTGGTGGGGTAGCCTGGGACAACACTGACTATGAAATTTATGGTCCGGTCGAGATCCTGAAATATCCACACCAAATTAAGATCTCCTTGAGTGACTTTGTAAAACCAAGCTCATTTGCTGATGATTGGGACTTCGAAAGCATTAATAATATGATGTCTGACTTAGTAATGTCTGCTAAATTTACCAAACATGATTATTTGCAGGGTTCTACCAATTATGATAGTATGTACTGTTATAACCACTATGGTAACCATTTTTTACATAGATCTGCACAACCTAGAAATGTTTTAAATTATAATCAATGGGAACATTGTGCAACACCTCCAAAAGGGAGCTCAAGAACCGTTTACGACAAATATTCATATTTTTCAGGTTTTAACACAAGTAATGCTGAAGCATTTTATTTTAAATTGTCAAACAAGACAGGGACCAAGACCATGATAACCAACACAAAATTGTTATATTCAGACTCATTTTTTGGAAAAATGAATACCTTTGGATTTGATTATTGGGACAAAAATGTTGAATTGAAAAGTGTTTGGGGTACAAAAGAATGGCAAGTACAGGGTATAGAAGCTTTGTTTAGAGCCTGCATGACCCCAGAACAAATGATATTTTTAAATGACACTGTTCAACAGACCACCTGTCTTGGCTTAGCCAAAATCAAAGATTTAAATAAACCGTCTATTCCAAAGCCAACAATGTTTAGCAATAACTCTGATACAGATGAAGAGATAGACGTAAACCATATATTAAACCAAAACAGAACACATCCTGATTGGAAACAGTGGTTGATCTGGCCCACAGATACTAATAACTGTCAAGATGATTCCTGAACAAAACGCAGGGGTTCAAAATGACCAGGCCAGACCCTAGATATCCCCAAAGACATCACCCAGGGATAATAACCACCTACAGTGTGGGTAAATTATGCCTTCAATGGCTACAAACTTCCACACTGGCAGAAATTAAGCAACACCTAACTTTACTTACTGATGGTGCTGACTTGCGTGATTTCACTATGGGACCACGCAAACAGCGTCAAAAGCGTTTCATAGCAGCCTCTGTATATGCAGCATACAATGAGGCCTGGAAGGTTACTCAAATTGAAACAGCAGAGAGAATACGGGAAATTGACCGTATTAATTTGGAAAAATCACTTTCTGTAGTGGACAATGGGTTAATGACTCTGTCCTCCAGAATTTTTTCTTTGGACAGCATTGTGTCTTCAGCAATCGACATATTGTCGCAAGACTTACTGTTATTACAACACGGCCAGTCACAATTGCGCTCTATTGTACAGCTTGGCTGGACGTTACAAAATCTACGTTCAGGCTATGTGCCTTGGCGTTTAATCAACACAACGTCACTATTCCAAATCTTTAACCTTACTGATAGACAAATCAGTATGGCGCAAAGGGGTGCTGATTATACAATCTTGAGCATTGAAAAACTAGAAAGATTACCAGTGACAATGTCAGAACGACCTGTCAGTGAATGGATAATACATGGGATAATAAATATTCCAATCTCAACCTTCAGGTTTCAATACTGCCAAAAATATATACAGGCTGGCATGTACGAGAAATTGGGAAAGGGGTACCTTAAAACAACATGGAACCTACCCTATTCACATGCATGTGTCAGTAATAAAGGACAGAAAGTGTTTCTTAGTGGCAACAATCGTGCGATGTCACTAAGTGGCACACTTCTGTGTAACGGAATTAGTTTGCATGGAGCCTGTGAAGGGAATTCATACAACCTTTCATGTCACCAGCAAGGCGCACCTGCAACAGAAATAGAACCATTCTTTCAAAGACTCTATAATGGGAGTTACATTCTTATTGTAGACCGCAGATGCTGTAGTCTTATGCCCGGGACTCCTTATCTAGTAACTACGACTGCGAAGGTCAAGTGCTGTGGACGCTCATTGTTCCCCAGCTCCTTCCCAGACAGGGAGGCAAGGGCATGGCCCGATTTGAAAATTACTTCTATTCGAATAGATACTTTAAGCAGAATGAAAACAGTGCTTCTTCAGACGCCTACCAGGCTCTCGTCATCAAAAGAAACGTATGATCTACAAGTCGCAAGGACGACTGCAGAGATACATACATTATTATCAACTAATTCCCCCGTACATTTCGCGGAAATCCTGAATGAAATCTTATATATTTCTGATACCAATGGGGTCTCAAAGGTATTTAAGACAGTATTTTCGATGGCATTAACACCATTCAAAGCCATACTGGGTATTTTTCCAGATTTCGTCCATTCGATTTTTGGCGGACTTCCCCTGATCTTGGGACTAATTGCAGGAATCCTATTCTTAGTCCTTATTTTTCGTTATGGCAACCCATGTCACAGACAAAACTCTTGCGACAAGGGAAGAAACAATCCTAGCCATTGGATACCGGGACCGGATATCAAAAATCCTGGGACTCTCCCGGCTTAGAGACCTGAACATGACTTGGTTTCTATCATTTCGACCAATGTGGCAAAGATGTGTTTTACCTGTATTAAGGTGTCTGCTATGCGGAGAAGAATGCGTGTTAGACACCTGTCTGACGCTACAATCGGATGCGCCGATGGATGCAGAAACATTGTTGAGCCCGATCAAGGTTCATGCTTTGTGCTGCCCTCAAAGGCTACCAATCCTGATGACGGCATTCGTGGAAGCTTCACCACTGCGATTGATGGGTAGTGAAGTTCAAGATGAAAGCAGCATCGAACAGGTACGACCTTCTGTCAGCAATGCGAATCAGAATGTCAATGGAGACAATCATGCACAAGAATGCATGATTACACCTATTTCCGAGTTAGTGGAACTTTCCCAGGAAGCTGTTGACAGTTTTTTCGAAAGCCTAAATGATATGATGTTCTCACCCGAACAGAAATAGAGACTTTTGAGCAAGCTCGCACACGGCGTTCCCTGAATTCGGCCTTCAACTTTAAATAATAAAGTCACATGAACTATTTTTCACTCCAGTTCACGGACAGCAACTC
The DNA here is from genome assembly GCF_964261635.1 of Lissotriton helveticus. Taxonomy (NCBI): domain Eukaryota; kingdom Metazoa; phylum Chordata; class Amphibia; order Caudata; family Salamandridae; genus Lissotriton; species Lissotriton helveticus. Next base: position 204,423,477 of record NC_136073.1, read on the forward strand.
TTTCAGAAGCCCCAATTGATTTTTTCGGTTTTTCGGGACACTTATCTTCTGCTTAAAGTAAGAAACTATTCCTAAAGAACTAAGATTTCTATTTTTAGATACTTTATAGACTTTAGCTGCCCGCTGGTATGTTCACAAATATTTTATTCTGTGATGGAATGGTCTCGAAACTTTTTTCTGTATTTAAGAAACCATTTCATGTGTAATTCTCATATACCAAATAAGCAATAATGTATACAAATGCGTGATTACTTTAGCATTATTCCATAGCTTGAGTGCATACAATATATGTCTGCAAATTTTCCGTATATTTGAAGAATTTCAAAATGCATTTATGTATTTTGGGGTGGTAAGGTATACACACTACTCTATAGTATGTTGTACTATGTTATACTATGCCTAGATTAGTAAATATGTCCATAGTTAGCGTGGAGTGGGTGTCATGTATTCCTATAGGTTCTGAATCGATCCCCCTATTCCTGACCCTATTCTAGTTAAACAAACCAACAAGTTAACTAGCAGTCAGCCCATGAGGCAGAAAACCCCCATGATGCAGATACCGTTATCTGACGCAGTCACACTACGGCACAGGAACGTGTTATCTGATTAGGTCATAACGCTTGCGATCTAATTAGACAAGCGATATTCCTCCAGCCCCTGATAAGGCATACGGAGTTCTCATAACAAATCAAACCTATGACAACCTGGGCAAAACCCTGCGGCCATTGTTTTGATTTCACCGAGAACTTCAGTTAAAGAATGTGCTAACGAGCAAGTCGTATGACATCCTTATTGACGTATCTATGTCCATCCTTACGTCAATCTCGGCACCTTAAAGGTATAAATATTACCGATCTTGCCCTATGCAAACACACGCGTGGTGACGAGACGGAGCAGCCATACTTGCCGAAGCCAAGAGCAGAGCAGACCCCGCTGGCAGCAGCCCCGCCTTCCTGACGCGCTGAGAGACGCGCTGCTTTCTCCTGCCGAGAATCCAGCACCGGCGTTTCTGGGTAGCCCTCGCAGGCAGCCTGGAATATCGAGACCAGAGAGAGAGATACCATTCCTCATTCATCCTAACTTCCAGGTACAGAACTGAATGACCCCTCACAGAGAATTCTTTAGTTATTTACTTGGCAAAAACCAACTTAACTTAAACTGTAACTTTCTATTCCCGCCCTCGTATTAGACTTAGGTCAGGTACACGGGGTAGGCGTATCTAGAAACACTAGTTGAGTACGTTTAGTCAAATGTATATGTGTATATAAATATATTTTATTCATTTAAAACATCTTATGGCTTAGAAACCATATCAATGTTTTTACAGTATTATTTTATACTATTGCTTTTAATGTATGCACTTTACTTAGCTATAAGTATTGCAATAATATCGATCCATTTCTCTTGTATGAGAAAAGAGACTGATCAATAAATAACACCTTTTTATTGAACACGCCCGTCTCTTCCTTTTCTCTACATTCTGATGAGACTAAGAATGCACGTACTGACTGAGTAAAATAAATTGCCTTTTGTTCACACGACTCTCGAGATATACTCTTGATTAGGGGAGAGCAAAGTTGTCATGTTCTATGGTTGTCAGAAACTAAATCCCTTCTTGTCTAATCAGGGGAGTTAATTCTTTCCTGAACATTCGAGAAAGTTTCTAGTGAACTCTGAGCTAAGCTGGCAAACCCAAAACTTTAAGTCTAGTATCGACAGTAGTAGACCTAGTTAACGTCTGGCCTAGGACTTTACTGCTGTAGGTATTATTCCAATGCGCAGAGCCTATTGGGATGATAGGAACTACACTACACTGGAACTTCATTTGCTGGGGTTCTAGGGGCACCTTTGCCAACGGTATGGAGGGCACCCACCCTCATGCACCCGAGTGATGACACACTGTTGGAGAGTGGCATTGCGCTTTAAACAATGGGGCCGTCGGCTGACTGAACTGAACCCCCCCCAGCCCCCCCCCCCCATGGCAGGGTACGAGGTTTGAACAGCTCTCGAGGTTAGAGGGCTTTCATAAGTGGTACCACATAGGAATCACATAACTGGGAGATATGTATATGGGTGCCTGCTGTCCTCCCAGGACTTAAATCTCACTATGCCTTGCAGAGTTCTTTCACTTCCTCCAACTTAGACATGCTCTGAAGTCCCATATCGCCCGCACACTCAGCTCCCTGAATACAGCCCGCTCGAGGCCAAACTCTTGATGGGGTGCCTTGGGCAAGGGTGATCTCTCGTTTCTACTGTTCCCTGATTATCAACGCTCTAGACAGCTTTACTCCCTTACGGCGGAAGTGGGAGGGATGGGTGGATGAGCTTGATGACGATGACTAGAGGGAGGTGTGCATGGCATCCAGGGAGTTAGCAATTGTTACACGCTTGCATATGAAACAGGTGAACTATCTACACATGACCTGCCTATCCGCTTGTCACATACAACGGATGTTCCTGGCCAGCCAAGTTACGTGTGCATGCTGTACACGCCCTGCCACTGATATTTTCCACATGGCCTGGGATTGTCCGGTGCTTATATCCTTGTGGAGGGGGTGGAATGGGAGCTCATGGAGGCACTGGGGTATCCAATTGATTTGTGTCCCCAAGCTGCATTGCTGGGACTTGTGGAGGAATTGGGAGGTCCGTGATCTGAATGACTCCTTGTGGGTGTGGCCTGTCTTGTTGCCAAGCGAGATGTGTCCCGCCTGTGGAAGCAACCTTCATCCCCCACCCCTCGCTGCAGCTGTGGTGAACAGGAGTCAACTACTGCACACAGCAGGAAAGAATGATCTATGAGGCACGGAGGTGCCCCCAGAAACATGACATAGTGTGGGGTAAGTGGTGGTCCTATCATGATTTGTCCTCATGAACAGATTGATTTTTGGTGGGTAGTTTTTAGGTTGAGCCTAGGCAGCACATGCCCTGCTCTGTGAGCCATACTATATTGGAGTATGTACTTTAGGCCCCATCCACTCTCCACAAATATTTGTCATTGGCTTGTGTCATTGCCCTTCGTAAATGCTGGCTTCTGATTCGGCTTGTTAGTCCCTCCTTAGTACCGCCTTGTCTTCTTTTGTAACCTTCCATGAGGACTGGCCCTTTTTCTTCTGTTGTTACACAATACGTCTTCTTTAGTCTATAAGCACTATTTTCTTGAATGAATGAATTTCTCTTACTGCAGGAGGGCAAAGGGTCTCTCATGTGGTTGTGACCACTGAATTGTTTAACTAGCAGCAAACAGTGAGCTCTTCAGGGGCCATGGGCGATAGAAGGGGGCAACTCAGCGATGCCTTTAGGGAGGTCAAAGGTGCGTGATGTAAATTCCGCTCAATCTGGCATGTTTATTTTTTTAACAAACATCTATGTTAAACATGAATATTCTTTAGGTTTTATCCTCCGCTCACTTGCTAAAAACAATGGGCCTTATTTATGAGGCCTTGTGTCAGTGTTGCGCTTCTGATGGGTCACTTTTTGTGACGCATCTGCGGCGTAAAACATGCCTCCTGTTGCGCACTATTTACAAAGTGACACATCTAAGCAGATGCGTCACTTTGTAAACCCCTGCGCTACATTATACCTGGAGCTTTTTTTAGTAGGTCCAGCACATGCACTCCCTAACAACACTTGTTTAAGTATACAGGTGTGCAGTTCCTAAGGACAGATAGTGATAGTCAGGTCTGTGGAATAACCTCACAATGGAGGGAGTGCCCTCACAAACCCGGAGAGGTATCAAGCTACATCATTTGGGCGTGCTACTTGTCAGGCCGGTGCTGCAATGCCTGACGGCACCCACGAAGGGGCTCTTTAGCGGAGTTCTTTTGGATAAAACTGTAAGGTGAGTGAGGGTATGTGGGCTGTGGTGAGTAGCGTAGTAGACTGATAGAATTGTTTTAAAATCGTTTTAGAGAAGCCCTGTTTACTAAACTTTTATTTGTGAGGCTCGCTAACCTAAAAGTAAAAACAGTGTAGCCCTAATCGAGATTATGGTCCTATAGAGCATGCAAGCTATAAATCTTGGTCAATATGTTTCTTGCCATATTCAGCCCCTATGGGGTCTATCGGCAGTTCATCAGGACCAATTAGAGAAAACTTTTTAAATTGTCTTAAACTACTGAAAGACTGGTGCTTCCAATTTAACTGACGGATCAAGTCACCAGCCGTGCTGAGTCGTACAATGTTTGCTTTTACCTTGTATCGTTGTGAGACCTGCAAAAAAGCAACAGCGTGGAGAAAGGGAAAATGGCATTGAAATAAAATAAAATACATGACACTGAAGAAATCTTCGGACACACAAACAGAATTACGTGCTTTTTAAAACCGCATTGACAGCTGGTGGATTGTGCTCAAGTTACTCATCCATGTGTTCTTTTCTTAATTAAGTATTTTTGCATTTTAGCTGCAGTGTGGTTGACTACAGTCATGCGTATAGCCCGAGTTATGTGGCTATTTTATGCATGTGGCCATTGCACTCGATTTTGAGTTTGTTACAATAAATAAAATAGACAGGCAAGGAAATACAAGAACACAAACATATCTTATCATCAGTGCCTGATCATCTTCAAATTTAAATCGGGTGATTTCAGATTGCGGAACCATTTGTGTGAGTAAAGCAGTGTTTTGTCCTCATGGAATATGTATTAAGCACTCACCCCACATTGGTTAGGTTTAAGGCTGACGGGAATGCAACCAGAGCGCATTGCTCACTCACGACCTGTGTGTAGAAAAGAGTAAGCGATGGCAGGTTGTGGCTAAAAATAAACAAATTCTTTCCTGTGAGGTTTTGCATATGAGTTACGCGTAGGGTGACCGGGCGTCCCCGTTTTACCATGACGGTCCCCGTTTTTAACCAGCTGTCCCAGCAAATGTCAAGAAATTTAGCACATGTCTCGGTTTTTAGAGAGGGTCGACTGAAAACGGTGGTAGGTGGTTTTTTTTGTTTTACAAAGCAGGGAAAGTTAGCAGTTGTTTCAAGAAAGCAATTTAATTAACAGGCAAGCTACTGGGTTTAAAAATTACATTTTATGTATGTTCTTACTGCCTGTTCTGTAATTCTCTGCTGAGGAGCGCTCTCATCGCTTAAGGTGAAATTGTAGTCTTTCTTCTATTTCTGTGAAATGTCCCGGATTTTTTGCTTTAACCCCTTCGCTGCGGCGGCAATTCTGCCACAGCGCTAAGGGGGTGAGGGGACATCACGGCGCTCGCGTACTCGTGACGTAACCGCTCCGTCACGAGTCGTGGTTGCGCTGTGCTTATGACGGAGCGGTTCCGTCACGGCCCCGCCCGCCCGCTCTTAAGAACGCTCAGCATAGGCGCGGAATCACTGCCGCACAGGCGCTCCGAGCGGGCCGTGACGGAACCGCTCCGTCATCAGCACAGCGCGGCCGTGTCTGATGATGGAGCGGTTCCGTCACCAGCAGGGGAGGGGTTAAAATTCTAGTAACCCTAGTTATGCGTCTACTACTCACTGAACGGTGGTGTGGTGATTGGCCCTTCACCTACCCTGGCTTTGTCTCCCGTACTGAGAATTGCCGGAGGTAGGCTAATTATACGCATTTCCTGTCTGAGGTTATTTTTAGGAAAGACTAGAGCGTTAACTCGGGTGGCCATATTGGAAAGGTCACGCGTCGCGATTATACATGGGGCAGTGTCAGGTTACTTCTGAGTGATGTACCTAGTTGCTCGATGTACATGTGTATTTGATATTAAGGCTGGTGGTTGTGCGTCCCCCTTTTCAATTGATGGTAAACCACAATTCTGGTGTGTGGGCAACATATACAATATGTCTGGATTGGTGTATGTATTACTGTAGGATGGAGCTGCAAAGAAAAGGGGCCCCTGGTACTAATGTGAAGTTCACCTAGACAGAGAAATACATAATGTAAATAATCTAGGGCAACTTCAAAATATAAAATTCTCAGAACATATCAGAATAAACAATAGTGCCACTAGTAATTAGAAAAATACAAAAGTAATTTATTCTGATTTCATGATTATTGTAATAAATATAAAACACATAATAAATCTAGTCCTACAGAGACCGACATTTGTACAACATTCTAACTACACTCATTCATCACACATTCATACAGCACTCTATTGATCATATTGATATACATGATCTTTTTTAAAAGTAATACGGATCACAATTTAAATCACTAATGATATAGCGAAGCATTTCAGTGAACACATGATTATTAGGGTGGTTTCCAATATAGCTCTACGCGCGTTTCGGCAGACCACTGCCTTCATCAGTTCCACCGCCGAATGTTGTGCTCAAAGCATTGAAAAATATCCACAGAGGAAAATGTAGAATAATAAATATGTTGTTTTCCAAAGTCACACTCTGCTTAACACGATCTAAAGCCAGCAATAATCAATTTGCGTCTTAAAACGTCACATGAAGATAAAATATTTGTTGTCTGCTGCAAACCTTCAGATATTGGCAGACACAAGGTGAAAGATCATCTCTTATCACTTCTAAAGCTTTAAGCTGGCTGAAGATGATCCTAGCAGGATGGATAAGTTGCCAATCCAATACAACTCACAGCAAGTACTGAATACGTTTTGTATAAACAAGTCATGCGGGCAGCTCTTTCCTTGATATGTGTTCCACCGACCGTGTCGCCAAGATTTTCGGACCCAATGAACCGCTGAGGTCACTCGTCGCGATTTTACATGGAGCAGTGCCAGGTTACTTCTGAGTGATGTGCTAAATCTGGTGAAGTACCTAGTTGCTCGATGTACATGTGTATTTGATATTAAGGCTGGTGGTTGTGCGTCCCCCTTTACAATTAATGGTAAACCACAATTCTGGTGTGTGGTATGTCTGGATTGGTATATGCATTACTGTAGGATGGAGCCCATGTAGGGATTCTATTGGAAACATGACCGGCGTTCAGTGAGGATCTTAATTTATAACAGTATATATTGTGTACTTCGAGCTCCCAGCCGGGAGGGGTTGAAAGGATTGCAGGACACTATTGAGGTTGACTTCCATGGTGTCCTAAGGTCATAGTAAACTGTTGACCATTTAGCTCCATCCAAGTGATATCATTGTTTAATCCTGTAATATGGGACGAGAGCCTAAAGATACAGTTTTGCTCCTTTCTGAAAAGGGCTTCCTTTTGCCCAGACGTGGGTCCCAGGCACTCCACACCACTTGGAGTCAAGCTAGCCGGGCTGAAGAGAGGTGTTACCTCGAAACCGGTCCGGTCCTCGGATGCTTGATTCCGGTCTGGGAAAGATATGGCTGTTGTAGTTCGGACTGGACTGTTCCCATGGGGCAACAGGGTCAGAGCTGATTTGCATAAAGCCATTATCTGACCCAGGGTGGTGTGGAGTGCAAAAAAACGATGGATTTGGGCCCAGATCTTTTGACTGGGGGAGTGTGTGACATTGATCCACATTCAGTCCATCACTTGTTGTTTTTTGCAATTGCCGCCCTAAGTGCGCTGGGGATGCCCAGACGTGGGTCCCAGGCACTCCACACCACTTGGAGTCAAGCTAGCCGGGCTGAAGAGAGGTGTTACCTCGAAACCGGTCCGGTCCTCGGATGCTTGATTCCGGTCTGGGAAAGATATGGCTGTTGTAGTTCGGACTGGACTGTTCCCATGGGGCAACAGGGTCAGAGCTGATTTGCATAAAGCCATTATCTGACCCAGGGTGGTGTGGAGTGCAAAAAAACGATGGATTTGGGCCCAGATCTTTTGACTGGGGGAGTGTGTGACATTGATCCACATTCAGTCCATCACTTGTTGTTTTTTGCAATTGCCGCCCTAAGTGCGCTGGGGATGCCCAGACGTGGGTCCCAGGCACTCCACACCACTTGGAGTCAAGCTAGCCGGGCTGAAGAGAGGTGTTACCTCGAAACCGGTCCGGTCCTCGGATGCTTGATTCCGGTCTGGGAAAGATATGGCTGTTGTAGTTCGGACTGGACTGTTCCCATGGGGCAACAGGGTCAGAGCTGATTTGCATAAAGCCATTATCTGACCCAGGGTGGTGTGGAGTGCAAAAAAACGATGGATTTGGGCCCAGATCTTTTGACTGGGGGAGTGTGTGACATTGATCCACATTCAGTCCATCACTTGTTGTTTTTTGCAATTGCCGCCCTAAGTGCGCTGGGGATGCCCAGACGTGGGTCCCAGGCACTCCACACCACTTGGAGTCAAGCTAGCCGGGCTGAAGAGAGGTGTTACCTCGAAACCGGTCCGGTCCTCGGATGCTTGATTCCGGTCTGGGAAAGATATGGCTGTTGTAGTTCGGACTGGACTGTTCCCATGGGGCAACAGGGTCAGAGCTGATTTGCATAAAGCCATTATCTGACCCAGGGTGGTGTGGAGTGCAAAAAAACGATGGATTTGGGCCCAGATCTTTTGACTGGGGGAGTGTGTGACATTGATCCACATTCAGTCCATCACTTGTTGTTTTTTGCCTTTCTGAAAAGGGCTTCCTTTTGTATTTGTTGGTGGGACTCAAGGATGGTCCAATGTAGATCAGTTACTGTGTGTCCCATTGTTGTGTGATGGGCACACATTGTTGTGTTAGTCTTTTTGCACCTGATGTTGCTTTGGGGCTCTGTTATTATGATCTTAATGGCTTGTGTAATCATGCCTTCATACTTAAGTTGGCAAGGAAAGCTAATGAGATAAACACAGTTGTGTGTGTTGCAGTTAGTGTGTTTATGCTGTTCCATATTCGTGTTTCTGTTAGTACTACAGATTTTATTGCAGTAGTCATTGGGCAATTAGTACACTGGCCAGAAGGTTAGTGTCCTACTATAGGGGATAGGTCCCACAGTGGTTTTTGTTGGAGGGTCCCCTTTCTTTTGTGTCTTGTATTTACCAACATATCTTTGAAGTTAGCTGGTCTTTGAATGGCAATTCTCAGAGGGCTAAATGTTAGTTTGTCCATTTGTAGAATTTCCCAGTGCTTTTTTACTCCCCTTTTGATCAAATTGGAATCCGGGGTGTAGGTGGTGACACAAGTCAGATCATTGGGCTCTTTTTTGTGATGTCCTAATATTCCTTAAGGGGTAATCGCGTCTGACTAGGTGTTCTACTAAATCATTGGATTGGCTGGCAAATTCACTTAGGCTACTGCAATTACGTCGGATGCACAAAAACTGGCCATAGGGTAGGTTCTGCCAGAGTGCTTTTGTATGGTAACTGCTGTACTGTAAGGGACTGTGACTGTCGGTTGGTTTTTTAAAGGTTTTTGTATGCATTTTGTCAGATGACAGCCTAACCATTAGGTTCAGAAATTGTAGCTCTTTGTCTGAGGTATTAGCAGTGAATTTTAGATAGGGGTTGAAATAATTTACCCAATCAACAAATTGGAGAACCTTCTCTTTTATTCTCTTCCAGAAAATTAGAATGTCATCGATGTATCGACACCCTAAAGTTATATTTTCCTTGTAGGGGTGGGTGTTTGATAGAATATGCATAGCCTCAAAATCTGACATGTACAGGCATGCCAGACTAGGCACAGAGGTACTGCCCATTGAGGTCCCCTATATCTATTGGAAGAGGCGGTCTTCAAATTGGAAGAAAGTTTCAGTGAGAGCTGTAGCTGCACATTCCATTATGAAGCTCACAGGGGTTGGAGACAGCCAGTGCCTTGATCTTAAAATTTCTTCTATTATTTCCATAGTCGCTTGTTGGAGGATATTTCTATACAACGCCTCTACATCACGGGTGACGATGCAATCCATTTGGAGGCCCTCAGTGTTGTTTGTTTAAATGAGATTCAGAACATCTCTTGTGTCTTTTATAAAAAGGGAGTTTATTTTACCAGGGGTTTGAGAAAATGATCACAGAATTTGGAAAGAGGTTCCAGGAGGAATCCTATCCCGGACACTAATGGCCTCCCTGGTGGTGGTCGAGCCTCTTTATGTATTTTCGGAAGGATGCAGAAAAAGGGTAGCCTAGAGTTTTCATTATCGAGGAAATATGAATTGTGTTTAGTGATCCATCCCTGGTTCAATGCTTCTGTAAATGTGTTCTTGATGTGTGTTTTTAGGCGGTGAGTAGGGTCCTCCAGTAATGGTTTGTAGTACCGAGTGTCTTGTAGTTGGCGAAGACACTCGTTCCTATAGTCAGTTGTTGACATGACTACTATCGCTTTGTCAACCTCTTTGATTACGATTGAGGTGTCATTGGCCAAAGTACTAATAGCCTCATTCTCTAGCTTGGAGACATTTTGAAAGGCTCTGCAGGTCTTATTGCTGTTTACTTCTTTTAGTACAGCTTTCTTGAAAGTAAGAACCTCTGTTGGTACCATACTGGAGTTGGGAGTGAAGGACGAAGGCTTCCATGAACCTGAGTCAACTGTTGGCGTGTCAGGTTTCCCAGCAAAGAATGCCTGTAGTCTTATTTTTCGAATAAAAATTGGGCAATTCACAATTTGTTCTAAACTGGTCTTGCTTGGATGTAGGAACAAAATCCAGTCCTCTGCAAAGAACCTTCTTTTCTACATCGATAATAGTTCTGGTGGATAGATTGACTATCAGTTTTTCTTCCCATTGTGGCTCCTGAGCTCCATATGTTGAAGCTTTTCCTGGTCTTGCCATTGGACCTGTTTTTATTGATGTTGCCCACCCCTTCTTCTTCCTCTCCATCTGCCTAAAAAGTTGGTGGAAGGGAGCGAAGGGTTGCTGAGGGCCATTTGGGAATCCTGGGTATTGCCACGTTGGGGGCCCCTCGAAAGGCGGCATTCCAAACCCATACATTGGTGGAGATAGTTATCTTCTATTGTGTGGTGTACCCCAGCTCTCTGAGCTAGATTTGCTACTATTGGAGGAATTCCTATTTCTTGATGACTGGCTCTCCTCAGAAGAATTGTCTTCATATGAGGGATGGTAGTCTTCTCCTAGATAGGGATACACTTTTTCTTTACTGAATTTTTGGAGCTTGGTACTGACTGTTTCATCAGGTATTTTTTGTTTTCGGATATTTCATTGTTTATTTCTGCCAATCTTGTTTTAAAAGATGCAATCGTAATGCTAGCTTTAAATGCTCATTCTGCTTTTGTGATCTTAATTATCAGATCATCTGCCAAACGTTTGGCTGTTTTGATTATTAAGACCAGCCAGTCCCTAGTGCATTTCCACGCAACTAGGGACCATTCCTCTTTGAATTTGGCATCTTCTAGAAAAATCAGAGGGACATTGGCTACAATTGGGCCATTGGGAGCTATATTAGCTCGGAGGTATACTGTCATGATTACACCATGCATGATGATCTTCATCAATTGTTTTTTCATGGAAATGATAGAGTTCCAGTTGCCCCCATTACTGCTTGAGGCTACTGCACCATCTGGGTTCAAAAGTGAAGGTGTCCTAAGAATTTCTGTCGCTATGTTTTCACTGAAGGTGAGACCTTGGTTTTGTGCACGAAGCACGTTGGAGTGAGGTCAGGTGATTTTTGCTTCCCCGCACCTGCACTATCAGCTCTGCTTCCCCACACCCTCCCAGTCTGTGTTCCTTCTGTTACCTTCTGTTTGCAACCCACTCAACACACACATACTTTAAAACAAGCATCTGCAATGCAATAGGTCTCGCATTTGCAAGAGTTTAAGCTATTGGCATTGTAAATGACAATGCCTTTTATTTATGTTTTAAAAACCAAAACATAAATTAAATACATTGTCATTTACAATGCCAATAGTTCAAACTCACGTAAATGTGAGACCTATTACACTGCAGATGCTTGTTTGTACAGTTTTGACTCCAAATGCTCAGCTTTTTCTGTCTGTAATGTTGGATAGTGCCCCTTATAAACAAAATAAAAATGGTTATAAAATATTTTTTAAAAGGCTGTGACAGGGAAGGGGAGAGAGATGGGAAAAGTAAAGGTTGCAGATTGGTGAGCGCAACAGAGAACAGGGAGCCAACTGAGAAGTTGGGGGTAGCTTAAATTGCATGCAGTGCTGAGAGCAAAAGAAAAAGTAGTTCCCTGAATGTGAGCCGTCAAAGGATAAAAGTCCTCCAATCAAATTTATGGTAAAGAAGCTATGATCCAGGGGGAGGAACAAACACAAGAAGAGGAAGGAAGTCCATCAAATAGGAAGCAAACAAATAAGATTTACAAGAAAGCCAACCAATAATAAGCAATGGGCTGACCCAAAGCCCATTGTAAATATTGGCATTGTCAACATTAGGGGGCAGATTTACAAGCCCCATACGCCACATTTGAGCCGCCGTTGCATCACTTATGTGACGCAGTGGCAGCGCAAAGCCAGCGCCATGCTGTGGGGTATTTACAACGTGACGCATCTAGGGAGATGCGTTACGTTGTAAAGCCCTGCTCCACATGTGGGCGTTCGGGCACGGGTGGGGCGTTCCGGCGCAGGAACGCCTCCTAAAAGTGGCTGAGTGAAATCTACAAGATTTCACTCAGTCACTTTTACGGCCATGCTGCGTCAAAACCCTGCGCCTGCTTTAAGCAGTAGTAAGGATTGACGCAGCATGTTAGGCATAGGGGCACCCCGAGCCTTGCTGAAGCTGCGTCGCGCTTGCGATGCAACTTTAGCAATGCGTCACCTTTACGGCAGCAGATGCATCACGCATCTGTCTATTCTTGTCCCATGGTGTGCCGCATTGTAAATGCGGCGCATCCATGATGGCGCAAGATGTGTCTGCCATGACGCACAATAACTGACGCATCCCTGCTGATATGCAGGGATGCGCCAGTTATTGTAAATCTGCCCCTAGGTATTTTGTCAACAAAAGTGAATGCTGTCTGTAGGCAAGACCTGAACAATTTAAATATATGAATAAACCAATTTCAGTCTGACTGAGTGCCTTATTACTGTTTTAAAGAATATCTTGTTAAGCTGTTAATAAAAAGCAGACTTATGTTTCATTCTTGCTTAAAAGTCTCGTAGGACAGGCACGGATGCCAATTCACCTCCTAAATGCTAGGAGGAGCAGAAGTAACATTCAAACCCCTTTACTATTCCCACAATCCACCAATTACATCAAAAGGCTGATTGCTTGTCTCACTTTTCGTCTTATTTGCTAATGAGGTGGCTGGTATTTTTTTTAACTTTTGTTTTATAGAGTTTTATATAACGCAAACTTGACCCGAATCGGGTATCAGAGCGCTTTACATAGCACCAGTTGCATTACATGAGGACACATTCGTGTTTTGCCCAGAATCACAGGATGTACACCGTCATTGCCGAGACTCAAACCCAGGTCCCCATATTCGAGGTCAACACAGACTCCCCAGATTATTTATTCCTCACGGAAACCTGGTTTTCCGCTGATTCCCTTCCGGACCTTCTGGCCATTCTCCCCGATACTTACTATGCCCTCCGGGCAGACCGCCCGGCTGGTAAGGCTGGGGGTGGTGTGGCGATGATTATTCGTTCCACCCTGACATTTCAACTTCTTGCCCACCCCCCCATACCTAACGTGGATTACTTGGTGGCCCGTTCTCTCAATCTTCCTGCACCTCTCACCATTGTTCTCATGTATCGCTCCCCCCAAGCTATGCCTCTATTTGTAGCAGTTCTACAGGATCTTCTGGCCACTCTTGTGGTCAATAACTCCTCGGTTATCCTGCTTGGCGATTTTAACTTCTGGCCAGGTGACCCCAGGGAAGACCTGTCTTCTAAAGACTTTTCTGCTACCCTCAAGAGTTTGAACTTTTTATCCCACATCAAGGCCCCCACCCATGCCCAGAGTCACATCCTGGACCAAATTTGGTCATCACGCTGCGACGTTTCATCCCCTTCCATACTCCCCTGCATTTGGTCTGACCATTCCATTATTTCATTTCTCATTTACTCGGCTTCAGCCGATGAGTTGCCCCTACCCAAAAACATTCTGGCTCGCAGTTGGAATGAAACTGACCTTGACTCTCTTTCGCTCTCTTTGGCCTCTTCAGCTCCGGATTTCACTGACCTCTCTTTGGAGTTGCAGACAGATGCTATCAGCACCTGGCTCTCCTCTTCCTGCGATCAGGTCGCCCCGCTTAAGAAGGTCAAATCCGTCCGCCCTTATGATGCGCACAAATGGTTCACCAAGGAGCTCAAAAATCTCAAACTTGATCTTAGGCGGTCAGAGCGCCACTGGAGACGGAACTACTGCCCTAATCTCCGCGCTAAATACAGACTTCTCCTGAACGACTACAAAAGAGCGATCCTCGCGGCCAAAACCAAATATTTTCTGCCAATAAATCCCGAGAAATTTTCTCCCTGGTCCATACTCTAGCTACCTCTGACCGCACTAGCGCCAGTCTTGTCCCATCTCAGACCCTCTGCTCTTCACTCAATGATTATTTCATTGATAAGATCACTAACATAAAGGCCAATATCCCTACGGTGCTCCAAGCTGGCTTCTCCTGCTCCCTCCCTCTGCCCCCCTCCTCTTTGGATCACTTCCCACCCATTTCCATGGACCGTTTTCTTAACCTACTCACAAAAATTAAGTCTGGCTCTCCGGCGGACTGTGCTCCTGCACGGATCCTCAAAACTCTTTTCACTAGCTGTCCTGCCCCCCCTCTTGCCCTTCCTAATGCTTCCTTAGCTTTGGGTTCCGTTCCTTCATCTTTTAAATCTGCTATAGTTTTTCCCATTCTTAAAAAAATTGGTCTGGATCCTTCCCTCCCTTCTAATTTCAGGCCTATTTCTCTTCTCCCTTACTTGGGCAAGATCCTTGAAAGCTACATTACATCTTGCCTGTCCAACTATATCGAGGAGAACCACCTCCTGGCCTCCCATCAGGCGGGCTTTCGCCCAGGCCATTCTACGGAGTCAGTGGTCATCGCGGTCCTGGACGAACTCAAAGGGAAAGCTGACAACAATCTCCCCCAGGCCCTGGTCCTCCTCGACCTGTCCGCTGTGTTTGACACGGTCGATCATTCTATCCTCCTCGACTGTGTCAGCGCAGCGGGCATCCGGTGCGCCGCCTTCTCCTGGCTTGCGTCCTTTCTTCAGGGTAGGACCCAAGCGGTTCATCTCTCAGGTTTCTCTGCCCCTCCTCACCTGATCACCTGTGGGGTCCCCCAAGGTTCCTCACTTTCTCCTCTCCTCTTCAACCTTTATATCTACCCTCTTATCATTTCTCTTCTCGAACTGGGGGTCTCTGTGTACAACTACGCGGATGACCTCCAGCTTGTCTTTGATCTTTCTTCCCCTTCTGTTTCCCTTCCTAAGTTTTGCTCCACCTTAGTCTTTATATCCGAATGGATGAGCTTCAATCACTTGAAGCTCAATCCGGACAAGACGGAGCTTGTCCTCACGGGTGGCCCCTCTAATCCTTGGTCCGCGGCTCACTGGCCCGCTTCTTTTGGTCCCCCCCCTCACTGGTTTACTCTGATCTGACTATGCATGCCCAAGTCAGTTCTGTAGTATCCTCTTGTTTTCTGCCCCTCCGCCTCATTCGGAAGATCTCTCGGTATTTCTCTACGGACGCCCTTAAAACCATAGTCATGGCTCTTATCACCTCCCGCCTTGACTATGGGAATGGATTGTACGTGGGCATACCCGCTTATGAAACCCGCCGTCTTCAGACCATTCAAAACCAGGCTGCCCGCCTCATTCTTCGTCTTCCCAAATCCTCTCACATCACCCCTGCACTCAAGTCTCTTCATTGGCTCCCTGTGCACTTTAGATCTTTTTTTAAATTGGCCTGTCTGGCCTTTCGCGCTCACACCCGTTCAGCTCCCCTCTTTATTGGATCTCTCATTACTCCCCATGTCCCCAGCCGCACTCTCCGCTCCTCCTCTCTCTTCCTTCTCCACGTCCCCCCGCTTCCGTAAATCCAGAACGGGAGGCACCCGATTTTCGGTTCTGGCCCCCCGGATCTGGAATAGTCTCCCTCTGTTCATCCGTTCCATCCCCATCTATACCCACTTTCGTAAAGCTCTCAAAACCTTCCTGTTCTCTCAAGCATTCCCTTGCTAGTTTTCCCACGCCCCCTCTGTGAGTCTGGTCAAACCCCCAGCGCCAGGAAGCCGCTTGGCCGCAGTGCGCTCAATTAAGTTCTTTTTTTCATTTCATTTCAACCGCCCTAGCCGTTAGGCCAACTCCTCTGCCCGATGGAAGTATAAGTGTAAGGAGTGGCAACCACGGAAAATAAGCATGGCTTTTAGCCCTCATCAATTCCTGTTTCTTCTTCTGGATTCATGCCCTGGAACAGACGTTCCTAAAATAGACATAGCTGATTAATGGTAAAACACCTTTACAACGAAACTTTCATTCCGCATACCTTCACTCCGCATACCTTCACAACGATAGTACCATTACTCCGTAATACTTTTAAAACGCAAACCATTATATCTAATATGCTTTTATCACGCATGATTTTACAACGAAATTCGTTGTAAATGCATGAATGGTAAAAGTATATGTTTTTAATATTTAAGTTTAAGGTAAGTATATGGTTTTAGTTTGGGGGTGTTGGGGTATATGTTTTAGGGGTTCAGGGTATATGTTTTAGGGGTTATTGGGTATTTTAAGGGTGGGTTTGGATTATAGGGTTGGTTTTGGGATGCTTGGGTATTTTTAGGGTTAAGGGGGTAGGTTTAGGTTTTGGGATGTTTATTAGGGTTCACGGTGGGTTTTGGGTTATGGGGTACAGGGGTATTTTTAGGGTTCAGAGATAGGTTTGGGTTTTGGGGTACAGGGGTATTTTAGGGTTGAGGGATAGGTTTGGGTTTTGGGGTACAGGGGTATTTTAGTGTTCAAGGGTAGGTTTGGGTTTTGGGGTACAGGGGTACTTTAGGGTTCAGGGGTAGGTTTGGGTTTTAGGTACAGGTGTGTTTTTAGGGTTGATGGATAGGTTTGGGTTTTGGGGTTACAGGGGTATTTTAGGGTTCAGTGGTAGGTTTGGGTTTTGGGGTACAGGGGTATTTTAGGGTTCAGGGGTAGGTTTGGGTTTTGGGGTACAGAGGTATTTTAGGGTTCAGGGGTATGTTTGGGTTTGGGGTACAGGGGTATTTTAGGGTTCAGGGGTAGGTTTGGGTTTTGGGGTACAGGGGTATTTTTAGGGTTCAGGGGTAGGTTTGGGTTTTGGGGTACATGGGTATTTTAGGCTTCAGGGGTAGGTTTGGGTTTTGGGGTACAGGGGTATTTTAGGGTTCAGGGGTATGTTTGGGTTTTGGGGTACATGGGTATTTTCAGCGGGAGAGGTGTGGCGCCGCGGCCAGGGCGACTGACGCTGGAATCTGGGGATCAGGGTTCGATCCCCGGCTCCGGCGGCAGGTTAGCCCAGCACCATGTGACCCTGGGCAATAGCTTGCTTAATCTTCCCGACGGCCCCCAGCGCCTAGAGACCCTAACGGGTGATTGTGCGCTATACAAATGTGGATTATTTTATTTATTATTTATTTTTAGGGTTGAGGGATAGGTTTGGGTTTTGGGGTGCAGGGGTATTTTTAGGGTTCAGGGGTAGGTTTGGGTTTGGGGGTACAGGGGTATTTTAGGGTTCAGGGGTAGGTTTGGGTTTTGGGGTACAGGTGTATTTTTAGGGTTCAGGGGTAGGTTTGGGTTTTGGGGTACAGGGGTATTTTTAGGGTTCAGGGGTAGGTTTGGGTTTTGGGGTACAAGGGGACTTTAGGGTTCAGGGATAGGTTTGGGGTACAGGGGTATTTCTAGGGTCAGGATGGGTTAGTGTTTAAGGGTGCTTGGGTATTTTAAGGAGTACGGGTGGCTTAGTATTTTGGGGTACTGGGGTATTTTAGGGACTTGGGTGGGATTAGTTTTTAGGATGAAATAAGTTATCTAAATTATTATAATATATATATATATATATATATATTAAAAATATGTATACAAAATTAACATTTAAAAATTATATATATGTATATAAGTATGCATTATTAAGTGTGTATATATATATATATATTCACTGAAAAAACCATAGGTTTCACACCAGTTATAGTTTGCTGAACATTTTACTCATACAAAACCATTGAAATTCCCACGTTATAGTTAGTTGGACTCACTATAACTCGTGCGCCCGCAATCCACTGCTGATGATGTCACATATTACATCATTCATGACATGGTCAGTGACATCACTGATGAGATCACTGATGACATCTCAAATGACATCACTGATGACATCACTGATGACATCATCCAGTGAATGTGTGTTCCTGTAAATTAAAAATGTGTTTAACATATTGTAGAATGAGTGTATGTATGAGTGTTTGGATAATGGATTTAGTAGGTGCGTGACTGACTGTATGAGTGGGAGATTAATTGTGTCTTACTGAATGCATGGGTTAGTGACTAAACTGTTAGAATGTGTGCATCATTATGTCTGTTGTTGTGTAAGGTGCTGCATGTATTGATTAGTAGCTACATGACTGGCTATATGGGTTAATGATTGGGAAAAATATATATAAACAACGGGATTCTATTGATGTGTACAAGTGAGTAAACTTAATAATGGTGATGGTGGGTCTAAAGGCCCTTTCTTGTGATGACAAGATGAGGGCACTATGTGCTTTTAAAATACCCCTCACACACTAAGAAGCCCCTTAGGGTCATGCTTCATCATCGGGGTCTTCCCGTCCCTCTACGGGGCGGGGTGTGCTACGACCTACGGACTATGCGGGAGCACTGATAGTTGTGACGATAGGCTATGTGTGGTGTAGTGTACGTGATATCAGTGAAGTGTAGGGACCTAATTAGTGATTGCAAAAACATTAAAAATTAAAAATTCCCTGGCTAGTAGAAAAATAGAATTTATTAGGTTCTCTAGCTGGGAACGTTAAAAAGGGGGTTTGTGTAGGTAGGGCAAGTTGCTTACTACCAGGTCAAACGATTGGTAACCCAAGTATTTGTATGTGAGGGTGAGTGTGAGTGGAGGTGGCTGGGAGGTGTGTGACTCTGTGCATAGATGTGTGAGCAGTTGATTCACTTGGTGTATGGGTTCAAGAGTGCATGACGAAACACCTGTATAGGCGGTTTACTGTGTGCATGGGTGTGTTGGTGACTGAATGGATATCTCAGTGCTACATGTCCAAGTAAGTACATATGTAAAACACAGTGCATGTGAGAGTTGTCATATATAAATGACTATATATAACAGCCTGTGATTGCATAAGTGACTGTATCTATCAATATGTACTTGTATCAGTGATTGTAAAAGATAGTAAGTATGTGTTAGTCTATGTTTAAATAAGCAAGGTTTTGTGTGTATAACTGTATAGTTGTGAACATGGGAGTGTGATTGATTCTTTACATGACTGACTAGGTGTGTGAGTAACTCCATGGATGAGTGGCAGTGTGTGAGTCTCTGTATAAGTGTATGAGTGCATATGTTGGTCTTGTATTGATGAGTGACTGTATGTATGAAAGATTGTATGGGTGAATGAGTGGATGTGTGTGTAGACCTAGAAATCAGTGAGTGCGTATGTGGTAAGTGGTTTTACTGTGTCAATGGTTTCAGGTATGGTAGTTTGTATTTAACACTGGGTGTATCATAGGTTAGATTAGAGTGTGAGGAAGTGTATTGTATTATCACATGGATGATGTCATCAGTGATGTCATCAGTGATGTCATTTGAGATGTCATCAGTGATGTCATCAGTGATGTCATTTGAGATGTCATCAGTGATGTCATCAGTGATGCCACTGACCATGTCATGAATGATGTAATATGTGACATCATCAGCAGTGGATTGCGGGCGCGCAAGTTATAGTAAGTCCAACTAACTATAACGTGGGAATTTCAATGGTTTTGTATGAGTAAAATGTTCAGCTAACTATAACCTGTGTGAAACCTATGGTTTTTTCAGTGAATTTCAAAGGTTTTTTAAATGCTAATTCCTAACTATAACGATTGTGAAACCTATGATTTTTTTAGTAAATTTCAAAGGTTTTTTAAATGCTAATTCCTAACTATAACGATTGTGAAACCTATGTTTTTTTAGTGAATTTCAAAGGTTTTTTAAATGCTAATTCCTAACTATAACGATTGTGAAACCTATGGTTTTTTCAGTGAATTTCATAGTTTTTTTAAAAGCTAATTCCTTTATATATCGAGTTTGTAACCTACGATTTTTAAACTGTTTTTTATTAGCTGTTTTTATAACTATTATACTTTTTTTTTTATACAAACATTTTTTTTACAATCTATTTTTCATGTTTTTTTTATCTTTTTGTCTTGGAGCGCTCAGGGTGCGCGCACCGGTAAGCTCACCCGAGAGCGCAGCGAGAGTGCTATTTCCGCGTGCGTAAACAAAAGCTAGCAAAACGTCATTCAGGCGCGCCGTGTAAGCGCCCCCGGAAGCGCCTACGTTCGCACCGCGTAAGCGCCCCCGGAAGCGCTCTGGTGCACGCAGCGTAAGTGCGTCAAGTCATGTGACCTTAAAATAACTCTTTTCATTGGTTGTTAACAGTTTTTTTTACAACTAATGAAAACCCCACCCATTTCCTTCACTTCTTCTTTCACTTTGGAGACAGCAAGACCTGTTCTTTTCTGTTCTACCATTTTGTGTAAAGAATGGCTGCCAGAGCACCCAGCAGCAGTGAGGAGTCAGGTGACTTCATTCAGGAAGAGCCTCCTCAGCCCAAGGTCAAGGAGCATTTTATTTGGAAGTTTTTTTCAATACCTGCAGGATTAAAAAAGGTGAAAAAAACTGTTCTTTTTAGAACTGCCTCCAATTCTCAAAAAAGAGCTGTATTCTTAACAAATTCAAAAGGAGTAACTGAAGTGGAGTGCAGTCAGAGAGGAAAGGAAAATGAGTGAGAAAGCAAAGAAAGGAACGAGAGGGGAAGGGAAGTGAAGTAGGGGGACTGAAAGAAGGTGAGTGTGGGAGGTGAGTGAGGAGAAGGGGAGTGAACAAGGGGAATAAGGATAAGTGAAGAAATGTAGTAAAGGAATGGGGGTGTGGAAGGGTAAGAAAAGAGCAGTGATGTTGAGGAAAGAGTGGTGATAAAGACTGGATAAAGGCAAGTGAGTCTGAGACAAGGGGAGTAAGGCAGTGAAGAGACAGAGAAAGTGAAGGAAAAAGTGAAAGTAGAGGACTGAGTGAGGGAGGAAAGAAACATAAGTGAGGGAGTGTGGCTGAGTTATAGGGAGTGAGCGTGATAGAAGAGGAGTGACAGACTAAGGGGTCGGAGAGAGTGAGGCTAACAGAGAAAGAATGAGGGAAGGGGAGTGTAGAAGTAAGAGGACAGAGGGAGTAAGAGAAGGAGTTAGTGAAGTGGAGTAAGGAGAGTAAGGGAAGAGAAAAGAGTGAAGGAGCAAAAGAAGGAAAGAGACAGGAAGGAAAGTAAAGGAGAAGGTTTGAAAAAACATGGGTGTGGGAGTAGGGCTGAGTTAAACGGAGTGAGCGTGATAGAAGAGGAGTGAGAGACTAAGGGGACGGAGAGAATGAGGCTAACAGAGAGAGAATGAGGGAAAGGGAGTGTAGAAGTAAGAGGACAGAGGGAGTAAGAGAAGGAGTTAATGAAGTGGAGTAAGCAGAGTAACGGAAGGGAAAAGAGTGAAGGAGCAAAAGAAGGGAAGAGACAGGAAGGAAAGTAAAGGAGAAGGTCTGAAAGAAGGTGAGTGTGGGAGTATGGCTATGTTATAAGGAGTGAGCGTGATAGAAGAGGAGTGAGAGACTAAAGGGACGGAGAGAATGAGGCTAACAGAGAGAGAATGAGGGAAGGAAAGTATAGAACTAACAGGACATAGGGAGTAAGAGAAGGAGTTAGTGAAGTGGAGTAAAGAGAGTAAGGGAAGGGAAAAGTGTGAAGGAGCGAAAGAAGGGAAGAGACAGGAAGGAAAGTAAAGGAGAAGGTTTGAAAAAACATGAGTGTGGGAGTATGGCTGAGTTAAACGGAGTGAGCGTGATAGAAGAGGAGTGAGAGACTAAGGGGACGGAGAGAATGAGGCTAACAGAGAGAGAATGAGGGAAGAGGAGTGTAGAACTAAGAGGACAGAAAGAGTAAGAGAAGGAGTTAGTAAAGTGAAGTAAGGAGAGTAAGGAAAGGGAAAAGAGTGAAAGAGCGTAAGAAAGGAAGAGAGAGGAAGGAAAGTAAAGGAGAAGGTCTGTAAGAAGGTGAGTGTGGGAGTATTGCTGTGTTATAGGGAGTGAGCGTGATAGAAGAGGAGTGAGAGACTAAAGGGACGGAGAGAATGAGGGAAGGGGAGTGTAGAAGTAAGAGGACAGAGGGAGTAAGAGAAGGAGTTAGTGAAGTGGAGTAAGGAGAGTAAGGGAAGGGAAAAGAGTAAAGGAATGAAGTAAGAGAAGAGAGAGGAAGGAAAGTAAAGGATAAGGTCTGAAACAAGGTGAGTGTGGTAGTATGGCTGAGTTATAGGGAGTGAGTGTGACAGAAGAGGAGTGAGAGACTAAGGGGATGGAGAAAATGAGGCTAACAGAGAGAGAATGAAGGAAGGAGAGTGTAGAACTAAGAGGACAGCGGGGGTAAGAGAAGGAGTTAGTGAAGTGGAGTAAGGAAAGTAAGGGAAGGGAAAAGAGTGAAGGAGCGAAAGAAGGGAAAGGACAGGAAGGAAAGTAAACAAGAAGGTCTGTAAGAAGGTGAGTGTGGGAATGTTGCTGAGTTATAGGGAGTGAGCGTGACAGAAGAGGAGTGACAGACTAAGGGGACGGAGAGAATGAGGCTAACAGAGAGAGAATGAGGGAAGGGGAGTGTAGAAGTAAGAGGACAGAGGGAGTAAGAGAAGGAGTTAGTGAAATGGAGTTAGGAGAGTAAGGGAAGGGAAAAGAGTGAAGGAGCGAAAGAAGGCAAGAGACAGGATGGAAAGTAAAGGAGAAGGTTTGAAAGAAGGTGAGTGTGGGAGTATGCATAAGTTATAGGGAGTGAGCGTGACAGAAGAGGAGTGACAGACTAAGGGGACGTAGAGAATGAGACTAACAGAGAGAGAATGAGGGAAGGGAAGTGTAGAACTAAGAGGACAGAGGAATTAAGAGAAGGAGTTAGTGAAGTGGAGTAAGGAAAGTAAGGGAAGGGAAAAGAGTGAAGGAGCAAAAGAAGGGAAGAGAGAGGATAGAAAGTAAAGGAGAAGGACTGAAAGAAGGTGATTGTGGGAGTATGGCTAAGTTATAGGCAGTGAGCGTGACAGAAGAGAAGTGGGTGACTAAGGGGACGGAGAGAATGAGGCTAACAGAGAGAGAATGAGGGAAGGGGAGTGTAGAACTAAAAGGACAGAGGGAATAAGAGAAGGAGTTAGTGAAGTGGAGTAAAGAGAGTAAGGGAAGGGAAAAGTGTGAAGGAGCGAAAGAAGGGAAGAGACAGGAAGGAAAGTAAAGGAGAAGGTTTGAAAGAAGGTGAGTGTGGGAGTGTAGCTGAGTTATAGGGAGTGAGTATGACAGAAGAGGTGTGAGAGACCAAGGGAATGGAGACAATGAGGCTAACAGAGAGAGAATGAGGGAAGAAGAATGTAGAAAAAAGAGGATACAGGGAGTTTGAGAAAGAGTTAGTGAAGTGGAGTAAGGAGAGTAAGGGAAGGGAAAAGAGTAAAGGAATGAAGTAAGAGAAGAGAAAGGAAGGAAAGTAAAGGATAAGGTCTGAAAGAAGGTGAGTGTGGGAGTGTGGCTGAGTTATAGCGAGTGAGTGTGACAGAAGAGGAGTGAGAGACTAAGGGGACAGAGAGAATGAGACTAACAGAGAGAGAATGACGGAAGGGGAGTGTAGATCTAAGAGGACAGAGGGATAAAGAGAAGGAGTTAGTAAAGTGGAGTAAGGAGAGTAAGGGAAGGGAAAATAGTGAAAGAGCGAAACAAGGGAAGAGAGAGGAAGGAAAGTAAAGGAGAAGGGCTGTAAGAAGATGAGTGTGGGAGTATTGCTGTGTTATAGGGAGTGAGTGTGAAAGAAGAGGAGTGAGAGACTAAAGGGACGGCGAGAATGAGGCTAACAGAGAGAGAATGAGGAAAGTGTAGAACTAACAGGACAGAGGGGGTAAGAGAAGGAGTTAGTGAAGTGGAGTAAAGACAGTAAAGGAAGGGAAAAGTGTGAAGGAGCGAAAGAAGGGAAGAGACAGGAAGGAAAGTAAAGGAGAAGTTTTGAAAAAAGGTGAGTGGGGGAGTGTAGCTGAGTTATAGGGAGTGAGCGTGACAGAAGAGGAGTGATAGACTAAGGGGACGGAGAGAATGAGGCTAACAGAGAGAGAATGAGGGAAGAAGAATGTAGAAAAAAGAGGATACAGGGAGTTTGAGAAAGAGTTAGTGAAGTGGAGTAAGGAGAGTAAGGGAAGGGAAAAGAGTAAAGGAATGAAGTAAGAGAAGAGAAAGGAAGGAAAGTAAAGGATAAGGTCTGAAAGAAGGTGAGTGTGGGAGTGTGGCTGAGTTATAGCGAGTGAGTGTGACAGAAGAGGAGTGAGAGACTAAGGGGACAGAGAGAATGAGACTAACAGAGAGAGAATGACGGAAGGGGAGTGTAGATCTAAGAGGACAGAGGGATAAAGAGAAGGAGTTAGTAAAGTGGAGTAAGGAGAGTAAGGGAAGGGAAAATAGTGAAAGAGCGAAACAAGGGAAGAGAGAGGAAGGAAAGTAAAGGAGAAGGGCTGTAAGAAGATGAGTGTGGGAGTATTGCTGTGTTATAGGGAGTGAGTGTGAAAGAAGAGGAGTGAGAGACTAAAGGGACGGCGAGAATGAGGCTAACAGAGAGAGAATGAGGAAAGTGTAGAACTAACAGGACAGAGGGGGTAAGAGAAGGAGTTAGTGAAGTGGAGTAAAGACAGTAAAGGAAGGGAAAAGTGTGAAGGAGCGAAAGAAGGGAAGAGACAGGAAGGAAAGTAAAGGAGAAGTTTTGAAAAAAGGTGAGTGGGGGAGTGTAGCTGAGTTATAGGGAGTGAGCGTGACAGAAGAGGAGTGATAGACTAAGGGGACGGAGAGAATGAGGCTAACAGAGAGAGAATGAGGGAAGGGGAGTGTAGAAGTGAGAGGACAGAGGGAGTAAGAAAAGGAGTTAATGAAGTGGAGTAAGGAGAGTAAGGGAATGGAAAAGAGTGAAGAAGCGAAAGAAGGGAAGAGAGAGGAAGAAAAGTAAAGGAGAAAGTGTGAAAGAAGGTGAGTGTGGGAGTATGACTGAGTTATACGGAGTGAGCGTGACAGAAGAGGAGTGAGAGACTAAAGGGACGGAGAGAATGAGGGTAACAGAAAGAGATTGAGGAAAGGGGAATGTAGAACTAAGAGGACAGAGGAAGAAAGAGAAGGAGTTAGTGAAGTGGAGTAAGGAGAGTAAGGGAAGGGAAAAGAGTAAAGGAATGAAGTAAGACAAGAGAGAGGAAGGAAAGTAAAGGATAAGGTCTGAAAGAAGCTGAGTGTGGGAGTATGGCTGAGTTATAGGGAGTGAGTGTGACAGAAGAGGAGTGAGAGACTAAGGGGACGGAGAGAATGAGACTAAAAGAGAGAGAATGACCTAAGGGGAGTGTAGAACTAAGAGGACAGAGGGAGAAAGAGAAGGAATTAGTAAAGTGGAGTAAGGACAGTAAGGGAAGGGAAAAGAGTGAAAGAGCGAAACAAGGGAAGAGAGAGGAAGGAAAGTAAAGGAGAAGGTCTGTAAGAAGGTGAGAGTGGAAGGATTGCTGTGTTATAGGGAGTGAACGTGAAAGAAGAGGAGTGAGAGACTGAAGGGACTGAGAGAATGAGGCTAACAGAGAGAGAATGAGGGAAGGAAAGTGTAGAACTAACAGGACAAAGGGGGTAAGAGAAGGAGTTAGTGAAGTGGAGTAAAGAGAGTAAGGGAAGGGAAAAGTGAGAAGGAGCGAAAGAAGGGAAGAGACAGGAAGGAAAGTAAAGGAGAAGCTTTGAAAGAAGGTGAGTGTGGGAGTGTAGCTGAGTTATAGGGAGTGAGCGTGACAGAAGAGGTGTGAGAGACTAAGGAAATTGAGAGAATCAGGCTAACAGAGAGAGAATGAGGGAAGGAGAGTGTAGAAGTAAGAGGACAGAGGGAGTAAGAGAAGGAGTTAGTGAAGTGGAGTAAGGAGAGTAAGGGAAGGGAAAAGAGTAAAGGAATGAAGTAAGAGAAGAGAGAGGAAGTAAAGTAAATGATAAGGTCTGAAAGAAGCTGAGTGTGGGAGTATGGCTGAGTTATAGGGAGTGAGTGTGACAGAAGAGGAGTGAGAGACTAAAGGGACGGAAAGAATGAGGGTAACAGAGAGAGAATGAGGGAAGGGGAGTGTAGAACTAAGAGGACAGAGGGAGAAAGAGAAGGAGTTAGTAAAGTGGAGTAAGGAGAGTAAGGAAAGGGAAAAGAGTGAAAGAGCGAAACAAGGGAAGAGAGAGGAAGGAAAGTAAAGGAGAAGGTCTGTAAGAAGGTGAGTATGGGAGTATTGCTGTGTTATAGGGAGTGAGCGTGATAGAAGAGGAGTGAGAGACTAAAGAGACGGAGAGAATGAGGCTAACAGAAAGAGGACAGAGGGAGTAAGAAAAGGAGTTGGTGAAGTGGAGTAAGGAGAGTAAGGGAAGGGAAAAGAGTAAAGGAATGAAGTAAGAGAAGAGAGAGGAAAGAAAGTAAAGGAGAAGGTCTGAAAGAAGGTGAGTGTGAGAGAGGAGTGAGGAAAAGGTGAGTAACCGTGGGGATTCAGAATAAGTGACGCAAGCGCAATAAGGGAACAGAGGTGTGGGAGCATCAGAGAAGAGTAGTGAGGTTAAGGAAAAGAGTATAGGGAAAGTAAATTTTGTACCTCAAACTTACCTTATAAGTAATGTAAACTTAATGACATCTTTTCATTAAAATGTATATCTGTGAAAGACAAAAAAATAAGTTAGAATATTTATAATATATATTTTACAATATAAGAGACAACGTAGGAGATTAAAAGTCATAAACGGTTAGTAAGAGATAAAGTAGAAGTGAAGGACTCAGAAAGAAAAACAAAGGAATGGTGAAGGTCAGAGAGAGTTAAAAAGAAATAGAGAGAGAGCAAGTTACTAAAAGGATAATGACATGGATACATTCAGTGACAGTGAACAAGAGCAGGAGAGAGAAATAAACTGAAAGTGAGTAAGATCCGAAAGGAATATGCATTAGGAAAACTAAAGGCAGAAAGGGGAGTAAAGAAAGGGGAGTGAGTGACAGAGAAGCAGGAGTGAATAACGGTGGAATAATGACAATGAGGCATGGAAGGTGAGTGAGGGTGAATGTAGGGTTGTAAGACAGTGAGGAGACAATGGGAGCGAAGGTAACAGAGAGGGAGTGAGGGAAGACAAGTGAGAATATGAGAGAACAGAGGTGAGTCAGAGAAAGAGTGACTAAACGGCAGCAAGGTGAGTAAAGGAAGGAGAATGACTGAGGGAGCAAAGGAAGGGAAGAAAGGGAAGAAAAGTAAAAAAAGGGACTGGGAAAAGGTGAGTGCGTGACGAAAGAAAGAAGAAGGGAAGTTAAAGATGATGAATGAGGATAACTGAAGGAACTGAAGTAAGGGAACAAGGGTGAGGGAGGGTGAGTGAAGGAGAGTGAGGATGATGAAAAAGGGAAAATAAAAAGAGGATAAAAGCAAGTGAGCTTGAGACAAAGGAAGTGAAGGAGTGAGAACATAGAGGTAGTGAAGGAAAGAGTGGCAGAAAGAAACTGAGTGAGAGAGCAAAGAAAGGTAAGTAAGGGAGTGTGGGTGAGTTTTAGGGAGTAAGCATGACGGAAGAGGAGTGAGAGAGTGAGAGGATCGAGAGACTGAAGCTAAGAGACAGGGAGTGAGAGAAAGGGAGTGAGCATGTGAGAGGACAGAGGAAGTGAGAGAAGGAGTGAGTGAAGTGTAATAAGGTGAGTGAGAGAAGGGGAATTATTGAGGGAACAAAGAAAGGAAACAAGGGGAAGGGGAGTGAAGTAGAGTGACTGACAGCTGGAAAGTAGTGGATGGGAGAGAGGGAAAGGGCCGTGAAGGAGTGGTTAATGAGAATAAGTGAGGAAAGTGGAATAAGGGAAGGGAGGTGAGGGAGAGTGAAAAGAGGCCAGTGAGGGTGAGTTAAGAGGAGTGACAGAGGGTGGAAATAGGTAAGTGAGCATAAGATAATGGGAAAATAATACATATTTAATAATAGAAAATACAAAATAATTTCAACAACATGTTATATGGTTTATTTTTGCTGTTCTCAGAATATATTAAATTTCACTTAAAACAGTGACTTCAATAGTACTCATCATATAACAGCGGGCAAAAAAAAACACAATCAAAATGATTGTGTTTAAAAAACCCATAAAATCTTTTCTTAAATAATGTAAAATTTTGAAAAAACATATCTAAACTCACTTTTGATCCATCCACTTTTCCACGAGGCCAAATAGTATATGGAAAGTCTTTTTCTTTGGAAATTAGTCCAGAGTATTCTTAATTTCTCATTTACCTGACTTTCTGAAAAAAAAGCTCCAACATCTTTTACATTATGAAACAAGAGTTTTATTTCCACCTCTAGCTTACTTTTTATAAATATTTTGTATAATACTCACAGCACACACTATATGATATACATATACTATCTCTATGAGAACTACATGTTTGTTATTATCTTCATCACTCTCATTCAGAAAGTAATTTTGAACAGCAAACTAAGTTATATTAACTGCTGCAATCTTCATAGGCCAATTGCCTTCCCTAAAATTTCGGTTGTAAGAACACTAGGTAAGAATTTAGTAAGTCAGAAGGCAAACGTTGCTTGAAAGTCAATTGAGTATCATTACAGTGTTTCCATCCTTTTTGACATTTTAAATAAGCTGTGTAATGTCCTGATGTTGTTGAAGGACCATCATGGTAAATAATTGCTGCAGTTTTAAAGGTTCTTCCTGAAATTGATAATTGAGAAGCCACAACATTTTTAATTATTGTTGTCAATTTAGTTCCATCAGGTCTACATCGTTGGAACATTAAAATAACATACTGTCCATATCTTTGTAAAAATAAAGTTGATAGCATTGCTGATTTACATTGAGTACAGACCATGCTTTGATTTGCTTGTCTAACTAGATTATTAAATGACACTGATTTGCAGTCCGGTAAAGTCAAATATATAAATCTTTCAGTGTCTATTGTAGTACTACTTGAAAAGGAGCAATTGTCGCTGTCATGCTGCCATTTATAAGAAAGGCCAAAAAGATTTTCTACATCTACACCTTCATCTTGCAAAACAACAAGCATATACATTAGAAATTCCTGACAATCTTGCTGAATATTCTGTGAAAATTGATTTAGACCAGAACATATGTCTACAACATTTTCAATTTCAGAAACACTTTGTATTTTTGTTCTATCACTGCTACATTTCTGTAACAAAGAATTTAATAAACAACAAAATGTTTGATCACGATTTTCAGAAATCTGTTCTTGTACAGTTTGGAGAAAAAAAAACAACATTAACCACTACATTAGCATAGCAGTTGACACCAGAACTATTTTCAAACTGAAATCCAACAACATCTTTAACTGAATCCATTTCGTTTCCGCTTACAATTACTGGTTCATCTAGCTTTTTTCTTTTTGCTACAACTTCACTACAATTTTTCTCATTTCTTCTTTCTCGGCCTCCCACACACTTTTCAAATAGAGGATATTGAGGTAAATTTGGAGCATACTCTCTTCTTAACCTATTATATTCTTTTACACAATTTAGATCTGCATTAATCTTTGTCTCATCAAAATCAATCAAGTACAATCCTGATAAAGTTCTGACTCGAGATAAAGCAACATATGCCATACCCTCCTTGAACACAGAATTTCCAATATTCACCAAAGCACTATCAACACTTAAACCTTGATATTTATGAATAGTCACTGTATATGCCAAAGAAACAGGAAACTGTTTTCTGCGGACATATAAATCTTTCACAAGCAAAAATCGGGCAGAACAACGACTGATTTGTTGTACTTCTTCAATACCATCAAATTTAATTTTTATAAATTCAATTCCATCTTTATTTCGGTAATTCACAAAATCCACAACATGACCCATTGCTCCATTTACTAAACCTCTTTCCACATGTAAATTACGTCGTAAAATTATACGACAATTTAAAGATGCATACCGAGTCTTTTCCATACCAGCAGTTTTAGATATTGTCTTCTCTAAAGAATCCAATTTTGATTTCAACTTTTCTGACAAAATAATAGTTGCTCCTTCATGTTCAAATTTATCAATAGCTTCCAGTTTCACAATCTCTTGATTTTCCAACTTTAACATTTTGTTGTTGAAGATTGAACATTCTTGCAGAGTTGGCATCAAGCATATGACAGATTTGTTTTCAGGAATTTTCTTAAAAATATTCTCTGGGAGAATATTTTCATTTGGAAACAAATTTGAAATTAATCGTCCATGTAAAGCTTCTTTGCCATGCTCAGTTACTTTTCCAATTCTTACATCTTGTAGAATATTTTTATAATCTTCATCCTTTGCCTGTCGCATATTTTGAAGCAGTTCTGCATATTTGAAATTTAACCATATGTTAACATTTCCAATGCTTCCTAAGCACTTCCTAATATCTTCATGCGTAAGCATTTTAAACACTGGCTGTCCTTTCACTGGAGTTAGTTGCAGTAGATCTCCAAAAACAATGATGTGTTTGCCTCCAAATAACACATCATAGTCTGTTTTAAGAATTTCTTGCATTCTTAAATGCACAAAAGCAAGCATTACATTTGATACCATGCTTACTTCATCAATGATAAGAAGTTTCATTTTCTTTAGGACTCTTGAAACTTCACAACAAGCTTCTCCAGATAGCTTGTGGTATTGTAATTTGTTATCATGCTCCACTGGCAGCATCAATAAGCGATGTAAAGTAATCCCTTTAATGTTGTGTGCTGCCAACCCAGTTGGAGCAGTAACAACACAAGAGAGCGATGACTCTGTTGTTTTCTGCAAATATGGTGCAATCGCATTAATCAGGAAACTTTTCCCAGTTCCTGCTTCTCCACTCACATATAGTCGGACAGGTACAAATGATGTACATGAGCACTCTTTTTTCTCATGAGATAAACCATGCTCAATGTGTTCTGTGACTTCGTCATATATTTGTCTCTGCTCAACGTTTTGTTCTTTTTCCAAATCTTCTAAGTGAACTCCATCCTCCTGAGCTTGTTCCATGGCTCTTTCAACTTCATCCATGGCAGTGGCAGCTTCATTTTGTATAATTGGTCCTCCTAGTGGATCCTGACTCAATAAAGCAGAACCCTGACTATCTTGAGAACTGTCTCTAGCAATCTCTGCTGCAATTGTAGCTTCTTGCTGTATTTCCTCGTTCAACATTTGCAGATAATTTGAAAAAACAGGACATTCTATTGTATCCTTGGTTGCATTGAACGAATCTTCATAAGTAAGAAAATCTCCAAGTAGTTCCTCTTCTGTACGCCAAGACTTAAAGAATTGCAAAAGAGCTAAGTAATAAAATTCCCTTTTGTCTGGAGAATCACAACTCAATTTTCGATGATTAATCAAATGGCCTTTTCTTTGTTTCACTAGACAGCCTACACAACCAATTACAGCATATACACCTTTATTGATGTCTTCTGTGACGTTCTTTTTAAAAATATAGGTTTGCAGAACTTCATAGAGACAAACGTTCTCAAGGTGAGTACTTCTATTTGGATAGTATGTATCCAACATGTTTGTCTTCAAAATATCTGTACTGTCTAGTTCTTTCTCCGCCAATTACTCTATTTCTTGTACAGATTTCAAAACTCGGTTTCGTGTTGCAGCAAGACCTAGACTCACCCAAAGGATGGTTCTAGATTTGGCATATAGACTTGCTGATGATAACCGATCAGAACATTCATATGCTCCAATTTCTCGATGCGACAACATCTTCAAACTGCAACTGTATAATTTCTTGCTTAGACTCTTTTCACGTGAAATTTCCACCCACATTTCCTTCAGTTCCGACTTTTCTGATTTTGTGATGTAAGACGTCACATATCGAGCCACAGCAATAAAGTTGTCAGCCACATATTGAATATCCATGTTAACATTCCACATGGACAAAATGACTGGGTTGTAGTCATTTAAGAATTTGGATTCCTCATTTCTTCTTAGGTTGTATGTATTTTTGGGTGATTTTCTTGTCACAGTATGTCGCAGAGAAGACAAAAAATTATTGACTCTTCCTTTCGATGTTACTGGACGTGGAAATGCAAAACGACATTTCGTGTAGAACTTGTCCTCGGATTTGGATTTTCAACGACAGTATTTCCCACAACGATGGGTTTGAAAGCGTAAAACTTGATGTCTTAAATTGTTTTCTTCTGTACTTTTCGGAACAGCACATGTAGAATACTGCACTATGAAACTCATCACTTTCTCATCTGAATCTGTTCCAAATTTTGGTGCATCTTTAATCCATAGCAGCATATGTATATGAGGAGCACCTCTTGCTTGATACTCCTTTCTCCAAAAGAAATACAACACCTCTCCAAGCGGAGGATTTTTTTTTGTTTGTAATAAAAGACATCATAGCTTCAAACCTATGATTGAAATACCTGCATACATTAACTGGATCCAAAGAGCACAGTTCTCCAGGTGTCTTGTATTCAATATTTTCAATGTTTTTATTTGCCTCTCGTAGAAATTCAAGTAAGTCTTCCCAAGCATACTCAGCACAGCTAAGAGTGAGGAACCATGTAGGAGTTCCTAAGTTTCTTAGCATACATTTCAATTCCCCATGACGACGGTACCAATACTCGTTAGTACCACGCTGACATGCCATGAGATTAGTTAGCTGAGATTCCAAAACACTGTCTTGCAGTTTCACTTTATCCATAAAATTCCTTGCCGAAACATTTTGTAGATGTGTTCCACTTTTCAGTATATGGTTTACTGCATAGAAAAGTCCAGACAAATCACTCTCAAACAGTAGATGGAACAAATATGGAATGCATTGACGAAACCATGGATCTTCTGCATATAATCTTGAAGTCCGGTATTCAGATGCAGGAATTTGAACAGGTTGGTCGTCATATCGTCCACGTTCACCTGTTGGAAATAACTGTGGAAAACAACGAGCTTCCAAACTTTCTTCCCATACACTAATGGGACTTCCTTTGGCTTTTTAAATCTGAAACAAGTCAATAGCATTCCCCATTACTTCTTTGGAATGCAATGGATGAACACTATAATGTTCATAAATTTCTTCACTTCTAGAGACATCAACTTTCTCTATTTGCCCAGCAGAGACATCAGTGTCGTCTTGTACAGTTGTTTCCTCTTCTCCCACATACACATTTTTTATAGTACTGATTATTTTTTACCAAATACAACATTGCCTTTTTGACTTTCCTAACATCCACTATTTCTTGCTAGATTTTCTTACTTTTTGTCGGAACACCATTAACTAGAATAACCAGAGGTTCCTCTTCTACTTTTTCAACACCAATTGTATCAATATTTTTCTTAAAATCTAGAGGCAAATAAACAACTCTTCCCTTTAATCCTCTCTGTAAATCTGAAGGAGGCAATTTCCCTGTCTTATGCTCCATGCGAACAATAGCCTGAAAAGGATGCACACATTGAATCAGAATAGACTCATAGGTATTTAAATCCATCAATTCAGAAGGAATGTCTACCAACTCCATATTATTATGAACAGCTCTAGCAGGCATTCTGTTTTCATTTAATATATTATAGCAATATTTACAAATACGTTGATCAGAACCCAAATCAAAACAATTTTCAACCAACAAATAAGTTGCAAAATCCTTCCACTCATTATTATTTATCTTTTCGCTTTTTACATATAAATCAACTAATCTAGCCTGATGCTTATAATGAGTTCGTCGATAACACACACAAGTAAAATTAGGCCTTTCACTTGAAAACTTTGTAATTTCATTTTCAAATTTTTCTGTACTTAACATCTCTACATTCTCATCTACATTACCTTCTATTACTGTATCAATTTCTGCACTGACCTCTTTTTCACCAAAGTAATAAAACTCAATTTCATCACAAATGTTTTTGACATCTAATTCAGTTCCATGCAAAAAAGCACTGTTTAATTGTTCTAGTTTTAAGTGCTGGACTTTTTGCATAATACAACCTTCTCACTAATTTCCTCACTTTATTATGATGCACTGCTAACATCCTAAAATGGTGAAAAACACTCTGACATACTTTTCTTGAAAGACAAGCCAGTGAATGCCCTTGCAAACCTGTTTTTTCTCTCACTCTACAAGAATCTAACTCTTGTAAAATGTTCATTTTTTGTTTCACACTTTTCTTAGTATATGTCCGTAAGAAAGTGCGAAACAAATCAATTGAATCCTGTCGCACACTACAAATACTACTACATTTCCAAGTATACACTGGAGCCTTAGGACATCTCCCTAAAACTTCATCAGCTAACACCTCTTCTGTATTTCTAGGCACAATCTCTTCTTTTTCAACCGGACAACCGTCCTTCACCTCATATGCTCGACCACTGGTGTCAACTGCATGCACCAAAATCATTATCCTGAAAGTAACTTTCTTCATTAAACAAGCATTTACAATGCAATGGTTTCGCCTTTGGAAAAGTTAGAGCTATTGGCATTGTAAATGACAAATTTTGTATTTATGTGTTGGTTTTGAAAACAGATAAATAAATGGCATTGTCATTTACATTGCCATTAGCTTAATCTCTCGCAAATGTGAGACCTATTGTACCCTCCGCACTAACCTCGTGTTCAAAAAGGATTTTAAAAATCTACTTCTGGGCTTATATGAATGAACGGAGAACCAGTGATTTATCTAATGGCTCTCTAACTAAAGAATTTTACCGGTTTAAAATACAGCCCTGCTTCGAGCCCTTTTTGAATGAAGTAAATCCTCCCTGAGGTATAAAAATCCAACCTCATAGAATGATA
The DNA here is from genome assembly GCF_964261635.1 of Lissotriton helveticus. Lineage (NCBI taxonomy): Eukaryota > Metazoa > Chordata > Amphibia > Caudata > Salamandridae > Lissotriton > Lissotriton helveticus. The sequence goes on from NC_136073.1 coordinate 204,458,211, forward strand.
TAATCCTCAAGCATGTATCTTGCATTCTTTATAGACACTCGTCTTATATGTGAGGCAGCAAAACCAATACATTCTAATTGAAATAAAAATGTTCATGTTTTTACGTTTAGCCGGTTTAATTCCGTTTGGAATAGGGGGCATTGTACTCCTTCTTTAGTGCTGTAAGGGGCCATGTAAACTCAAGGCCTGACAGAGACCAACTCGTGTAACATAAGGATTGATTGTTTATGGACATGTAATAAAAGTGTGAGAGGGAAATTTAAAAGAATGTGAAGGGAATTGATGGCTACGCCGGCTTTAACAAGTGATGAAATCAATGTGTCTGACAGCTTGTGCCACCATGACCACTATCCAAGAAAGACATGGCGCCCTGGCTATATTGTTATTATTACTACTGCGGATGTTAGTATCTGCAGCAGCTATACTATGCTAGTAGAGGTACACATAATAACAATAGTGAATAGAAGTACGGTAGGATGCGAGGGGCGTCTCAGAGTATCCAGACTCGGCGGTACTCCCTTTTCATACTGACTTGCGTGCATTGTTTCATGGATGCATGTCCCAAGAGACCTGAGGATGCCCGCTCAATGCCATCCAGGGAGGGGCCCGCGCACCCCTCCAAGGCCCGGTGACCCAGGGATGTCCTGAACCCTCACTGTCACAATGTGTTCATCTCCGAACCTGCGAGACGTGTGGCAAGAAAACCTGCCCTGTCCCTGCATTTTGAGGCTCTGTGAGGGAGGGGTATAAGAGTACCCCCACATTAAGCACAGCGCCCCCTGAAATTAGACTATAAAATGCATTCTGCCACATCAGAAAACTATTGCATTTACTGCACTATGCCCATCCGTGCACCTCTCACTGAACGGGATGACAAAGGTGGGGCCCAGGGTGCTGCTCGGGCACGGTGCCCACCCACCCGTGCTCCTTGAGAAGGGCTATAGGGGTGCTCCCCGGGTAAGGGGCGGGCCACTGCCGCCCTGCAGCCGGACGTCGTGCTCGTCCGCACCGTTCTTGCTCCGTGCCCATCCATGCCCCTCTCTGGGACAAGCTTCACTGAGAAGGGAGGGGGGTGGGGGGTCACAGCACCTCCACCCACCTGAAGCATCCGGGGAGGGGGTGAACGCTGACTACAGAAAGCTTCTATCTGCAGTGGGTCAGTCTGCCCGTCCTGTTCCTGCTCCGTGCCCATCCACCTCCCTTTACTGGGTAGGCTTCCCCGAGAAAGAGGGCACACAGCAGCTCAAAAACAGAAGAGAGGCCCTTCAGTAAATGTAACGGGCAACAAAGGACACCAAACATTGCACTGATAACCCTTTTATGACCCACCTTTCTAAGCGCCGCGGAGCACCGTCAATCCGCACAGCGCTAAAGACGAGAACCAGATACAGCAAAATGCATTCCTAAAAGTGCCCCCGCCCTGCTCGTACCCCCAGCCTTCAGACACGGTATATGGAGCTCGGCAATGTATGCCCGTCACTCAAGATGTGGCAACCAAGAGTGCGACGTGTCTGCATACCTCGATATGTGAGAATCAAGAACGTTCACCCCTTGATGTATCACACTCAGTATCTGTCCATCACTCCACACGTGACAACTATTAGGACAATGTATCCTTTAGTACGATACAATCATTAGAGTGTTACGTAGGGTGATATGTGTGCCCATTCCTTGCTGTGTCATAGCATGATGGGAATGTCACAACCACGGTGCGATATATGTATATCCCTTAATATGTCACCACGTTAAGACAGTCCAGCCCCCCCTCCACTCCCATGTGTTACATTTGCCCCATCTCTGAGAGCATATGGCCTTCAGTCGATATTTCACACCCACGAGGGCGATCTGTGGCCGTCCTTTTTAGAAGGTCACATATAAGAGGGTAACGTATCGTGAACCACGGGGGCAATATGTCACAGCCAAGAGGGCGATGTATGTCCATTCCTAAAGATGTCGCAACCATGAGAGCGGCCTTCTTCCCGCTCTGGATATGTAAAAAACACAAGAGCGATACATCTTCACAACTTAGTGCCGCGACTACGAGAAGGGCAGTGTGTCACAACCTCAAGCGAAGATATAAGTGCATACCTCGATATATCCACTCCTAAATATTTCATAACTGCGGGAGCTCCATCCCCATTCCTTTAATATGCCGTAACCACGAGGGCGAGAAATCTCCACCCCTTAGTGTGTCATAAACACACGAGGGGTATATATGTCCGCTCTATAGTGTGATACAACCACGGGGACAATGAATGTTCACCTCCATATGCCAACCCCATAGTGTGTCACAAACACGAGGAACGCAAAGACTTAGCGGGACAATGAATGTTCACCTCCATATGCCGACCCCATAGTGTGTCACAAACACGAGGAACGCAAAGACTTAGCATTAGCACAAAGACAACGTAAACATGCCTAAACAGACACAGACAGGGAGAAACATGAGGCGAGATAGACGTACAAAGGTAATAGATATTTGAAACAAAATGCTGCTTACCTACTCCAACAGAAGACACTCCGAAAAAGCGAAAAACATGACCGAGAAAAAAAAAAAAACGCCCACCGCCGCATGAAATAGGGAAAGGGGTGGGATGAGTAAAAATCGCGGGAACGCCCACGAATCTGCTCCGGCAATGACGGGCAGATCTGTCTTCCAATGGCTAGCCTCCATTTATGGAGCTAGCCAATGAAAGACAGAGGCGGGATTAAGCTCCATACTGTTTACAAAAGTTTTCGCCTGCGCGATACTGCTTGGGCAGTAAACGCTAGGCGAAACCTAAAAATGGCTCACAACTTGAACATTGCTTCCATTCTCAAGAAAAAATATCACAGAAATTAGTCCGATTAATTACTCTCCTCCACTTACATTTTGATTTGAACACATTGATTACCTTATCGAGTGTACGAATTCTATTCATTACTAAATTAAACAATTAATTTTTCACTTTAAATGCTTCATCCACAATCTTAACTATGTTTTTTTTTTCTTGTAAAAAGCGGTCTTTTTTTGATACCTCTTTACATTTTTTAATAAATTAGATATAATTCTGTTATAGAACATTCGTCTACGAATTTCAATAAATTGATTTCTCCTTCTTTTGTTATAGAAAATATCATCTCCTTGTACAGGTCTAACATTTTTAGAGGGACATACTGTCATCTTTCTAATTACAGGTGTTTCATTCTTGTTTGAAAACAAACGTTTTTTTTTTGACATTTCAATAAGTTCCTGAGAAAATTTTTAGTTTGCTTACCAGGAGCATTTTTTTTTCTCTGAAGATTTTATTTTGGTTGGGTCTTGATTTTGTTTTTCCTTAGACCTTAATTTTCTTTTATACAGTTTTTCACGTCTTTGTTTCAATGGCATTTTTTTCTTTGTTTGTATAGATGATTATAATCTGTGGTAAACAAAAAATAACATATTATAGACCACTAAAAACATATTACATAGCAATTACAATCAGTAAACAATATAAACACTAGTATACAACAAAAGGCTGATTTACATTACATGTGCTTTGCTTTGTGTCAAAAACGATTTACTAATTAATGTTATGTCTTGCTTATATATAGGTGGCCTGTTTTTGGCCTGTAGATACAGTGAAATAATATGAGCAGAGACACACATACTGCTTGCAGAGACAGAGATGGTAGATTACATATAACATCCTGGTCATGTGACTAAAATCACACTGATGGGTGAATTCAGCTTGGCTCACAGTGTGATCTTAGGCAGAAGACCAGGATGTTACATGTAATGAGAAAATAATGTTATGTCTTGCTTATATATAGTTGGCCTGTTTTTGGCCTGTAGAGACAGTGAAATAATATGAGCAGAAACACATATACTGCTTGCAGAGACAGATATGGTAGATTACATGTTACATCCTGTCGTGTGTCTTAGATCACACTGTGAGTCAAGCTTGATTTTAAATGGATCTGGGTGAATAATATGCTTAGTTGATGTCTTTAAAAATATGGAAGTACATGTTTGTTAAAGACATGGTAGATTACATGTAACATCGTGGACATGTGCTTAAGATCACACTGATGCGTGAATTAAGCTTCACTCACAGTGTGAACTTAGGCACATGAGCAGGATGTTACATGTAATTAGAAATTAATGTTATGTGTTGCTTATATATAGGTGGCCTGTTTTTGGTCTGTAGAGACAGTGAAATAATATGAGCAGAGACACACATACTGCTTGCAGAGACAGACATGGTAGCTTACATGTTACATGCTGGTCATGTGCCTAAGATCACACTGTGAGTCAAGCTTGATTTTAAATGGATCTGGGTGAATAATATGCTTAGTTGATGTCTTTAAAAATATGGAAGTTCGTGTTTTTTAAAGATATGGTAGATTACATGTAATATCCTGGTCATCTGCCTAAGATCACACTGATGGGTGAATCAAGCTTCACTTACAGTGTGATCTTAGGCAGAAGACCAGGATGTTACATGTAATGAGAAATTAATGTTATGTCTTGCTTATATATAGGTGGCCTGTTTTTGGCTGTAGAGACAGTGAAATAATATGAGCAGAGACACTTATACTGCTTGCAGAGACAGACATGGTAGATTACATGTTACATGCTGGTCTTGTGCCTAAGATCACACTGTGAGTCGAGCTTGATTTTAAATGGATCTGGGTGAATGATATGCTTAGTTGATGTCTTTAAAAATATGGAAGTTCGTGTTTTTTAAAGTCATGGTAGATTACATGTAATATCGTGGACATGTGCCTAAGATCACACTGATGGGTGAATTAAGCTTCACTCACAGTGTGATCTCAGGCACATGAGCAGGATGTTACATGTAATGAGAAATTAATGTTATGTCTTGCTTATATATAGGTGGCCTGTTTTTGGCCTGTAGAGACAGTGAAATAATATGAGCAGAAACACATATACTGCTTGCAGAGACAGACATGGTAGATTACATGTTACATACTGGTCATGTGGCTAAGATCACACTGTGAGTGAAGCTTGATTTTAAATGGTCCTGGGTGAATAATATGCTTAGTTGATGTCTTTAAAAATATGGAATTACAAGTTTTTTAAAGATATGGTAGATTACATATAACATCCTGGTCATGTGCCTAAAATCACACTGATGGGTGAATTAGGCTTTACTCACAGTGTGATCTTAGGCACATGAGCAGGATGTTCCATGTAAAGAGAAATTAATGTTATGTCTTGCTTATAGATAGGTGGCCTGTATTTGGCCTGTAGAGACAGTGAAATAATATGAGCAGAAACACATATACTGCTTACAGAGACAGAGATGGTAGATTACATGTAACATTCTGGTCATGTGCCTAAGATCACACTGTGAGTCGAGCTTGATTTTAAATGGATCTGGGTGAATGATATGCTTAGTTGATGTCTTTAAAAATATGGAAGTACATGTTTTTTAAAGACATGGTAGATTACATGTAACATCGTGGACATGTGCCTAAGATCACACTGATGGGTGAATTAAGCTTCACTCACAGTGTGATCTTAGGCACATGAGCAGGATGTTACATGTAATAAGAAATTAATGCTATGTGTTGCTTATATATAGGTGGCCTTTTTTTCGTCTATAGAGACAGTGAAATAATATGAACAGAGACACACATACTGCTTGCAGAGACAGACATGGTAGCTTACATGTTACATGCTGGTCATGTGCCTAAGATCACACTGTGAGTCAAGCTTGATTTTAAATGGATCTGGGTGAATAATATGCTTAGCTGATGTCTTTAAAAATATGGAAGGACGTGTTTTTTTAAAGTCATGGTAGTTTACATATAATATCGTGGACATGTGCCTAAGATTACACTGATGGGTGAATTAAGCTTCACTCACAGTGTGATCTTAGGCACATGAGCAGGATGTTACATGTAATGAGAAATTAATGTTATGTGTTGCTTATATATAGGTGGCCTGTTTTTGGTCTGTAGAGACAGTGAAATAATATGAGCAGAGACACACATACTGCTTGCAGAGACAGACATGGTAGATTACATGTTACATGCTGGTCATGTGCCTAAGATCACACTGTGAGCCAAGCTTAATTTTAAAAGGATCTGGGTGAATAATATGCTTAGTTGATGTCTTTAAAAATATGGAAGTTCGTGTTTTTTAAAGATATGGTAGATTACATGTAATATCCTGGTCATCTGCCTAAGATCACACTGATGGGTGAATCAAGCTTCACTTACAGTGTGATCTTAGGCAGAAGACCAGGATGTTACATGTAATGAGAAATTAATGTTATGTCTTGCTTATATATAGGTGGCCTGTTTTTGGCCTGTAGAGACAGTGAAATAATATGAGCAGAGACACTTATACTGCTTGCAGAGACAGACATGGTAGATTACATGTTACATGCTGGTCGTGTGCCTAAGATCACACTGTGAGTCGAGCTTGATTTTAAATGGATCTGGGTGAATGATATGCTTAGTTGATGTCTTTAAAAATATGGAAGTTCGTGTTTTTTAAAGTCATGGTAGATTACATGTAATATCGTGGACATGTGCCTAAGATCACACTGATGGGTGAATTAAGCTTCACTCACAGTGTGATCTCAGGCACATGAGCAGGATGTTACATGTAATGAGAAATTAATGTTATGTCTTGCTTATATATAGGTGGCCTGTTTTTGGCCTGTAGAGACAGTGAAATAATATGAGCAGAAACACATATACTGCTTGCAGAGACAGACATGGTAGATTACATGTTACATACTGGTCATGTGGCTAAGATCACACTGTGAGTGAAGCTTGATTTTAAATGGTCCTGGGTGAATAATATGCTTAGTTGATGTCTTTAAAAATATGGAATTACAAGTTTTTTAAAGACATGGTAGATTACATATAACATCCTGGTCATGTGCCTAAAATCACACTGATTGGTGAATTAGGCTTTACTCACAGTGTGATCTTAGGCACATGAGCAGGATGTTCCATGTAATGAGAAATTAATGTTATGTCTTGCTTATAGATAGGTGGCCTGTATTTGGCCTGTAGAGACAGTGAAATAATATGAGCAGAAACACATATACTGCTTACAGAGACAGAGATGGTAGATTACATGTAATATTCTGGTCATGTGCCTAAGATCACACTGTGAGTCGAGCTTGATTTTAAATGGATCTGGGTGAATGATATGCTTAGTTGATATCTTTAAAAATATGGAAGTACAAGATTTTAAAGACATGGTAGATTACATATAACATCCTGGTCATGTGCCTAAAATCACACTGATGGGTGAATTCAGCTTGGCTCACAGTGTGATCTTAGGCAGAAGACCAGGATGTTACATGAAATGAGAAATTAATGTTATATCTTGTTTATATATAGGTGGCCTGTTTTTGGCCTGTAGAGACAGTGAAATAATATGAGCAGAAATACATATACTGCTTGCAGAGACAGATATGGTAGATTACATGTTACATCCGGGTCGTGTGTCTAAGATCACAGTGTGAGTCAAGTTTAATTCACCCATCAGTGTGATCTTAGGCACATGTCCACGATATTACATGTAATCTACCATGACTTTAAAAAACACAAACTTCCATATTTTTAAAGACATCAACTAAGCATATTATTCACCCAGATCCATTTAAAATCAAGCTCGACTCACAGTGTGATCTTAGGCACATGACCAGCATGTTGTTATATTAAGGAGGGGCACTCCTGGGTTATACACATCTGATTAATTTTGTTTATTAATTCCCAATTGGGATCAGCAACAGTGCACAGAGGGCAAGCGGTCTCGCTTGGTTGTATTATTACATGACCAGCATGTAGCATGTAATCTACCATGTCTGTCTCTGCAAGCAGTATATGTGTTTCTGCTCATATTATTTCACTGTCTCTACAGGCCAAAAACAGGCCACCTATATATAAGCAAGACATAACATTAATTTCTCATTACATGTAACATCCTGGTCTTCTGCCTAAGATCACACTGTGAGTCAAGCTGAATTCGCCCATCAGTGTGATTTTAGGCACATGACCAGGATGTTATATGTAATCTACCATGTCTTTTAAAATCTTGTACTTCCATATTTTTAAAGACATCAACTAAGCATATTATTCACCCAGATCCATTTAAAATCAAGCTTGACTCACAGTGTGATCTTAGGCACATGACCAGCATGTAACATGTAATCTACCATGTCTGTCTCTGCAAGCAATATGTGTATTTCTGCTCATATTATTTCACTGTCTCTATGGGCCAAAAACAGGCCACCTATATATAAGCAAAACATAACATTCATTTCTCATTACATGTAACATCCTGCTCATGTGCCTAAGATCACACTGTGAGTGAAGCTTAATTCACCCATCAGTGTGATCTTAGGCACATGTCCACGATATTACATGTAATCTACCATGACTTTAAAAAACACAAACTTCCATATTTTTAAAGACATCAACTAAGCATATTATTCACCCAGATCCATTTAAAATCAAGCTCGACTCACAGTGTGATCTTAGGCACATGACCAGCATGTTGTTATATTAAGGAGGGGCACTCCTGGGTTATACTTGTTCTGGATTGTTTGAAAAAACTACTCCTCAAAGCGTGCTACTGAGGTTGGCACAATGTCCCAATTGCGCCTTGAACATGAAATAATACAACCAAGCGAGACCGCTTGCCCTCTGTGCACTGTTGCTGATCCCAATTGGGAATTAATAAACAAAATTAATCAGATGTGTTTCATAATATTATACAAAGTGTTCAACGTTTAGTTATGTTCAATGTTCTTTTACTGAAAGTTTGTAGTCCATCAAAACATTATTGCATTTCATAATATTCAGGATACATATACGATACAATCCTTTATCAATCCATTACTTCTTTCAAGAAATGCCCAATGCATTTCGGGCCACACGGCCCTTCATCAGGGGCTGTATCTGAAAAAATAATGAAACAATGCATTCACAACACTAAAAAAATCTCCAATGACATGGGTTACAGTCTAGAGCCTCATCATTTCATATGCAACATTATATTGTCCATTATTTACATGTAAACAGTTTTTGCACTGCACGACTTGAACAAATGCTAGAAAAATGAGAAAAAATAATGACATGACACTCGAATACATTATTCCAGAATACACTGTATCCGCTAAAGAAGTTACTCACTTGTGTGTAAAAAACCTTTGTCACTAACGCAATTGTTATAATGAATCGGCAATTCTATGAATCAAATGTGATGGAACACATATCCGACTCAGACACCTATCTTAAATTGGATGATGATCCTATCAAAGAATTGACCAGTACTCTAGATTCTATCTTAGAACAGGCGGAGAACATGAAAAATGGATCATGAAAAAGACAAGACAATTTTTGACAGTTTCATTTCCCAAACAACCAGGAATATACATGCTGCCAAAAATCCATAAGGACCAAACAAAACCTCCTTTTCGACCTATTGTAACTGGGTGCGGTACCATCTTCGAGCCCCTGGACCAATATATAGACCACTTCCTCCAACCTTTTGTTCAGTCTTGGTACTCTTATACTAAAGACACTACACACTTTTTGCAAAAGTTGGCAAATATCCAATATGAAACAGGAATGATAATGTGCACCTTAGACGTCAAGTCTTTGTATACCTCTATTCCCCACATAGCAGGTATAGAGGCAGTTGAATGGGCACTCCTCAAACAGGACGAACTACCAGCAAACAAAGTATTTCTTTTAGAGCTTCTTCTTTTTTGTCTTCATCACAGTTATTTTAAATGGGACAATGAGTTTTATTTACAGAATAAAGGCACATCCATGGGCTTTTCCGGGGCACCGGCATATGCAAACACGTATATGGCTAAATATGAAGAAACATTTCTACTGAAAGACAAGGATTGGGTCGACAATATTTCTTTATATTGTCGCTACATAGATGACATTTTTTTTATCTGGCAAAACTCCAAGGAACTGTTGGAACGGAAAATACTTCAACTGAATTCATATAATGAGAATATCGAATTTACCAAAAATATAGAGACGAAAGCCATTCCATTCTTAGATGTCCTGGTGAAAATTGAGGATAATGCTTTTCAGACTGAAGTGTATCATAAGGCCACGGACAAAAACACGGCACTGATGTTTAACAGTTTTCATTCCAGGAACCTTGTCAACAATTTACCATACTCCCAAATGCTGCGAGTGAAAAGGATTTGTTCAGAGAATGAGGCCTTGGAATCTAATCTAGATACGATCACCACAAAATATACAGCAAAAAAATACCCAAAAATCCTTCTCGATAAGACAAGAGAAAGAGTGCAAGATCAAGCGAGAGAATCGCTGTTGAAAAACAAAGTTAAACCCACAGAAACGCGCCAAGTGTTTGTCTCCAAATACTCCACCAGTTCCAACGAAATTAAAAAAGTATTAATCGACATTGGGAACTTTTGAGTAATGAGCCTGATTTCAAAGACCTATCTGTAAGAAAGCCCATTTTTGCCTATAAAAGATCTCAAAATATACAGGAGTTACTGAAACCTAAACCACGAGAAACTCAAATAACTTACAGAGGAACCAGAAAGTGCCAAAATTGTGTTCAATGTAACAACGTCATAGTGACTAACACAGTCAAACATCCGTATACAGGAGAAACAATCATCACTAAGCATAATGCGGACTGCAACACTATGAATGTAATTTACGCAATAAAATGCCCCTGTGGTCTTTTATACATAGGGAAAACGAAACGCAAGGTAAAAACACGTATTTCTGAACATAAAAGTACGATTCGTAACAAGAATCCTAATAGTAGTTTGGCAGTACATTGGGAGTCAAACAGACATTCAATCGCTCAAGTAAAATTTCAGGTTCTCGAGGTGGTCGTTCCCGCACCCGGGAAAAACAACACAAAATGCTTACTCCAGAGGGTAGTATTTTGGATAAAACGTTTAGACACTCAGGATCCTAAAGGGATCAATGACAGAGTAGATCTAGGATGTTATTTGTAATTACTGCACTATTGATGTGAGCATGCAAACCTGATTTCAGTTATTTGTCCACTGCTTACTGACACTGTATTGTTACTTCTTGTTTATCTATATTTTGTATGCCATTCGACATATGTTTTTCATGACACTGATTTCTTCTTGGTTAGCACAGGAAGGTTCACACACATCATCCCACCTTTTAACTTTTTAATTACTATCAGTGCTTCGGCATTATCTACAGGTTCGTTTCACGCCAATACGAACACGTTCTAATATGGCGCGATATTGTAGTTAGTATTAAGACCTTTGCAAGCCGTGACAGTCCTCTTTTCATCTTTCCACTATACACTTTATACGCATGCGTGAGAATGTGTCTGTTGTACACACCAGGCGTTATCTTATATTCTGAGCGGCATTGTCCGCTGACACCGTGAATCGAACGCAGGTTCCACTTAAGGTATGGCAGGCCACTTTCCTTCGGCAGGTAGGTTTGCGCCAATAGATGTCGGGCCACGATCCCTCACACTTATCCTTGTGTTGTTTTTTAGAAAGAACAATGCTTAATGCCGTGTTTGTACAATATGGACGAGAGTCTTTGAAATTGACGAAAGTGACTTCGCTGGGCAAGCTGTTACATTACAGGTTCGTGACCCGTTCGTAATACGTCCTCGTCATTTATTCACCAGCTCTTATTCAACATAATGAGGTTACCATAATTGTGTGCTTTACAGGCACCCAGCAAGGCGAAACACGAACTGCAAACCTATTTGAATATAGAGTATTGCTCCCATCGAGGTTAGTGTTGTGTAAATTCACCATGTATCATCTTCATTTCAAAGCGTTGTTATAGTATAGTGAGACCTCTTCTTTCCTTGATAGCAAGAAGCAAGTTTTAAGACAGGACTACTTTGAAAAGTGAGGACCTTTCTTCTTTCGTTAGTGACAAAGGTTTTTTACACACAAGTGAGTAACTTCTTTAGCGGATACAGTGTATTCTGGAATAATTTTATTCAATTGTCAATTCATTATTTTTCCTCATTTTTCTACCATTTGTTCAAGTCGTGCAGTGCAAAAACTGTTTACATGTAAATAATGGACAATATAATGTCGCATATGAAATGATGAGGCTCTAGACTGTATCCCATGTCATTGGAGATTTTTTTAGTGTTGTGAATGCATTGTTTTATTATTTTTTCAGATACAGCCCCTGATGAAGGGCCGTGTGGCCCGAAATGCATTGGGCATTTCTTGAAAGAAGTAATGGATTGATAAAGGATTGTATCGTATATGTATCCTGAATATTATGAAATGCAATAATGTTTTGATGGACTACAAACTTTCAGTAAAAGAACATTGAACATAACTAAACGTTGAACACTTTATATAATATTATGAAACACATCTGATTAATTTTGTTTATTAATTCCCAATTGGGATCAGCAACAGTGCACAGAGGGCAAGCGGTCTCGCTTGGTTGTATTATTACATGACCAGCATGTAGCATGTAATCTACCATGTCTGTCTCTGCAAGCAGTATATGTGTTTCTGCTCATATTATTTCACTGTCTCTACAGGCCAAAAACAGGCCACCTATATATAAGCAAGACATAACATTAATTTCTCATTACATGTAACATCCTGGTCTTCTGCCTAAGATCACACTGTGAGTCAAGCTGAATTCACCCATCAGTGTGATTTTAGGCACATGACCAGGATGTTATATGTAATCTACCATGTCTTTTAAAATCTTGTACTTCCATATTTTTAAAGACATCAACTAAGCATATTATTCACCCAGATCCATTTAAAATCAAGCTTGACTCACAGTGTGATCTTAGGCACATGACCAGCATGTAACATGTAATCTACCATGTCTGTCTCTGCAAGCAATATGTGTATTTCTGCTCATATTATTTCACTGTCTCTATGGGCCAAAAACAGGCCACCTATATATAAGCAAAACATAACATTCATTTCTCATTACATGTAACATCCTGCTCATGTGCCTAAGATCACACTGTGAGTGAAGCTTAATTCACCCATCAGTGTGATCTTAGGCACATGTCCACGATATTACATGTAATCTACCATGACTTTAAAAAACACGAACTTCCATATTTTTAAAGACATCAACTAAGCATATTACTCACCCAGATCCATTTAAAATCAAGCTCGACTCACAGTGTGATCTTAGGCACATGACCAGCATGTAACATGTAATCTACCATGTCTGTCTCTGCAAGCAGTATATGTGTTTCTGCTCATATTGTTTCACTGTCTCTACACGCCAAACACAGGCCACCTATATATAAGCAAGACATAACATGAATTTTTCATTACATGTAACATCGTGCTCATGTGATCTTAGGCACATGACCAGAACGTTACATGTAATCTACCATGTCTTCAAAAAACATACACTACCATATTTTTAACAGCAGTGTATCTTCATTAAATGAATCATATATCAGATTACACAAAGGCACAAAGTATAGTGAGACACAAGCAAAGAATACTCTTTACGCTAATTGAGGCAAACTGTTACAAGGCACAGGTGACATTATTGAAAAATGTGTAAATGTTTTCTCTTTTTCAAACAGAAAGTCAGTGTAATGCTTCTCCAAAATTTTAAAAAGCAGACTTTTTTCCAGAAAAGATTTTGCATACTATGTTTCTGCTCATATTATTTCACTGTCTCTACAGGCCAAAAACAGGCCACCTATATATAAGCAAGACATAACATTAATTTCTCATTACATGTAACATCCTGCTCATTTTCTACGATCACACTGTGAGTGAAGCTTAATTCACCCATCAGTGTGATCTTAGGCACATGTCCACGATATTACATGTAATCTACCATGACTTTAAAAAACACGAACTTCCATATTTTTAAAGACATCAACTAAGCATATTATTCACCCAGATCCATTTAAAATCAAGCTCGACTCACAGTGTGATCTTAGGCACATGACCAGCATGTAACATGTAATCTACCATGTCTGCCTCTGCAAGCAGTATATGTGTTTCTGCTCATAATATTTCACTGTCTCTACAGGCCAAAAACAGGCCACCTATATATAAGCAAGACATAACATTCATTTCTCATTTTATGTTACATCCTGCTCATGTGCCTAAGATTACACTGTGAGTGAAGCTTAATTCACCCATCAGTGTGATCTTAAGCACATGTCCACGATGTTACAAGTAATCTACCATGTCTTTAAAAAACATGTACTTCCATATTTTTAAAGACATCAACTAAGCATATTATTCACCCAGATCCATTTAAAATCAAGCTTGACTCACAGTCTGATCTTAGGCACATGACCAGAACGTTACATGTAATCTACCATGTCTTCAAAAAACATATACTATCATATTTTTAACAGCAGTGTATCTTCATTAAATGAATCATATATCAGATTACACACAGGCACAAAGTAAAGTGAGACACAAGCAAAGAATACTCTTTAAGCTAATTGAGGCAAACTGTTACAAGGCACAGGTGACATTATTGAAAAATGTGTAAATGTTTTCTATTTTTTCAAACAGAAAGTCAGTGTAACGCTTCTCCAAAATTTTAAAAAGCAGACTTTTTTCCAGAAAAGATTTTGCATACTAAATCGTTTTTGACACAAAGCACAGCTCATTTAAAAGACCACTACAGAATCAAAGCAGAAACCTAACTCATTTTCAAAATACATTGCCAATATACACCATTCTATCTTTAAACAACATTACAAAAAAAATGACACAAAAAACAAGAATAAAGAAGCACAATATGCTTCTTAATCTTCCCCATAGTGCATACAGCACTCTATATTTATTAAAAGAATCATTACTCACCTTTAAAAATGCTTTGAATGATGTAGAGCAGTGTCAGTCACACTCAACAGATTTTCTTAAGCAGAATCTCTGAATAATGCTTCTTTCACTGGAGCCTGAGAATAATGGCACAGATTCTTACTCATTTCAGACCCATATTCTTGTACATAACCATTCAAAATTGTTCCCACACAAATTCAAAACCAAACTGCACATTTTAATTGGTTGTACATTTCAAGACTTTGAAACTCACATAACATTCACCCATCCCCCCAGTGCTCATTCACCCTGTAACCATGGTAACTCCCTCCTAACCCAGCACACAGTTCACAAGTTCATCATACTATGTTGCAAAAGAATACAGCAAGGGTGTTTGACCTCTCAATGTACTAGCTAATCAAGTGCAATGTTTCTTTAAATGACTTTTTCTCAACCATTGAAATGACTTCTTTAAAAAAAAAAAGCATGCACCCTAATTTTCAGTGGTGATTTTTAAGAAAGCACCAATCATTTCTTGTTTTTCAACTGCACTGAATCTCAACCACTTTTTTTCATAATTCCTACTTTCAAACTGCCATTTCATTTCCACAACTCATCTGACTAGAAGCACATCTACCTTCAAAATGCCAAAAGTCTGGTTTGTGGGTCATAGCTATGTCTTCTGGAGTGAAAAATGTGCAAGCAACAGAGGGATTTACAACCTTGATTTACCAAATGTGGACATTGTGTGGATTGCACAGAGAGGATTAAGAAGTCACCAATTGATACCATTGATAAAATCCTGTATGCATCTTCCACACCCTGACCTTATAATTGTGCACTGTGGTGGAAATGACTTGGGCACTTTGACTGGGGTAGGTCTGGAAATGCTTTTAAAGGACATCTTTGGGCAATTGATGTCACTTTTTCCAAAAACTGCCTTGGTATTTTCTAATATATGCCAAAGGCAAAAATGGAACTGGTCCAACCAATTTTGTCCACAGATTGAGAAAGCAAGGAAACATGTAAATAAATCTGTTTCTGCTTTCCTCAGAGACTATGGTATGGGTTCCATTTACCACAACAACTTGCGTTACAACATGCAAGACATCTATAGGAGAGATGGTGTTCATTTTACAGATGAGGGGAATAGAGTCTTCCTCTTGAATTTGAGACTCTGTATTGGTACCTACTTGTAGGTACAAAAAACACCCACATAACACACCAGCTCTTTTCAGAGCTAACTTACCTCTAAACACTCTACAATATTTTTTTACTCTAGTTTTTTTACACTGTTTTTCCCCATGGTGCGCTCAGGGTGCGCATACCGGAGACAGTACCCGGGAAGGCACCCAGCGCTTACCCCGCGAAAAATTAAAAAAAAATAGTTTTTGGGCCCTTCAGGGTCCTTCTAAGCCTCCCTCAAAAAACCTAGGGGGCCAGGGGGTGTCTACCCTGCCCCCTTTTAATCATTTCCCCCTTTTTTTATTACCTCAAGTGTCTCGATTTTCCCGAGACACAAGATGGTGGACTGTCCGGACTGTTAAGAATGTTGACAGACATCATACAGCCAATCAGCTTTCCGCTTGCGCACTCCCGTCGCGCGCCGGGTGCGCTACCCAGTACGCGTACCGGTGAGCGCTCGGAGCGCTCCTATTGATATATATGTTTTTTTGAAGTTGCCTTTCATAAAAACCACTGGAGCAATTTCAAAGAAATATAGAAAAGGGCCTACCACATACCAGTACCTATCATTTTGCCAACTTTGGTGTAATTTCATTCATCCGTTCAGGCTGTAGCCGTGTCTAAATGTCCTATGGAAAATTGCATGGGGAAAACACATTTGAAAGTATTGAAATTTAGAACCAATCAAAATATTACTTTAGTTTGGAATTTGTGTGTGATGAAGTTTGATTGGTTATGTATATATCTTAAATGAGAGGAAAACACAGCCATTTTGTGATACCCCTGTCTGAGGTACTTTTGAGAGAACTTTTGGGTGCTCAATATCTGGACTTAGAATAACACAGTACTAACTCTTCTACTTTAAAAAAGGTGAGTTGTTAATTTGTAAGGGGAACTATGTTGTACACTTTAATATAATTTGGAAAATGTTTTCTATTAGTTATTTACAGTCCTTCTGTCATAATTATTGTTTAAGATTGGCTTCATCACATGCAGTGCTTTATATTTCGAGTTCCTGTCTGATACTATACACTGCCCATTTAATTTTAAAGAACTAAATACTTGATTAAGCTACTTTTATGTTATGTATTACTAAAAACGATAATTGAAAGTGATTACTTTTTTCTGAAATTTACAGCAAGAAATTTGAAATTAAAATGAATCAAAATGAGGAGACCAAGAAAATTTCATTTGAACTTTCAACGATATTTATTGAAATTCAAGATGACACGAATACTTTTTGGGATGAATCTCTTGACGAAAAATTAATCGAATGTTTGGATAAAATAGAATCATCATGGCACACTTTTAATGAGGACATTTCTGATCACATGATTAAAGAGGAAATTCCAGATGAGGACATGCTACGAGTTCTATTAAATTATGAAAATTCTGAACAATAAATTAATATTTACAAATTCAAAATTAGTTGACATATTATTCATTTTTATTACTAATTTATGAAGTAGTAGTGAAGTGATTGTATTGAAGTGAATTTCACACTCTGCATCGGTACCTACTTGTAGGTACTTAAATCACTCACTTAACACAACATCTCTTTTTAGAGCTACCCTATCTCTAAGCACTCCAAATTCTTATTTTACACTATTTTCTTTCAATGTTTTTCCCTGTGGTACGCTCTGGGTGCGCGTACCGGTGAGCGTACATGGGAACGCACACAGTGCTTACCCCGCGAAAATTGGAAAAAAAAAAGTTTTTTTGCCCTTCAGGGTCCCTCTAGGCCCCCCTCAGAAAACCTAGGTGGTCAGGGGGTGTCTACCCTGCCCCCTTTCAATCATTTTCCGCTTTTTTTCACCTCTTTTTGTGTCTCGATTCTACCGAGACACAAGATGGCGGACTCTCCGGACTGTTTGCAATGTTGACAGACACCCGAGAGCCAATCAGCTTTCCGCTCGCGCACTTCCGTGGCGCGCCGGGTGCGCTCCCCGGTACGCGTATCGGTGAGCGCTCGGAGCGCGCCTATAGATATATATGTGTTTTTGAAGTTAATTTTCAAAACAACCACTGGAGCAATTTTCACCAAATATAGCAAAGGCACATCTGCATACCAGTCCCTACAATTTAGCAAAGTTTCGCGTAATTCCGTTCAGCGGTTCGGGCTGTAGACATGTCAGAACGTCCTATGGAAATTAACATGGGGAAAACACGTTTTGGAACCCCCGTCTTTTCTCAGCCCCCACTTCACGAATTCCCCCAAAACTTTCAGAGAAGGAGCGGAACTGAGCTGGCCAAAATTTTGGAAAATACACGCAAATTCCTCAACCGGCGCCAGAGTTATTCCCAATAGAATGTTGCGGATTTCCTATGGTAGCTAGGTCCTAATTATAGCTACCTACTGGCGACTGTCAGTAGGTAATATATACATATATAT
This sequence comes from Lissotriton helveticus, assembly GCF_964261635.1. NCBI lineage: Eukaryota > Metazoa > Chordata > Amphibia > Caudata > Salamandridae > Lissotriton > Lissotriton helveticus. Next base: position 204,476,556 of record NC_136073.1, read on the forward strand.
ATATATATATATATACATATATATATATATATATATACATATATATATATATATATATATATATATATATATATATATATATATATATATATATATATATATATATATATATATAACGCTCAGATTCCTCCCCGTTAAAGAAAGGAAGCAGCACTCAAGCGGGAACAGTCACAGCGAGTTTAATTTGCACAACAAACGTTTCGGCGCAAGCCTTCTTCGGTGTTTCTCACCGTACACGGGCAGTTCCGGTTAAGTAGACATGTGATGACATAACTAAACACCAACAAGGGACTATCCCTTCGTGCACCACAGTGGGCGCCATCTTGGAACAGGTAAAATAACTCACAAAATCGGAGTATTCACAAGAAAGAAAGGTCTCTACAAGATAAGGCCGTGGATCGGCAAATGTCCCTATACAGGTGAACATTATGTAACACATATGTACATTAAAGATAGACCTCGGAACATTATCCAGATGTTAGGCAAGTTATAAAGTTTCAAAAATTATATATATAAAAATATATATATGGTAAGTACATTTACTAAGTTTATAACTTCCCCACACATTCTTTTGCGTTGTAAAGGCATGCGTGGTAAAGTTATATGCGGGGTAATAGATTGCGGAGTGATGGTACTGCGGACTAATGACTCATGCGTTGTAATAAATGCGGAGTCATGGTATGCGGGATACAAGTTTGCGGAATTTCGTCATATATTCCTGATTAATATCCAGATAAATGTTTAATTTGTAGAAATAGAAGCCACTGGGTTCCAATGGCACAACTTTATTTATTTATTTATTTTTATACTTCTTTTCTCCATAACATCACAACACACAAAGATTAGGGAAAAAGTAGAAAACTAGAACAAATGTCTGTTTCTGATCCTGAACAAAGGCTGTGACAGATAATGCAGCAAAAAAGGGCAGAATTATTGTGACGTTGATGCTACAGAAAACCCCAACCCCTTCCAAAGCTTCGCTTTCAATCTTGTGTGAGTGGGTTTTGAATGAAGTATTTCACCACTTTATACAAGTATAATATAATGAGGGACCCCCATGCATCAATAAATACAAACACGGAATAATAGATGGCAAGGGACTCACACATACATAACCACTCATGTTAACAGCTCATGAAAAGAAACAAGTTTAGTTGGTAGTAAGGAGAGATCCTGAAAATGAAGCATGTCTCCTAATGTAACTGAGAGCTCAGGGCCCTAACTTTAGGGCCCTGACTTTATAACAAAACAGATCTGAGGACTTTGTTCTTTTCCTAACTAGGAAGCCAAATGACACATTTGAAAAAGGCTTTAAGTGCCCCTTGAGTGACTCAGTCTTGGAGACATTTCACAACTTTCAGGTGACTGGGACACTTTTACTCTTTCCCGTAGGTGGGGGCACAAAGGTCCACTGAAAACATCCCTCCTGGGTAAGGAACTGCCTCTCTTAGTGTTCCAGTTCCCTCACCCAAGCCCAAGCATTGAATACAGTGGCACGCTTTTTTGTTCTGTGGCCTGCGGGTGACATCACTTGCTATCTGGGTGTGCCATCTTTTTTGCTCCAGCATTATATTGGTTAGTATAGCTGCTGGGTGGTGCAAGGTTCGTGTGCTGTGCAGCCTGGCCTCTGTATTGCACATGCCATGGTGATGCTTGAATGTAGAGATGCTGGCATTTCTTGACAACACTCCTTTGGGAGCCTGTCCTTAGCGCCCTGTTGACTCCAGGCTACTCTTGATCTGTTTGTGTTACTCTTGGAGCCTAGAGGTTGTACACTTAGTTTCTCTGGCTGGGAGCCTAATATATAGAGACCACTTATTCAGTGAAATCCCCCGGACTGATGAACCAAGCCCGGACTTCCTGGACAAGTGTGCCATGGCTCTCTCCAGTATGTTGCCTCCTGCCTTTCTCATCCACTACCCACGAATTGAGTGGGTGAGTGACAATGTCTTATAATAGTAAAAGTGCACAGAATGCATCATGTACTGATCTGGGCTCAGTGTCCATAACCAATGTTGTTAATTGTGCCTGATCTGATGTTGGTACATATATGAAGGTATGGCTATGATCTGATCTATATGAGTGTATGTGGTGTGTATGTGTGGAGATTAAAGGAGTGAATGGGTCTCCTATGTTGTGTGAGGTTGTATAAAGATTTGTGAAGGCATGTATGCCTTACTCTGACAATGTGCAGATGTGGATTTCTGGTGGTGCACAGGTGTGAATAGTTGTGTGAGAAGTAACAGTGGGCCTTGCTCGAAACAATGTCGGATTGTGGGGAGTGTTGCATCCCCAAACATCTGGCACACACCTTCACGTGTATTAGTGATGCACCTTATCTCAACTTCGCTGAGATGTCCTGTGCATCTACACCACAAGAGCATTCCACTTCCGCTCTACTCTACCATCTTAGTAAGACTTCCTTTTGCATACTAGCATACTGCTCTGCTCCATGCATGAAACAACCTCCTCGCAGCTCAATGTTTCCACAAACCGTGCCCTCACTCCCAACCTCTATCAGGAACCAGCCTTTTCTGCTCAAGTAAGAGCTGCAGTCTGCAAGTAGGAGCAGGGCACTGAGGCCAAACTGGTCTGCTTAGCTGCTGAGAACCCAGTGTCAAGTGCAATACTTTCAGCTATTCACAGCTTCTTAGACAAACCACAATTTGCATGCTGGGATTTTCAGATCATACGAATGATTATTAAATTAAAATGGCAGGCCCCAGAATGGAATGTGCTAAAAGGCCACAAGTAGCTGAATGTGCAACAAATCAATGTAGCCATTATTTAGCTATGCATGACACCTGGCTCTAGTCTAGGTCCCAACGTCCTACCACATTGACGAGGCAATTCAGATGTTAGTCTGCCAACATTCAAAGTCCTACACAACTCTTCTTTCTACTGAACTATTGCTAAAATGTGCTAGAAGCCATAAGACATATGATCTACTATCTACCAAAGAGGCAGCTCTACCTTCAGCCTTCCTTTGGGCTACTACACAAGCAGCCCTCAAGCACATCCCACGGTGTCACAATTTGTCATTGCGGACACATTCTCAGACTTTGGCTAGCCCTTCAACTCCTCAGCTGCCTCTATACGTGCTTGCCACACATATTGATTTGAGTTGATGAGCACAACATTTCTTCAAATATTTTGATTTTACCAACCTGCCTGATATAATACAATTATTATACATGTTTAATCAATGAAGTCATACATTACGTTTTCTATGCATCTTCTAATGGGAGCACATTTGTTTGGTGCCATCTTGAATGGTTCTGCTAACAGCAACATATAAAATCGTTCTAAGATGGCTGCTGCTCATGCAAAGCTCCCATCTTGGAATTATTTTTCTTTTCTTTCAGAAATTAATTCCAAGGTGGCGATCGTGCCTCCAAGCGCAAGGACCTCAGAGAAACAACAAGCATTGTCAAAGACGGCCTGTGTCATGGACAAGACCTACTGGATTCGGCAATGTTTGTTCTTCTATTCAGCTCCTATATCCCAGCTATGGATCTGATTACGATCTCATTAAGAAAGCATTCCTACCGAATCGGTTCCGGATTGCTTTCAGAACGGCCCGACAGTGAGCTGACAGAACGACGATCACAATGCAATGCATGTTAAATCCCACCAAGTTGTTCGGTAAGTAAAGGGTTTTGGGCATCGTACTGCGTCGGTTGGTGAAACAGGATCTCAGTACGAGTCGGTTGGAAGGTCTGACTCCAGACGGCTCTGTGATGGCCTTCCTGAACCACAGTAATTGGGCCCTATGTATATCAACCCAGGGTAATAGTTTTGTACCCAGTCTTGATTTAGTTGATTCTCTCCTCACTACCTCATTCGCTTTTTTTCATAGTCTCTGAGATGACATTTATAAGGTCCATTTATGCTCTGCTATAACTTTTGGTCCCAAAGACACACTTTATAACTTGTCATTAGAAGACAGACCACATTTTAATACTTGATATATTTGTAAGCTTTTCCCTACTACAAAAGACAAATATCCTTGGTCTGGGCCAGGTTTGGGAGGTAATGTCCAGAAACGATTGGAATTTATAAGGGGGCAGACAGGAAGTGAATGTAGTTTATTTTTTTCACACACAAACTCAACAATGGAAGAACAGAAAGTGACGACAGATATGAGGAATAGGTCATCTAGCCTGCCAAGTACATTACTGACGGTAACATACAAACCCTGACCCAGACTTCCCACAGCATTACTTTTATTACCCAACTATCACACATTACAATTCGACACCAAGGTCACCAAGTATCATTAACCACCCTTTTGGTACATTTTCTGCTTACTCCTCTTGCCTCACAATTTTAACTTATTTTTGTCCACCACATACAAGGGAAAAATCTCTGCGACCCTGTGTACGAACTGCAGATGAATCAGCTTGAGGCTTGATTTTTGGTAAATTCCAAAAATAAAGTGATGGTAGGATAGAAAAAGTTATGCTTTGTGTTATTTTATTCCGATTTGTGGGCTGTGGTGAAGCCCACAATTTGTGAGGAAGTGGATGTTTGCAATTGCAATTGATGGGAAGTGAAAAATCTCTAGCATTCGCAAAAAAGAAGACTTTTTTTAGTCAACTGAGAAAAAACACAGTTACAAAAGTGAAAAACTACAACTCTATGCTAGAATTACATTTTTTTTATTGGAGATTAATACAAATTATCTTGAAATACCAGCATGTTAATCCGAAATGATTACTTATGAGTGACATGCATTTTTGCTGCAACCTTTCTAGGGAAATGTAAGCTGCTCATTTCCAGTGAATGTCCATTTGAATTACCCCCTCACTGTTTTGGACAATAAAATAATGAGTTTATATCAAGCTATAAACCACAAAGGAAAGCAAAGAGCTTCGAGGGGTGTACAAATCATCATGAAGGGTAAGAGAGAGGGGTCGAATTAGAGGGTAAACTGCAAGCAAAGTGATGGTGCGACTAGCTAGAGGTAGGTCGACAGCACAGTGACTACAAAGATATAATCTGATACATGGACACAATATGTAGAACATTTTACCTAAATTGGTACATATTTTGCACTATTTCTGATACATGCAATGGAGGGTTTTCACAGACAAAAAGAAATCAAACCTAAAAAGATTAGCAAACACACCGAGCTGAGCAAAATTCGCGTAATTTGCTTTTATGCAATTTCATGAAATTTTGGCAAAATTATGTGAAATTATGCATAAATACGTAAAATACAAATCTGTACTTTTTTTCACAACAAACTTCATTGATTTTTCTCTTGTAATTTCAGAAACAACATGGTCCACTGTTACAGAAAAGACATCATGAATCAAATATCTAAACACAGTGAATCTATTATGATATGCGCATACCAACACCATTTCCCACCCCATGCCCCACAAGTCATCAATGACAATATCGTGCAGTACAGCCCAAATGTAGCCCAAGGAAATCTCAAGGGTGGGCACCATATTGTCGTATTTCTGCATCAAGTAGTGATTACATAGGAAATCCGTCATTTAGTATTATATTTTTACTCGAAATACGTCCTCATGTCAATTTGTGATACAATGCAAAATGCAAAAGCGCAGTGAATAACAGCCACCTGAGCTCTGTTGTACGCGTCCATTCGCAGTAAAGGTTTACCATAAATGGCGCATTTGTGGTAAATCTTTACCACAAATGGCATATAATTACGCAATGTGGCCTAATGTTCAGTAATTTTGCATACTAAACATTGCGCAAAATACCCAAAATTATGCAAATTACCCTAGCGTAATTAAAATTTTGCCTAGGCCATTATTGCAAACCAATATATTTATATTCTTTCAGTTCCTTCATTTTTTGGTCGAGTCTGGGCAGCGCATGCACTGCTCTGCGAGGCATGTTGCCTTCAGGTATGGACTTGAAGCTCCACCCACTCTCTGCCCATATTTTTCATTGTCTTGTGTCATTGTCCTTAGGAATTTGTGGCTTTGCATTGGTCAATAGGCTTAATAGTCTCTACTTAGTACCGCCTTGTCTCATTTTGTAACCTTCCATGAGGTCACCCCTGTTACATGTGTTGCTACTCGGTGGGCTTTAACTACAGCCTCCGAGCAATATTTGTTTAAATGTTTTTCTCCTGCCTGTTGTTGGCATGAGGAGCCATAAAAATGCTGGATTTAGGCCCAGATCTCTGTACTGGGGTGAATGCATGACATTGTTCAGCATTCTATCCATCAATTGTTCTTTTTGCTGTTGCAGGCAGGACACACGCTTCCCCATCAGTGTAATTTTTTTATTCATAGCACGGCACGCCATGCTCATACAGTGGCAGCCGTGCCTTTGGTTGATTTGTAAAAGACACACAATTGATGGACGGAATGCAGAACAAATCAAAACATTCACCCCCAGTCAAAAGATCTGGTTTAAATCCATCATTCTTTTGCTCACCATGCCAGTTTGCATTTGTCACCACAAGTGGGACGGGTATGGCCAGACGTGGGTCCTGTGCTCTCCATGCCAGTGGAGTCAAGCTATCCTGTATGCCCAGATGTGGGTCCTGTGTCCTTCATGCCACTGGAGTCAAGCTATCCTGGTTGATGAGTGGTGAAAGCCAGACCTAGGATGCTTGTTTTCAATCAAGGGAGGACCTGACCTGGCAGTTCGGGCTGGACAGTTCCCATTGGGTGCAGGGTCAAGACTGATTTGCATATAGCTGGAATGGCATGTTGAGCGAAAAAAACAATGGATTTAGGCCCAGATCTATGTTCGGGGGTGAATGTATGACATTGTTCTGCATTCTGTTCATCAATTGTTCTTTTTGCATTTGGTTTATTTGCAGCGCCCAACGCGGCTCCACTGTTTAATAACTTTGATTTTAATAACTGCCCCATGCCGCGATTTCACTTTAATGGTGGCCGCATCCCTTTCCTTAGATGAGGATTGTCTAAGGAAAGGAGTGTGGCTGGCATTAAAGTGACACCGCAGCATGGGGCGGTTTTACAAATAAAGGCATTTGCTTGTCAAGTTGACAAATGAATGCTTTTTTTTGTAAAAACGCCCCATACCAGGCTTTAACTTTAATGGCGGTTGCACCCCTTTCTTTAGACACGTCTCGTCATATGTGCAGGAGTGTGGCCGACATTAAAGTGAAAGAGCCGCATGGGCACTTTTACAAACAAGCATTTGACATGCAGTAGGGCTTGCATTTACAAAAGTTTCATAAATGCGAGACCTATCATATTGCAAATGCTTGTTGTTTAGTAGTTTACTAATAATTTACTACTGTTTAGTTAGTAACAGGTCATCATTATTAAATTGTACTTCAATGTTAAAAAGCAAGGTTTTTATTTCAGTGTGCAATTTAATAGCATCTAATCAGATTCCTGTGCATTTGGAAAACTGCCACAAGCTCAGGACTCTTCACCATGATTTCTGATTAAGATGCTCTCTTTGGAACATGACATCCCTGTCCTGCAACCCCTTCACTGGTTGCCTCTTTTGACAGTAGTCAATTTCAAGGCAGTTCTGCAATTTATATGTATTTATTTTACAGAGTTACTAACAAGTTTTTACTTGTGATATACATGTGCATTATTTCCGGTTTGTGATGCAGTACTGATGTATTTGTAGTGTAGTAAGCAGCACTTTATAAATGTGATAATTAAACGCTATAAAGAATATGCCAAATACTATATAACTGAAGTTTTTAGTTTACTGCAAAACTAGTGAAATTCTCTGCCATTTAAAATGAGGCTTTTGATGCCATATTTCAAGAGTTCTAGTGCAACCAGAGGACTAGATGGTATTTCTCCAGGGGGTAAAATATGAATATTCGGGATTTTCCATGTAACAGTTACAGTCTAAGGAATCCAAGGAAATGCCCAAAGCAAAGGTTTCTGATTAAACCAAAAAAAGGACATACAAATTGGGCTAGGCAACAATTGGTCAGCTGTACTGCTGAAGTCTACATCTGATTGGTAGAATACCTGCACCAATTAGAGAAAGCCTTGGAATCGTTGTTCCCATCAACATTTGTGTTGTTTTGTGGCACTGAAGGCTTTTCAATAATTACCAGAACCTAAGAAGCCATATGATAATCGGTCATCTCTGTTCATTTTAGGAAAACACCTTTTTTTCTAGTGAAGGAGAATAATGGCTGATTTCTTTGTAAAATCATGGTACCTCCTGCTAGAAGAGAATCTCTTCCTTGTGTTACAGTCTGTTAAAAGGGACCTATATGGCATCTCCATTGCAGCCGCCACCTCTCTCCCACTGGGGCCAGAGTGAATTATTGACCACTCACTACTTGTTCTGCGGCTTTCAAATTACTTGTTGGTTAACCAGTCGGATCGTATGAGGGTGGAGGCCTACCATTCTCTGTCCCACTGATGCAGTTCGAGGGCTGCCTCTATTGACTTGATGTTGGCCTGAGAGCAGGAGATAAGGAAACATTGGAAAAGAGAACATGAACCTGTGATTGGAGGAGGCAGCGAAAGCCCACTGCATGGTGGTTTTCTAATACTCAATGGGAGGGACCCCATAAATGAAGAAATAACTTGGTGTTAGTTGAGCCATACAATCAGCTTTGTTCTGTCATTATGAGAACTATGACAAGACATAAGTTGAATAAAGTTGCTTATGCAATGAAAAGCATTAATGGGGACTCCCATCAAGTGAATTAGCTGCCTGTTCAACAAGTTAGGGCTGATGCTCCTATGGATTTGATTTAGAGTTTGGCAGACCGGATGCGCCATCAAAACATGGAGCATATCCTGCTTGACTCCGCACCTGTAATACAGTGGCTGGGACATCCACCAATTTTATGACAAAGTTCCCCCTCCTCCAGACTCTAAATGAGTGCCTATATATTTGATTTACTCAACCACTTCATACAGGAGTATGGAGTGATTGACGAAAGCAGAAGTGGTGCTAATTAGGAACAGAATGGTGGAAACGTATCGCCTAACATGGAAATGGCTCTGAACCTATACTTCTGCTGTGCACTTGATTAGGAATTAAAAAAGCTCTGGTAAGATACCAGGTTTTACTTTTGTGCGAACCTGCTGAGTAAGCCTGACTCCTCTCCATGAGTGTTTGGCGTCATTTCTATTAAAACACATAGATACACAATTAATTTTACAGTACAAATTTGCAAACATCATGACTTTAAAGCCACATTTTTTTATAGACAGAACTACCAATGAAATGTTGTAATTCTTTGGGGTTTGCCTCAGAGCCATATGTCATGTTGTATGCACCTGTAAGAACATTGTATGCCTCCCCTTCAAGTCTGCCTTCAAATTGTAATGGATTTTGGGTGCTTTAGGATATCCTGCCCCAAAATCAGCCTACAATCTTGAGCTCACAGGGGTTATTACTGTCTCCAGTACTGCCAACCCGGCCCTGCTTCTGGTCTTTCTCAGACACCAGCCTTTCGGGGAATTTCCAAATTTCCCAATAAGCCAGCCAGAATGGACGTTTATGGAAAATGTATTTTGGTGAAGCAATGATCACATAAACTTTCCCTTCTCGTGAATCAACTCTCAGTTTGTGGCTGAACATGACTGCTAGCTGGAAGGCTGCAGCATCATTCCGGTAATATGTATCCCAACTGTGACGCGTCACACCCATGCTGAGCTCTTGAATGAACATCACCAGTGCCTTTTCATCCAAACAGCCTTCATTTGTGCATCTCATTTCCCGCATTAGACCTAGGAACACGCCTAGCTCCTGTGGTCTAATTTCTGTGGACATGAATGCAAAATTGCTAAAAATATCAAAACCTGTTGAAAAAAAGTCCTACTAGGTGAATTGCTTGAAATAGACTGGGAAAATAAAAAAATAAAAAAAATAGAGTGTTGCTCTATTTTCCGTGGGAAAGGTACAGCGCACTAGCCTTATGCGGAGTTTTATTTTATGGCTGCTTGTTACGCTGGCATTGGTGTCATTTCAGAGAAGAACATGAATTACTGCATTTTTCTCCTTCCCATGTCTTGTTTGTTTTTGGGTAAAGATATTTTTTTTGAAGACTGGTCCAAACCAAAACCCCGATCCCAGACTCTTCCAAGACTCTCTCCCTGCCGAGATTCTGGCGCCAATTGCTGGCAGGGTGCTCGGAGCTGAAGGTCACACGGTTTGGTGCCAAGTGCAGTGACTCCTCTGGTGTTCAGTGTGCCAGCTTGAGAACCGCCTCTGTTCAGAGATGGTGGGCATAACACTTATATGAATATCTACATACATTCATACCTACATTCTTATAGAGTTCTGAAGCATTAATTCGGGTGAAGCAAGCACTATCGAATAGGACACAACTTAGATTTTTTTTATTTTATTTACAAACATGAATGTATGTGTCAGGCTGCTTCAGACTGTATGTATGCCACGGAGGGATGATGACATACGTTATCATGCATGTGCATCACCTACAGAATAACACAGGCTCCATTTTATTTATTTTTTATTTACCATTCAAAGAAGGTGTTCGCCACTTGAAGCAGAAAATTAAAAACATGAATATTTACTTGGGTGAAAATGCTTTTTTTGAAAACAGAGCAGCCTGGCAGAAAATGGCAGACGGCACGGCCGCCCCCCTCCCCCCCAAAAAATCTAATAAAATCAATCAAGGGTTGGGCAAGCAATGAACAGAGTTGTGGAGGAGTGAGCAACAGGGTATGCGTGTTGTTAAGGCGAGGTAGCACATAAGGGTGAGAGCAAGTCTGCTAAGCAATGGACAAGCTGAGGGGAGAGAAAGCAACAAATACCTTATGTAGTATGGGTATTTGAGAGGAACAGAACACAAGCACAAGAGCAAAAAAATGCATGCACCCTCATAGTATGATAAATGAAACAGAAAATACTAGATTCTAGAATATGAGTAGTGGAAGGATGCAAGTCATCCAATCAAATGATGGTAAAGAAGCAATGCTTCGTATTGGAGCTGTCATATGCAGCTAAAGACGAGTCTGGTCCTGGTTTCACCTCCTCGGCCGTCACCTACCAAGCCGGACATCTGACATTGTTTTCCTCGTTTTTCCCGTTGTGTATTTCCCTCCCTCCCCCTCCTCCTCCCCATGTGACTCTTTGATTTAAGTGATGTATCTATGGAACCTGTAACTCGCTGTAACTCATGTAAAGCGCTATGATACCTCCGGGTCTAGTAGCGCTATATAAAACTTTTCAAAATAAAAAAATAAATGCTGCAGGTGAGGGACAAAGTCAAGAAAGGGACAGAAAAGAAGCAAATAAATGTGTGGCGATAAAGCCAACTAATGCTAAGCAATTGGCTGGCTCTAAGCTCCCTGTCAGTTTCTGGCAAGGCCCACAATGTGTCTTTCGACAACAAACAGCTTAAAGCTGTCTAAACGCAAGACCTAAACTTCCTGAAAATTGAGTACGCCAATTAGCCTGTGTGTTGAAAAATGTGCTTGAACAACATTTATGATATGCTACACGTCTGCCTGAAGATGGCTAGCTCCTTGTCCACAACCCATTTCTCATCTTGGCTTCTGACATAGTTGTGAGAAAGTGAGTAGGCAATTTAGACCTCTACTTAAGCCTTGTTGTCTCTTGCTTCATAACCGTTGCTTAGTAGGAGTGGGCAGAAGCAGGTATACCTCTGTTACCACTGGCAGCACCTGGACCATATGTGCCCTTCAACATTCTGTCTTGTTAAAATCAAATTTTTGTTCCCAAACTCTTTAGTGCCCTTTGCCCCAAGTTCAAGCCTCTGTGAGGGTCCAGAGTCTTCCTTACTTGATTTGCCCAAACAACCCCCATTTGGGCCTTATGCCCTCCCTCCTTTTTGTGTTGTCACACCCTTGGATTGTTCCCAGCCATCCCACGCCCTTCTAACCTAGTTTTGAAATCTCACCCGAAATCACGCGAGATTTCAAACCGATCACTTGGCGGGCAGCCATTTTGGAGGCAGCAGGTATAATTACCACGCTCTTCCACCAGATTGCACTTGGATGCCTGGAACAGTAGGAGAAAGTATGTTCTTTTCTCTCTCCTTCTACTTACCTGCCATACTCCTGGATTCTCATCCTGCTTTCGTGACCCTTGACTGCTTTACACCGGACCCTTGACCGCTGCTACACCAGACCCACTTCAAGGACACAACTCTCCCTGTTGAAAGAAGTAAGAGAACATTAAAATACAAATCAGGTTAGTGCAATAACATAGGTACTGGCAAACGATCAAAGTAAAATTCAAGACGAATTGTATTTCAACCAGGAATAACATTGTTATTTTAAAAAGAACTTTCTCAAGAAAAGGACTAGTGCATCTTTTTGCAATGACTAGCATTGTTTCTTTTAAAAGAACACTCTCTGGAAAAGGACTACTGTGTTTATTTGCAAGTACAATACCAGCATGATATCAGAGTTATAGTAGAGAATTTGAAAGGAGATACAGACTTGCGCCTTCCAGCAACTCCATCAAGGAGTAACGTATTTGAGACTTGACCGCAAGTTTAAGCTGTGATTGAAACATCTCGCATAAGTCATGGAATTTCCAAAACAGAATTAAGAATCTGCTTGCGCTGACTGTAAGACTTTACTATTAATGGGACAGAACAGGAATTGTTTCCAAATGTATTAGGCTAGATACACTACTTTTACTGATACCTGTGTGATATTTCTGTGTGCAGGATCACTCTAGAAACAAGCTATAGAGGTGATCCATGAATTTCCCCAAGTTTCTGAGAAACAATGATCGAATACCCAAATCAGATCAAGTGGAGCTTCTCTCTCTTTCATTCCTAACCCCCTTTCCCTTCGTGAACATCTGCCAGTGTCCGCACAGACAGTTGCACACTGATAGCTGCTCAGAGGGAAATGGGTGGACTATCCTCGCTCCTGCGGAAGACCTGGGCTTTACAGGAGAGTGACAAGCATAACATCCCCTATGGTAATCGTTGGAATTACCACTGTGCAATTAGTTTCTCGGGTTCTGAGATGTCCATAGAACCCTTCCTTCAAGCTGCCTAGTATGCATAGAAAGAAGGGCAGGGTGGAACCCCAGAGATTCGCCAAAACATAAAAGTCTTCAAAAGGCTTAGGTTCAACCAGGTGCAGTGGTACTTGCACCTCTGTTATGCCAGCCATCAACTTGCCTTCTACCTTTAGGGCCTAACACTATCATTATCAATCGGAATTGCTACCACCAGCTGTAGAGAATTGCTTCCAGCAGCTGCAATGGAGAGTGATGGGTTTGTGGTGGGTATTGATAATTTGTTGAAGTGGTAACTCCACTCATATTTAAGTAAGGGCCTAATGATTAATTAGAAGGTCTCACATGGGGTGTGAATTTATAACGGTGTTCATCAGAAAATGTTGTTAAAATGGTTCAAAACTTTACAGCTTTAGTATAGTTCATTAAAGTTGTGAAGTTTTGCAAAAGTATTTTTTGGGGGGAAACTGCATTCGCAAAAACACTTTTAGTAAGAAAACCGTGGTGCACAGACATAATATCGACTCCAAAATATCGTTTGGACAGAATATCGAGTTTTAAATATCGTTTGGAGAAAATATCGACAGGACAGAATATCGACATCCAAAATATCGTTTTTAAGGTAAGTGAAGTGATATCGACTGTAAATAATATCGAAAGTGAAAATATCCAAGAATATAATCTAGATAGTAAAAAATATCGTTTTTTAAATATGTAATTATTTATAGTGTTTTTATGTTATAATATGTGTGAAAAGTGTCATTTTATGTTATAATTATTTTTAATTAATGATTTTTTTTAAATTATTGTGTAATTTTATTCTGTAGCGGGTTGTGGGTTTATAGGGGAATAGGGTGGGAAGTAATTTAATTATAATTAATTAAATATGTAAATTTATTAATTGGTAGTAATAATTAATTAATTGGTAATTTAATAATATATGTTAATTATTTCAAATTTAATTGGTAATTAATTTAATTTAATTTATTAATTGCTAATTATGTAAATTAAAATAATGTATTTCCTGTAGCGGGTTGTGGGTTTATAGGGGAATAGGGTGGGAAGTAATTTAATTATAATTAATTAAATATGTAAATTTATTAATTGGTAGTAATAATTAATTAATTAGTAATTTCATAATATATGTTAATTATTTCAAATTTAATTGGTAATTAATTTAATTTAATTTATTAATTGCTAATTATGTAAATTAAAATAATGTATTTCCTGTAGCGGGTTGTGGGTTTATAGGGGAATAGGGTGGGAATTAATGTAATTATTATTTACTAAATATGTAAATGTATTAATTGGTAGTAATATTTAATTAATTGGTAATTAAATAATGTTTGTTAATTATTTAAAATGTAATTGGTAATTAATTTAATTTAATTGATTCATTGCTAATTATGTTAAATTAAAGGGGTATTTTTAGGGTTCAGGGTCAGTTTTTAGTTTTTGGGTAAAGGAGTATTTTTAGGGTTCAGGGTCAGTTTTTAGTTTTTGGGTAAAGGGGTATTTTTAGGGTTCAGGGTCAGTTTTTAGTTTTTGGGTAAAGGGGTATTTTTAGGGTTCAGGGTCAGTTTTTAGTTTTTGGGTAAAGGGGTATTTTTAGGGTTCAGGGTCAGTTTTGGGTTTTTGGGTAAAGGGCTATTTTTAGGGTTCAGGGTCAGTTTTTAGTTTTTGGGTAAAGGGGTATTTTTAGGGTTCAGGGTCAGTTTTGGGTTTTTAGGTAAAGGGGTATTTTTAGGGTTCAGGGTCAGTTTTTGGTTTTTGGGTAAAGGGGTATTTTTAGGGTTCAGGGTCAGTTTTTAGTTTTTGGGTAAAGGGGTATTTTTAGGGTTCAGGGTCAGTTTTTAGTTTTTGGGTAAAGGGGTATTTTTAGGGTTCAGGGTCAGTTTTGGGTTTTTGGGTAAAGGGTTTTTTTAGGGTTCAGGGTCAGTTTTGGGTTTTTGGGATACAGGGGTACAGTGTAAAAATAAAGTAAAATTAAATTTACATTAATTTAATTTAATGAAATGAAATGAAATGAAATTATATTTAAATAATTTTAAATAATTTAAATTAAAAAAATTATTATATACTTACCAATACTTACGTTGTAATGGTAGTGCGTTGTAAAAGTTGCGTTGTAACGTCATATATCCACTGTTGCACTCTTTGCAGTGGGAATAGTAATTTTTACTCTTTTGTATTTGTACGTTAATAATATTGGCTATTATTTAATTAAATTTTGTTACTATATATATATATATGTTTTAAAAAATATGATTTAAAAAAAATATTTTTTTACTTTCATTAATTATTTAATTATTAAAAGTTATTTTAAGTATTGTTAATTATATTTTAGTAATTAATTTTTTATATTAATGTAATTAAACATTGTTTTTATTAAAGTCGATATTTTTTACAACTATATTTTTGTAAACGATATTTTGTACTCAATATTTTTGTACTTACCTGTTTGTACATACAAACTCGATATTTTGGTTGTAGATATTTTTTCCTCGATATTTTGGGTAGTCGATATTTTGGCAGTCGATATTCTTTCACTGATCCGAAAACCGTGTCACAAAAATATTTTGTGTAGAAATTCTTGTAAGAAAAAAACATTTTTGCAGACTCCTACACCTTCAGGTGATGTTTTGTGTATTTTATCTCAGACTTTACGAAACTTGCCACCTTTGGAAAACTTCACCAAAGAAATTATATACTCACTCGCCCAAACTCTTAATTAGCATAGCGAAGAATAAAGGGGCTATTAGACCTTGGACAAAATAAAGAAAAGAGTTCCAGATGTTATCATCTTCCAATTTTTTTGATATGTGTATTGAGAAATAAAAGATTTTTACTCTTTGCGGATCCCAAATTTGGATCTTCAGTGTTTGAATTTTCAGTGAGTTATTACTACATCCCACATCAGCTTATGCACACTGGCTTGAACATGAATCATTTCTTAAAGGACAATCAGTGGTGTTAGCAGGGGAATGGTTTTATATGAGCACTACAAACTCTGCCTGTCTTGAAAGGGATATCATATTATGAATTCACTGAAGGAACATCAACAGAGTGCAGCAACATGTATTTTGCTTTGACTTTCATGTATTTTAACACATTTCTGGTCACTTAAAGTGTCTTCAGAAGCTGGTCTCCGATCACCGTCTCTAGGTTTTTAGGCCACTCTCCAACATCTTCTGCAGTATAATAAAGTTCAGAAAACATATAAAGGAAGTATATATTTCTCAGGTTGGGTCCATTTCCTGGAGTTTTCTACCTCTCACTCTAAGATCATATGAAAGTTACCGCAAATTTATCTGAAAACTTTCAGATTTTTCAGTTATTTTTTCAAAGTTCACGAAAACCCCTTATCCCCAGGGATCATCTGGGTACATGGCATGCCACCCCTCTACGTACATACTATACATGCATAGATACATACGATGGAGCCTAGAACAGGCCATTGTTTTCATACAGGTGAGCAGCAATTACTGTTGAGGTGGCAGAGTCCTACTGGTTGCATGTTATGGAAGATAGGATTGTCTATCAGATGAAAGAGAATTGATTTGCATGAAGCCTACACCTGTGTAACCAGGCAAAGCACTTAAGAATGAAACCTAGATTTTGACTTCATGAACGGTTGGTAGAATCTGACCTATGCCTCATGCCATAGTCTGAAATACATAGGTTTTCTTGGTCTCCCATTACTAGAACTTCTGTTTTTCCAGCTTTCTATTTGAGGTAATTAGACTTTATTCAGCTAATCATTTCAAGTAGACAGTCCTACAGACTGCCTGTGGTTGTTAATATACCACTGATGACCAATAGCATGGTTTGGGTATAATCTACATATCGATAATAAGTTATAACAGGTGACTTTAACATACATAATTTAGATAGAAGAGCAGAATCATACCACAGCTTTAGCCCCTCCTCAGCGGAGACATACCAACTTTGTTAAAAACCCATGACCTTACCTCCTCGCACTACAGTCAAGCAAGCAGTAAAATTACTAATATTCCTATACATTCATTTAGAGGCATTACTGCGGCAAATTAGACCTTTGTATGTGGGTCTCTACCAGCCATAGGTAAACCCTACACCTACTAAATATATTAGGCGGGTCCAAAGGACTGGAAAAAACCACGCTGGTCAGGCGGTTAAAGTTGGGCAAGACAAGCCTGGATCTACTTAACATCTTTAAGATGCAAATGACAATAACGCTCTGGTAATCTGCAACGCGACTGGGATCTAATCACTGATTTGGCATTTCGAAATCTGGAGGGCCAGAGAAACCATCACCCATTAAGCACTAAGAAATTCAGATTTAAGACCCGACTTTGGTATACTACTAAATTAAAATTAAGTAAATCTGCCATGAATGCTGCTGGTAGAAGATACAGAAAGG
The DNA here is from genome assembly GCF_964261635.1 of Lissotriton helveticus. NCBI lineage: Eukaryota > Metazoa > Chordata > Amphibia > Caudata > Salamandridae > Lissotriton > Lissotriton helveticus. The sequence continues at coordinate 204,493,882 of NC_136073.1, forward strand.
ATAAAACCAACCAGAGGGCTTTACAGGAGCTAAATAATAAAAGGAAAGTCCACTGCATCTTGCTGTGGTAGACACAGGTAAAATATGTGCAATAGGAATGGATACACTTATTTTCCCTAGTGTCTTGCAATAATCAAGATAAGTTCTGGCTTTACATTGATATCAGTTGTGGCTGGTGCATTATGGAAGTGGTGAGGTGCAAAAGCACTATCCAGCACTCTGCCTTGGGCCTTTCCAACCCCCGGGCCAAACATTCAAATTGCAAACAAGCAGACATGCATATATACACACACAGTTTCAGGCATGCACACAAAAACATTCATACATACATGAAAAACTTCTGCACACAGACAAACACACACTTAGACTTTTATTCAGAAAACTTTACCTGAGGCAGGCCCATGGTTTTTGACTCTCCCATCTCTCTGCAGCATTAAGAGGCAGACCCACGAGCTTCTACCCAATCAGAACCTGGAATAGGGTTGAAGGTATGGCCTTTTTCACTTTTCCATTTTCTGATAAGGCAAGTGGTGGGCGATTGACAAGCCCTGAAGCTCCATTATCTGAAATGCTGCACTGTGTGATGCTATTGCAGTATGTCAGATACGCTTTGTGTATGTGTGAGGCCGGGCTATAATTGCACCCACCGGACACGTGCAGAACAAGTAGTGGAGCCCTCTTCTGCTACCAACCTGACATTACAACCTTTACGTGCAAACAAACACTCTGTGAGATCATTTGTTTAGATATAAAAGCTGTACTATGCCAAGCAGTAGTGGTAGAGGGTTGAATCCTTGGTGCGCCCTAGGGGCTGCCGCTGCTGATCAATACACTGAATAATAAATCTGCTGTCAGAGAGAATAGCGCGCCAGCAATGAAATTGGTGGAATATGTACAGAATGTATATGCAGATCCTGATTCACTGATCCGCCACAGGGATACCCACATGTGGCAGGACCTAGACCGCAGGAACCAGACCCAGATACTGAAGAAGAGAAAACAGGCTCTATGTTATCTAAATGAGATTATATTTATAAAGTCATGAGAACCAAAGGGGCCCCAGGTACCAATGGTCTACCAAGTGCATTTTTTAAGTCCTTATATAGACTTCTAGGATGACTTCCTCTCTCCCTTGTATGAGGACTGTTTTCAATTGGCTGAAGTTCCACTATCCTGGTAGGTATCAATACTCCATCCAATTCATAGCAAAGGGAGTAACTCTAGCCCATAAAATTATTGATTAACTTCACTATCAAATGAAGAGGCTAACATCTATACGAAAATTGTATTCCAGGAGCTTGAGGCATGGGTGGCTAAAGCTAATATTGTACATTTTTGGCAAACTGGTTTCAGACAGCATTCCTCTACCATTGTCTATATTGTCGCCCTGTCACATTTGGCCTATAGTGCTTCTCTTTCCTTTTGCCCACCTCTATTTGTGAGCTTTGTGGAATATTCTGCCGCTTTTGATTGGGTGGACACTAATAAACTCCGGGCAAAGCTGGCAGATTGGGGCATACCCACCATTTTACATAGAACAATCATTTAATTGTACTCAAACTGGGGGTCTGTGTTAAGGCTGTCACAGACAACTCAGCGATCAAACAAATCCTGACTATATGGGGCATAAAGCAAGGGTCTGTTCTAGCTCCTTTGCTGTTTACCCGTTACACTGCAAACATAAGTCCCTCACTAGCAAAGGTGAACACAACCCCACCAAAGATTAGCCCCGTTAGGCTTCAAATGAGCCAAGATGCTGAAGACTTGCTCATTTTGGATCACAGAAGAGTTTGACTGCAGTGCGCTCTTAACGAGCTCCATACTTATAATACTACGAACAAACTGGTAGCTAATCCAGATAAAACAAAGGTGATGATTTTTATAAGCCACAAAAATAAGAGAGACTGGCTGGGCAACACATCGGTCTTTCAAAGATCTAAGTATAATTGTTTTGGCGTCTGGTTTATAGACACAAGCAAACCAAGGGTACATCTTAAACTTAATAGCAGGCAGGCTCAGGCAGTCACTTTTACCTTACACAAAGTATACCACCAGCTATACTCCCATTCAGCAGAGGCGATCCTGAGAATCACACTGGCGAAGTTGTTATCCAATTTTACCTATGGCATCATTTTTGAGGAAACAAGTTGCACAAGTGTCTTCAAAAGTTGACTTAGCCCGTCACAGAAGCCTAGGTGTGTTTTAATGAAGATGAAAGTTATATAAGTGAATGAATGAATATGCATTTGTATAGCGCATGGCTGCCAGAAGGCCTCCCAGCGCTTGGAGCAGAGTCATTCAAAGGACATTGAGTGGTCTTCAGGGAAACAGGAAGGTTTTAAGAAGCTTTCAAAAGTACAGGTAGTTGTCCTCAAGACGGATATGATTAGGTAACTGGTTCCACAATTTTGCTGCATCTTAGGAAAACAAGCATCCCCCACTCCGGGACCTTTTTATCCTGGGCACAACTGCCAGGTGCCTATTTCCAGAGTGTAAGGGTCTATTGGGGTGACAAGATGTGATAATGGATCGGAGAATTGGTGGAGCCTTGTAAAACACGGTCTTATGGCCGATGAACAATGATTTAAACTGAACTCTTTCCGTGACCGAAAGCTAGTGGAGGGTGACAACAAAACCGTCTTGCAGATTCCCGATTAAGGTACTGCATGAAGAGGCGTGCGGCATAGTTTTGTACCATCTGCAATTTCTTCATCGTTGAGCGCGGGGCTCCAAGATAAAGATCATTTGCATAATCAAGTTGCGAGAGAATCAACGCTTCAACCAGCAATCTCCTAGCATTGAAGGGGAGTTGAGAGAGGATTTTTCATATCATCTTCGAATTCCCATAGCAGGAACCTGCCATCTTTTGTGCTTGCTCCTTGAAGTTCAAATTCTGATCAAGCGAAACCCCAAGACTTTTGATCTGATCTTTTGGGGGGAGGCATTAAGCCCAAGTACCTAGGCCAGAGTGAGTGAGTTAGTGGCAGTATTCCTTTGGTGAAATTGATGTTTGTGCCATAGGAAGACAGTGAAGACATCAATATGCAACTACAGCAGAAGATCTTGGACATTCCAAGCACTGGCACTACGGAACATTCCACATTCCCAATCAGATCTCTTGGATTTTGTTGAAGATGTTATTTAGTATCATCAATGTCTGGCATTATTGAGTGAATGGTATTTCAAGGAAATTATCCAAGTAAAGCAAGTTAGATATAGGACATACCTTGGTTGGACTATTTAGCTTAGTACATTTTTTTTGTTGCAGAAATGGCACAATGGCATATCTCAGCATCAAAGGTGTTAAACAGGATTTGTTTTACATAGGTCACTGTTTTAGTATGATATTTTATGTTTGGTAGACAAGGGGATTACTTAGAGCCACAGCATCTTCTCCTTTTGATCAGGGCACAAGTTTCAGAAAAGGTTGGGTGAGAGGGCTCAATGTTGTGCAGGGTGGTTGAGTTATATTAGTATGGAGAAGGCCTAACCAGAGAAAAGATTGGAACAATCTTATCCTATTACACAAAGACACGTTCATAAAACATTTACTTTTTATACATAAAAAGTACATTGTGCCATATCATGCAGGCAAGGTTGCTCAGTGTATTAAATCCTCATTGCAGTCGGGATCTGCATGTTTGTATGGCAAATCTGGATACAGACAACTTATCCTTCAAGCCTTCCTAGATCAATAAACTGAGCACTGGTAAATGACTTAAAAGTAGAATCTATACTAATATAATAAAGTGAGAGCCCAAACCTTTGAGGCGGGTAATCTCAGGAACCACAGCACCAATCTCAACACCCAATACAGCGTTGGAAAGGGCGGTTGCAGCAGAAGGACATAGGCTATGCAGACGCCCACCATATACACTTAAAAGGTAAAAGAACCGTGCCAGCAAAGTGGTCCTTTGTGTGCGTGTCTGTGTTGTGCTGTGGGCGTGTGCTGGGGGCGTGACAAACGCTGGGGGCGTGTGGTACGTTCCGCCCTTCATGCCATGGCTCATATCGTGTGCTAAACCCAACCTGCTCCCTTTAAATACCCCTGCACCCCATAATCATAACCTACCCTTAAACACTAACCCATCTTAACCCTATAAATATACCCTGTACCCCAAAACCCAAACCTATAACTACACCCTAAAAATACCCCTGTACCCCAAAACCCAAACCTAGCCCTGAACCCTATAAATAACCCTGTACCCCAAAACCCAAACCTACCCCTGAACCCTAAAATACCCCTGTACCCCAAAACCCAAACCTAGCCCTGAACCCTAAAAATACCCCTGTACCCCAAAACCCAAATCTAGCCCTGAACCCTTAAAATACCCCTGTACCCCAAAACCCAAACCTACCCATGAACCCTAAAAATACCCCGATACTCCAAAACCCAAACCTAGCCCTGAACCCTAAAAATACCCCTGTACCCCAAACCCATACCTATCCCTAAACCCTAAAACTACCCCTGTACCCCATAACCCAAATGTATATCTGAACCCTTAAAATACCCAAACACCCCAAAACATATACCTCAGTACCCCAAAACATATACCCCTATACCCATACTTAGCTTATCCAAACATTAAAAAAAAACATGCTTTTACCATTCATGCATTTACAACGAATTTCGTTGTAAATGTATGCGTGGTAAAAGTATATAAAATGTAATGCCATGCGTTATAATGGCATTGCAGAGTCATGGTACTTTCGTAATGAAAGTATGCGGAGTGATGGTATGCAGAAAGAAACTTGCGGAATAATGGGTGTTTACCCTCCCCCGGTAAGTACATTGGTGGCACGGCGGCCCACATCTCCAGCAACATACTCATATTTTTTCACCACCCATTTGAAACATGCACAGGTCTCTCTCATTGATGGCCAGCACCGACATACACTTTTAGTCACACCACCCGCCACAAATTCTAGAATTGCGAACTTTAGAGCTGGGGAGCTACGTTTCGAATCTCGGCATCAGCTCAACATCCTGTGATTCCAGGCAAATTGCTTCGTCTCCTCATGCCTACCACAAATGAATGTGTTCTTCTGTAATGTAAATTGTGCTCATGCCATGTTGTTGAGTTTGCGCTATATAATATTGCAAGGAAAAATAAAGTAGGGAAACTCGAGTTCACACACTACTGAACGCGCACTCTTAAGTGCATCAGCAGTGCACTGTGAATCGGAGCGTTTCACAGGCCTGTCACAGATAAGAAATGCTATCAAAACGAAATCCTACAAAACAATATACTAATGGCCGGCAGCAATTCATACCCGGACAACGTCGGGACGGGCTGCTAGTGGTAGTATAAAGCTCTACATAAGGACATGTCATCAGAACTTAAGTTGTAAAATAATGAGTGTCAGTGCCCAAAGTTCTGTTATGAAATGTGCAGCCGGTGCTATTAAATGTCGGTACTCAAGATATTAAGGCTGCATAGTCTTTAATTCACTTCAGGCCTATTTAATCCACTACCAGACACTCCATGCCCCTTTATCTCACTCTTGCAGGTTTCTGCTTTCTCCCTATGTTGTTGCTTTCCATCTTTCTCTTCCTCTATCTTTCTGAGTTGTGTGTTTTTCCCCCTCTTCCTCTCGGTAAGTATCTGATGCATAAAAATATGTGTCATGGCGCCCGCCAGCCACCACCAGCTCAATCTAAGCACTGAATGTCATTATTATCAAGGACAAAGTGATAGTGATGGAAAGGATATGAGCCTCTCTGGTCTCTCAACAGGTTTTAAAAGTATCTTGGTGATAATAAGGTGCTGCGTGTTCCTCTTTCTAAGGTTTTAGACTTTGGGCTTCTTCTAGAAGCCAGCGGTAGCAGGGTATCGCCCATAAATTATCAGATTCTCCACACACCCTTCTCCCCATTCCCCCACTCATTTAGAGGTGGAGGAACTGCTATCTTCACAAGTGCAGAAGATAAACTGGCTCTACCATCAGAAACACCTCACATAGGTAAGGCATTGAAGAGCTGCCAGCTCTTGTGGCATCAGAAGGTCTGCCCTATTTATGAAGTGGCTTCCTACTGTACTTTTCCCTGTCCTGATATGTTAGGCAGGAAAAAAAACAATCAAAATCCACCACACACTGGGAGAAAATGTTCATCATTGGAGGGGTATGGTTTTAAGTGTTTCCAACATAAATCCCTTCTTTGAGTTTTAGTCTATGAAAATTACAAAATAATTCCAGCAGCTCTGTCTTCCACCATTGCATGGCGAAAATAAAGAATGTTATCAAATGGATTCCAGCTATGTCTTTGGAAGTACTTTCTGTCAAAAATGCCACCCTAACAGTGAGAATCTCTAACTGTAATTGGCTGGTGACTGAAGGGGTCAATGAACACTGGATTCCCCAGCCAAGCCCTACATCTAGAGGAAGCTGTTTATAAATATACAATTGGTGGCATATGCACTACATACAAAGGGCCACTAATGGTAAATTTCATTATGCTTTAAACGCACAGTGAAGCATGCTTTTTGACACGGAGCACTATACGCAGGGCTTTAAGTGGGATGAGAAAACTGGGGGGTCTCTCAAATGGGCAAGGCCAATGTAATTAAGTGTGTGGCTTAAAAACACCTAAGCTAAAAATCTGTGCTTAGCATAGTGTGCCGCCAGATTTGTATTTTGGTGTTTCTGTCATTGCATCCAGATATGAGATACAATAGGTAACATTATACCTACAACAAGTCAGGACTATAGGCTTTGTCAATGGTTGTTAGTTGCATAAGATAAATATGCAGCGACTATGGTTTGTATATAATATTGAAAAAGCTTCCAATTAAAGCCCTGGTGACACCACGACAATGTTGCTGCTCCTGAGTCTCAAAAAAAGAAGGGAAATCCAGAGAGAAAATGACTCTCTTTAAAGAAGCGATAATCCAGAGAGAAAATGACTCTCTTTAACCCCTTAGTTGCGGCGGCTATTCCGCCACAGTGCTAAGGGGGAGGGGGGCCGCACGGCGCTCCCGTGCTCGTGACGGAACTGCTCCGTCACGAGCCTCGGGTGAGCTGTGCTTGTGACGGAACGGTTCCGTCACGGCCCCGCCCGCTCAATAGAACCCTCAACGCAGGCGTGGAATTCGCGCCACGCAGGCGCGGCGAGCGGGCAGTGACGTAACCGTTCAGTCACCAGTACAGCCCACCCGAGCCTTGTGACGGAACGGTTCCGTCACAAGCACGCAAGGGGTTAAAGGATTTCCTTCCCCTACAACGCTCACCTAGCATGATTTCATGCAGTAACTTCTCCACTAGTGATAAGTGAGCAGTGTGAGAAGGGAACCAAACAGAGCCCTATAGAGAACCGTTTCGAGGCCCCCTTTAAAAAACTGCCGGTGCTCAGCACCGGTGAGACTCGGCCCAATTAAAGCCCTGACTATACGCATTTAACCCAAAGTAGACTGTGTTATCTCGTGAGAAGTTTTTTCCTTTGCTGTTTGGTGGGCTTGGTCACACGCTCTACCACATAGTGAAAGAACTTTAACTTCCAGCAAATACATTTTCTTTTTGTTAAAATTTTTCCAGATTTGGTGTTGTTATTACATCCTACTTCACAGTCTCTATGGGCGCTACTCATTTTGGTGCTAAAGGAATATTTCACAGTTTTTTTAAGACAATCGAAATTTGGTTATATTTAGGATTACCTATGTCTGGAACTGCTTACTTCTTTGAAGGTTTTTGTTCAGACCTGCACATGCAAGAATGGCTGCTTCATCCTGTTCTTTGCACAACAAGTCAAAATTATATTTGCATGAAGAAAGTGGAAATCAGTATGAGTCTTAAACTGTTAAAATGTGTGAAACTGTGTTTAAAAATACTGTCCGGATTCTAATTTCCCTTCACTGGCCCATCTTGGTGTATGTAATTTGGCCTCAATTAGACCCTGCATGTCTTCTTTTTTTTAATATACTGCACCTTATGTCCCCGATGTTATTGATACATAAGAAATATACTCCATATCGAGCATAGGTTATCTGAAATAAAAATAAAGAAATCTCCAAACTAAAATTCTCGATAAAAAGTAGCGCAGAATTAGAGAATGTTGTGCCCGGTTGCATGGTGTCTCCTGTTGCTAGATGTATGACATTTGTGGCTAATCACTTCTCAGGCGCTTCTGAGCGAACAGATTGCGCATCCACTAGCTACTGATTGTATGGGATGCAGTCATGAGTGGGAGTACAGTTTGCATGGTAGATTACGGATTATCCGCTATATGTATCAACAAACCATTTTGCATTTCCTAAATAGCGAATTTTAAGGAATCGCTATTTAGGAAATGCAAAACGGTATGTATGTACAAAATCGCTTTCCAATAGCGATTCCTTAGCATTCCTAATTTGAGATTAGCAAATTGTTAATCGCAAATTACCCCTTCATTTCCATGGGCCAGGAGGCCCATAGGAATGAAAGTGCAATTTGCAATTAGCAATTTGCTGATCGCAAATTAGGGATTTTTCCAAGGGTGCAGGGGTGTCTCAAGAACACCCTGCTGCACCCCTGAAAAAGACATTTGGGGGCATATGGCGCACATACATGCCCTAAGGGCATGTATGGGCGTCATATGGCACCTTTGGTTTTTTTCAAAAAAGCTTTTTGATAAGAATTCGCAAATTACCACCAACTAGAAGTTGGTGGTAATTTGCTAATCCTTAATGGCATTTTTTGCATATTATTTGTTTGATACATTGCATTTAAGGAATCGCAAAATTTGCTATTCCTTAAGTGCAATCGCAAAATAAGGATTAGCAAATTTTGCTATTCCTTATTTTGCATCAAACTTGTTTGATACATACCATTTGTCTATTTAGCATTCGCAAAGGCCGAAATTCGCAGAATTTCGGCCTTTGCGAATGCTAAATAGCTTGATACATATAGCGGTATGTGGCCTGTAATTGCACTCAAAGACACAAACCCCGTGTAAATTAGCGCTCTGCAACATGCTGAAGTACAGAACATGTGCGCTTCGCAAAAATTCCATGGCTTGTTGCTAAACCTAGAGACTATTTTGTAGCCGACTTTTCCCATAAATCTGCTGGTAAAAAAAAAATTCTAGGGCTTTTTTCCACCTACAGTAAATTACGTTTGGCATGTTTCCTTCATCCACCTTTGTTGCTGTAAAACAATCTCACTGCGTTAACTTAAAAAAGTTGGCGATAGTAAAAAAATCCCCCCAAAAAACTGTATAATAATGGGTGAATTACCACAGCGTCGCCGCATCCTGGCGAATACACCAAGTATTGCATGCTTTTCTCGTAACACAGATTTTTATGTACTTATTCTGTTTTATGTCGTTCCCACGTGCTCTGTTACTGCCACTTTGTTGCTTTCAGTAGCCCAGTTCCGGCCACGGCCCTGCTATGCTTCTCAGAGAGCAGCAGCCCTACTCTGCCCTGGCCTTACTGTCCCAGCGGCAGAGACACAGCCCGGAAGGACCTGCCACCAGATGGAAGGGAGAGTTAAGGCAGGGGCTCGTGCTGCAGGCCTTACAGCCCTGGTCCTGGCCTCGAGCCCAGACTCCGGACTTGCCACTTGGCCAAATGAGTCAATCAGCGCGGGGAGTTTCCTTTTCTGGGGGGAGCCCACAGGAAGCAGTGGCCTGTCACTTCTTTCCGTTGCTCGTTGAAGCTCCTGTCTCACAGGATACTGAAATCAAGCTTTCCCCTCATTACAGACAGACAAACCCACTCAAGACCTCGGGCGGCAATGGGAGGGAGTCAAGATACGCCAGAGGTTGTCCTTCCGCCTGTGACATGTGACGCTGTTGGGCACAACTTGCAGCTAACACCACAGCAGGTCTGGCAGAAACAACGAGGACTCTTTCGTGAAAGGCGGCCGGCTCACAAGCACGTTTTATAACTTGCATATTTTACTATCTGCATATAATTGCAACAAGGGAACAGAGAACAATATAAAGAAATTCAAACTAATACAGGGCCAATAGTGTACTACGGTTTTGCTGCATCCAGGGCTGATGTAGATCATTTTTGGGCCTGAATATTGTCGTGTTCAACATGCCCATTTCTAAATGCCTCGGCCTCCTGACTTTTTAAACAGCCGAGCTTTCCCACCTGAAGACCTCATTATAAGGTGGTCATTATTTTGGGAGGTAATTCCATAACTGGTGAAAAACAATACTACCAGTTGGGTATTTACAGGGTGAAGTATTACCTTCCCAGTTCAAGTCCTGTAATTAGAAATGGGGAATAACAAGACGATGACACAGGGTTTCCCCGATTGAAGCTGCAAAACTAAGAATGGGAGGTATTTACCCTTCAAAATCACATCATTAGGTCTCGCCTGTCGATGCGCATGCGCATCGAGCATTGGGACTTATCCACTCTTTATCCACTGCAAGGAATCGTGGCGATTCCTTGCAGTGCCCGTGACTTTTAAGCTCAATGCGCATGCGCATTGAGCTTAAAAGCGCGTGCACGTCCGTCTTGGTTTACCCGCTCCGCCCCCTCCCCTTCCCGCCGTGTCGCATTTCTCCTCCCCCTCCCCTCTCTTCCCTCCGTCTTGTTTGTTATTTTACCCGCTCCGCCCCCTCCCCTTCCCGCCGTGTCGCATTTCTCCTACTTCTACCGTGAGGTGAGTACGATTTGTTTCATGCTTCTACACGGAGGCACTGCTACTTTTACTTATGGCATAGGCGGGCTGACGTGTTATAACGATTGCCGTTTGCTACTGAACACCGTCAAAGTCGCTCCAAACGTGTCCTGTGTGGGTCACAACAAGACACTTTCATGAGCATGTGTTTTCTGCTTTGCATGCTGGTTAAATTAGGCAGTCGGCTTTAGCAAGCGCATGCAGCCTTTTAACTTTTCCTGAGGGCTCATTCTTGTTCTGTGTTCCCATGATGGGCTCCCGAGATCCGCCTGGACCTGCCAGTGTTGTAATGCCGCGTCGGTCTTGGTTGCATCGATGTGCGGTGTGTGTGTGCGCGCAGCTGACGTCACTGGTCCTGGGCCTCCTGCACTGGCAGCGTAATGTCGCCACCCGCAAGGGAGGCACCGTGCAGCTGTTGGCATGGTGCCGCGAACCTCACTGAAAGCGTTAAATACTGCGCATGTCTAGTGGTGCTCATTCAAAAGGATACGTTGCAAGCATACTAGAGTTAAGCGCTTCTTTCGGTTTTTTCGTTTTCCTCAGCACGAAGAAGAAACGTGCTTTTAGGGAGCATTAACCTTTTATGAAACCTAGATGCTTTATTATGTATGTGACTTTGCGACTTTCTTGGCCGCTAGCTGATCAGACTTTATTTTCAGTGGCATTGGCCTACTGTACGTCACCCAGCCCACTTTTTAACATCTACACCGCCGGCGGTGCGTGTAAGTAAAGAGGAGTTAACATTCAGGGCATGTCATCTCACTCTGAGCGGTGCATTGGAGTTCTGTCACTGTGAGTTGAACCCCGTGACGTGTGGGGTTTCAAATGGAACCAATTTTCCCTGCAACAGCACGAATCCTTTCAGTAGGGTTTCCCTTTATCGGATATTTAAAAACGCCTGCTGTGACGGCGTATAGAATGTATTTAATGAGCTGAGAGGTTTATTAATAGATCTTCGGAGTGAGACCATTATTTCTAATTAGTTATTAACCTTTAAATCCTTTATAAGGCAGGTGACCTAATACATTTCACGTCTCATTCGCTGTTCAAGTAATGTGTTTTTAGAGTTGCCGATCTGTGCTACCCCGATGAGGATGTTTGCAGAACCTCATGTGCTAATTTTCACTTTGTTAAACGCTTTCCATCTACGCTATTTCCTGTTCTAATTTCCTGTAATTACTAGCACCCTCACCCTCACTCACCCTCACACTCACCCTCACTCACCCTCACTCTCACTCACCCTCAACCCCTCACCCTCACTCACCCTCAACCCCTCACTCACCCTCACTCACCCTCACCCACCCTCACCCTCACTCACCCTCACTCACCCTCACTCACCCTCAACCCCTCACCCTCACACGGTGCAATAGGTCTCGGAGCATTTGAGTTAGAGCTTTTAGAAATGTTTATGGCTTTTTTTTTTAATTCTTTAGCATTGGCTACAGGAAACAAAAATGCTAAAGATTTACAAAAAAAACCATAAACAATTCTAAAAGCACTAACTCTAATGCTGCGAGACCTATTGCATTTCCAATGCTTGGTTTTTACATTGGGAATACTGAGCAGGGGGAAAAGTGGTGCATTACTACACGTGTTGCAATTCCTATTGGGTGGATACTCCAATGTTTGCTCAGTCGAGATTTCTAGCTCAGTCAGAATGAGGACCTAATGAGCTGATTTACAAGTGCCTTGCGCCGCCGGTACGTTATTTTTTCTTGTGCAGCATGGCTAAAAATAATAATAATAAAGACTGTGATGCATCCAGCCCTAATGCACTTTAAAAAAAAAGCGCATTAGCGCTGGTTACATCATAGCGCTTTCTTAAATTAGTTTTAGCCACCCGGCAAAGCATCCGCACTGCTGTACGCCATGATTACAAAATATTGCCAATAGCTCCCATACGTGCAACCTATTTGCTTTATCAATGCTTGTCTTTAGTGTGGAGATCAGATCTTATGACACGGCCCCAAGGCACAAATCTTAGTTCTCTGGTCTGCATTTGGTTGCTGGTGGGCTGCCCCAGCCAGGCCCGTCAGCACTGTCACAGCTGGAGCACCATATTTACAGTTGAGTGCTGCAGTTACTGGGAATATTATTTCTCCCACTCACATTGTCGGAGCACTTGGGCGAGAATGCAAAGCCAAGTGGGCTGCCATTTCATGGCTACCCACTTTTCACTCCTTTTATTGTTCAGAAAATGCCCCCCTAAAATAAAACACAAATGTCCCTGATGCACAGGAAGGTTTCACCCAGCACATTCGGCTTTATTTGCCTTGCACTTTGTTCAGAAAAAGATGAAAATAACGTCAGAAGTCCTGACATTCCAAAGCTGAAAGGCCAGCAGTCAACATCCAAGTGCTGGAAGGGCTTCTAATGAGGGGGCCAGATCTGACTCCTCGCCTATGACCTAGAGGTTTGCTAGACCCAGGAGGCATCTTCAGGGATGTTCTGTGTCTCAGCTCTAAATATGCCCTAAATAACATACACGATTTGCATGTGTGCAAAATGGCAATTGAGTTGAGCACAGAAACCTTGACATCCTTCAGAACGTGTGTGCTTAAGTTCATGTGAAAAGGTCTGTCAGGTGTAGTTCGAAGGACACCTCTTTCACTATAGTATGCACCACAATCGGTCCCTAACATCTTCCCCCATGAACCAACTTCCATCTCTATGTGCATTTCACACCAGACATCCCAATGCTGGACAAGTACAGCGTTGAACCAATGCATGCAGGGGACAGATATGTGCCCGTCTGCACTACAGACCCCTTAGACCAGTGCTCATGCAATATGAGAGGTGGATTATGGATTTACATGTTCACTCCTAATTTACAGTGGATATATAACACTTTAAAAAAAACCTTTGCATTGACACGTACAGATCCATTATTACCCAAACATGTCACATCAGCAGGCTTCCATACACCAGGCCAGACAGAGAAGCAGGTGGGTGCCCAAGAGTGTGCATTAAGTACCTGGGGCAACTGTGCTCCGCCTTCTATTCTCAAAACCCAAATCGTCAAGCTGAAGCTGAGCACTGGTAAATGGAGTTACCAGTGCTTAATCTGAGCTAGTGGTCGCCGGAGGGAGCCACCGCCACTCATTTATGGAGACCAGCACCATTTTCCCTCTTAAGACATTTCCAGAGGGCTATGGACGGGAAAAAGCACAAACGGGATAGATGCGGAAGAAAAAGATGGAAAACCACCACTAAGGAAGAAAACAGGAACTGCAAGAGAGACATAAAGGGGGAGGGAGTGTCTGGCAGTGCATTAAAGAGACCTGACGTGGATTCAGGACTACACAGCCTAGGTATTCAACATGCTGACATTTAATAGTGCCGGTCGGGCTCCTAAGGAGGGCTTTGGACACTGGCTGGGGGTAACCGGCCCCTCAGTTTTGCCAAAACACTGTGAAGTAACTCATTTCTGCATAACTTGCAAATGGGCTACGAAACACTTGGAAGGTGAGTTAAAGCAATAGTTTGCTCACTATAATAGCTGCATTAAGATATGTAGAATGCCCCCTTTCTTTAAAGAGGCCACCTCATTAATAATGTCAGAACAGATTTTACAATTTATCCAGATGTCATCAAAAAAGGGCAATCCAGATCCCTTATTGTTGGTGATGAAAGATTGGGTGGGAGGAGAAGTTTCCTTCTTTTCAGGTGTTGGCGACTTAAAATCATCTTGTCAGAGGATCTTATGCGTGTGCATCAGAGCACTGATATTCCAATGTTCAAAGCATATGTTTTCAATAACTTTCAGATCAGTGCTTAATTTGAGCTGGTGGTTTCCAGTACTGGGCAATGGCACTTAATTATCAACACCGGCACTTATGACAAGCTGCCACATGGTGGCACTGTCTGTCTAATATACAGGTGAGCACAACAACAGTTGTTTAATAATTCAATATACATTAATAATGGCTAATACATACAGCCCAACCATTCTTATAGCTTTGGGAGCCTGAAATAGTCTGACCTGTCACACTTTTAGGATTGTGATGCTTTCTAGTTGTGTTGGTACTGTGATTGACAGAGCTGGCAGGGGCAATGGGTAGTGCAAGTTACAGTGGGCTCCTGATGATGATTTCAGATCACACACTTTTCACAAATCGACTGCAAGGGACGAATGCAATATTATTGCTTCCTTCCCCATTAATACAGGGGGTCTTATAAACCCACATGCCACCACCGGGAATTGATTCTTTGACTCTTATTACAGGAAGTAAGGTCTGATCTAAAGGATCCATGAAGTAGTGAGTCTGAAAACACCCCATGAAGAGACCTTTTCATGCTGCCGCTTTCAGATGGAGCTTGTGTTTGGATTAAAGGAGTTTATTCAGGTCCTCACACAAATCCAGCTCTCTGAACTGGCTGCAATGTGGAAACCTCCTAGTCAGAGTCAATTGCTGCAGATGTGGCTTGGCATGTATCCGAGAAACCCGGGGATAGAGAGATGAAAGAACCAAGGTGATGAAACATATATGAAAACGGGAGTTGGCAGCTACCTGCAAGGTAGCACAAAAGGGTCATTTTCTGGTTAGTAAATTAATCTCTAGAGAAAGCTACTGTTCCATTTTCAAACCATCCATCCCTCCTTTTAATATATACAGACTTTAATTTTAGCCTCAGCTTGACCTTTTCAAATGTAAGGGATTCACTTTAAAGGAGATTATTTGCTTTGCCAACATATTCTATAAGCACAGATGCCAGCTTTCTAAGGATATTTACCATTAAAGTGCAGATTAAGTAAAAATATTTCAATGCACTGCATTGGATAAAATTAATACTATGAGAGTCTCGGAGCTGACAGGATGGCTTAGTGAGCTGAATACTCGCTTTTGAAACATACAGTGGTCTCACACAGGTAATTTAGAATCAGCCTTCCATTCTCTGAGGCCAGGGGTATTCTATAAGCCTGTTCCACCGAGAAATAGTTTGACAATTTGATAGTCCCTTTAGTTTGAGTTTTATCATAATCCAATTGTTCAGATACATTTCCAAACATTCTCCCACCATCTGCTCCGTGAGGCTCACCATTCTCATGTTATTGCTGCACAATCTTCCTCATGCATCATCACCTCTAGTCTAAAAAATCATCGTTCTGTGTAGTAGATTGTCCACTTTCATCTGCAAGGTGTTTGCCGTGTCTTCCGTTTGTTGTTCGACTTTGAATATCCTCTCCGTAATAGATTGGAGGTCTGATCATACAAGGTTTAGGTCTTTTTACACGGTGTTCATTTTAAATTCGACTGAGGTTTTTGACTCCTGGATAGCTTTAAGAGTGTCCTCCATTGTGGAGTTTGGGCTGTCTGGTGGCAGCCTTAGACTACCTTCCACCTGCGTCAGCTGTCTGATGTACTTGTGAATATTAGTCTGGGCTGCAGCCACTTTTCTCGCCTTATCTTTCACAAAAGTGAGTCTTATTTGCACTCTCTGTTGTGTGGAATTCCACTTATGGAGCAGGACAGTAGGGTATTACTTGGTGTACAGTGCTGCTGGGTGATCACATCAAAGTCCTTCTTATTTCAATGTCCTTTGTCCTTACGCCTTTTGTGCTGCACATTGTGGGCATGTGGCTGCACTAGGAATGCTCATGCATTTGTGTGGTGTAGTTTCATTGCAGCAGTCTTTCCAGAGGTCCAGTATTATATGTTATTTGTAAAACTCAGTATCACCCAGGAGGGTATCCTTGCAATGAGCAGCCGGGATTCTTGCCAAACTTTGGGCCTAGTGAGACGACTCAAAAAGCTAGGTGCTTTAGCTTCTTGCAGAATTCAAAAAGTGAGAAGGAGGCTCTTATGTGTAGCAGCAGATCATTCCATGCTTTAAGTGTGATGTAGGAGAAGGCTTGAAAACCACATCTGGTTTTTCATATGCTTGGGATGTGTGCAAGAAGGAGTACAGATGAGCGTAAGTATCTGCAAGGGTTGTGGAAGCAGTTGCGATTACTGATGTATGCTGAGCCAGTGTTATGGAGTGCCTTGAAATTGTGGGTGAGGAATTTGAATTGTGCTTGTTTGTGTAGAGGGAGCCAATAGACGTCCCTCAGGTGTGGTGTTATATGAGTGCAGAGTGGGAGAACAAGAGTGATTCTGGCCCCTGAGCATTGAATTGTCTGCAGCCTTCTGGTGAGTTTTTTGTTGAGCCTGGCATAGAGGATGTTCCCATAGTTTAACTTGCTTGTGACAAGGAATTGTGTGAGAGTTTCCAGTGTGCTGATTGGAAGCCATTTGAAAATCTTCCTCAGCATCTTCAGGGCATGGAAGCATGAGTTGTTGACAGCATTGACTTGTGTGGTAATGTCAAGTTTGCTGTCGGTGACAGTCCCAAGGTTCTTGGAAAGGGTTGTGGAGATGAGTATTGGTCAAAGCTTTGTTGGCCAACCTGTTCATCCTGATGATCACAATTTGGGTCTTGTCACTGTTCAGCTTTGGACAGTTAATCTTCATCCAGTGAGTGGTTTCAGTCATGCAGGCATTGAACTTAATCTGAGTAATGGGCGTCTTGTCCATGAGAGAGATAATAAGTTGTGTGTCATCAGCATAGGAGAGGACATTGATGCAGTGAGATCAAATTATGCTGACTAGACAAATCATGTATGGGTTGAAGAGGGTCATGCCCAGGGAGGATTCTTTGCGGAACTCTGCAGGTGAGGTCATGGGCATCCAAGGTGTACGGTGCTAGGCTGACTGACTGGATTCTTCTAATGAGGAAGGACCTGATCCATCAGAGTGTGTGTCCTTGGATTCCGATTTCATGTAGGCAGTGAATGAGGATGTGATGGGAGACTGAGTGAAATGCTGCAGAGAGGTCAGGGAGGATGATGGCCGATGTGTCTCCTCTGTCTAGAGTCACGCGGATGTCATCCGTAGAAGCAGTGAAGGCAGTTTCTGTGCTATGGTTGGTCTGAAACTAGTCTGAGTGGTGTCAAAGTAGTGGTGGTCATTGAGGTATTTGGTGAAGTGTCTGTTATTGATTTTCTCTAAGACCTTGCCCAGGAATGTTAGTTGTGAGAGTGGTCTGAAGTTGGTGAGGTTTGAACAGTCCACAGAGGGTTTGTTCAGCAATGGGAGCACAGTTGCATATTTCCTGGCATCTTAGAATGGCCCAGAAGATGTGGAGGTATTCAGATTGGGTGTAAGTATGGAGGTGATGGATTGCAGCACTCTGGACAAGCTGTGGCGGGGCAAAGGTCCGATGGGGCCCCTTGAGTGAACAGACTACATGATGGCAGAATTTTGTCTGGGGTGACACTGGGCCATGTGGTTTGCACTGTTTTTTGGGATACAATCTAGAGGTGCTTGTTCAGGTCTGTCAGGTCTGTTTGCAGGTTGAAGTTGCTGTACATGGAGTGATTTTGGTGTTGAAGAATTGAGAGTGATTGTTGCAAAGGTCCTGTGAGTTGAAGGCGGGTGTTGGTGATGTGAAATCCTTCATGATGGCAAAGATTTCTTTGCTTCCGTTGTTGCTGGTATTTATGCGATCAACTAGTGTAGCATGTTTGGTGGTCCAGATCATTTGATGGTAGCATCTCAGAGTGCATTTGAACATGCTCCAGCCTGTTCTGTGCTGCCTCATTTTCCATTTGTGCTCCAGTTGTTTGCGTTGCTGTTTCAGCAGTATGAATTCTTCCCTGTACTGACTAGCCTGGGGTCTAGATCTTGTTGCATTGCTGTGCTTGAGAGGGGCCATTGAGTTGGCACAGGAAGTGATCCAGTTGTTGAAATTCTTGATGGCTTTGTGGAGGCTGTTGCTGTGTTTGGGTTGGGGGGTGGTGAGAGTGGTTTTTCATTCCTTGTCAGTGATGCTGTTACAGTAGCTTGGTCTGGTGGTGGTGCATGTGCATTGGACAAGGATGCTGAACTTGATAAGGGTATGGTCTGTCCAGGAGACTGGTGTGGACTTGTTTACTTGGATTTTGTAGAAGGTGCTGAAAATAGGGTCAAGGTGTCTGATTATGAGGTTAGGTCTTCAGTTGGTTGAGGCACAGGCTTTCAAAGTCCTTGATGAATGCTTTTGAGTTGGGATCTATGTGGTCCTCCAAGTGGTAGTTCAGGTCTCAGAGTAGGATGTAATTGCCACCATGGAGAGGGAGTGGTGCCCACCGGAAAGACCCCGGGGCCTGATGGCTTGCCATCTGAATTTTCGAAGGCCATTGTGGAACAGTTGGCACCGCAACTCAAAAGGGTGTATGTCACTGCATTAACAGACTCCCTGCTCTCAGCTATGCAAAAAGAGGCACTGCTGGTTTCTCTTCCCAAGCCCGGTATGGATCCGTAGTTACTAGGCTCATACAGGGCGTTGGCATTACTTAATACGGAATATAACATTTTGGCATCTATAATTGCCACGAGACTGGCCCCTTCGGTAAAGACCCTGGTTCACACTGACCAAAATGGCTTCGTCCCTGCTGGAGGACAGCACTGAAAATGTGCAGACTATTCAGGGTGCAGCGATACGCCACCGGTACCTGGCCTAACTTGGGCTGTGTGGCCTTGGACCTGGAGAAGGACTTTGACTCACTTGAATGGCCCTACCTCTCTGAGGTACTACATGGGTATGGATTCGGGGACACCTTCCTCGAGAAGATTAGGTTAATTTACACACAACCTACAGTCGGGTACGAACAGGAGGTAGGATATCAAAGAATATAGCTATTAAGAGAGGCCCCGGACAGGGTTGTCTCCTATCTCCTATTCTTTTTTTTCTCACAATGGAGCCACCAGCAACACAATTTTGTAACGGGGCGGGACTGGGGCATCTGGTTGGGAGATGGCCTCCACGCAGTTTCTCTTTATGCAGATGATCTTCTGCTATATATCAGAGATTTGCAAGGTATACCTGGCATTGTAGCGGAAACGCTACAGAAATTTGAGAAGATGCCAGGCCTCAAGGTTAACTGGGCCAAGTCATGTTTGTATCCTTTTAGGGGAGAGACAACAAAACCCACATTTGCGAATAAACAACATTCTCCTTAGTTGGCAACCAGTCACTTTTAGATATCTGGGCATCTTCGTCTACCATGATCCAGCTGATATCCTGGATGGGAATTTGACCATAGCCACATCTGCCATCAGGTCACAGGTCAAGTTTTGGAAGACACTCCAGCTGAATGTGATGGGCAGAATCGCCCTGACCAAGTTGGTAATGTTGCCGAAGCTACTATTTTATTTTTCCAATCTCCCAGTCTACGGTCCCCCTAAACCATTTCGGGAATTTGATCAGCTGATTCGAAGCTTCATTTGGAACGCAGGCTGTCTCAGAATAGCTTTAATGAAATTGTATCCGCCCCCCTGGAGGATAGGACTCACAGCTCCTAACATAGAGCTATATTACCTGGCTGCACAGTTGCAGAGGGCGACGAGATGGCTCACCGGGTTCAATTTAAATGACACAGCTACATCACATCCGCCATGGTCACAACCTCAGATTTATCATTTGTTCCATCCAAAAGCTCACCCCCACCAATCTGTTGCAGGCCTGCGTAGCCCTAGCTTATCACTGCTACAAACGTACGGGCACATGCATCATTGTAGGATTTTGCACTTCCTAAATTGCGAAAATTAAGGAATCGCAATTTAGGAATTGCAAAATCCTATGCATCAAGAAATCCTAAAAGTTTTTAGGATTTCTTAATTTTCGGAAATTGCGATTCCTTAACTGCGAATCGCAATTAAGGAATGGCATTACATTGATTCCTATGAGCCTAGAGGCCCATAGGAATCAATGCCGTTTTGCATTTTTTTTTTGCACTCGCAATTTGTTGATGCATTGCAAGGGTGCAGAGGGGGGTCCAAAGGACCCCCCCTGCACCCCTGAAATGTATTTTAAAGTGCATGTTTCACACACACATGTCCTAAGGACATGTGTGTCTGTAACATGAAAGTTTAAAAAATGAATTTTTTTGCTTTTTTAAAGATTTTCGCAAATTAACACGAGGGTCAACCTCGTGTTAATTTGCACTACCTATTTCAAAATTCGCAATCTTTTAAAAATTGATGCATTGCATTTAAGAAATCTCACAAATGCGATTCCTTAAATGCATTCGCATTTTTAAGAAATGCAAAAAATAGCGAATTTTGAAACTCTGTTTCATGCATCCCAAAAACGTATTTAGGAAGCGCAAACGGCCGAATTTACCGATTCGCACCGTTTGCACTTCCTAAATAGGTTGATGCATGTGCCCCGTAGTCTTTACCTCACTAGGAAGACAATCCCCTATGCTCCAACGCTACCGCTTTTAGGGATACCGAGAAACAAGCAGGTAACTCTAATGGAGCGCTCACACAGTGTCACGCTGCTGAGATCCACACACTGGGTGATCTGTATGCTGATGGTACCCTGATACCATTCGATAGACTGTTGGTCGAGAATGACTTGCTGGCAGGTCTGCTCCTATTATACAATTCAATTACAAGATCACACTCACAGGCTTCTGGTGACATAACCACTGAGCCAGAAAGGCATCTCCGAATCCAATACCTACACTAATGGGCACATGCATCAACCTATTTAGGAGAAGTGTGGCTCAATGGTTAGAGCGGCAGACCCTGATGCAGAGGTTTAGCCCTGGACCAGGGTTCAATTCCCCGCCTCGGCGGGTCTTGGGCTCAAAATTCCACGGATCTGATAATTCTAGCCTCGGTGCCTATTCCAATCATGGAGTCCCACTCTGCAACTCTGGGCAATAGCTTGCTTAATCTCCACAACGGCCCCCACAACGCTAAGGATGCCTGGCCTCCACCTTGGGGGTGCCCAGGAGTGGACACCTCACAGGGAAAGCCAGGATGGGTTCCACAGCGGTATTCGTACAAGCGCCTTGAGACCCTTGCGGGTGAGTAGTGCGCTATACAAGTATCAATTTTACATTTACATTTAGGAAGTGCAAACGGTGCGAATCGGTAAATTCGGCCGTTTGCGCTTCCTAAATACGTTTTTGGGATGCATGAAACAGAGTGTCAAAATTCGCTATTTTTTGCATTTCTTAAAAATGCAAATGCATTTAAGGAATCTCATTTGTGCGATTTCTTAAATGCAATGCATCAATTTTTAAAAAATTGCGAATTTTGAAATAGGAAGTGCAAATTAACACGAGGTTGACCCTCGTGTTAATTTGCGAAAATCTTTAAAAAAGCAAAAAAATGCTTTTTTTAAACTTTCATGTTACAGACACATAGGTCCTTAGGACATGTGTGTGTGAAACATGCACTTTAAAATACATTTCAGGGGTGCAGGGGGGGGTCCTTTGGACCCCCCTCTGCACCCTTGCAATGCATCAACAAATTGCGAGTGCAAAAAAAAAATGCAAAACGGCATTGATTCCTATGGGCCTCTAGGCCATAGGAATCAATGTAATGCCATTCCTTAATTGCGATTCGCAATTAAGGAATCGCAATTTCCGAAAATTAAGAAATCCTAAAAACTTTTAGGATTTCTTGATGCATAGGATTTTGCAATTCCTAAATTGCGATTCCTTAATTTTCGCAATTTAGTAATTGCAAAATCCTACAATGATGCATGTGGGGGTTTTTCGCTATTTTTTGCATTTCCTAAAAATGCGAATGCATTTAAGGAATCGCATTTGTGCGATGCCTTAAATGCAATGCATCAATTAAAAAAAAAGCGAATTTTGAAATAGGAAGTGCAAATTAACACGAGGTTGACCCTCGTGTTAATTTGCGAAAATCTTTAAAAAAGCAAAAAAATGCATTTTTTAAACTTTCATGTTACAGACACACATGTCCTTAGGACATGTGTGTGTGAAACATGCACTTTAAAATACATTTCAGGGGTGCGGGGGGGGTCCTTTGGACCTCCCCCTGCACCCTTGCAATGCATCAACAAATTGCAAGTTCAGAAAAAAAAATGCAAAACGGCATTGATTCCTATGGGCCTCTAGGCCCATAGGAATCAATGTAATGCCATTTCTTAATTGCGATTCGCAATTAAGGAATCGCAATTTCCGAAAATTAAGAAATCCTAAAAACTTTTAGGATTTCTTGATGCATAGGATTTTGCAATTCCTAAATTGCGATTCCTTAATTTTCGCAATTTAGGAAGTGCAAAATCCTACAATGAAGCATGTGCCCCTTAATGGGTAATGGATCTCACATAATACAGTGGCTGAAAAAAGGCACTTTTATCTCACTCAACACAACCCATGGCGGCCTTATATAAAAGGTGGGAGGCAGAAAGGGGAAGGCAATGAACGGGCCACAAATGGGACATGATATTAGCTAGCCCCACACAAATACCAAGAAATGCTAAATCCAGGCTCATAGAAACATATATTACACAGAGGGTATATCTATCTCCAGACAAGCTGATCAAATACTTCCAGATTACTAACTCAGCATGCCCTCATTGTCTACAGGTGGATGCTGACCGTCTACCCATGCTGTGGTTCTGCCCTTCCCTACAAATATATTGGCAGGGGGTAACAACGTCACTTGCGAAACACACGGACAGACCTCAACTACAAACTTGGGAAGCATATATATTAGGCGTTTCCCCTAGATCTAAGAAACACAGGGTTACCTCCAGATTTCTTGACCTAGGACTCATAGTCGCCAAAAGATTAATCACCAAGAGGTGGAGAAGCAGAACACCCCCGCCCTCAATAACTGGAAAAACTCACTGTCGGTATGGGTACAGGCAGAAAGCATGGCCTTGCACAGGGAGGAGATAGCGGGTCTGTGCAAATATCCAATTTTGCAATATTGGGACGTGATGTTGGTGGAGTTGAAGCTTGTAGACAGGGAAACTGGAAGTAACTACTCACAAAACGAAGACAGGTCGGGATCAGACAACGGCGCTTAAACACACCCCAATCCAAGTTCCAATCAATCATGACATTAGGTTGTGCATGTAGTATAATAAGGGGTAGGAGTGATATACAAGAGGGTGGGAGAGACCCAGAACTATATCCTACTCAACAACACGTGGAGGGGGGGTTGGGACGCAATTACACAAATACCCTTAAGAATGTAGACACTATCATTTGCTAGGCATGACTCACTGTTATTGTTGTTTTGTCAATATTATGTTAAATTTGCAACACATTGCTCTTACAATGTGGGTCATGGGGTCTGAGAGGAACAGCCAGATAGACAAGTGGTCAGGTCCAACAAACAGGAGATGACAAGATTTGAATATAGGGATCCACTATTCACGTAATTGTCAGACACAATAAAAATATAAGATAATCGCTGTTCTTTTGTGATGTAGGGACGCTTTCCTTTATCCGTTTTACTGTGATTAAGCAGACCTGATTCGAAATGTATTTATGTGCTAGTGAAGGCACTAGTGATACCTCAATATGTATACAGTACCCTGCTTCATGTGTAAACAGTAATGTATATATAAAAAAATGAAAATAAAGATATTTACAACAAAAGAAATGGAGGGCGAGTGGTGCGGCGAAATCCATGATGGTGTTGGTGAAGTCAGTGCGCTGTCCCAGTGGTCTGTAGATCAGAGTGCCTCTTAGGACGAATTTGGCTGTGACATGGAGCTTGAACAACAACAAGTGTTCCATATTCAAGGATGACGTGTCAATGGAAGGGGTCTAGCTGATGGCATTCTAGTGAATGATGGTGTTTCTGTCTCTGGGCTTGTGAAGTCTGTCTTGCTTACGGCTCTTGCAGCCATGGGGAGGGGGTGGATGGCTGTGGAGATGGCAGGTGCTGATGGAGGGTTCAGCCAGGTTCCAGTGAGGAAAAGTAGGTCCAGGGCTTTGATGTACAGCAAGTCCCAGATCTCTGTGTCCTGTTTGGTGAGTGAGCAGGTGCTGAGGATCATGCATGCAGATGTGGAGAGTTTTGTGGGTGGCTGCAGGACTTTGTGAGTGAGAAAGTGAGTTTTTGGGTGCTGTCAGTGCATATGCAGTAAGTGCTGAGTGCGGTTAAGTGCATGAAAACTTTGAAGAAGCGCAGCAGACTGCTCCCTTGGTGTTGTGTGGTGCACTGAGGCAGCGTCATGGGGAGCGACAGCCAGGTTTGGGGGCATGGATGGTCACAGCAGAGTAGCAAAGGGAGGGGGAAGGACCAGGGTTCCTTGCGCTGGGCACGGTCCAGGTGCAGACATGCTTGATTAGATGCGTTATGTGTGTTGAGAGTGTTCGGCAAATTAAAAATGGAGAGAATGGTGATTTTGAGAAAAAAATAAAAATCCGACCTTTGGCCTGCATAATGGTAGTCTCCTTAAATTTGTTACACACTATACAGGAGGTGTTCAACCTAATTTTAACTATTTTGAGCTCAAATCTAAGGTGGGCAATCCTCCAAACTGGTATTACAAAAATGTTTTTTTTTCATTTAATTTTGGAAAACCGTTGCCAAATAGGCTGGAGTTCTAAACGTGGGCTAACTATTGATGATAATCCATGTTTTGCCAACTGTTGTCTATCTTCAAGTGCTGTTCATGGTGGTTGAGATTTTTGTTAAATTACCAAGTAAATTGCTCTTGGTGGGCCATGCCGTTAGCAATTGTTGGTAGTGATCACTTGAGCAACACAAAATGATGGGGTCTCCTGCAGAATGTGACGAGGGGCCCCTGAGTTTCCCATAAGTCCCAAATATCAATTGATTTTGGGCTTAATGCCCTTCCGCCCCAGAAGGGATGGTGAACCCTCTTAAGGGTTGGGGGTCCCCTGCATCGCAGGGGTTGCACTGGGCCTGCTTTACGCCCATGGAAGTGACACACTGTGGTTGTGTGCCATAATTCATACCTAATGGGCTAATCTTTTATGGTATGTTGTCATTGTGGGTATTTCCTTATTGTGTCTCACCCACTATCACAGTCTAATGAATAACTAATTCATAACATGCATACCTTATACACAGTGCTTGATAAAAAAAATAATGTCAGGAGGCCACTGCAGCTTGCACCAGGCATTGCCCCTGCCATGCTGCCAATGATAGTAACAATACTACTACTAACCATCACACTCCTAGAAGTGTGGCAATTCGGACTATTCCAGGCTCCCAACACTATAAGAATGTCTTGGCCAGCAGGAAATAGTAATTTTAAATGTATATTGAACTTACACTTAACTGTTGTTGTGGACAACTCTAGATTAGCCAGACAGTGCCGCCTAGTGGCAGACTGTCACAAGCACCGGTGTTGACAAATAAGTGCTGGTGCTAAGCACCAGAAACCACTGGCTCAAATTAAGCACTGCTTACATGAATACCCTGATGATTCAAATACACACATTATCATGCATTTCACTAGAAGGAAATGCAAGAACACGAGGAAAAAATACATAATGCTGCTCATGACCTTCCATAGAACTTACACTTGCGAAATCAGTTTATTTTCCAAAGGGGGTTTCGCAGGAATTACCAGGCGGATACAGTGGTGAAGACAATACTAAAGTGTAACTTTTGACCTAATTTCACGTATTAATGGAAGTAGTCTTCAACTGGCCTCATTCTCGTACACATATATGTCCCAACGGGATAAGAGGCAGGATTCAAACTTCTGCACGGTAATTAGTAGCAGGAAACCTTTGTGTGCGCTTGTTTCCTTACATTTGTTAATGGAGGATGAGCGGTTGTGGTTCTGAGATGGAGGGGAAATGCTCTTGTCATAACTGTGTCACTTTCTCAAGGTATCTGATTCTGCGCTAGATACCAAGGTGTAATCTGATAATAGGTGCAAGGCTTTTAAAGACAGTGTACTCTGGAATAAATGTATACATTTTAGTGAACTCTTTCCTCCAGCATTCTAAAGATGTCTGCATCATTTTAAATGCCAGTATGCTGCAGAACTGTCTACAAAGTTCAGGACGGGATATTTAATAGGAAGGAAGATGCTAAAACAGGACGTGGACATGGACAAGCATTCATTGTTCATGAAAGATTTTCCTTGTGCACTGTCAGCTATTTTGGTAGATGCTCGTTGGCGCATGCGTTCCATCTCATAAGAAATATAGAACAAAGGTTTTATGCGTCTCATTTTTTGTCAGGTCTATGCCATACCTGGGAACCTTTATGTAAGACACATTTCATTTTAAGTTAAACAACAGACTTCTTTCTGAGTACAAATCAATTATATCCGTGCTTGCCTCTTGGTTAGTGTAACAATAAACAATGACAAAGACCGTAATACTCAAAAATGAAAGTGTTGTAAACTTTGCAACATGATACACGTATGTACATTCCGGGATGCCCCATGTTAGACATGATTACAAGTCCAATAAAAAATAAATAAATATATATATATATGGCAGTAAACTCCTCCAAAAAAGAGTAGTGACCCATGCGGAAATTAAAAGAAGCACTTTATTGAAGAATTGTATCTTAGCGAATGCATTTCGGCGTGTCTGCCTTCATCTGCGCTCCTCTCCAACTGCTTCATGTGCTGTGGCGTAGGCAAACCTGCCTCAAAGGAGGTATGGACACCTTGCTCCACCCTCTGATCTAATTGGGCTTTCCTGTGTAGTCCTGTGAGCACGGACTGCAAGTCCCATGATGTCGCAACATGGTGCATCCCGGGGAAGGAGAAACTGTGCGGGGTGACACTGTCGGAGTGGCCATCAAGAGCAGGCACAGAGTCAAAGCATGTTCGGAGGTGAGGCAATTCGACAGTCCAGTGGCCCCTCGAATACTCCGCATTTAGCCGCAGCAACCCTTTCGCCTGAAGCCTTTCACTGGGGTCGGCACAAGAATCCCGGTCACCCAAAGAGGAAGTGAGAATACCTCCTCACCGCTGTGTCATCCAGGCGTCGTAGTGGGTTCGGGACGGGATTGTAACCACAATCAATGTAGAAATGCTCGGGCGAGCCAGCCAGAACGTCCTGACCTCTTGTGCTGCATGGGTTCACTTAGATGCGTGCTGGCTATCGCATGAATATGTGGCAGTAAACGCCTCCAAAAAAGAGTAGTGACCCAGGCGGAAATTAAAAGAAGCACTTTATTGAAGAATTGTATATATATACACATGTATATATAGCATCTAAAATATGCATCTCAGGGGCTGTCATTTAAAGAAATCCTTACAAACAGAGAACGATACTTGTACTTTTGCCAAAGAGGAAACTGTTTCCTTACTGGGTGTGCCTGAATGCGACTTTGTAAATAATCATGATGGGCCTTAGCAACCTACTGCAAGATATTTCAGATTCCTTACTTTTCTACTCTAATACCTAAATCAGACAGTTAAAATGTTACATTTGCAAAAACCTTGACCTCGCTAGGTATCACAACACTGCAGTCCTGATATCAAGACAGTTGAGCATCAACTGGGGTCATCTGGTTGCACTTGACTAAGGCAAAAACAAAATGTAAGGGTGACCGTGATGGAGCGTGGATCTGATACAAAGATCTGGTCCGTACTAGTGAAAAGTCTTACCTTCGGCCTTAGTCTCTGGGATAGACGTCAAAAATCCTCAGTGGGGCAATGCAGCAACCTGTGTCCAAATAAGGCTCCATGTTAACAGATAACTGCTGGATGAGGTCTCGGTGAAGCCACTTATTTTTGCTCTGAGTGGGAGAAATTTAAATTTCACACCCAGAGAAGGTCCCTAGTCAATCAGATTATTTTCTCACCTTCACCTGTGGACTACTGTCTTTTCGGGGCTCAAATTCATTCAGTGGGGCAAGAATACAGGCTCTATACAAAGTTGTCTTCACAAGGCTGGACACCTTATCTGAGAAATTCCGCTAGATCGGATTGTTGCTGCGGAGAAAAATGTAGTGGGAGCAACCTGAATCTTTTGTCCAGCGGTGATGCATCTTCGTTAGATCAGTTTGACAGGTTGGTCCCAGTCGGCTATCGGCTCTCAGAGCAAAACGTTGGATAAAAGTTTCTAAATTGTAGGTTTCAGGAAAGGTTAGGAGGAGTACACTTTGACAACAGCCAAGGATTCAGGACCTTGGGATCAGTAATTCAGGTTCAAGATTCACTCTAGCAGGGGCGGGCAGTTGGGTCCAGGGCAAGTTCAGTTGGAAGTGGTCAGCTGGGCAGCTGCAGGAAAGGCCTCTAGAAGCTTGTTGTGTCCCTTAGCTAAAGTAGGTGGTCAGACAACTGACACTTGGATTCACTTCTGGGGTCTTAGTTTCAATGCAAGCAGGTCCAGTCTGTGAGTGGAGCGGGGACACCAGTGTGGCAGCGGCGGTCCATGTACGATACGGAACCACGATGTTGCTCCTCTGAATGGCGGCTTCACCCGGCAGATGCAACCAGCAGCAATAAAGTTCCCCCGGACGCCGGATCGCATTGGATCACAGGAGGGGGCCGCTCAGTGTGCATTTGCACCCGAGTAAAGGTGGCTGTTCAGAGAGACCCCCAGGCCAGAAGCACACATGAAGGTGAGTGGCCCCTCCCACGAAGCGCATTGACCTCTAAAGCAGCAGGCAAGGAGCTAAATTACATGAAGACAGGTAGAGGCCGGTTTACCCAGCCCGATCCCGCTGGGCCACATTGCGCACTGGGGGAGGTGAGAACCCCTCAAGGAGATGCCTGGCCTTTTGCCTGTCCATAAGATGGTGGCCAAAATCCTTCCAGTCAGATCACGGTGACCCTAGCACAGAGAGCGACAACTGAATCCACGCACCATATGAACCGGGAGAATCCATATTCTAGCGCGCTCAAAAGAACAGCGTGGCACACTTGGAGGTGGGGGTGTGACTGGACCCTGGTGCTCCCACACATTCCTCATGACAGCGCCGCCCTCCCTCCTCTGACCCTGTGGCTCCAGAGCAGAGGGGTGTGAGGTGCGACACAGAACTACCCCTATGCCACCCAAAAAAGAGCAGCCCAACAAGGTCTCCATCTACTTCGGGGCGCCAAAAGCAGGAAGGGTGCAGGAGTAAGAGGGCACCCATGAGACGGGGGAAATGGCGCTCTCCTGAGAGTACCTCCTTGCGACCCTGAAGGACTTCAAAAGGGAGCTCAGAGAGAACATAAAGGTGAACACAGGAGCCTCATTCGACTTCTTCAAATTGGAAATGGGCACAAAACGTAATGAGCTCCAGGCTGACTTGGACTCCAATGGGGCGCGCACCCTTGACTTAGAAGCGAAATGCCAGGTCCTAATAGAACGACTCCAACCCAAGCCTGTTCCTGTCCTCACACCAGGACATTTACTCTGGGAACCCTCCCTCGACTGAGACCTAGCTATTGTGACTGCTGCCTGGTAGAGTTACTCCAATAGCTATTGTAGAGCAGGGCTGTGGATTCCCTCCTCGGCAGTCTCCTGATGCCCGGTGGAGCTACCAGATACCTTGTGAATATGTTCTTTCAATGATTTTCTTGATACTTATGTATCTTTTAACTGATGTCAATTGCAACATTATTGTTCCTCATGTAAATCACTCTGATTCCTTCGGGTCTAGCCAGCGCTATATATTAACTCATTAATTAAATATGTTCCCATTTAGTACTCTTTCTCTCTTTGTCTACTTCCATTCTTCCCTAGTTCCTATCCCCTCTCTCCAGAATATCTCCTCTTGCCTGCTACTCTGCCTAGCCCCCTGTCCTTTGTGCCCTTTGACTAAGCACTCCTTCTCCCCTTGTTGAGGAAAGATCCAATATTTATACTCCGGAGTCTCAGCGAACCCGCTGAGAGAGTCCACTGCGCCAAAGGAGCCACTCACAGCTGAGGTATGGTATGACACCGCTTGCCAAAGCACTCCCTCTCCCCTTTTTCAGGAAGGATCCAGTATGTAGGCCTTGGAGTCTCAGAGACCCCTCTGAGAGAGTCCACTGTGTAAAGGGAGCCTCTCGCAACAGAGATATGGAAGTGATACCACTTCCCCTGGATCACAGCTTTACTGGACTTTAGATGTTGCTTTGACCGATCTACCGGTTTGTGTCCCCATCGCCCTTCCCCTCCTCTCACCCTCTCCTCCTCTTTCCCGCCTTCATTATCTGTCTACTTCCCCTACTCCTACCCCCTCCCCTGAATCTCTCTCCTTGCCTGCTTTTCTCCTTACATATTTGTGCTTATTGTTTATCTCAACCTT
This sequence comes from Lissotriton helveticus, assembly GCF_964261635.1. Taxonomy (NCBI): domain Eukaryota; kingdom Metazoa; phylum Chordata; class Amphibia; order Caudata; family Salamandridae; genus Lissotriton; species Lissotriton helveticus. The sequence continues at coordinate 204,524,472 of NC_136073.1, forward strand.
ACAAGTAACTATGTTGCCATGCTCTAATAACTGTGTAACCTTTTTAACGATGTAATCTGTAACTTTGATCTGATACTCATGTAAAGCGCTCTGATACCTCCGGGTCTAGCCAGCGCTATATAAAACCTTTAAAATAAATAAATAAAATAAAATAAATACCAATGGGTGGGTGAGGTAACCTCCTGATTACTTCCTAACCAATGGGGTAAAAGTTTTCAGGGGTGGTTCTACCCAATTTTGCAGGTCTCCTTGTGTGTTCTACTGTAAGCTATCACAGAGTGCCCTTCTCCATCTATCCCAACATGGCAAAACCTTTCTTCCACTGGTCAGAGTTCTTAGTGCCCACCCAGAGGTATGGCTATAATAATGAGCAAACCATCCCATGTGGTCACTACAAACCAGTTCTAGGGCAGCCTCCCACCCTCAGAGGAACCCTCGTCTACAGACCCCCCGGACTCTGACCACAGTTCAGCGACTCCATCGCCGACTTCATCAGCACACACGCCCTCGCCTCGACAGACTATATCCTCCTCGGGGACTTGAACTTCCACTTCCATAACAACAACAACACCAACTCCACCACCCTGATCGCCAACCTCGCCAACCTCGGACTCAGACAGCTCGTGACAACACCCACCCACGCCGCCAGCCACACGCTCGACCCCATCTTCACCGCAAGCCCCCACGTCACCTTCAACCACACCACCGAACCCCACTGGACCGACCACCACTGCATCCACTTCACCTTCAGGAAGCCCACCTTACACCACTGCACCCAACAGATGCCCGCAGCTGCAGGAGCAAAGTCACCGCAGACCAACTAGCCACTACCCTCGCTGAGAGACCACCCGCAGACTCCACCGACCCGGACACTGCCGCCTGCAACCTCAGAAAATGGATCGACAACTGCGCCAACACCCTCGCCCGCTCAAGACACCCTCCAACAGCCCCACCAGCAAGAAAGCCACCTGGTTCACCGAAGACCTCCAGGCCTCCAAGCGAACATGCAGAAAACTGGAGAAGAACTGGCTCCGCGAAAGAACACCGGACAGCCACACAGACCACAAGAACGCCACCCGCAGACACCATCAACTCATCAGAGTCACCAAGAGGGCCTCATTCAAAGACCACCTAGATAACAACACACACAACAGCAAAGAGCTCTTCAACATCGTGACAGAACTCTCCAACCCCAGCTCCAACACCAATGACATCCCGCCTTCGCAAGACCGGTGCGACTCGCTTGCCACTTTCTTCCACCATAAGATCGGCGACATCCACAACAGCTTCAACACCATGACCACCCCGACAGACACCGCCCCCATGACCACCACCTGCACCAACCGCCTGCTCTCCTGGACCAGCATCAATGAGGAGGACACCAGCGAGATCATGAACACCATCCACTCCGAATCACCGTTAGACCCATGCCCTCACTACATTTTCAACAAAGCCTGCACAGCCATCGCACCCCATCTCCTTAAAGTAATCAACACCTCCTTCGAAACAGCAACCTTCCTGGAAAGCTGGAAGCACGCAGAGATCAACGCCTTACTTAAGAAACCCAAGGCGGACACCAAGGACCTCAAGAACTTCCGGCCCATCTCCTTGCTCCCGTTCCCAGCAAAGGTCATCGAGAAGACCGTCAACAAACAACTGACACGCTACCTTGAGGAGAACAGCATCCTGGACCCGTCCCAGTCCGGGTTCCGCAGCAACCACAGCACTGAAACCGCCCTCATTACCGCCACCGACGACATCAGGACCCTGCTTGACAACGGAGAAACAGCGGCCCTCATCCTCCTTGACCTGTCAGCCGCCTTCGACACGGTCTGCCACCGCACACTGTGAACACGCCTACACAATGCCGGTATCCAATTGACAGCCCTGGACTGGACCACATCCTTCCTCTCCGGCAGAACTCAGAGCATACGCTTCCCCCCTTCCGCTCCAACGCCACCGTAATCACCTGCGGCGTCCCCCAGGGCTCTTCCCTCAGCGCGACACTGTTTAACATCTACATGGCACCCCTCGCCCGCGTCGCCCGACATCACGACCTCAACATCATCTCCTATGCTGACGACACCCATCTGATCCTCTCCCTCACCAAAGACCCTCACACCACCAAAACCAACCTCCACGAAGGAATGAAGGCCGTCGCCGAATGGATGAGTAACAGCCGACTGAAGCTGAACTCGGATAAGATGGAAGTCCTCATCCACGGCTCCACCCCTTCTGCCTGGTACGACTCCTGGTGGCCGACAACACTAGGAACAGCCCTGTCACCCACCGACCACGCACGCAACCTAGGAGTCGGCCTCGACTCTACCCTTTCCATGACTAAGCAGGTCAACGCCGTCTCCTCATCCTGCTTCAACACCCTCCGAATGCTCCGCAGGATCTTCAAGTGGATCCCCACCGAAACTAGAAGAACGGTCATCCAGGCCCTCGTCAACAGCAGGCTGGACTACGGAAACGCCCTCTATGCAAAAACATCGGCCAAACTCCTGAGACGACTACAACACATCCAGAACGCCTTAGCACGTCTGATCCTTGATATCCCCCGTAGCAGCCACATCACACCCCACCTGAGAGACCTGCACTGGTTCCCCGTCAACAAGAGGGTACCCTTCAAGCTCCTCATCCACGCACACAAAGCCCTCTACAACACCAGCCTAGCATACCTCAACATTCAACTCGGCTTCTACACCCCCACCCGCCAGCTCTGCTCCGCCGGCCTTGCCCTCGCCACAGTCCCCCGCATCCGAAGAATGACCACCGGCGGTAGATCTTTCTCCCACCTCACCGCCAAGACCTGGAACACCCTCCCCACCAACCTTCGGCAGACCCAAGACCTACTGGCCTTCAGAAGACTCCTCAAGACCTTGTTCTTCGATCAGTAGCAGCACCCCGCCCCCTCCAGCGCCTTGAGACCCTCACGGGTATGTAGTGCGCTTTACAAATGCCTTGATTGATTGATTCCCCATCCCACTTGGTTTGGAGATAAGCTGACTAGAAAGACCAAGGAAGGCAGGCCTGTGTGTGAGCTATATTTGTCAGTGACAGGGGAGGCAACCTTTTAAGGTCAGGAAGGGGCTGAGCACAACCCTCCAGGCCATCCTCTTCAAGGAAGAAAAACAACTCTTCATATCGAATCCTTTTGTTCACTGTGTGGAAGCAATCCACATGTTACCATAGGAGACCCATTCATTAAACATCAAAAGTTGTTCTAATGTAACCCAGTGCTTCCCTACAGTAGAGTCAGCTTTGTAACAGTGAAAAATGACTTCAAAGGTTTTTCGCTTCCAGGACATGTGAAACCTTAAATATACATGCCCTTTTTTTAAAATTTGCTGCACCATGCACTATGGTAAATTTAGACCTATGTTCGAGGTCATTTCTAAGTATTAAAAGGGAAAGTTTAGGCCTGGCAAAAAGTTTATTCTGTTGTGTCGAAATGGGAGATTAAAACTGCCCACCCCAGCTGCAATGCCGACCTGTAGAAATGTTTTTGAGAGCTATTATATTGGGCAGAACAATGAGTGCTACATCCTCTATTACCATTTAATTTACAGGCCATGGGTACATGTTGTCCCATGTACTAGGACTTACAAATAAATTAAATGTGCCAGTTTGGTAATTGCCAATTTTATTCACTTTGAAAGGGAGAGCACAACCACCTTACCAATGAATAACGTGTGCTGAGTCCTATGGTCAGCAAAAACAGCTTCAGCTAAAAAAGGCAATATTCTGGGGGAATACCAGACAAAAGATGGTTATTTCCAACGTTGAGGCTCTAGAGAATATGAAGCCCAATTGAAGTGGGTGCATAATTTTGTTCCACAAACTTCCACATCCGTCTGATTACCTCACTTTCCCAAATTTAGCATGTCTGTGGAACATTTGTGATTGTTTTAGATTGTCGTGACATAACCACGTAAGAAAGGTTGTACTCTGCATTATTGAGTAGGTGATATTGTAATATTATAGCCAAAATATTGACATCAAAGATATCGAAAGTTAAGTGCATATAACGATGCATAGAAATTGCTGAATACATGAATCTTGCCACAGTTGTAAAGGCATTTCATGGTTTTATGTCTTTATGCCGAGCAATTTGTTTTTTTGTTGTTATTTTTTTTTAATTGGCATTTCAACAAGCATGACTGCATGTACAGTATTCCTGAATAATACATGTACAGCTTTCCAGTATAGAACAGCACAAACATAACATATCATAGCTCTGCTCCAACTGTGGCCTCCTAATACAGCATTATTGGAAAGGTGTTTGGTTTGAGTAACAGTCATTGCTTATCATGCCGAGCAATCTATTGTAATGCCTTCTCAGAGGTTTACAGATAGGAAAGGTCCTCGGCAGCAGGGCCGGTCCTAGAACTTTTGGGGCCCCGGGCGAAAAGGAAGATGTGAGGCCCCTCTAATTTGCATGTAACATCACAAGAAGTGACCACAGAAAGTGACATCGCGGGACTATTGATCTTATTTTGCATCCCTGAAGAGACCTAACGTGGATATCAGTAACAATGACAAAAAGATAAATATACAAATTAAATAAGTCCATATATTTTCAAACTGTTTTAAATGGATTACATTTGTCACATTGGATGGAAAAGATAGTTCCAGGTCTCAGAAAGATGGATGTTTTTTCACTCAATGTTAACTGATCGTTTCCAGATGAGTGCTTGATCGAAATTCCAGTTCTGTCTCATAAAGGGGGGAGATCCTGTTGAGGTAATGAGGGGCGGGATCATTCAAAATATAAAATTACACAACAGCAAACCTCGCACATTTCAACAGTCTCCTTTACCATTTTGTGTCATTATGCTGCCACCTTAGGATGACATTAATACTAAGTAATTTCTTTTAACGTATATCTTCTCACCAGTATACCACACGCACATGCTAAGAGTCGTAAGACAATCTTTTTTGTGTGTAGGCTCTTTACTTGCCAGAATTATGTTGAGTGCAAAAACACAACACATACAATACAAAATTACAAGACACCATTGCAAACAAATTAAGATTGTTTATAAATAAAAAAGACCTAGAACAACCGAGACCACTACTAAATCATACATTGACTTGAAGGTATGCTGCAGATGTAAGTTTTTTTTTTTAAATCAACGTTTTTGATTTGGTGTTAGAACTGTAGAAATGCAAGCGGCCTGCTTTAGCACTGGTGGAGCCCTATGCAACAATGTTTGTTAGTGCCCCTATTTACTTCCTCTGCCACGGATTCCCTCACTACCACCCTTTAACAGGTCCCCTCGAGTCTCCATAACCACATTCTCACTGAGATGCATTTAATTTGATTTACAGCGCTACTGATACCAGTGTAGGGTGTCGGAGAAATGTATATCACACACATTATACAGAGACAATCTGTCATAAATGTGTATATCACTGTATAGGAAATGTTACATAAGACAAAGGACTACAAGGTGTAGGAGTCATCAGACAATCATGTTACTAGGCATTATAGTGTATTAGTGATTGGTCTGGATAAACACAAACTCTGAATTTAGAACGTAATACCATGGTTGGAGGTTCTCTTTAATAGCCAGAATTTAATTCTATCCAAATGAACCCTTTTTGCAACATTAAGATAACCAAAGACTGGGGGAAAAACATAACCCTCCAATTTATACCTTGAAGTTTGCATGCAGCTCTTAGATGACAGTTAATAGCTCACTGTTCAATGTTAGGATTTTGACTTATTAACTGACTTATTTACAATATGTGCACTTTGTGATCTGCATGGTACATGTTCTTTGCAGCAGGCACATTAATCCTCTGCTCTACCTTTCCACAAGTCAAAACTTCCACTGGACTAAACTTCGATCTCTCTCAAGGAGGAACATTAATCACTGGAGATATCATGACATTTTTATTGTTGCCGAAAATTGCTGGAGGCCAGGAAGGAGGCAGCAAGTGCTTTTAAAAACATAATATACTTGCAAAGATGACGCCCCCACCCGAAGTGAGCACTCAGTGCGATATCACCGGTCCCACCGTCTTAGAGCCTCCCTGCTCAAGGGTCCTGTGACCTTAATGACAGTGACCCACTGACCCTCTAGGGCACAGCTTTCCAAACTTTTCATGTTGGGGACACACTTTTTGGAAATGCATCATTGTGGGACACAGTAAGGCAGTGTAGCGAGCGAGCGTAGCGAGCCCAAAACACATAAGGGGAGTTTGTGTGGTTCTTTGTCTTACTCCCTCTAGCTCCCTCTCTCTCTGTCTTGCTCCCTCTAGCTCCCTCTCTCTCTGTCTTACTCCCTCTACCTCCATCTCTCTCTGTCTTACTCCCTCTAGCTCCCTCTGTCTCCCTCTCTCTCTGTCTTGCTCACTCTAACTCCCTCTCTCTCTGTCTTGCTCCATCTTACTCAGTCTAGCTCCCTCTCCCTCTCCCTCTCTCTTGCTCCCTCAAGCTCCCTCTCTCTCTGTCTTGCTCCCTCTAGCTCCCTCCAGCTCCCTCTGTCTCCCTCTCTGTCTATCTTACTCCCTCTGTCTCCCTCGCTCTCTATCTTACTCCCTCTAGCTCCCTCTTTCTCCCTCTCTCTATTGCTCCCTCTGTCTCCCTTGCTCCCTGTCTTACTCCCTCTGTCTCCCTCGCTCCCTGTCTTACTCCCTCTAGCTCCCTTTGTCTCCCTCTCTCTCTGTCTTACTCCCTCTGTCACCTCATCCCAGCTTACAGGGCACATATCTATATCATAGACTACTTCGACTCCAAATCCTCCTCTTGAAAACTCGTTCACTCCCCTGCAACACACCCACCACTTTCAGGCGACAAAGTACTGTGTCGGGACACACAGTTTGGAAAGCTGTGCTCTAGGGCATGGGTACTCACAAACTTTCTCTGGGGGGGGGCGGGCAAATTTACAGTGTGGTTTTTGGCCGAGGGCCGCACCGGTGGGGGCGGGGTCAGAGCGGGAAAGCAAAAAAAATTGTGACCATGAGGTTTAACACAGGTGCCTGCAGCAGACGCCTTTGTCCACTGAGCCACCAGACCTGGCATACCTACATCTCTTTCTCTCCCTCCCTGTCTCTCTCCCTCCCTGTCTCTCTCCCTCCCTGTCTCTCTCCCTCCTTATCTCTCTCTCTCCCTCCCTCTGTCCCTCTCCCTCTGTCTCTCTCCGTCTCTCTCCCCTGTCTCTCTCCCTCTGTCTCCCTCCCTCTATCTCCCTCCCTCCCTGTCTCTCTCCCTCCCTGTCTCTCTCCCTCCCTGTCTCTCTCCCTCTGTCTCTCTCCCTCCTTATCTCTCTCTCTCCCTCCCCCTGTCCCTCTCCCTCTGTCTCTCTCCGTCTCTCTCCCCTGTCTCTCTCCCTCTGTCTCCCACCCTCTGTCTCCCTCCATCAGTCACTCTCCGTCTGTCACCCTCCGTCTGCCACCCTGCTTCTGCCCCATCTCATAAAAACAAAAGCAGCACTTCACTGATAAACTCTTTAAAGTGGCGCTAATGTGCTTTGGGTTTGAATAAAATCAATTTTGCCACTTTTTTTGATCCACACTATCTTGCTTTAGTTATTTTTCAATATTAACCTTTTATTTCTGTCCGTCCCGAGGGAGCACATTTAAAGTGAAAAAATGTCAGAAAAAGACAACCTTTCCAGCAAGCCTGTTTTTTTGGTGGGGGGACGAAGAAAGGAAAGAGGGAGAAATGGGTACTAGGCACAAGGAGGGGGGCCCCACACCTGGATCTTGCTCTAGTGCAGAGTTCTTCAAACTGTGGGGCCCGCCCCCCCAGGGGGGCGCGACACCATCCCAGGGGGGGCGCGAACTCGACCCTAACATCTTACTTTTGTTGTCCTTAGCACTGATCTCCGCGTGGCAAGTATTTACCCATTTCAAATGGGAATTTCTTTTCATTAACGAACTCCGGTGACAGAGGGTTGGAGGGGGGAGGGAGGGGAAATCACTGGGCGCGCTGTGCCGTGCTTTTGTCTGCTAAGTGCTAAGAGTTCACCGTCCCAGGAGGGGGTTAATTGCTGGAGCTGAAATGCTTCAGCTGCAGTGGGAGCAGGAAGTCTCCTCTGGTAACAAGCACTGGCAAAGCCAGCAGGTTACATGTGGAAGGGCGAGATTTTGATCGATACTTTACCACTATTGATCTAAACCTCGATCTGGTCGACTGAACCTTTGTTGCCTGTCTTTGAGGAAAGAAAGTGCACCTCTCTGCAAGTTAGTTCACCCAATAAAGGACTCTGCTCCCAAAGATCACAAACAACTTCTAGCTTTCAAAAGTTTATTGTAAAGATATGATAAGCTGCAAATACAGGCATCTCAGAATGAGATTCACGAGATACACAGGTCCAATTACATACATGTGCTCTCGGAAAGCCCTCAGACGAGCAACGGAAATCACTAACACAAGTTCTAAGAATAATAAAGCTATCAGCATTGACGCATATCTCTCCTTCATTTAAGTTGGAGGAAAACGCACAGGTTAGGCTGTCCCTACCCTGCTCTAGATGGTATCCCTACTTAACCAAATCCCAACCTAACGAAGGTGTCAGCAGTGAATAACCCCCAAGGGAAGTCACTCACTCTAAGTCTCTTGGTGAAAACCTATAGTTCTCCAGTCATGACCCCTCTCTGCCTACCCATCCGCTCTCTAAAGGGTCCTCAGGTATCTGCTCTAACCCCACCCAGGGGTGCTGTCCCTAATACAAAACAGTCAACAACATTTGAGACGCCCCTTGCGAGACGCCCCTCACGTGGTGTAGCTTCTGGCTTTTTCCATGATGCTTTGTATTGGGCCTCATACGTTAGAGTTGACCTTGCTTCTCAGACTCTTCTCCGGCCCGCTGATACCCCTTAAACATTCCGGAACCCTCCTCCATGTCTGGGCCGTCTACTGAACAGACCTCTATTCATTCATTTATAATTGGATCCCCCCTTTCCTTGCAGACAGACATCTGCAGCCAAGAACCCAACTCTCATAGACTTCCAAAAAGGCTTGCAACATTTCTTGGCCCAGACATGTACGTGTAAATCAATGTTAAAACATTTCAGGCCTACAATATTTCCCATCATGATTATAGCATTCAACTTCTTCATTAATTAAAGCATGTTAATACTCTTATTCTATTATTCAGTAAACATCTCTAAAAATCATGGCCCATTTAATGCAATGACCAAAACATTAATACAATCTATGTCGTGAAAAGAAACACCTTCCCTTTTAGCTCTGGCCCTGAGGCCTACCACATTCTGCGTTTAACCACATACCATCTTACATTTTAACAGCTACACGACATGAATTCAGAAATAATCACATCTACTAAAATCATATAGTGTCACACATTTCTGTATTAGTTCCACTTCTACTTAAATCTCTACATTAGCTATACATTCAGAATATAATTTCAGATACTATTAGCACTCATGGCATTTCTCCTCATGATTTATGCTTACTACAGGTAAGTGTGATGCACTCATACATTTAGGTCAGTTTGCGCTCTCTCAGTTCCCCCCTTTGATGACCTCTCGGGGTCATCACTAACATTTAAACTGCAGTTATTGCTGGCATGATTTGTCTCTGCGCTTCCAGAGCCCTCAGGCTCCTGTACTGATTATCTTGTATGGCAGCCAATCTCTGCAGCTGTTCTCTTTGGGCCCTTTCTGACCTTCTTGCTCTGTACCATTTGAATACCCTCACCAATCCCCACAATATAATCCCACAGATCAATATTATGATGATAGGTTTTAGTATATACCACACAAAGCTTTTGCCTAAGGTGGAAATCCACCCTCCAACTGCACTCATTCCGTGGCCCACCTTTTCCCAGACATTTTCTCTACTCAAGTCTTCGATCTCCTTGTGAATATTAGTTATGTTCCTAATAACTTTCCCAAGGGGCTTCGAATTGTCTGGAATGTAAGTACAACATTCCTGGACCTTCAAAGCCTTACAGACTCCGCCCTCTTTTGCTAGTAGGACATCTAACGCAAGACGGTTCTGAAGAACCATAGCCCTTATCGATTGCATCTCTCCTTCTACCAGCATTAAGGACTGAGCAGTGCTGGCAGACAACCTGTCGACAACTGTTGCCAGTCGTCTAATTTTAACATCATTAAGGATTACTCCCAAAAGAGGGAACATAGCTCCAAAGACATCTCCAACCATTTCTGCATCTCCTACATCTCTCCTTCCCCTCGAAGATGTCTTGCCCTCAATGATCACTAAGTCTTGTGCATGATATATTTTGGGGAAGACAATTGCTAAGTAACATGATCCATACCAGTTGTCAGGTAGTCTCACGTAGGCATTTCTTCCACATACAAAATACACATTTGGAATCACTTGCATTCCCTTCAGGAAATCTTTAGTATAGTACTCTATATTGAAAGCATGTTCACAGTCGACTTCTCCCACGTATACATTTTCATAATACGTTTTGGCTCGGTGAAGACATAGCTTTCCTCTCTGCGTTTTATCTAAAGCTATTGGACCACTACTACCCTTTCTCTTGTGTGCCTTCTCTTCCTCGGTCCAATCTGTTTTCCATTGTCCTGATTTTTTCAAAATCTTTTGTCTCCTGTAACGATCATCCACCTGCCCTATGAACTTCTTCTCGACTTCTGACACCTTGCATGTCAGGTTATTTCTACGGGCATGTGAAGTATCTAAGGTAATCCAAGGAATGAAGAACTTGGCCAATCTGTCTTCACTCTTCCAGTAGTCCCATTTGTTCATCTGCTTATAATTTGGGACTTCTGGCAACACTGAATCATAATTGGAGAAATAGTATTCGAAACTATCTCTCTCATAAAATATACTAAGCAATAAGCTACATGTAATGCCATATGTCAGCGGGAGGTGATGGTATCTAATGCCTTCATCTACAGACGCCGGCAACTGCATGCAGACGTAACAATCCTTAACCTCCATGGCATCCACGTATTCATATAAAAGTTTAGCATAAGCATTTGACCTAAAGTCTCCTTGGGACTCATCTACGTGTAACCTGCGGGCTTCTGCAGCTAATAACGCTTTCTCTTGAGTGTTTTCCCTTTTCTCACCAGCAACAGTAGGTGTAAGCGTTTCTACAGAATTCACATCAGTTACCTTTGCCTCTTCCTCATGTCCCTTTACATAAGAAATTGTTACCACTAAAGCTATTAATATTATCACTCCTACTATTAGTGTACCTATTATACATTTAGCTCTGCGGTTCTGGGTGCCGGCCTCCATTTCGTCAGACAATATGGCTCTCTCTTATCTTAGCAAAAAGTTCTTTTCCTCTCGTTCCTTTACAGTCCCTTTTTAATCCTTTTGTCTTTAGAATTCACACAACTGGAAGCTGACAACCTTCTTCGCAAAAGTCCTTTAACAGTTCAATAAAGACAACCCTAGCCCTTCTCCATCAACTCAAGGGACGTTCCCTAAAATTCTCTGCTTCCTGGGCGCTAGGTAATCTTCTTTTTTCTGTTCACTTTATTTACAAAGTCCTTTAACAGTCTACTATCAAGCCTGTGCCTGCAGCTTCGATAGCAAAGTTCAGTATTTCCAAACGAAGATTGTGCTCTTCATGTGCTGTTATCGTTGTACCAAAGTCGGGGAATTGCAATTCTGAAAGAAACATGTGTTTTAACTTGCTGAGGCGGGGAGGTCTGGGGAGCATGAATGTTAGTGACCCTTCTTGTTCGACTCCGGGTACCAACAGTCGTATTTCCACGGTGACAATGGGCTCAGAACTGGACACCACCACCGCTCGGATCCTCCCTGTCTCCGGTTTCACAGACATTTGTCGCCAGATATGTCCACTCAGGTGTGGAGTATCTTCTGTTAGGCACACGCACTCTTCCTGACCTTCTTCGGTCGGGTGCTTCAGCGCCCTGAGCACCTTCTTCCGGGTCTGAGTCTTCTGATATCGGAGGAAGGGTTACCTCTGGAGTTGACCTCAGGCTAGAGCTCCTTCTTTGCGGCCAATTAGCTTCTCCACGTGCCCTTCTACTCCTTCTCCTTCTTGTCTGTTCTCGCTCTCTGTCAGACCTGTCAGTGTCTGACTCGTACTCCCAGCTACTTTCTCCTTCTGTAGCGTCTTCCGTTTCGCTGTTGTACTGACCGTCCTCAGCTTGGTCAGACTCGTTCCCTGCTTCCGCTGGCACCTCTACAGCTTGGCTAGCCCCCTCTCTGGCTTCTCGGTCCTCTTCTGGACGTCTATCCGAGAGAGGAGCTGTTTCTTCCCGAGGTGCTGGAACCCTTCGCGTATGTGACGCGTGGATCCAATTGGGCAGGCCTCCCACCTTCACAGCCGTATTCGCAATCAAGATGATCTGGAAGGGCCCACGCCAACGAACATCCAAGCAGCTTCTTCTCACATGTTTTTTCACCAGGACCCAGTCCCCAGGATACAGGTCATGGCACGGGCCCTGGCACGATGGAACCTCGGCAGCCTGCACCTGAAGGGACACAGAACGAATGGCGTCAGACAGCCCCTTACAATAGTCCAGGATCATATCATCTGTGATATTTAACAGTGCAGTAGTTGGGACAGATGGCAGCCTCATTGCTCTCCCCATTAACACCTCATGTGGTGATAACCCCGTTCTTCTGTCTGGGGTACTACGAAGGCTCATGAGAACCAATGGCAGGGCGTCAGGCCAACTCAGGGTCGTTGAGGAACAAACTTTGGCTATTCTGGCTTTGATCGTGCCATTGATCTGCTCCACAATTCCTGAGGCTTCTGGTCGGTAACTGCAATGCAACTTCTGATCGATATTCAGAGCTGCACAAATCATTTTCACAAGCTCGCTGTTAAAATGTGTTCCCCTATCTGATTCCAAAAAGGCCGGCACCCCGAAGCGCGGAATGAGTTCCCTAAGCAGTAACTTGGCCACTGTGAGGGTGTCGCACCTACGTGTAGGGTATGCCTCAACCCATCTGGAGAACACACAAACAACCACCAGGACATAGCGGAGGCGGTTGCACCTTGGCATTTCAATGAAATCTATCTGCATTCTATTGAATGGACCTCCAGACCTTCCTATGTGGCTCAGTGCAACTGGTGTTCTTTTTCCTACGTTCAGCTGCTGGCAGGTCACACAACGCTGGCACACTGCTTCTGCTGCTATTCTAAACTTAGGATTGTACCAAGTCTGTCTAAACACTCTCAGCATAGCATCTCTCCCTAAGTGTACGGGACCATGTATGAGTCTAGCCATTGGACTCACCATCTCATTGGGCAACACTGCTCTGCCGTCTGCTGAGACCCAAAAATGGGACTCACCCATTACACATCCTGCCTTTTCCCATGTTTCTTTTTCAATATCAGGAGCATTTTCTTGCATGTTTGACAGTTCATCCCAAGTATCAACAGTTTCCAGTATCATGGCTAATTCAGTCCTTACATTTATTCCACCCACTTCCACCTCTGTGAAAGAGTACCCTTGTTCCGCGCAATACCGCGCAACTTCATCAGCATATCTATTGCCTTTCGAAACGAAGTCCTCATTTCTGGTATGTGCGGTGCACTTTACAACTGCGATACCTGCTGGGCACTGCAACGCCTCTAACAACAGGCGCACAAACTCTCCATTGCGAATGGGAGAGCCTGAAGAGGTCATGAAGCCTCTTTGAGACCATAACTGCCCGTAATCATGAACCACCCCATAACCATATTGGCTGTCGGTGTATATGGTGACTCGAATTTGATTGCTTGCCAAGCAAGCACGTGTCAAGGCAACAATCTCGGCTACCTGAGCGGAGTGTACTCCTTCCAGGCACCCAGCTTCCACAACTCCAGTAATTGTACAAACAGCATAAGCTGCTCTCAACTGCCCAACTTCGTCTCTTACACATGAGCCATCGACAAAGAAAATTTCATCTGGGTCGGTCAGTGGCTCATCTACGATGTCGGGTCTGGGTTTGGTGCATAGTTCAGTCACATCGAGGCAGTCATGGTCTGTACATTCATCATCATCCTCGATATCATTTGGGAGTGGCATCAAGGTAGCAGGGTTCAAAACAGAGCATCTCTTGAGGGTCACATTCTCTGCAGCAAGAATAACTTGCTCATATCGCGTGAGCCTGCTGTTGGTCAGATGCTGTGTTTTGGTCCTGGTCATCAACAGTTCAACAGAATGGGGCACGCACACCTCTAACGGGTGCCCCATGACGATATTTTCACATCTCTCAATGCTGACACCCGTTGCAGCAACGGATTTGAGACATCCGGGCAACGCTGCGGCTACTGGGTCTAAAGTAGCCGAGAAATAAGCAACTGGTCTACGGGCATTCCCATGGATTTGGACTAACACAGACAACGCGCAACCTTCTCTCTCACAACAGTAAAGAAAAAATGGTTTATTGTAATCAGGCATTCCCAATGCCGGAGCACGACACAGGTCCTCTCGCAGCTGTAGGAATGCCATCAAACAGTCTTTGTCCCATGGTACCGGATCGCTCACCTCCCTGTGCGTCAGTTTTTGCAAGGGCTTTGCTTTCAGTGAAAAGTTCACGATCCACTGTCGGCAATAACCCACCATCCCTAGGAACATCCTGACCTCTCTCTGTGTCTTAGGCGCATTCATTTTCATGATCGCCTCTATCCTGTCTGGTGACACCTTTCGTTTGCCTTTCTCTATTCTGTGTCCCAAGTACTGCACCTCTGTCAGGCAGTACTGCAATTTTCCCGGGGACACCTTGTGCCCATTGGCAGCTAGGTGATTTAACAAAGCAATGGAGTCCTCCCTGCAAGCTTCTTCTGTTTCTGACGCCACGAGGAGGTCGTCTATGTATTGGACCAGAACTGACTTCTGGGGCAGCACTAGACTTTCAAGATTTTTCTTCAAAAGCTGGTTAAAGATCGATGGGCTCTCTGTATACCCCTGAGGGATACGACACCATGTTAGGACGCGATTTTCCAGCTTAAATGCGAAAAGAAAATGGCTTTCTTCGTCCAGAGGGATCGAAAAGAAAGCCTGACAAAGATCGATCACAGTGAACCACTCAGCTTGGAATGGAATCTGAAACAGTATCACTGATGGATTCGGTACCACTGGACAACACGAAACGACTATGTTATTAATCTTTCGAAGGTCCTGTACTATCCGAAATTTCCCATTTGGTTTCTGCAGACCCATAATCGGGGAGTTGCATGGACTACCCACGATTTCTTTCAGTATTCCCTGTTTAATCATGGACTCGATCACGGGTTTTATGCCTGCAATCGTTTCTGGAGTCAATTTATATTGGGGTGTTCTTGGGAACTCAGCATGCGGTTTCACTACAATTTTCACTGGGTCCACCCCTTTGACCAATCCTATCTCTTCCCCAGTGAAATCCCATACTTCTGGTGCCACTGTCTCTCTCAAGTCCCAGGGGAGCTCATCTACTGTTAAAGTAGGATACAGCTCCACGCATATTCTTGAGTTTGCAACTTTGAAGTCTGCATCATCATCATTGGTCAATACCTCCACTCCCTGAGGTGTACAATATATAGTACAATTCAATTTACACAACAGGTCTCTTCCTAGCAGACACACAGGACTTGAATCGCAAACTACAAACTGGTGCTCATGGCTGTACTTCCCTATTTTCACCTGTACCGGTTCTGTCAATTGGCTGGTTATTCTCCTGTTTGCGACCCCCACCACCTGTATGGTCTCTCCAGACATGGGCAGGTCTGGAACTGCAGCTGATCTGATCGTGGATCTAGTGGCTCCTGTGTCCACCAGAAATGTCGTAGGGCACCCTGCTACTTCTGCTTCCACATAGGGTCCCCTCTGGTCCACCTCCAAGGCTGCCCCGAGGGTGCAGTCTTCTCTTTCCACTCTCTGTCCGGTTAATGGGTCCACATAATAGCACTCTTCCCCTTCTACAAACAGGGGCATTTGTCTATAGGTCTTACCCATAGTCCCTACTCGAGGAGGTTGCGGGAACTGGGCTCGGGGAGGAGCCCCCCCCCCTTTGAGCACCTTTCCTTGGTATGGCGTCACCCCTCTTGTAGGCGCGCTCTGGACCTCTTCCTCCTCTATCTCTTGCTCTCCTATCTCTACATTGTAGGGGCACTCGCGTTTCCAATGCCCCACCTCGTTACACTGGTGGCACCTAGTCGTTTTCTTCAAGGCAGCTATGTCTGTTCTGGGTCTAAAGGTGGAACTCTCCTCATTACCCTTGTTCTGACTATACTGCTTCTTTCCTCCTGTACCTGTCCCTTGCTGCTGTTGCTGCTGTCCCCCCTTTCCTGCTGCCTGCATCTGTACCACCATCAACTTTTCTTTTAGTTTCTTAGCCTTGGAGTCTATCTCATCACAGCAGTACCTGGCATATCTCAGTATTTCGTCTAGGGGTTTACTTTGCCAACAAATCGAGTGTTGCTGAATCATTAAACTAATATCCGGTCTCAGTCCCAGGACGAACTTGGACACGAATTGCCCTATGTCTTTTGGATCCATTACATCCAAGCCGCTATACTGTTTAAACGCCTTCAGCAATCTCTCGTAATATTCGTGGACTGTCTCTTTGGGTTCCTGTCTTGTTCGGTCTATTCTGACCCAATCTATGTCTTGCATTGGCACTTTCTCTTTCAGCCAAGTCATCACTCTCTCGAATTTTGCCATCACAATCTCGGACGGCCCATTAGTCTTAGCATCTCTCTCTGGCTCCGTTGTGGGCCACTCAGCGCTAACCTTGCATGCTGTCCACAGATCTCCTGGTACTACAATGTCAAACAGCGTGTTCAGATCTATCCATAGGACCTTTGAGATTTTTACAAATCTCTCCACTTGCTTGTACCACTCCACCGGGTTTTCCCGTAATTTGGGGAAGGAGGTGGTAAAAGCAGCTAAATCTCCCCTACTCCAAGGGACATGTACATAGTTCCCATTTGCGACTTCACGCAAAGGGTAAGCTTCTATTCTCTGCTGTCCTCCTGGTGTCATACCAAGCGTGCTTCTCCTGCCGGTCCCTTTCTTGGACCACCTCTCTTCCCACTTATCTAGTGCCCTCCATGTCCTTATTCCAGCGATCAGTTCCCTTATGTGCGTTTTCAGCCCAATCGTTCTCCTCTCATCTAGGTCTCGATCTGTATAATGTAGCCTGTGGTTACCCTGTAATGCTTTGGTTCTTGACAAGTCCACCATATATTTGCCTGCTAGTTCGACTAACTTCTCATGGACTGCTCTCGCTTTTCGAGTAATGTCCTTTGCCATATACAGTATTTCATCCTGTTCATACATTTCCATTCTTTCTAAAGGCAGGGTACCATCTACCATGTCATCCAGGTCTGACCTTAAACTGGCGACATCGAGTCTCTTGGCTTTTATCTCAGCTCGCAATATGTCTTTCGAAGGGGGCTCACTGGTCTCCCTACCATCCCAACTTCGAGCTCTACGTTTGGGCTCGGGAGAGTTAATGGGTGCCCTCCCTTGCTCCCATCTCTCCAGGTCCCATGCTCGGCCATCCGATCTTGGAAGGTGATGGAACACGGGCCTGTTACCCCTACTCTTGCTCTGCCCACTCTCTTCTTCTTCTCTCCTCTCACCGCACACCTCTCTGTTATTTTCCCTCTGGTCTCTACTCTCTCTTTGCCTAGTATCGCTCAGTATCTGATACGATCCTTCCTGGTTCCCCATATTCCCTGGGCTGCGCTCATTTCCGTCATCACAGGGACTATGGTGCGACCTCTCACAACTCCCATTCAGTTCTCTGGTGCCGGGCACACAGTGTGGACACTGAAAGCTGTTTCTGTACTCTTGCGCTCTCCTCTCCCCTTCACTGAGTATTGGGCACGCCACCCCTCCACTCCCGGGGCCCCCGTTTTCCAAATCTATTCTATTCCCACTCCGGGCCCAATGGGTGACTCCCCTACTATCCCTCTCTCTACAGTCCCACTCCGGGCTGCTCTCCCCAGCCCCGCAGTGAGTCCGAGCTCGGCTGTCCTGACTTTCCCTTTCAGCTTCCGCAGCTATGATGCTCTTTTGAGCCTTCACTGCCTCATCCCACTGCTTCATGTACTCATTTAGCTCTTGAAAGGATTTTCGTCCAGATCCCCTCAGATCCACTGGCCATCTAGGGCCCCCAGGATCTCCTCCTGGGTCCCCTGCTGTGTGCATCGGGGTGCTCCACTCTCTCGGTATCGGCATCTGACTTGGGGAATTGATCGTATCGTTCCTTCTTGCCTTCTCTGCTCTTTCTCTGTCCTTCCGTACCCGTTCTTCCCCTCTTGCTCTCTCTTGGTCATATATCGATATTATAGGACCTATGGTAACAGGTACCTGTAGTGCATCTGGTAATGCGTAGGATGTGGCGCTTTCCGTTTCCGGCGCTCTTTGTACCACAAACCTCCCGACTACCTGTTGCACCTGACTAGGCTGGGACAGCTCTTTCTTTGCCTCAGGATCCCACTCTGAACTGGGAAGCGGTCTATGCTCTCCTGCATTGCCCCCCTTTTCTCCTTCTGTATGCTCGACCTCTCCCCCTGCTCTATTATACGGGGGTGGCCTGTCTGTCAATAATCTGTTTATCAGGCTGTCCTCTGTTTCGCTCTCATCATCTTCTTCTAGGGGGCTTTTATTTACGGGCACCTCTAACACTGGGTACAGTTTATTTACTTCCATGTTATGCACTCTCCATCTTTTAGCATCCGCATCCCACCTGGCATCCTGCACTGCCCTTACCGATCGTTTCACCCTTTCTTGTCGTCTGTTCATATTCTTTTCATGCGCTGCCCTAATCCATGCTTCAAGAGCTTCAAACTGGGTCGGTCTAGGCAAGGGTCTCATTGAGGTCATGACTGATTTTAATCGATGTAACACCTCTAATCTGAACGTCCCGTACTTCGGGAACGTCAGTTCCTCATTTCCTTCAGTAATCTTACTCCACTCTGATATCCAAAGGATCGTATGCAGCCCAACATTCACTGCCATGTAACGAGCTGGCGTACCCTCCGGCGGGGCTTCTTCCCCCTCATACGATCCCCGCTTCTCTTTTTTAAACACCGCTCTCAGCCATTTAAAACACTTCATAATTATGCGCACAATATCCAGCCTCGCTACTCTGTTTACTTCCTGATGACAATCCACCAATCCTGTCGCGGCTTTGCTAGCTTGGCCTATCGCAGCGCGGTCTTTCTCCGGTCGGCCAATCACGTCGCGACCCTGTCTGACGTCTTTGCTAGCTGGCCTATCACAGCGCGGTCTTTCTCCGGTCGGCCAATCACGTCGCGACACTTTCTGACGTCACTTTTCTCCGCTTCGCAGCAGCACCCCTCCTTTCTCAACTCGTCTCCCGGTTATGCATGTGTCCCATTCATACACCGAAAAATGACTACTTCCGACCAAGCGGTCACTTCTCTCGACTGTACGTCCACAGTCTATATGTAATTGTCAACACAACTGACGAAATGTCTATCGTCTCTCTGATAGGTTGCTTACACACACAGTAACTTCCGACCAGCGTCCGTTACTCACGCACTCACTCTTACGGTCCCCCTATCTCGGTCTTTCGGGTGATCAATGGTACCTCATGACCCCCTTCACACTAGTTAACAATTACTCTGGGTGTCCGATACACCCGAACCACTTAAGCTCTCCTTGAACTTAAGATTTCCACCGGTTGCGCGCGCTCACAACCTGTTCCACAGTCACTCTACAGACATTCAACTCCGGCAGACATTACAACATAGATACAATACAAAACACCGCAATCTAACACGCATAACCCTTTATACTCACTCTCGACCGATACTGCTGCTTTTTTCTGTCTCACGTCATCCGGATCTTCTTCGGCGGGCGGTTCTTCCGATCATCGATTTCTAGGGGCCTTGGGGTAAGCTAACCTGGCCTAGGTCACCGTCCTCAAGAAGGCAACCATCCTCTATAGCTACCAACTGGAAGGGCGAGATTTTGATCGATACTTTACCACTATTGATCTAAACCTCGATCTGGTCGACTGAACCTTTGTTGCCTGTCTTTGAGGAAAGAAAGTGCACCTCTCTGCAAGTTAGTTCACCCAATAAAGGACTCTGCTCCCAAAGATCACAAACAACTTCTAGCTTTCAAAAGTTTATTGTAAAGATATGATAAGCTGCAAATACAGGCATCTCAGAATGAGATTCACGAGATACACAGGTCCAATTACATACATGTGCTCTCGGAAAGCCCTCAGACGAGCAACGGAAATCACTAACACAAGTTCTAAGAATAATAAAGCTATCAGCATTGACGCATATCTCTCCTTCATTTAAGTTGGAGGAAAACGCACAGGTTAGGCTGTCCCTACCCTGCTCTAGATGGTATCCCTACTTAACCAAATCCCAACCTAACGAAGGTGTCAGCAGTGAATAACCCCCAAGGGAAGTCACTCACTCTAAGTCTCTTGGTGAAAACCTATAGTTCTCCAGTCATGACCCCTCTCTGCCTACCCATCCGCTCTCTAAAGGGTCCTTAGGTATCTGCTCTAACCCCACCCAGGGGTGCTGTCCCTAATACAAAACAGTCAACAACATTTGAGACGCCCCTTGCGAGACGCCCCTCACGTGGTGTAGCTTCTGGCTTTTTCCATGATGCTTTGTATTGGGCCTCATACGTTAGAGTTGACCTTGCTTCTCAGACTCTTCTCCGGCCCGCTGATACCCCTTAAACATTCCGGAACCCTCCTCCATGTCTGGGCCGTCTACTGAACAGACCTCTATTCATTCATTTATAATTGGATCCCCCCTTTCCTTGCAGACAGACATCTGCAGCCAAGAACCCAACTCTCATAGACTTCCAAAAAGGCTTGCAACATTTCTTGGCCCAGACATGTACGTGTAAATCAATGTTAAAACATTTCAGGCCTACAATATTTCCCATCATGATTATAGCATTCAACTTCTTCATTAATTAAAGCATGTTAATACTCTTATTCTATTATTCAGTAAACATCTCTAAAAATCATGGCCCATTTAATGCAATGACCAAAACATTAATACAATCTATGTCGTGAAAAGAAACACCTTCCCTTTTAGCTCTGGCCCTGAGGCCTACCACATTCTGCGTTTAACCACATACCATCTTACATTTTAACAGCTACACGACATGAATTCAGAAATAATCACATCTACTAAAATCATATAGTGTCACACATTTCTGTATTAGTTCCACTTCTACTTAAATCTCTACATTAGCTATACATTCAGAATATAATTTCAGATACTATTAGCACTCATGGCATTTCTCCTCATGATTTATGCTTACTACAGGTAAGTGTGATGCACTCATACATTTAGGTCAGTTTGCGCTCTCTCACATGTTAAGTAAAACTCCAGAGTAATAATAAGTTGAAATATTTATTATAATGTTAGATACCAACGAAGCTTCTTTTCTCAGTCCTTCTCTCTGGCCATCAGCTTGAATAATGCAGCGTGACCAGTGAGAACAACCGAAAGGTAAGAATACTCACAACAAATAATAACATTCTGAACATGACATGTTGGCTCGTGTTGCAACACGAGAGCACATTACTAGAACTAATTCTTTAAAGGTACAAAACACAACACATCGTCCCCTTAATACACCAAATAAAATACAATCGAAAAATTAACAAAAACATTAATCAGATGAACTATCACAAACAAAATCTTTTAACCATACTGGTTTGGATCTAATCCTCACAACCGAAAGGTAAGAATACTCACAACAAATAATGACATTCTGAACATGACATGTTGGCTCGTGTTGCAACATGAGAGCACATTACTAGAACTAATTCTTTAAAGGTACAAAACACAACATTACACCTTTACAAAATCTATTGGCTTTCAATTGTTTTACATATTACACAGCACTAGAGCTGCTGCACAACAGAGCTTATGATTAAAAAAAAACACTATGACACAGTCAATGGTGCGCGCATCATAGCACTCTTTTTTATATTAAGCCAGGTTTCACAGAAGCTCAACTGCTATGCAATAGGTAAAAAAAAAAAATGCCAAACCCAATAGATTTCATATAGTCGAAACCTATTGCCTTTTGCCGATGCAGGTTGTTCAAGTTGGCAGTTATGATGGCCTGAGTGAACTTGTTCTCCCTGTTCAGCAGGAAGGCACCATACCGGAGGAAGGGCTTTAAGTAGAATGAAAAAACTTGTGGGGGCTCCCAGAGGGGCATTGTCGATGTAATGGAGGGCGTGACTTAAAACCCCTAACTGAAAATCCATGCCCGGTATAGTGTGTCGCCCCACTGGTATTTTGCTGCTTCATCATTCCATCCATATACATGTAACATTTCATCTACTACAAGCCAGGACTATTGTCTTTGTCAATGGTTGTTAGTTGCATAAGATAAATATGCACCAGCGATGGATTTGAAGCTTGAGAGGGGTGCTGCTAAGGGTGAGAGTGCGCTGCGAGGGGTGAGAGAACTGTAGCTGGTGTGAGAGCGGCGCTGCGTGGGTGTGATGGGCGCTGCGATGGTCTGATGGGCGCTGCGAGGGTGTGAGGGGCGCTGGAAGGGTGTGAGGGGCGCTTCGGGGAGTGAAAGGACACTGTGAGGGGTGCTGCTGGGGATGAGAGTGGCGCTTCTAAAGGGTGAGAGGGGCTCTGCTGGAGGTGAGAAAGAACTTCAGGTGGTGTGAAAGCTGGACCTCTATAGCGAGAGAGGCCCTGGTGGGGGTAACAGATGTGCTGAAGAGGGAGCGAAAGGGCACTGTAGTAGACAAGCAGTATTTAGGGGTGAGAAGGGTACTAAGGGGTTCGGGGACGGAGGATGCAGGGGGGCAAGGGATGCGCTGCAAGGGTGGAGAGAGGACATTGCTGGTGTGAGAAGGGCACTGACGTGTGTCTGGGAGCTGTGCACGAGAGGGGATCGCTGCAGACTTCATCAAGGGCATTGATGAGGGTGAGGCTGGGGGCACACCCAGAGTGAGGAGTGCAATGGCAGTGGCTAACAACAAAAGGAGTGTGATAAGTGTGTAAATGGGGGCACTTTGAGTGTGAGATTGGATGCCCCACGGAGGGAGGCCGGGCAGCATGCAACTGTTTGAAGATATAACTTGGGGAGTGATCAGAGGTGCGCATCTGGTAGTGAGCCGTCACAGTGAGATCTTGAAAGGAGTGAGTTTGTATGGGGGGAAGTCCCTGTCTACCGGGACCGTGTGGCTGAGGTGTGAATAGGGCGCACACTGCAACAAGTCACTGTGGGGTGAGTGGATGTGTGCATGGGTGATAGTGAGTGTATGGAATCACCGTGTGAAGAAGGTTGCATCCGTGCAGGTGGTGGGGAAGCAAAGAGAGGGTGAACCAGTGTTGTAATGACTGTCTGCTGGCGGACTGTGTGCAGCGATGAGGGGCTGCTCGGTGAAGGTGTGTGCAGCGTGATTGTGAGTGGACAGTGAGTGCAGGTAGTGTCTGAGAACAACTGTCTGCCAGCAGTGCGTGATACGTCACCGGGGGCCCTGAAAACGCGCTAGCGGTACATTTAGCGCTGTGACACTCTCTCATGGAAAGTGCGTGCAAGGCGCGTGTCTTCAGAGAAATGTGTGCACCGGGAACCATTGTGCAGACGTTGCATCAGAGGGAGTGTGTCAGTGAGATTGTGCTTAGAGAGGCTTCTTGCTGAAAGTCACTGCAACAAAGTGTGTGCAGGGGGAGTGCGTGTATGTGGGTCACCAGCTAGGAAGTCACCACAGCCGATTAGGAAGTCACTGCAAGAAAAGTGTGTGCAGACGGGGTCACCATCTAGGTACTCTAGCCACAAGCCACTGCAGGGAGAGTGTGTGCAGGGTGAGTGCTTGCATGGTGAATACCAGCTAGGAAGTCACCACAAGGAAAGTGTGTGCAGGGTAAATGCGTGCATGGGGGGTCACTGGCTATGTGTGTCAGCCCGGCCTGGAAGTGTGTCTAATTCGAATACTACAATTACATTGTAGCAGAACTAACTCGCAAGCCGCAGAGCTGCAAACAGATTTAGCAACATTATTTGTCGGATATGACTCGTGATATGCACGTGGCGGTCGATTCCAGAAATTTCTGTCAGGTGGTGGGGGGGCCCAACATCTAAAAAAATTAAGATGGTGGGGCTCAACCTACAAAAGTTTGAAGACCTCTGCTCTAGTGCCTAGAGGCCCAGGGAAAGGGGGCCCCCTCCCCTGGGCCTCCAAGCAGTAAAGAAGCATTTTGTAAAACACTACCGTGACAGTTCTACATACATTTTAAATGCACATTCCCATAAAAAAACAGGGGATGCAAAAGTAAACAGTAGCCAGTTGATCTGGCTGCTCCCTCCTCCCCTCACCCACCTCTCCTTACCTGTGTCTGGCTGGTTCTGCTAACAAAGGGGGCCTTCTGTCACCTAGCAACAAAATGCAGGCAATGGCCGGTACTTAGCAGAGGTGTTGCCTCGCCCCTGACACTGTGAGCCAACATAATTGCTGGCCCAGTTGCTGTGCAGTCCCTACTTTGTTTGTCCCTTCCCCCTCCCCCCTGCGCCCCCAGGAATGCCATCACACCCTGACAGCAAGGTCAAGACACCTCGCATTTGTAATTTGATTGCGTGGGGCAGGGGGCCCTGGAGGTTAACTGTGAAAGCGTGGCCTTTCACAGTGCAGCAGGGGGCCCCCTGAGCGCGAGGCCCTGGGCAGCTGCCCACACTGCCCATGCCTAGCGCCGGCCCTGCTCGGCAGTGGCGAAGAGGTCATATGAGGATGTATTGGAGTAATGGGCGTGTTCATGTTTGCATTTTGCAGTTCAGTGTAGCCTCAGTGATTTTCAGATGGAGTTTGCAGTGTTGTTGAAAGATGCAAAAGGGTTCTCTGGGGGTTCTGTTCTGTCTGTTTAGGAAAAAGGTTGATTTTTCCTTGTCTGATTTGGGTGTTTAACTGACTGCAAGCAGCATGCTATTTTTGCCCTTCCATATTTCTGCTTCTCAGTAACCCCACTTGCACATGCTGTGCTAAATCATACCCATGTTGGACTAAAGGCATTGCTGTTATAATTTTTTCCTGGTCCTCTCCAGTGGGCAATATCACAATTGTATAAGTTTTTATGATTTTGAAGCCTGTTTTCAGATTTTTCTAGGTGAGAAGATCAATACTGTTGATAGTGTTATTTTTGTTCTTATGTCGTCTTTCAGTACATTTTCTCGGTTTTCAAACCCCTTGTTTGTGCTTTGAAAAGCACTTTGGTTTATTATACATTGTATTGGATAGAGCAATCTAAAATGTGTTTAAACCTTAATGCACCCCAAAAATGGAAATTCTTCTGCCCATGATAACAATAAATGTATGATTGTTTTTAGGGTGGACAACTAGTGGCACAAAGGTTTGTGTATATCTCTAAATGTTCAAATTTGTGGGTGTTAACTAAATTTGACTAAACACTTATGCACCTATCAGGAGACTTATTTATACTCAAAACTGAATTATACCAGTATAATTTTACCCGCCGCAAAGTCCATTTAGGAGAGTAAATTCACACTTTATGAATCACAAGAGTGAATTTGCACTTATATATATATATATATATTTTTTTTTTTTGGAGTTCAACTCTGCTTTATTGTGTAATTGAAGACATGTCACACAGCTTTTCGTGCCCACAACCCTGAGGCCGGCAGCAATGAGAAATAGAAATAAACAAAGCCTGTATGCCGGCATCCCGGAGGCCCGGCGGCATCACTTGGGAGAAATGAAGTGGGGGAGCGCCACCGATGTGGCTTAGTAAAAGAGGATGAACAGCAGCAGAACAGCGTTTTCTATTGGAGAAAAGAGAAAGCTCTTCCCTCTCTGTTTTTGGTGTTTTAAAACAACTGAACCAAACAACCCAACTATGTGGTAACTAAGAGGCAAGTCATGCTACATGGTGAGGTAAGCAGCAGTGAGTAGGTGTGGCACACTATGTGAGCGGAGGTGAGCATAAGGGCGTGTGCAGGTCACAACCGTTCCAGCAAGAGGGCCGCTATAAGCCAGAAGCCAGGGCAGGAGCGGAGCCCCAGGAAGTCAGCCATCGGTGGGTGTTGCGAAATATGGCAGGTAGGGCACATATGAAACCTCGTGCAGGTGAGGAAGTGTAGTGGCAATCAAAGGGAGTAGAGCCATGGTGTGGGTGTCGCATGGAGTCCAAGGGGGGGGGGGAGGCCAGCAAGTGTACAGTGGTCGAATCTAGGGGGGGACCCCACCCAAATAGCACAAGGAGGAGGCATGCGCGCAGAAACAGGGTCCCCATCCAGGTCCAGCATTAGAGCAGTGCGCTATTCTACGATGAGTTGATCGCCCGCCGAGCTCGCGTCATCTGAGCGCGCGAGTAGATACCGCACCAGCGGGTCCCAGATGTCGCCGGGACGGCTCGAAATGGGCAACAGTTCAGCAAATGTCGCATGCTGGTCTTGGCAGTAAGTTAAGTCGCCCAGCCAATCCTTGAATTTGGGCGCTCTGCCCCGACCCCATCGGCACGCCACACGTCTCTTGGCCAGCAGGAGCGCAGTGTCAACAAATTTCCGGCAGGATCTGGGAAAGCGGACAGAGTCCCCAAGTAAGGCCACCAGTGGGTCAAAGGGCATGGGCTCCTCAACCATCTCCACGAGAGCATCCAGCACTTGTTGCCAGTAGTCCGCCACCTGAGGGCATGCCCATGCCAAGTGAAGAAAGTCGGCACCAGCTACATGGCATCGCTCACAGCGGTCATCTTCCGCCAGGCCGAACCGCCGTTTCCTCACCGGCGTGTAGTACACTCGCTGCAAGTATTTATAATGAATGATCTTCAATCTGCTGCTGGCAGAGATGCGAGAGGTGAGCGCGCAGCAGCGATGCCACTGCTCGTCTGAAATGTCGAGAGCAAGCTCGGCAGACCAGCGCAGCCGCGCAGTGGACTCTGGTACCGGGGCAGCTCCCCTAAGTTGACGATAAAGGCCGGAGACCAGGTGGGTCCCATCCTGTGAGCTCAATAAAAAGTGTAGCGGTGGTAGGGTGTCGGGCTCACTGGGAAAGTCTGGCAGGATGTCTCTCATCCCCGCCCGCAGCCGCACATAGTAGAAGAGGTCGAGTGGGGTGCGGCCATGTTCAGCAAAGAACAGGTCCGCTGACTTGAAGGTGCCATTGGAGAATAGGTCTCCCCAGCAGGAAACTCGTAACTTTGCACAGAGGCTGCGAAAGCCCAGTTCTCCCAAAAGGGTAAGATCAGGGTGATGCGTGAGCGGTAACTTGGACGAATAGAGAAGTTTACAAGCCAAACTCTTGGTGATGCGGCGCCATGCGTCTAAGGTGCAGGAGACCGACGTATTTGGTGTAGTAATGGCAGATTCAGGACTGTGAAGCAAGCCATTGAGCGGGAGAGGATGTACGATCCAATCCTCCACTGCCACATGTGGCATAAAGGGAGTAGGGGCCATCCAGTGGTAAGCGAAATGCGCCTGCGCACACTGATAGTAGGCCTCGAAATCAGGGACATCAAAACCTCCCTTCTCATAGGGGAGGGTAATGGTGGACCACTTAAGTCGGGGACTCCTGCCACCCCAAAAGAGCCGTCGCAGCTCCGACCGCAGGGTCCGAAAGCAATTTGCGCTGGGGAAATAAGGTATATTGATAAAGAGATAAAGAAAGCGGGGGAGTACCACCATTTTTATGAGCGACGCTCTCCCGGCCATGGATAGCGGCAGGGTGATCCAGCGGTCCACTGAAGCAATCAGTTTGGTTAACGCTACCCCGTAGTTGGACCGCAGCGTCTCGTCCCTGTCTCGTGAAATGCAGATCCCAAGATAGCGGAGATCAGACCGACACCACTCAAGCGGGTAATCAAGGGGGAAGTCAGTCACCGCATCGGTCAGAGGGAAGAGTTGCGACTTGGACCAGTTGATATGGACGCCGGACATCCCGCCATATAGAACAAACTCCCTGAGCAACGGGTTAAGATATATTTCGGGATGCTTGACATATAGTGTGATGTCATCCGCGTAGAGGGACACATCGATCTGGCGCTGCAAGCATTGTATTGCGCCGCCGCGATGCATTTGGCGCAGCCTGCAGGCGAGAGGCTCGACAGCAATGGCAAATAATAGGGGAGAGAGAGGGCACCCCTGTCTGGTACCCCTGGTAAGCGCGATGGGCTGAGATAGATGACCGTTGATCAGTACTCTTGCCACAGGGCGAGTATACAGCAGGTGAACCCAGGATATAAATAATTTGGGAAATCCCATACTAGCCAGCACAGAGAACAGGTATGGCCATTCGACAGAGTCGAATGCCTTGGTCGCATCAAGGAAAATGGCCGCCACGGGTGTGTCAGGGTGCACTGTGCGGAGTAGGGAGAAGAGCGTGCGAAGGTTGTGGGAGGTAGACCTACCCGCCACAAATCCTGATTGGTCGGGCAATACGAGTCTGGTCATTAACAGCGACAGCCGAGTGGCCAAGACCTTAGCAAGCACCTTGACGTCGCAATTTAGGAGGGAGAGCGGTCGATAGGAGTTACAGGATTTGGGGTCCTTATCGGGTTTAAGGAGGGATGTAATCACCACTTCGCGCATGGAATAGGGGAGTACCCCATCGCACAAGGATTCCGAGAAGACCTCGCTGAGTACTGGGGCCATAACGTCTATGTAAGCTTTGTAGAATTCGGCTGGTATGCCATCGAGTCCTGGAGCTTTGCCGTTCTTGAGGGACATAATGGCCTCACGCACCTCGTCTTGCTCGAACGGAGCGGCGAGGAACTCTCTATCACCGTCGCTAAGCCAACACAGTGCAACGTCGCCGAGGTAGTCAGTATAGGATACATCGGGTCCCACCGTGGAGGTGTAGAGGGAATGGTAATGCGCCACGAAGGTAGCAAGTATCGCATCTGAGTCCCTAACAGCAGTGCCAGAGGTGTCGGTGAGTTCTAATATGGTGTTATGAGCTCGTGGGGATTGTGTAAGCACTGCAAGTGCCTTTCCGGGTCTGTCCCCTTCGCAATATTTGCGGGCCTGCCAGTGTTTTCCCCTAAACTTTGCTTCCCGCGCAGCCTCCTCCTCATAACGTGACAGTTTCTCCCTGAAAGTGGCCGGCAAGTCGGGGCTGGGGTTGGACACCATCCTTAGTTCTAAATCCCGCAGTTCTTTCTCCAGCGTGCTAATGGATGCAAGGATAGCGCGCAGTACACCATGGCCTTTGGAAATACAATACCCCCTGATCGTGACCTTGAATGCCTCCCATATATGCTCGACAGAGTCTACTGATCCCTTATTCCTAGTGAAGAAATCCGCAATCTCTTCCCCCAGTTCAGTGTGAAACAGGTTATCAAGGAGGATATCAGGGCGAAGTCGCCATGGCGGTCGAGGGCTGTCCCATCCTGGTGTACGAAAGTTGAGCAAGACAGGGCTGTGATCAGAGTACGTCCTCGGCAGGTGACGAACCCCCACCAGGTCAATAGCAACATCTCTAGTGATGAGGAAATAGTCTAGTCGCGCCCAGGTCCCGGTATATGATGTAAAGTGTGTGCCTTCCCGCCCCAGGGGGTGTAAGTGCCGCCAGGCGTCCAGCAGTCCGCCCTCCTCAACGATACCCTCCAGCGCCTCCCG
This sequence comes from Lissotriton helveticus, assembly GCF_964261635.1. NCBI lineage: Eukaryota > Metazoa > Chordata > Amphibia > Caudata > Salamandridae > Lissotriton > Lissotriton helveticus. The sequence goes on from NC_136073.1 coordinate 204,553,959, forward strand.
TGCCCTGGGCTTGTATGTGCAGACCCCATCCGCTCTATCCAACTGCGGTTGCATCGCCAGGTTAAAGTCCCCTCCCCAAACCACATGTCTTGATGCAATGGAGAGGATCTTGCCCCAGAGAGTAGTGAAAAAAGCTGGTGTATCAACATTAGGCGCGTATGTGGTTACAAATGTGAAGGTGTCTCGGCCTATCCTGCCCCATAGTAGTGCATACCTACCCTCCCCGTCGAGTAAGGCTCCACACTTCTGGAAGGGTACCTTGCGGGCAATGAGGATAGCGACTCCCCTCGAATAGGTGGAATAGGAGGAGAAGACACGTTCTCCGGCCCACCTACTCGCGAATGATATCCCGCCCTGTGGTGACAGATGTGTTTCTTGTAGCATAGCGACTTGCACGTGATTTCTATCAAGATAGGCAATTACATCACAACACTTTCTGGCATTATTCAACCCCCTTATATTCCAGGATAAACAAGTCAATTGTGTGTTAACTGCTGGAGTGGCCATGGACAGCACAACTAGAACCATAACAGCGCTGGCATAGGCAGCACGAACAAACCACCTCCGCACTACTGGAATCGGTGCTCACACCAAAATAGAGTCCAAGCATACAGTCCAAGAAATGATTGCCTCGAAGGTAAAAACAAAACACATATAAAAAAATCAAACGAACACCCCTCCCCACCACCCACCCCAGCATCCCAATCATGCCAGCAGCCAAGTACTCCCACCCAGCACCCCCCCCCCCCCTCCCCCCTCCCCCAACTCAAGCAACATGAACAGCTGGAACGCCAGCAAGCCAAAGGGGATCTCCCAGTAGGGGTAAGACATAGAGTACGTACAGCCACTTCCTAAACCCCAGCCCCGGAACTGTGCCGCCCTTGGTGGGGACTAGGGCCAGGAAAGTGGTCCTTGGGTTACATTACCACAGGGATGAAGAGTCCGTGCAGGGTCACTGTCCAGTCGGCCTTTCGCGTCTGTGCGTTAATGTTCGGGATAACCACAAGCTGAAGCAGGAAGGGTGTGTAATGTAGCGAACAGCGATAATCAATCTTCGTGTGGCGTCGGGGGCAAGTCTGCATGGTCACGATCTTCCTCCGCGTCCCGGTCCTCCCTGCGTGCTCTCCGGAGCGATTTGAGAAAGTCTTCCACTTTCTGAGGATTGGTGAAGAACCGTTGCTTGCCCTGGTGGGTGACTCGCAGCTTGGCAGGGTATAGTAGCGCATAGTCGATCTGAGCCTCGCATAGCTTTTTCTTCACCGGGAGGAATTTGCGCCGTTCCTCCTGCACCATTGGCGTGAAGTCTGGGTAGATGGAGAAGGTGACCCCATTATACTGTAGCGATCTCTGAGACCGGCCCGCTCGGAGGGCAGTGTCCCGGTCACGGTAGTTCAGCAGCCGAGCAATGATGGGGCGCGGTGGAAGGCCAGGCTTGGGCATAGGCGCCAAGGAGCGGTGCGCCCTCTCAACGATAAACTGAGGCGAAAAAGCATCCTCACCGATGGATCCCTTGAGCAGTTTCTCAACATATAGCTCCATTCTGCCCGTATCTGTGGATTCCGGCACATTGGTGACCCGTATGTTGTTTCGGCGACTACGGGCTTCCAAATCCTCATTCTTTGCCGCTATGATTCGGAGGAGGTTGTCCATCCTGGACAGTTGAGTGGTGTGAGACGTGGCCACATCAGAGGTATCAGAGATACGTTGCTCCGCAGCCGTGATGCGGTCCTCGTGACGGTCCACCTTGTGCACCAGCGCGTCCAGCCGTGCGGTGACCCCATCGACTTTCTCCACCACAGTGGCGAAGCCCTGTCGCATCTCTTGTATCAGGCTGGATAGGTCGGCGTCCTTAGCTGAGGAGGCAGTGGCCTTCGGGGACGAAGTGCCAGGGTCCGGGTCCAGGTGCATCGATTTCGCGCCCTTCCTCGCAGTCTCGAAGCTGAGCTTGGTTTGGCGGTTCTCTGGACGCACCATGATGGCGTCGGGGCACGGCCCCTCAAGAGCGTGAGGTGTAGAGGTACAACGGGCCGCCCAGCTAGGGTACTAGCACCAGGATGCAGGGCCACAGCGAGAGTAAGGCAGGGCAGCGTCTCAACAGTGCAAACAAGGATCCAGGCGGCGAGAGCACGGGGTACTGGTGAGTCCGTGCAGGCCCTGTGCGGCCCGGCGGCTGGGAGGGGAGCGGCGAGGTCTTGGCGCTGATGGTGGTGAGGCCCAGCCTGTCGATGCCGCTGTGTAGGGTGGCGGCGCGACAGGCCCCGTCAGGCGTGAGGAGGATGGCAGCCGGACCTTAGCGGGGGTGTGCCATGCAGATGTGGTGGTCAGTCTGGGTAGGTCGCAACAAGTCCACCCCTCCCGGCACTGTTAATAGTGTAGAGGAGGAATGCCAGGTGAATGAGTGGGGGGCGATGATGGTCCCTGCCCTCCCCACGTGGACGGTGCTGGTGTGCAGCAGCGAGGGACAGCGTCCGGATCCCAGGCACAATGCAGAGAGTCAGGGCCGGCCAAGGTCCGAAGCAGATGCGGCAGCAAGCTCGAGGGCCCAGGCCCAACAGGCAGCCCTCCCGCCGGGTAGCACACTGATCCGCGCCGTCTCCCACCAAGCGGGCCCGGCACCCCCCGGGGGTCAGGCAGACAGCGCGGCGTCCGCTCCTCGGCAACCCGCAACACAGAGGGCAGCAGTAGTTTCACCAGCAGGAGCGGCGAGAGCAGTGGGGGAGGGGGCAGGGGGGGTCCCCGCACCACCGGGCAGGCCGCCTCTCACCTCTACCGCAGGGTCGCCGGCGAAGATCTGTCCAGGGGTCCGCCAGCCATCCGGGGGAGAGGCCCAGTCCCTCGTGGTAATCCCCGGCCTGAAGTAGCCCCGCACGGCCGGTCGCACGCTCTCCTCCGCTCCGTGGCAGCTGCCGGCAATATTTCAAAGAGGCACCGCTCTGGCCCCGAGTCCCCCAGCGTCACCAAATTTGGACCGAGTGTTGGGACAGGTGCCCCGCAGCAACACGTCGGGAATTTAGGCTGATATGGATCCCGCGGCAGAGGATATTAGGAGGATAATGTCCCAAGGAGCGGGAGCTGCGAGACTAGGCAGCCATTCCGCTTGTGCGCCCTCTAGCGCCCCCTCTGAATTTGCACTTATATAAGATGCAATTTGCAACACTATGAGTTTCTTAGGTTGTTAGAATCTTCAGTTGTTCGTAAAATGCATGGTGGCTTCTAGAATGTGAAAAATACTTCCGAGGTTATGTCCAGAACCGGTCACCACAGCACTTCAGATATGAATTACAAAACTGACCATTAAAGACCAGATTTGGCCTTAAAATCTGTAGCGATGCTGCAAGTGAGGCATACTAAACCTCAAACAATATTCCAAATGAGACCTCTAGAACTAGACACAGTACTCAACATGACTGCTTAGGAGTGATGTGTACATTTGTAACACAACCTCCTCTTTATGCTGAGTATAGCTTCTGTCCTCTCCTCCAGCCCTCCCCAGACACTCCTTTGGTTTGTTTGTGATCCTTAGCTGGTGGTGTCCCTGCTGAAATATTAACATATATACGATTCTGTGTGTACATGTATGTCTTCGTGTTAAGACTCACACACTGATTCTTTGTGATGAACACAATAAATACTACTGCTCAAGCTGTGCCAGTCTGCTGTGTGTCTCAGTGAAGTTTTGTAAAAGTGCTTTAAATATTCAAAAACTAAACTTATTGCCTTGGTCATTGCCTATTGTCATATAGCAGAAAAATCACAAACGGCTTCTCCTATATTTGTGAAGAGAGAGTAAAGTGCAGTTCAGGGGCGGCTGGTGACATTTGAAAGTGGTGAGGCGTAAACTAATTTGCATATTGCACCGCAGCGAGCGAGCCCGAACCACCTTGCATCCATCCATACATCATTCATGCATCCACCCATCCATCCACCCACCCACCCATCCTGCATCCATACATCATTCATTCATGCATCCACCCATCCATCCATCATGCATCCACCCATCATGCATGCATCCATGCATCCATCCATCCATCCATCCATCCATCCATCCATCCATCCATCCATCCATCCATCATTCATGCATCCACCCATCCACCCACCCATCCTGCATCCATACATCATTCATTCATGCATCCACCCATCCATCCATCATGCATCCACCCATCATGCATGCATCCATCCATACATCATTCATGCATCCACCCATCCATCCACCCACCCACCCATCCTGCATCCATACATCATTCATTCATGCATCCACCCATCCATCCATCATGCATCCACCCATCATGCATGCATCCATGCATCCATCCACCCACCCATCCATCCTGCATCCATACATCATTCATTCATCAGTTATGTGACCTGCAGGTTACAGAAAGATCACTGCTGTAGGTACATTACTCCCTGATCTATCTAGCTGGAATTCAAACCTGAGTCCTCCAATCCCGAATACACATTAGTACAGCTCAGACCTTATATTCTAGAGTGTCACAGTCATTTGTGTATTGTTCTAGATACTTTTAAATTTGTGACTATGTACAGGAACAACTATTGCCAGGGTGACGTTAAATACGCGGCAAGGGAGGACTAAATTATGTAGCAAGAAATGGCAAAATATGTGCAATAATGGATGTCATTTTGTGAAAGTATTAATGCATTATGTTGTCATTTTAACACTTGTTAACACAGTCGGGCGTAGGTTTCAACATTATTAGTACCAGTGTAACACAGAATGATGACAACAAGTCCGGGTCCGCACCTCCTCTTCTCCTCAACCCCTTGGCACCTTCACGTCGTCGAATGGCACTGGCAGCCCCTTGCAGCCAATCCTGGCGCTGCAGGGGCACAGGTTACTCTACGCCCACAGCACGCCCATTAGGAGGCCGAAGGGCTCCTAATGGGCATGCGCAAAAAAGCACGAAAACAAGTGCGCATGCGTGGGCACGGGTAAAAAATTCACCCTCCGTCCCCACGCATGCGCACTCGTGTTGCTGCCTGCCTGGTGACAATCATGTCAATCAACATAACGCCTCCCGACGTCATGCTGACTGGCATGCATTGTCAGTTCTCCCTCGGTTTCTCCTGCAGGTGGCTGCGGGCGGGGGGGCTACGCCCCCACGCCCCTATGGACGCACCGCGCCTGGTGCAGTTATCTCTCCTTATGTAAGAAGCAATATAAACAACCCAATTATTGTCTATGCTTGGCATAGAGCCCCATTTGAACTATAGTGAACTTCACAGGGCAGATTTACAAGCCCCTTGCGCCACTTTTACGTCACTTTTAACATGGGAAAAATGACGCAAAAGTGGAGCAAGGGGCTTGTAAATCTGCCCCCACATCCTGAGGTTGCTACTATATCAAAGCTACCTTTTGCAAATGCAGATGAATTGTATTTCTCAAATGAAACCTCAACCGAGCCTCCTGCTAATCCAGAATATTTTTAATTTTACTTGACAAACAGTAGATTTTGAGGCAGATTTTTTAAAAACAAATGCAGGGCAGCCCCTTAAGAGTCTGTCCTGCATTGCGTTGACAGTGAGGGAGCAGGTAAGTGCCACATCTACACATATATAGCTCTCTCCTCTCCTCTCCCTAGCACCAGCACTGATTTCGGCTGCTGAGCCCGACACCCACACCTTAGTGCCATAGCGCTAGGGTGCATGACTGAGCCTGGCATAGGTTTTGTACAGGAACGGTACCCTTCCTGTACAAAATACTATGCCTAGACAAGTTTGAACGCTTTTCCCACTTTGTGTGTGTGCTGCACAGTGCCTCACGCATCCAAATCCGGAAAGAGATTAGAAATCAAAACATTTCTCTTGTTAGCACCTCCTTTGAAGTGGTGTTAACTTTTGGCTCTAAACCCTATATAGAATTTTTTGTAAATAGAATTTTGAGTCAAAAGGCATGAGTGGTTGCATGGGAATGCCCATGTACCACCCATGTAATGACCCCTTGGCGCTAAGTAACACAAAGCAGTGCTTCACGCTTCTTTGCACTACTTTTAGGGTACTTTCCAGCAAAAAACTTGCTGCGCAAAATGTTTGAAAATGTACCTCATTATTTCTAGGCTTTGGCTTCTAGTCCCAGTTCTTGGTGATGAGGATCTGAGCTGAGAATATGGAAACTAGCTCTGCAGTAACAAATGGCTATCTGCTGTTTCATGGAGCACAACCTGTTGCCAAGGAAAAACAGCTTGAGATGCGATAGGTGATAGCTGTGTTTTGTTGTTTCCGTCGATGACATTGTTCCACAGCTTTGTGTTGAAAGGCTTCATGTGCAATTGGCAAATTTTCTGGAAATGAGTGAAGCATTCTTCCTATTTCTCATATTTCTCAGACCCATCACATACTGCATAAGAAACACGCTGCATGCCTGGCCCATTGTGGGATGCTCTATCTTTTAATGTCCCACGCTGCAACAGGCTAAAAATATCCTGAATTAAAGTGTGCCTGCTACAGATGATTGGAAAGTAAATTATCAGGAGTTGTCATCAGGCACTCTGAAATCAGCAGCTGAAATTTTAGGTGCACTTCAGTGGAAGCCATTTTCCAATGACCACAACTTAAAGAAACATGAGCACTTTATTTGGAAATTGATTTTCAGTATCAAAAACAAATGAAAACATTTGAAAATGTAAGCATTTAAAAAAAAAGCTTAGCAACAGAAGACAGGTTTTGAGGCTCAACTTACTGCGATCTGTTCAGTTAGGAGGTCAGGAATACAACTACCTGGGCTAAATTTGGAATTTTCTATAGATTTAATTTTATGCCTCACAAAATGTTTCTACTTCTTGCCACCAATGGCCCAAACCGATCCTTGCAGTGCCCCCACTGCTTAATTTGTGCCGGTGGGTGCAAGAGATAGCACATACACTCATTTTCACACACTGTGACTCAGACTTCAACCCAGAACAAGAGAGACAAAGGCAGAAAAGAAAGAAAGAAGGAAGAGAAAGGTAGGGAAATAGTGACAAAGGGGGAAGTGTGGATGAAAAAGAACTTGCAAGACTGAGATGAAGAGACAGGAATTGGTGATGGTAGCAAGTGGTATGAGGTGGTATCAACACTAAGTAGTCCTGCTACTCAGCAGCTTTGGCATTCAACAGTTACAACAGTGACCCCCTAAGAAAACCCCTGGGTGCTTCTGCACTTATTTTTTATATATCACAAATTAAGCAATGCTGGCAATGGATAATTTGCTTTGAGCTTTTCAGTGGCAACACTTGAAACTATATCCAGAGAATGTTATATCTCAAAAGGCTTATGATATCCTCTGCTTCATGTACATTTATTTAGAAATGTGGTAATCTGGGTAGGCATGAGCTTTGAGTAATGTAAATAAATAGTGTACATTTGAGGATAGGAAAAGAGTGAGAAAGAAAGAAAGCAAGGATGGAAAAGACCCTCAAGAATAAGTTGAAGGGGCTGGAAAAGGCAGAGTTGAAAAAATTGAATAGTTTATAAACAAGCACTGGCAAATCCAATACGTTTTGCTTTAGAGATATTTTGGCTCTGCTAGTTTCTTTTGTACTTGCTGTACATCATCAAAACAGATGCTGCCTGTACAGCATGAAAGAATGTTACAAAAAAGCAAAAAAGGGCACAAATACACTGCGGCTGAGCGAAGTCGTTTTACCGGAATGTGCATGTGTTAAACACGCATTCATGAACCTACAAAATGACACATCCTAACGGCTGCACCAGGTTGTTCTTTTTTAAATGTAATGTGGCCCTCTTAGCGGGTTGGAGAAGAGCGGGGTCCTGCAACACAAGGAGGGGTGGGGAGGAGAAGCACGCAAATAAAGGAGAGAGACGTGGAGGGGACCAAGGGGCAAAAAAACATGGAGAAGAATGAGCACAACATGGAGTGATGGGACAGTCCAGACTCCTGCCGATGAATGAGAGGAACAGGGGGTAAAAGAAGCACATAGGCAAGAGAGGGTAGATGAGCATTGGTGGGGGCCGGAAACACATGGATGAGAGATAGACATGGAATGCAAGGGGAGACAGCTCAAAAATACATGCACTCTTATGGAGTGTGTTAAACCTGGCATCCTTGGTGTGTTTCCCCCTGTTGTTTTGCTTCTCCCTTCCATATTTTTGCCTGTATGCTGGACTTCGTTTTTGCTGGTTTTTAAACTCTGTGTAAGTTGTAATTCGATTGGAATATTTGATTTACTGGTAAGTCCCCAGTAAAGTGCACTGTGTGTTCCCAGGGCCTGTAAATCAAATGCTGCTAGTGGGACCTGTAGCAATGATTGTGCCAGCCACATGAGTAGCCCTGCAAACATGACTCTGACCTGCCACTGCAGGGTCTGTTAGTGCAGTTTTAAAGTGTCAGGTTTATGAAGCAAGTGCACCCACTTGCCAGGCCCAAGCCTTCCCTTTTTCTACATGTAATGCACCCTAAGGTAGGCACAACATAGCCCCATGGGAGGATGCAGTGTTTGTGAAAGGTAATACATGAACTGGTGTGTTTTACATGTCCTGATAATGAAATACTGACAATTTCGTTTCTCACTATAGCAAGGACTATCTCTCCCATAGGTCATCATTGGAGCTACATTGTAACACCTTACTTGTGTGACTTTCAATTGGGAAGAGTTAGAGATTTGGAGTTTGGGTTCCCTGAGCTCAGGATTTAAAAATACATATTTCTGTGAAGGTGTTTTTTAAAATGTGTGTTTAAAAACGCCATTAGAAAGTGGGCAATATTTTGTTTCATCATCCTGTGCCTCTCTCTGCCTGCCTGTGGAATAAACGTCTCGTCCAGACTGACAGCTGGTCTGTTTGTGCATTCACTCTAGACAGTCACATAAAGGGAGCTGAGGTGTGCCCCTCATACCTTGATTGTCCATCACCGGACCGATGGGCCTTCCTGAGCTAGAGTTGTGGGAGGAGTTGTCACTGACATCTGAATAGGGCTCTGCCTGTCCTCACAATGCTATCTCCAACCCCTGTAGAGTGTATTGGGCTGGTAACCCCACATTTTTAGAAAACTTCAGGATCAATAGGAGAAACTGCCACTCTGCTTGTTGCTGCGTTGTGCTGGCCTGCTGCTTGCTTGTGAGCTTTCCACAGAAACTGTGCTTACAAATGTTTGATTTCTAATACATGATAGAGACAATCATAGATCTTTTTCAGAACATCAGGTTCTCTTGGTCTTGTTCTGTGTAGCTACACCAGAGCTACTCATATGTATGATTCTCGTTAGATTGAACTTCTTTAGAAGGTTTGGTTTTCCAATTACAATACTCTATATCTAGAGCATGATCCTAAGAGTAGTGCACTTAAACTAGATCACTAATCTGCGAGTTGGCTACAAATTATTGGTCCTCATTGGGCGAGCAACAGTTTGGAACCCTAATTTCTCACCCCTCACTGCGATGAGGACAATGCATCTGTGGGTGGAGTATAGAATCTTAGTGAAGTGGCTTAGTTAATGGAGTCGATGTTGGTCCCAGAAATGAAACTTATGCTGCAACAAACCCTACCATGTCTATATTCCCAAAATATCATATTAAAACATTTATAGGTGCAAAGGTCCTACATTTTAATAGTACTTTTTTTTTCTTCAGACTAATTGGACCCTTCAAAAATATATGACTGTATTAAACAAATCGTGCTTGACAGACACAATTTTTAAATAGAATTTAGACCATATCTATTATTTTGGCTAAAATTATTGCTCATTTGCCAACTTTTGTTTGCCTATATAATACTTCTTATATAGACACAATTTCTTTAAATAATGCAGAATATGTGGAAACTACTCTTTCACTATTTAGTAAATGATCACCCCTGTCAGTTTAATAAAGGACTTTTTTTCCAGGGTACATACAGAGCTTACTATAATATGAATTTCTTGTTACAAAAGACGATGAGTGACTGTTGTCACTTTATCAATGTTTGTCTTTCATCAGCTTTTGGAAAAACTTAATGGGCTTACATTGTCCTTGGCCAAACAGCTGTCAGTCAATTGGTCAAAATAATTGTGATCTACAATTAATTGAGACTTGGAATTATGATACATGAATATCACTAACAGTTGATTACGTTAAATGTAACCAGCACTTAATGCTAGTGACAATTATAGATGACTTATATTTGCCAATTGAATAGTGACAAATGAATGAATGCTCACTTCGCACATACAACTTGACCATACAGAAACACCAGCAATTGGTATGGAGCACCATTGTCTGCATCGATGGAAAGTTTCTGCCTAAAGCCTGATGAAGTAGGGGCCATAAATTGAGGGATATTTAGGATGGAATGTGTAATGTCCTTTGTTTTTCTGTCAGCCACCGCCAAAAAAAACTTGGTGGTAAGGGAAAGGAAAACAATATATGACAATATATGACCTCCACACCCTGAGAGAAAACTTAAAGGGTGTTGAGACATTGGCCACAATGGTAGTTCCTTTCAATGTACAGAGATGACCACTGGGCCTTCGCTCATCTCCAAATTAGTACTGCCAGACCTATCTTGTTTGCACTTGTACTATGTTATGTTATGTTACAATATTTATAAAGCATGTGGCTGCCCCAGCAAAGAGGCGTCCCAGCGCTGACTGTCTAGTAGATTGGGAAGAAGAGGCAGCTTAGTGATTGGAGAATAGTCAAGTCTTTATGGTCCTTCTAAAAATCCAGTGGTCGGAGATGCAATGGGTAGAGAAAGGTAGGGAGTTTCAAAGGACAGGCGCCAATGCCTTGAACGAGTGGCCACTATATGCTCTTCACAAACAGACATTCATTTTTTCCAACTTTATTTACTCATACACCTTAATGATGTTGCAATAGCTCTATCACAGAGTTTTTTCATGCTCTGTTTTGGCTTTAACACCTTAGTTGGTGAGATTTCCCAACCTTCCAATATGCTTTTTCTGAATAGATAAATCAATGTTTCACTTCTGAGTTTCCAACAATGTTCTGTCTCGTGTCATCTTGACCTGAGATTCTTGTAATATAATATTGTCTTTAGCGCAGGACAATATTAAGTTGTGAATCTTTTAATAAGAGTGAAAAGTCAAGTTTAAAGGATTTCTGAACTTAATTTTAGTCCTCAGTTTTTCTGATGCAAGCTGGTCTGGCAGCTTAAACCATGAAGGAACCACCAAAACATGAAAACTTTTGACCAAACATATGCTCATTAGAATCAGAATACTGCGGAAATAAGTAAATAGTGTATTCACAACCAGCTCAATAAGTTTGACTTCATGGCCTTGAATTTCCATTGGACACTATAAAGAGTCTTAGAAGAGCGATAAAATGGAAACACCATTCAAACAGAAGTTAATGAAATTGACTTTTAACAACTGAGACTTGCCTCCTACGGTTTTTGTTAATTAGCTGGACAGTGTAAGAAATGAGTAAAAAAAAAAAATTGACTTGCAGACCATATTAGAATTACACTTTTAGGATGTGTTTAAACAGTTGCAGATATGTTTTCACATACAAGAATGACACAGGAAAAATGTGCTTGCTTGCGTGTGTAAAACAATCCCTTTAGGATGCATTTTAGCTTTGATGAAAGAATTTTTTCACCTAGAAAAATAACACATAGGTAAAATGTGCTGCTTTAAATGTATATGAAAATAATGTGAAGAATCTTTTTTTGTACTAGGCTCTCATTCTTAAATGTGCCCCTTTATTTAGGCCAAAAAACCTTTTCTTTCGACTTTTGCCTGTAACTAAGTAGAAGTTTACGCCTAGCATCAGCTAGAGAATGTGCTAACTTCAAGATTATGTTTCCTTAGCTTGATCATTCCACATTAGATCATTCATAACAATGAACCTTGCTGTAATTCATAATAAATAGGCTGTTATAATTCGATATTCTTTACGTAATGTTTACTGTGGGAATCTGGAGAAGAAGCAATGGATGTTGATGACACCATTGGATGAGCGCTTTTCATTGAAGGAAAGGTTTGAACAACTACTAAGCTTTGCTACATTATTGTGTTAATTTATAGTAATGAGTGTTCCTAGTTAGTTAGGAAGAAGATTCATCATTCTCACACCGAGGTTTGTTTGGAGGAGACCCCTGTCCTCATACTTTGTTGCCGACAGCTACTGCTAAAGGTGACTTTATTCTGATTGTCTCTGATCAATGCTACTGCAAAGATCAATCTTCTATCACTGATATTATTACGGTTGCTACTGCAGCTGTTGGGAACTTGGCTGAGTTTCCAGAACGACTCTTCATGTGTAGATCTAGTTTTTTACTATGCTCCAAAATCTAGCTCTTTTTTTAAAAGGAACTCTTCATGGGTTACTCTGCATGGGGTAGGTTAGGCTCTTAGCTAGTTTAGTGACAGTTTCCTTTATGGAACACTCTGTATTTGATTTATGCTGTCAATAATCAACCTTTCATTCAATATTTCTTGAAAGCCAGACTAATCTGAATAAAGATGACAAAACCTTACTAATCCTTTAGGATAAATAAAGGTTTTAAAAATGTATCCAACCCCTCATCATTGGCTGAACATTAAGGATCTGGCAGTTGATGAAATATGCATGATTTGTGGGTTTTTTCTAACTCAATGTGCATTCGCACTACGGTGGCAAAGGTCCATTGACTTGTCAATGGCCATCAGGATTTCCAAGGGATGAAATGTGTAAGTAGGAGGTTTTTGTTTTAAATATCATTTGGCCAAATCCTTTAGGCACTAACAATAGCACAGCTTTAAAATGCTAAATATGCTAATAAGGCTTTCTTATGTCTGTGGGCAGGCAGTACTAATGATCTTTACAATCATCTAACCCGGAACAGATGAGCACAGAGGCTACAGAATATCCCGGTGAGTCAGGAAGCAATGGCAGGAGGCATGTTCAGCTGAATAATGCATGTCTTTAAAACTGCGGGAGTAGGAACAACAATTTATCAATGATCATTTGAGTGGTGCCAACTTTCTTAACCCACGAAACACAATCAGATGATGGACGGAGAGCAGAAACCTTTCAAATACTCACCCCCAGTCACAGAACGGGTTGAATCCATCATTGTTCTTTATCTCACTTTGCCACCCCAGTTCAGACCCAGTCATATTCAAATCAGTCTTGACCCTGTTTCTCATGGGAACAGTTCAGCCCAAACTGCCAAGCCAGGTAGTCCCTGGATTGGGAAAAGGAATCCTGGGACTGGTTTTGGGGTAACGCCCCTTATCAGCTAGGCTAGCTTGAATCCAGTGGCAAAGTGAGCAAGGGACCCACGTCTGGGCATACTCTGCCAATTTAGAGCGCACAAAGCAAACACAAGGAAATTATGGACAGAGCGCTAAAACCTTTCAGACACTCACCCCCCCCGTCACAGATCTGGGTTGAATCCATCATCGTTCTTTAGCTCACTCCACCACCCCAGTTCAGACCCAGCCATATGCAAATCATTCTTGACCTGTTCCTCATGGGAACAGTCCAGCCTGACTGCCAAGCCAGGTTTTCCTTGGACCGGAAACAATCATCCTGGGACTGGTTTCGGGGTAACACCCCTCATCAGCCAGACTAGCTTGAATCCAATGGCAAAGTGAGCATGGAGATGATGGACAGAGCATTGAAACCTTTCAGACAATCTCCCCCACTCATAGATCTGGATTGAATCAGTGAGAGAGAATGATTACTGTATTAGTCAATAAAAAACAAACTAAATCACACAGTTCATAATGTTTAAAAATACATACAAAATGAATTAAAAGGAGATTTGTCATACAGCTAATGTGGCCTCTGGGCATCGCGCCACAAGCCGTTCGCTTGCTTAAACTTTCCTTCCTAAGTATTTTAGTTGAGATGCCAAATACAAATCTATATTGGATAAATTGGCTAAACAGGGGTTGATCTTTTCCCTAATATCTAAAAATATAAAATTGCCATACAGACTGCTCGAGTTCCCTTACGTATATTAATATAAGTAATTAAAGTGCATATAAGCAGGACTGAGGGGGGGTATGTGTACAATGGGCTATGAGTCCCACTGTAAAAGTCCAAATGTGTAAAACTTTACATCATTAAAAAAAACAGAATAGACAAAGTAGTTATCTGACCGAGGCTGGATAGGCAGCAACTGATTATTGCAATTCCTAGCAGCCCGTCCTTGCCGATTATCTGTGCAAGTTAAATTTGCCTAAAAGGGTCTGGTTTATCACGTTTTAAAATTGGATTTGCAAGCCGCCTCCAGATTACTCTTTGCATAACCTGTTCGCTGATCATCCTTTTAAAAATATTCAATAACTGAGTCAGTCTAATGTTCAGCATTGTGCTGCATGGGTCCATAGACTCCTCCAGAGCAGACCTGCATGACCTAATTCCCCGTCCAAGGAACTCCCGTCTTAATAGAGATCTTTTGTGAACCATCAATACAGGACAAGTGCATACAATGTTAAGCACTGTTTAATTCCCCTGGTGGCATAGACGGCAGGACCGATCTTTACTTAGACCGGTCATTCTCCATTTTGGCATGAGGTCTAGTGTGGGTATTTCTCCGAATCTTAAGGCCAGAAATGACTGTTTGATCTTCCGGTGGAACTATGCGGCCAACAGGGCTGATTCTCTTAGCATGGAATGTGATTTCAACACCAGCCACCCTTGGCGATGTCTTGACAGGCTTTCTTTGGCTGCCACCCAACTTTGTAGTCTAGTTGATTTATTTACTAGTTTCTTAAAGCTTTGCCCAGAAGTAATAGAGGTCCAAATGTCACCCAGTTCAAGTGTCCTAATGCTGTTTTCTAAATATTTCTTGTCAACACCATTGCCCCGTTGAAGGTTTATTTCTATTCAGACTAGATTAGCCAGGGTGTTTTCAGATGCTGCTCACAGGTTATGACAAAGCTTTACGAACGCCACCTGTATAGCAAGTGTTTGTTTTGCAAACAGGGATTCTAGCCGGATCTGTGCAGGAGAGGCCAACCTGGGGAGCCTAAAGGTATGTTTATAGGCTCTTATCATCAATTTATCTAACAGAAGAACGTCGTTCCCCTGCATAATCTCTGATCCGTATGCAAGGGTTGGCAATAATTTGATTTTCATAACTGATCCCATGGGCTCAAATGGATCTGGCCAGTGACAAGAAGCCAAAATTAATGGTCTGTGCTTTCGCCTTTATCACCTTCTTCTGGGAACCAAAGGAGCCATTTGCGTCTATTTTCACTCCTAGGTATACGTAGAATTTGACCTCGTCAATTCTATTTCCCTTAATAAGCCATTTTTGATTGGTCTTAGAAGGACGATTGCACACCATCACAAAATGTATTTCCAGGATTTTCTTTTCAATGAAAGCTCCAAGAGTGTGAAACAGCCTTTAAAGGCCTATTCGAGTGTTGCTAAACAGCACCAGGTCGTCAGCATAAAGGATATGTGACATTTGTTGTCCTCCAACGCTCGGTGCATGAACCTTTTGTTCCTCAAGCTCAATAGGGAGATCTGCCAAAAATAGATTAAAGAGCAAGGGGGCTAGGACAAAGCCTTGTTGTACACCAGAAGCTGTTTGCACCTTCCTTGATATGCATGAGCCATCTCCAATTTTATTCTTGACCCAGGTATCTGAATATACCAGCCTAATTGTTGCAGCTTGGCCCATAGTTTCTCCCGAGGGACACCATCAAAAGCTGCTTTAAAATCAACAATGAACATATGAAGAATGCTTTTGATCTGTTCCTGATTAGGCCCAGGGTCAAAAGATTGGTTATTATTATTATTGCAGCTTATAGAGCGCACAGCTACCTCCAACGGAACTGTCCAGGCGCTAGCAGCGGATGCAGAAGGTAAGGACTGGTAGCAGAGCTCTAAGGTAGGCCAAAAAGCCAGGTCTTCAGAATCTTCCTAAATAAAGGTTCTGATTTGGCCTTCTGTATATATGCTCAGGCATGGAGTTCCAAAGAGAAACAGTTTTAACGGGAAGGATCGGCCGCCAAACCTGGCTTTTGTGAAGCGGGGAACAACAAGGAGTTACTGGTGATTAGACCTCAAAGCCCTGGTCTGGTGGTATTTCTGGAGTCTCTGCTTCAAGTATTGAGGGCCGGTGTCGCTAGCTGCTCTGCAGGTGAGGGTTATCGCCTTAAACTCTATCCTCCTTTTAACGGGCAGCCAGTGCAGGCTGCACAGGTTGGGGGAGATGTGGTGGCGGAGTGGCACATTTCTGATGAGCCTTGCTGCCGCATTCTGGATAATCTGTTGTTTCCTAATCAAATAGGCTGGGAGACCCAAGTACAAGCTGTTAGCATAGTCCAGCTGAGACGTGATCAATGCGTGGACTACGATTTTCCTACAGTCCATTGGCAGGAGATGAAGGAATTTCTGCAGGGATTTCAGTTTTCAGAAACATGATGAGGAAATTTGGCATATCTGGGCCTTGCCTGAGAGGGTAGAGTTAAATTTGAAACCCAGATTTTTAGCGGAAGCGACTGGAAGAGGAGGAGGATTGAGCTCAGATGGCCACCATGGATCGGCTCGTGGAGGGAAAGGCTGATTAAAAAACAGGACCTCCGTTTTATCAATGTTCAGCTTACAACAGTTATCAGTCATCCAAGTTGAGTTGTTAATCAAGCACTGTTTGAATTTGGTGAATGCTGCCTCAGTATGATCCCTGAAAGAGAACACAAGCTGATTATCATCAGCATACGAGACAACCCTTACACCACATTACTCGACTAGTGAGGCAAGGGGAGCGAGGCACACATTAAAAAGACTCGGGCTTAAGGCCGAGCCCTGGGGAACACCACGAACAAGAGGGCTAGAGCAAGAGACATGGGGGCAGAGAAGAATTTTCAGAGATCGGCCCTCAAGGAAGCAGCGGAACCAGGCTAAGGTGGTTCCCATCACTCCCATCAGCTTGAGCCTCTCTAAAAGGCTCCAATGCAACACCATGTCAAAAGCTGCGGACAAATCCAATAGCACTAGAATTGCACAGCTACCCCGGTCCCGAGTTCCCCGTATTGTTTCCGCCACTTCAAGCAGAGCTGTGGCTGTGCTGTAGCCTGACCTAAAACCCGACTGCGAGTCATGAAGCAAGTTGTTAGACTCCAGGAACTCAGATAGTTGTCTCTGAACTTCCTTCTCAAGAATCTTGGCTGACGCTGGCAGAAGGGAGATAGGCCTAAAGTTCTTAAGTTCTGCCGGGTCTGCGTCCTCTTTCTTGAGGATTGGTTGGACTACTGTTGTTTTCCAGATGGTTGGATAGGTGCCCGATTTCAGAGATGAATTCCAAATCAAGTTTAGTGAGAGATTGACTAGAGGGGCCAGCATTTTTAAGAACATGGTTGGGCAGGGGTCGACCCGGGATACAGATTTGGTTTTATTCAGTTCAGTGAGGGACGCTTCAGGACAAAACAGGCAAAATTCAGACCACACGCTTGAGGGGTGGGAGATAGGTGGAGGCATGGCTGACGACCCTGTCAAAGTAAATGAAGAGTAGCTAGCCTGAACTTTCTCCTGGAAGATGACAGAAAGATCTTCACACAAGGTGGCTGAAGGAGCTATGGTGCTCTGCAAGGCCCCTGGTTTAATGAAGCCATGAACAATCTTTAAAAATTCTTTAGCAGAGTTGTCAGAAGATTTAATTTGATTAGCAACATAGTCCCTGATAGTGTTGCGCTTTAGCCCATGGAATTTTTTTAGTGCTGCTCTATAGGCACACTTGGGGCCTCATTTATGAGGCAGTGTGTCACTTTTATGCCAGCGGTGCGTCACTTTTTGTGACGCACCAGTGGCGTAAAAAATACACCTTGTTGTGCAATATTTAAAAAGTGATGCATCTAGGTAGATGCGTCACTTTGTAAACCCCTGCGCCACATTATACCTGTGCCAGGTATAATATATGCAAGGGGGTGTTTTGACGCAAGAAAGGGTCATGGAAGTGACGCAGTGAAATCTATAAGATTTCACTGCGCCACTTCTAGGACACAAATGCGTCAATTTCTTACACCTGCCTCACAGCAGGCGTAAGACTGACGCAGGCCCTTTCACATGGGGCTTGCCCCATGTGAAAGGACACATTGCTGGAGTTGCGTAACTTTTGTGACACACTCCGGCAATGCGTCACTTTTGCGCCATACAGATACGTCAGAAATACTGACGTATCTGTAACTCCTTGCGCCATGATGCGTCATTCTGTAAATATGACGCATCATTGGTGTCGCAAGGAGGGCACAAGGAAAAGTGACGCATCGCTGTTTTCACGAAGCAATGCGTCACTTTTCATAAATGAGGCCCCTGGTCTCTAAGTTGTAGGTTTTCCACCAGGCACGCTGAAGCTTCTTGCAGAGGCTTTTCTCCAAAGGGAGTTCAGTTGTAAACCAAGGGGCAGAAGGTTTATTCCTAGATAATTTTGTGGTCTTGATAGGGGCTATTTTGTTAAGGGCTGCAGTTACCCAACAGTTGAAGGAGGAGGCGTGAACAGCTGGGTTCTCCTGTGAGCAGCATAGGGGTATTTAGTAATGCTGGACCCATAGACTTGGGGGAGACTTTCGTCCTGTTTCTTCTATCTTCATATGCTGATCTCACTGGACTATTGCAGCTGGTAGTGGTCAGGTTGAAAGGTACTAGACTGTGGTCAAACCATGTGAGAGGAATAGAATCTTCCACTTTTAGGGTGTGGACATTGGTAAAAATGAGATACAGCATATGGCCAGCCGTATGAATGGGCATAGAAACCTTTTGGGTGAGGTTCAAACCCTTGAGGATATCGGCCAGCTGAGAGGCCAACGGGCAGCTATCATTGTCCATATGGACAATAAAGGCGCCCAGGACTATAAAGTTAGCATGCCTCAGTGAGAGATCTACGATCAGGTCGCATAGCTCCAACAGTTCGGTTGACACAGAATCCGGGGGTCTGTAGACCAGCAGTCCTGCAACAGAGAAGGCAGGGGAGATTTTAATACTGAAGGACAGCGCCTCAATTGATCCAGTGCGTTCAATCCTCTTATGCAAAATCTCCCAACCATCTCTCAGGATCACAGCAAGCCTACCCCCCATTCTATTGCCTGCCCGGTTAACCGTTGTTATCCTCTAACCCTCTGGAATAGCCAGCATTATTTCAGGATTCGTGCTTTCTCTTAGCCACGTTTCAGTAAGGTTCATAAGATCCCAAGAATTTGACTCAAGCATGAGCCAAATATCATCCGCATGTTTCGGAAGGTATCTGCAATTGATTACACAGGCCTTGATGTTGGACCTGGAGGCTGGGGTGCGTGTATTAAAAAATGCTACTGCGGGAGTGCCTTCACATCCACTTCCCATGATCAGCCCTCTATCAAGCGCGAAGGAGCATGACTTACAATACAGCTCCTGGCCTTGTCCCTCCTGTTCCATTGCACAGGGATCAAAACAGGCAGGCCAAGGGCAGCCTACTGATATCAACTCGAGTAATTGCTCCCTAGACTAAACAATTCTTGTTGGTAGGTTGGGACGGGCAGCATGACTGGCTCTGGACGCGAGCCGGACGCGGATGGCGCCGACAGGTTTGCCATTGGTGTGCCTTCGGTGCGCTAGCGGCGCACCCACTGCACGCATCCGCTGCGTGTCCGCTGGCCCATTTGCCTAAAATAAGGAGAGCGAGTGGCAAAACTGCTCCGCCCTCTCCTAAATCGGAAGTGCTTTCTGATAGGCAATTGCTGCTGCCTACCCCACCCTCCACACAATGGACAATCTGCTGCGGTGGACAGGGACGAGTAGGCAGATAGGGAGAGCCTAGCGTGTGCTCTTTGTGCAAATGTGGCAGTCAATGGTTGAAGTACCTTTGCCCCTTAGGAAGCCAGTTTGGTTTAAGGGGATTATTCCTTTATCGTACGCCCAGGATTCCAGATCATGCAATAACAGCGTTGACATTTTTTTAACTCAACATCCATCAGTGCTATTAATCTATAGTTGCTGGGTGAAGATGACAATCCTTTTTAAAAATGAGATGTAGTATAGAGCCCCTCCAGCTGTCAGGAATAACATTGTTCTCCAAAATGAAATTAAACATTGATGCTAGGAAGTACGCCCATTGCGGTGCAAGATGTTTAAATAATGCTTGAGGTAGCCCACTGGGGCTGGAGCACAGTCCGCCCGGGACTTATTGATGACCTTCTCTACTTCGGTTGCTGTAATTATCCGCTATGCCACAGTAGTTTTACTAGGACAGAAAGGTCTAGCTGGAAGCGTCAAACTGCTCTTGAAGTGTGACTTTAGGTAATGTACTCATTCTGTCTCGCTGAGATTTGCGTTATTTGCAGCAACAGGACCTTTTTCATTCCTATTAATTATCTGCCAGAATCTTTTCGAGTTGTGGGTTTTAGAAGCGTGTAATAGCTTGGCCCATAGTGTTTCTTGTTTCGCTTGTTTGTACTTCCTGATCTATTTTTTTAGCAGCTGTCTCTCATTGCGGAGTTGTAGTAGATCCGTGTCTCCTGGATGTTGACATGATTGCCGGAAAGGTTTGCCTGTTTCCTTTTTTATGTTCCAAATATGAGCGGGCATAGTTGACGATTTACCACGATCAAGTTGAGTTCCCTTTTTGGGGCTGTTCTCATTGTGGATTTTAGTCATATTACTGTCAAGGGTCTCCCATATCGCTATAGGATTTAGAGCTAGTTGAGCTAGGACCTGTAAACTTGAAACTGCATCCTCTGCTGCTGAGCTGATGGAGCCAGTGTTCCATTTCAGGCCTTTCGGGTTTTCTGAGTGTATTTTTCCCAACAACGTGCAAGATGCCTCAAGTTTACGCAGGGATGCTTTCACCATGATCACCTGAGGATTGTGATCGCTTTCAACATGATGGCATATACTGTAGTCGCAAGCCTGGTTGAAAAGGGGCATTGAAACAAGGGTGTAATCTATGATTGAAACCGCGTTACCACAAACGCTTGACCAGACGGGTGGAATGTCGGAAAGGTTTTTCGACCATTTAGTGCCACCAGACCCAATAGTTCAAAGGCCTTTATGCATTCTTCTCCTGAATTGTCCCTCTGTATTATTGATGGTTTTGCTTGCTCAAGGAGGGGGCCCACTGCATCCATGTGTTCCGCAATGGGACAATGAAAAAGTTTGAGGTTATAGTCTCCGGAAACTAGCTAATGAAATGTGCCTTATTATGGCTATCTTTCAACAAGGATAGGTGAGCTGCTATTCTCCTGGGTGATATCGCTTTCTGCTTAAGATTGATGTACAGATTGACGACGATGATTGGATCTTTAGAATTATTGGCCCAACCTTCCAGTTTTAATACCAGCATATTTGGGTCGTCCATGAACACTTCCACCGTTTCACTTGTTATGATGGTGTTTATATAAATTGCCAGGCCCCCTTTTGCCTTCCCATAGGCGCTCTTTCTTTCTGCTTGTTTTGTGTATTCTTCGAAGCCAAAGGGAGGGATAGTAGTCTGCGCCCAGGTTTCCTGGAACATTAAGATATCAAAGGATCTCAGGAATCCTATGAATTCTGGATCTGAGAGTTTTGTCTGTAGACTGTTGATGTTCCAAGAACAGACTACCAGGCAGCTCGGAACCTTTTGTAGTGGTCTTCCCTTGCCTCAATCTTTTTAAAAAATATATTTTTATTAGAGAAAATGACAGACAATTCACTTTTGTGCAGATAATCCCCTAATGTCAAATACAGTTATTATCACGTTAACAATAAATTCAATCAGACATATAATTTACATATTCTGCTCTCCATCCCCAGCTCTCCGCAGTTCTAACTCCACCATCGGTGACACACATATCTCTCCTCTGTATAGATTCCATTTGGACCATTTCCTGTCCCATTTCTTTGGGCATCCTCTTGCGATAAATATTTCTTTCTCAGCTATCATACATTTATCTAGCTCCCTCCTCCATACCGCTACCTCAGGTGGCCTCACTCCCCCCACCCTCTAGCGATTTCTCTTTTGAATAGCATGATGCCCAGCGTTACAAATTGTTGTTCCGTCTCTGTAAGATCTGTCGCCTCCCAGATGTTTAGCAGGCCCAGTCGTGGCGTCAAGGTAATCGTCTTTCCCAGGGCAAAATGCATATGTGTTGTAATTCTGTCCCATCGGCTTTGCACCTTGGGCAGTCCCATACCATATGGTAAAAGTTGGCTGAGTGCCTGCATCCCTTGAAGCAGAGTTCGAATAAGGCTGAATCTGAGTGTGATGGCAGCCTCTCTGGGAGACATCAACGCCTGCCTCCAATCCTCATCCTCAATGACCCCTAGGTCCCTTTCCCATTTCTCCTTGAGCTGTCCGAAAGAGTCTGGCATATTATTGCTAAGTTTCCTATAGGTGAGGGAGACCGCCTTGGTGTGCAGTTGTCCATCTAACAAACGGTCCTCCAAAGGAGAGGACTCTGGTATGTCTACACAGCTAGGAAACGCCGACATCAAAGCGTGTCTTATTTACAGATAGCGAAAGGCCTCATTGGGCGCCAATTGGTAAGTCTTCTGTAACTCTTCATACCGAAGAATCTTACCCTTCTTAATCATATCACCCACTGTCGAAATACCAATCATGTCCCATTTATCGAATCCCAGATGGTGGCAGAGCATACCCAGCCTTTGTGAATACCACAACGGTGTCATTCTAGTGAGTCTGTCTGTCCAACCCAACCAGGAGTTGGCAAGTCTCCATATCTGCAGTGTGTGTTGAGCGGGGCCTACAATCTGCTTCCTCCGTGCACCAGAATAAAGCACCCCGAGATAGCCAGCTTTATCCATCTGATATCTATCTAAAGCACACGCCGGGTCATCCGGTGGGGCATATCTCCATCTATTTACCGTCACCAATTGCGAGGTCCAATAACACAAACATATGTCAGGTAACGCGATGCCTCCATCATACCATCCCTTCATCAGTTTTTGAAGCACTATCCTCGGGGCCCTTCCATCCCATAGCAGTGTACGCACCTCCCCTTCTATCGCAGTAAAGTAGGCATCTGGAACTCTATGTGGGCAATTTTGTAAAATATATAAAAAAACTCAGAAGAGCGAGCATTTTAATGAGGGCAGCATGGCCAATCAGTGACAATGGTAGGGATCTCCAATGTTGGACATCTGCTCGCAAATGGGGGACCACCTGGGAGGCCACCACCTTAAGAAATTCCACCGGAGTACCATTTGGCCCCATCGCCTTACCCGATTTTATTTGGCCAATGGCTCTTCGGATTTCCTCATCAGAGAGATTCGCCTCTTGGAACTCCCTGTCCTCGTCCGAGAGGGTCGGTACATCGCATTCCGCCAAAAGTTGACGCGACTCTTCCGCGGTATATATGGCAGAAGGCGAATATACCCCTTCGAAGTAGTCACCAAATGCCTCTGCTATTTCATCTTGGCAAGATATAACTTCTCCGTTAGGCATCTGCAATCTGGGCACCCACCTTGAACCCTGCTCCTTCCTCTCCAGCCAAGCCAGCGTCTTCCCTGCCCTATCTCCCAGCTCGTGTAGCCAATGATGGGTAGCTGTCTGTTTATCTAGCATATATTCTCGGGCTTTCAATTTGCACTCCTCCTTCTTGAGCGTCAGGTCATGTAGTTTTTCATCCGAAGGATGAAGTGCATATTCCGCCTCAAGCTTTCTAAGTGCGTCCTCTAGCTGTGTCAATATTTCACACCGTTTTGCAATGTGTTGCATTTTCAGCGAGAGGGCATATCCCTTCATAACCACTTTATATGCTTCCCAGATCGTTTGTGCCGACTCAACGGAGCCCACATTTTCCTCTAGAAAATAGCCAGTCTGCACACCAAGTTCCCCTCTAATATCTGGGATTTTAAGCAGCCATGGATTAATGACTATGGTGCGACTTTGCTGTCGGGCACCATGTGTGAAATCTATTCCCACTGGGGAGTGATCCGAGAGGCCTCAAGGATATGTCTTGGGCCGCATAAAGTTACTCACCGAGGCTGCATATGTTAAAAAGTAATTAATCCGGGAGAGACTGCCATGCACACTGGAGAAGTAAGTAAAATCTATAGGAACACCTTGCAACTCTCGCCCTACATTTGAAAGCCCTAGCGCCCTGATGAAGTCAGTCATTAGCTCATTCGCCCTCATACCCTGTCTTCTGGGGTGTCTGTCTGTCAAGTCATTCATTGTCATGTTATAGTTTCCCCCCATTAGTAGGACCCCATCTGGAAGATCCGTTAGCACCCGGCCTAACTCTACCAGGGCCGCCTTACCCAGCGCCGGCGGCAAATAGATTGAGACTATATTTAAGGCTCTCCCCTCCCACTGAGCCTCAACAACTGCAAATCGCCCGCAGAGTCCGCCCATGTATTAGAAACTATCAAGGGGACATTTCTCTTAACTAGGATACACGTACCTCTGGAGCCAGTAGTGTAGGCAGTGTGTACAAGGAGCTTATATCCCGATCTGTTTAGGACCTTACTTTTATTACCAACCAAGTGAGTTTCCTGCAAGAGAACTAGGTCCGGAGATTGTCGTTTTAGGTATTGTTGAACATTCCTCTCTTAATTTTATCTCTCAGCCCATTAACAATCCAAGTGAGGACAGAGAGCACAGATTCACGATCAGCCATCATCAAATACTGAAATGAACATCGTAGTACGGATCGGAGACAAGGTCAACAATATCATGAGCATTCTGCAAAGAGCGGGATCAGCACCAGTTATCAGTCTGTCATTTAAAAATGAACCATAAAAAATAAACCAATATATCTTGTTACATTTACTACAAAGTCTGTCCTTCAGATCTGTGACATAGAAACATTCACGTTGATCAATATTGTGGCAACAACAACAATCCCCCCAACCCCCTCTCTGCCCCCCAGTCTCCCAAGTCTCCCCCACCCTGCTCCCCTGCCTGTGGATTTAGAACTACTCACCCCCAAACTTGGCAGAGTGCCTCTCACCCCCCCGAACATGCTAGAAATGCAGAGGGAACCAGCTCCCCCACCCACGGATACCATAAACTTTCATGTTCATCCACAGCCGTCAATGCAATATTTAAGATTGAGCAACATCATGTCACATCATTCTATTCAACAGATAATTTCCATCATATACCCCGAGTGCAGCAATAAACAAAGAACAGTCATAGTTCAATGGATCGCAGTCCCTACCCCCTCATAGACCCCCTACTTGCGTATCTGTGCAGAGTCAAGCCACACAGTAGAACACAGAACTGAATTAGTCCTGTTCTTCCAGTCTGCCTGACTCCATTTTTACCTCCTTGGCGGCCGCCTCTGATCGAGTGTCTTTTTGCATCCCAGGTCTGTCAGGGCGGTTTCTTTTCCAGTTCCCCACAGTGCTCCAATCCTCCATCCAGTCTCATACTGCCTCCGGTGAATCAAAAAACCACGATTTACCATCTGATTCCACTCTCAGCCTCGCTGGGAAGCACATCGCATATTTCAGCTCTCGGTCTCTCAGTTCCTGTTTTACCGCTTGAAAACTCCTCCTCTGCGCCTGGACCTTGGCCGTGAAGTCAGGAAAGAAAGTCACTTCGTAGTTATCTATTTTCAGCGGGGGACCGGATCTTGATGTTTGCAATATTATATCTCTGTCGCGATAGTTGAACACACTGGCGATCAGCGGCCTCGGGGGCGCGCCTGCTTTAGGCCAACCTTCCGGCACTCTGTGAGCTCTTTCAATAGAGAAATAACTAGACAGCATTTTAGGCTTCAGATGCTTTGTGATTAATTCCTCTACATACAGGTCTGCGGCTGGCCCCTCCGTCTGCTCCGGAACTCCTAAGATTCTAATGTTGTTGCGGCGGCCCTTTCTTCATAATCATCCAGTTGTTGCGACATCCTGTCCTGATTTTTCTGCAGCTCCAGCATCTGGCTTTGTAGCTCTGAGGTGTCCGCCTGCAGGGCACTCGTCACAATCTTCAAATCCTTCACCTTTTCAGACATTTTCTTGAAGTCGGCTCTAAGCAACGAGACCTCTACAGTAACTGAGTCCACCGAGGCACGCATCCCACCTATCGCTGCCATAACATCATGGAGAGTTGGCTCCGGTCCAGGTCTCTATACCACTCCTGGTCCCTCGTTATCCGATCTCGGTGAATCGCCCTTTTCTCCTCCTTTAGCCCAAGCAAATGTCACCAATTGTCTCTGGGCGTTGGCCTTCGACCCCCTACCTCCTGCTGCCATTCTTGGAGAATTTCCAGAACCTGCACAGTCGGATATATAGAGCGAACCATGTTAACACAGGCCGCCCGGGTCTCCAAGCAGTCCGTGTGTGATCCAGTCGCTCTTCATTCACTCCTAATGTTCGTAAGTATTCAGCCTCCTTTGGCCTCCTTCGAGTCACAGGGCTCGGCGCCGTCGTCATCTAGCAGGGTTCGTGCAAAAAATGTAGCAGTCCACAGTCCCCTCAAGAGACTCTGTTAGCCAGTCCCGTTTGGGAGACTCACCAAGTGCTGCTCTCCCCTAGGTTTCCTGGAAAGGGCCGGCGGATGACACAGCACAGTTTCGGGATCTTCCACGACAGGCCCCACACTGGGCCCTGCCCAGGCATCTAGGTCGATCGGTCGCACCCAGAACCTCCTCTCCACATATATACAAATGACGATTGGTCCATCCACTAGTATATGTGGATATCAAGTTTTCAAAATTACCTCCAGGGGGCTTTTATCGGGTGACATTTATTCCAGGCCTAATGCTCTTGTGTCTTCGGCATTTGCACATGTAGGGATTGAAGAACCAAATGGGTTACTGCTGCATCTTCCATGTGGGCCATACATTGATATCACGGGACACCTTCCCAGGTCCCCAAGCAGTGAGGCCCAGAGCATCCTAGTAGGCCCTGTACTCGCCGCCATTCATCAATCAAGAAGGGGGGATGTCCGCAGCCTCCTACTCCCCACAGCTCACACACGCCCCGGGTTGCCCCCGGAACGTGGAGCAGTTCTTCCCCCGTACCACAGCGTCTCTTCCCCCGGTCTCCATCAACACCTTGTGTAGGCCCAAAAGCTGGGGCCTCGATTTTGGCGGTCCCCCCGGCGCCGCAGCACCACTAATGTTGCACTGCAATGGGCGGTTCGATTTAAGTATTACCGGGCTTTGCAAACCGAAATGTTTTCATAGTTTGTATACTATAAAGAATGGAAAGCACTGGGCATAGTACGTAAACGATGCATGTAGGACACCGGAGCTAAGTAGATGTGTGTTGTATGCATCGAACTGCGGCCATTTTCAATATAGAGCCGCTAAAACTACCGTTGGAGCTATCAAGTATAGAATAGAATAAATACGTTTGAGACACATCAACAAAGCGGTAGCGCCCGCCATTGACTGACCCACAGCCATTAACCATTGCCGTTTATAACGCTATGACATTAAAAACAAATACTAGGAAATAACAATACAATATTACGCTGCGTACTAACATTTTATTTTGGTACCACTTAGTAAACAAAATGTTACCATTACTACAAACTCGATATAACCAAGAACGGGAAATGTCAAAAGCTCGGCGTTTGTAGTAACTCTTGTTTCTAAAAAAGTTAAAATGGCATATTGTACTCCACTAATAGCATACAAATTGGCCTGAGACAACGAATAACTGCAAATAAAAGGGTATACGTTTCTTATCTATTACAGACCTACAAAAAGGAAATAGAGTCCATAGTACAATTAAGAAGTACTTCATGCCGTTATTGATGAGCAGTATCACAATCAAGGCTGAGTGGGCATAAGATTCTTATTGTTTTTAATTGGTAAGTAAAGGATAGAGCCACTACTAATATTGATAATAACATAAGTACCTTATACAATAGAAGAATTTGGACCTCTTTCTTTTCTTTGTGTAGATTTTACTCTGCAACTACCAAAATTAGAAACGGTGGCTCCCCTGGCTCCATATTGATAGCATAACCGCGACCAAAGGTATTTTGCGCATATACTGCTAAAACTTTCAGTTAAACATGTACCGATAAGTGGGCAATATCAATAATACCCGTATTTCAAATTCCAGTATGTCGATCACACTCGGGTGCTAGTAGCTGATTCCAGTACACATCCCAAGAAGTGCACACCATCAAAACCTGCCTTCTAAACCCAATATAACGGGATTCTTTGATAAAATTACCCATTGAGGTATGTAACAGAACCACATAATGAGGCTGTTCCGACTGTATTCACATATGATAGTCTTGTATAGAATAACAAATAGAGTTAGACTACATGATTAGTATCTCGACAAGTACACTCTGTAATTATGAAGAATTTACTTTGTGGGTGAGTCCACCCAGGTCCACCAAGACAGATACGCACATAAAGTCGCACCCCATATATAGCGATAAGAGGTATCTTTTATCAAATGTTAATTAAAGTCAGTAAACTTATCCAATAGTTGATAAATCAGTCACAGGTATGAATGATAACCAGCCACCAAAAACCACTATTGTATTCTGTTTTATTAAAATGATTATGTTTTTTAGTATCAAGGAGTATGTATAGGCAATGTCATTAGGAAATATGTGTAATTCTTCTGTTCTTCATTGTTTAGAAACAGTCCTGAAGAAGGTGTAAAAATTGCAACTAAACCGAAACGCTGCGTCGACAAGTTTTTCTGCACAAATATCGCACTTGTATTACCAATTAGTTTGGATAAGTACTGTGATCAACTATCATCTGTGATTATTGTAATTGACATTTTGCCATGTTTTAACTGTAGGGATATTGCCAATGTCCTATTTTTAATTTCTCTTTGCCTAGACAACTGTGTCTTTTTATTGCCTAAAACAATTGTGTTTTTCTTTTTTAACATGTGTTGCACCTAATAAACATGTACTGAATATACATCATTTTATGAATGCTTTGATTTTTGCTGCATGTAACTTCATAGTTTTTTTTTTATTGTAAGGTGGCTAGGTGTTTGGTGACTGTCAACCAGAGATTTCATACTCTCAACACATAGGGAGCTTTGTCATTTGTTATATCTGTATACACCACATCTTATGGGAAATCCGCCGCATCATCTGGGTCATACACAGGTGACCTACTTGATAGATACAAGTTTGCTAGAGATACCGAGTTAGGAGATGGAAAGGTGTGAACATGGCAAATGGCGTCCATCACTTCTAGTTGGCATTTATTGTTCTTATTTGCTTGTTCAATTGTGACGTGTTTGCTTGATGGCCTGAAGTAATCTGTTATTTTTGACAGATTATTCTGTTCCAATGATTTTTTATCTTCTTTGTCACTGATTGAATCCATCAACATTCTTTCTATAAATTATTCTTTTTGCATTTGTCACCCCGAATGGGATGGGTGTGCCCAGCTGTGGGTCCTGTGCTCTCCATGCCACTGGAGTCAAGCTAGCCTGGCTGATAAGGGGTACAACCCCGAAACCGGTCATAGGATGCTTATTTCCAGTCCACTGAGGACCTGACCTGACAGTTCAGGCAAGACTGTTCCCATTGGGAACAGGGTCAATATTGATTTTCATTTAGCTGGGTTTAAACTGGAATGGCCTGGGGAGCAAAAAAACAATGGATTTAGGCCCTGGTTCAACTTTCTGTCCATCAACCGTTCTTTTTGCAACTTCCTTAACCAGGCAGGAATATTCACACCTATTATTGTCATCATCTCACATCAAGATGACCTATAATTGTAAAAGTATGGTTCTTTCAAAACATTCTGAAACATGAATGCTGATGTCATAATCCAGCTCTCTAGTCTTCTGTTCCTCCTATGTGCAGATGATTACATTATGAACATGTGAACAGGACGTTTAAAGCTCATGCCTTTTTGATTGCCATTCTCCTGAATGATTTTATTCTGCCCTCTTCATAAAGAAATGTGACCTTAGGTGGGCTAGACATAATACCCTATATGCGGCCTTTGAATGAGGCACTACACTTCGGACGAGACCTCACCAGTGGTATGTTATTCGCTATGAGGGTACCACTTGATCCTGTTGGAGAGAAAATTACATTCAACCTTTTAATGACACAAGACACCAATAATGACATTCCTGAGAGAAAAATAATAAACTTGCACCAACTTCACGTTCAAGATATATGACAAGATTAGAGAAAGCTTAGTTACTGCATTGTAAAAGTATGCAGAAAAAGATGTAGTCTAGACAATATCATTCATATAGATAATATAGATTGTGATTTACTAATTGACAAAGTACAATATTGCATTAATGTGTGTTAGGAAATGTGCAAATGGTGAATTCTTATGTTATGAAATTTACTTCTGATTATTATTTATTATGATTTATATGTGTGTATCACTACTGAGAAATAATCTAATATTATAATTTAACCTGAATATTATGTTGAATTTTATCAAAATATATCTTTTGTGTGAGTAAGTGTATATCGAAATGACGAATAGAAAAGTAGATATTACATGTTCTTAATTAACGATGCCTCTGTGAAACTTTCAGAGAATGTATTTTACATACGTACTAATGTTATACACCTAAAACGATCATTTTAAAATGTATTTTGGAAGATACTTGCATATTAGTACATTCAAATGTAGTAATGTGTCATATGACACATGTTATTTGTAACCTTACTAAATGATTTCTATACATCAGAATTTCACAAGAATCATGAAATCTTTAGATTTCCTATGGACACATGCCCATTATTTATAAATGTTTTGCGGTATACTAGCTTAAACTAATATGGGCCTTACTGCATATGTAAAGTTTCTTGACATGCTGAATACACCACTCATGAAAGAATTTCTCAATATAACCAATTATATGAAACAGTGTTTTCCTTCCTGAGTTCCCACGTACTGTAGAAGACATTTTCCTACATTTTCTGGTATGGTCCGGAATAGCTGCCTGGGAAGCTGTCCTCTAGAACTTGCTAAAGGAGCATTGTCCCGAAATCTCACGTATTGGATTGCTTAAGGACTGTGCAATTGTCCCACCTATTTCTCTACATTTTTTGTATTCTTTAAGTTGCCTGACACACATCCTGTACGAACTGACCAATGAACTGAGTGGTTTGATCCGATGAGGTGATTCCAGGGGGTGTCACCCCAGGAACTTTAAGAATATAATATTGCCTGATTGGACTGACATGAGAGATCTGGAGAGCGGACTGGTGTAATTCTGATGCTTCTGGCTATTTACTTACTCCACCAGCACTAACAATCCTGTGGTAGAGACTTTACTGACCTTTACTGGCAAACTTGACTAACCTGATGCGGACCCGCCTAGCTTCCTTTCAGAACTGACGCATTTGCTATATGCGCTTAGTATTCTCCCCCCTCTTTGGGAGACTGCTAGAACTGGCAGGTTCATGTCCCTTCCCTGAACTCTTGAGCTCTGGTATATTATCAATATATTTGAGAAATTTATATTATAGCCTGATGTAAACTTACTGATGCAATTGTCTTTTCTTAAAATTTGGATAAACTCAACTAAATTTACCAGATTGACTCAGCTATCATGAATTGTCTCTTTCCAAATGAATGTGCATTCCTAATTTGGGTTTACTAATGATCGGGAGAGACCCTATGAGAGAGATCTCTGAACATCAAATATTAATGTGGCCCAGTAATGCTACAGCAATCCCATTTCAACAAGGATGCAATGCTGCAGTCCTGGGCTTTTAGAAATCATTGTTTTAAGTAAGCATGGGCGGATTTTGCGGATTCGCAATCCGCGAATGTGCGGATTTGCGAATTTGCGGATTGCGAAAATCCGCAAAATCCGCGAATTCTCGCGGATTTGCGTATTTTTTTGGGGGGTGTGTGTTCGCACGGGTTTCTGCAAGTTCGCGAGGGTTTTGTACAATTTCGCAAATTGCGAACTTACTTGTCGGGTCGCCAGTTTTGCGAACTTGTTGTTTCTACGTGCCTAGCCTGTTTGCAAGGCTTTCTTCATCACTGCCACCCTCTGTCACCACTGGCACTCTCTTTGGTCACCCATGCCACCCTCTGGCTCACCCATGTCACCCTCTGTGTCATCACAGCACCCTCTGGTTCACCAGTGTACATTATTGGGGCAAAGCAAAGCACTGCAATCCTCTGTCAACACTGGCACTCTGGTTCACCCATGCCACCCTCTGGCTGGCACACCCATGCCACCCTCGGTGTCATCACAGCACCCTCTGATTGACTAGTGAGTGTACAATACATTATTGTGGCAAAGCCAAGCACACCTGCTAAGTGCTTTAAGTTTTGCAAACAACAACACCTGCCCTGCCCCAACTGACATTAATGAAGGCTGGCACCTGCTTGTCTGCTCCCTTTCCTTTTTGTTGCAATAACAGGATGCAATGGCATACTTGTAACTATTCTGTGACTGTCAGAGCAGGGTCACACAATAGTTGCAAGTAGGCAACCGGATTCTGGAGGGCCCCTTCAGGAAGCACTACAGGTAAATGGTTACAAATGATGAGCTCGAACTTTTGCACCTGCTCGTTGGTTTTGCTTTTGCAAAACTCGTTTTTCGGTAATTTCGCCCTATTTGCGAGGCGCGGCGTCGTGCGAAATCGACCGTGGAAGCCGCGAACTCGTGCGAGTTACCCCAAGGTTGAGTATGGGCGCCGCCATTTTGTTTGCGTGACGTATTTCCGTTTCCGCCCGCTATGTGTAATCTCGCGCAATGACCGCCTTGCGAATGCAAGTTCGCACGAGTTCGCGAGAGAAATCGCGTGCGAACTTACTTACACGCACGTGTTCGGGCCGCCATCTTGTTTTTCATTCATGTGTCTGGGCATGGTGTTTCTATCCTCTGTATATCTCTGCCATCCTTTGCTTGTTTTAATATTTTTTTGATCTATTTAACTTTTTTTCTATCCCTCTATTTTTCTAGATCTATATTTTTGTGTTTTAGGCTACTTTTGTTTACTTTTCAACTACTTTTTTAAACTTTTATTTCCTTCTTCCCTACTCTTATTCTTTTTCATTTTGTCTCTTCTTTACTGCTAACACCTGCCCAGAACATGGTCAAGATAATGAAAAAGGAAGGGGTCCCAGTGTATCACGGGGATTTATTTGAGTAAGTGAAACACAATTACTAGAAGAACAATTGTTTAGATCCGCACGGTTTTATTCACAGTGGGATGTAGTATAATGTACAACTAATATAATGCAATAAACTGTATTAAACGTCATACAGTGCCCCACGAGGGAAAGGGAACGTGATGGTGAGGAAATCGTGAAGTGAAGGGATCATGTGACAGTAAAATCAGTTGTCATGTGACAGTAAAATCAGTTGTTTAGGCATTTACTCATGCCACCAATAGGGTAGCAACAACTTGCATATCACATAGTAAATTATTCACATAAAGGCATACGACACCAAGTACAGCATATATACAATTGTTGGTGTGAGGTCGCCACAATACAAAACAAACAGTCGACGTTTCGACCCTCTTGTAACTGCAGGATAGTTTAACCTTGCTGTAGGGTCTTCATCAGGACCATAGTGGGGGAGTGGGGGCAAAGGACCTAATAGGGGTATAATGATTTCAGATTAGAGGGTAGAAATCAACCTCTATGTAGAACACACAGGTAGAGAAAGCCAATATAAATGAAACATCGTGCAGATAAGCACATTACATTGTTTAAAAAGTACTTCATGTTTACGCAATTAATGGTAGGTTAATTAGTAACGCTGGGGAAAGGGCAGATGCGTGTCGCTACACAGGTACATGCAAACAAAGATACCCAAATGGGTGGGAGGGTAGGTCATCACCGCACGGACTTAATTGTGCGTCCCTCCAACGAGAGGCCGACTAACAAGAGCGGTAGCCATTAACACTCATAGTGGAATTGAGGAATTATTGCCTGTGACCAAGCATGCGGTGGCATTGACTCACATTGTGAGCGTGTCTACAACATAGGTGATGTGTGACGGTAGCCGTGAATTTGGTTTGTAGCAATGGTGAACCTACAGGATTAAGTTACAATTAAGGGTCAGAAAAGGATTCATTAATAATGGCAAAACGGGAATATCCGTATGGCGCTTACCAAAAGTCCGCGTGCAGTGGGATCTTGAGCGGAGACTCGGATAATTAAAAACAACAAATTGAAGAGTAATACCGCATCTGAAAAAGGGAGCGAGTCATGGTGTAATATCAAACACATAATCGTGGCGGAACAAGGGCGGACACCTTGGAAAAACGGCTAAGCGGCTTACCGATTTCAGGCGATATGTAAATTATGCGTGGTCAGGCACACAGTCGCAGTTGTCAGACTTCAAGGAAATTGAAGGATGAGTCTGAGGGAAGTAAAATGGGGAAGAGTGATTCAGGATGAGAGGCAGCTCTTAAGTACAGAATAACTTACTCATTGTGCGAGCCGTGTAGCTTACCGATATCAAGGCGGCAAGTGGATTGTCCGCGATCGGTAGTTTCAAGAGTCGATTATTCTGAGACTTCCTGATACCAGATGAGTCTGAGGGAGTTAAGAATGGGGGATATTAAATCATACTAGTCTCAAAAGAGAGCGGGAAGTAGCTCTCAGGGGCAGACTGACTTACTTGATCAAGTTTGACGGCTCTGTGCGCGAGTTGCGGTGCGAATGCCGCGCTTCCTATTTTGCTATGGGAGTCATAGCGACAGGTCACGTGGTGGCCACAGGGAAGAATGAAGCTAGTAAAAAGACCCCTTGGTCAGGCATACTCGTTGTGACAGCAGGGTAGTCGAGTAATACAAAGGCAATTTACATTACAAACAAGAAATACATTTGTAGAATGGAAAAGAACAATAATGATAATTGAATTGAGGACTGTATATGAAAACCTGCGGGTGAAAATTCCATGGCGGGTACTGGGTCGACCACACTATTTACAAATATTATCGCTGTATTGTGTGAGATGCCCTGATTGTAATTAATGTGGTTATTGGAGCGTACCTCTCAAACATGAGGGTAAAAGCTCGGCATATCATTAAATAACAAGTATTGCAATGGCGTGGCCACGTATGTCAATGGTAAGGCTGCATTCCTGAGCAAAGGCGAACTGGCCATAACTGCAAACAATAAGGTTCATGGAGCGTACCTCTCAAGCATGAGGGTAAAGGCTCTGCATACAGTAAAACCACAGGTATTGCAATCGCGCAACAATGCATGGCAGATGATGGGGCCATAATGCAGACAAAATAATAAATATGGCTAATGAGGAAAAATTCCAGATATATTATGGTAAAATGGCCAGTTGGGAAAATGAACTGTCGGATTCATTCAGACCAGTTTCAATAGAATTAAAAAAGTGCATCCATTTTAGTTCTCGTGTGTTGAGAATGTCCGAAATGTTACCACCACGTGGTCCAAGTGTTATTTTTTCAATGACCAACCATCGTAAGCTTTCTGGTGAATGATTGTTCAATTTGAAATGTTCCGCAAGTGGAGCACCTTCAACCTCACAACGAATACGACTCATGTGTTGCAGTATACGTGCTTTGATTTTTTGCTGGGTCTGCCCAACGTAGATCTTCTGGCATGGGCATAAAATAACATAGATGACATTGCTGGAATTGCAATTACTGAAGCACTTCAATTTGACAGTTAAATGAAGATGGGTAAAATCTTTGGTCTGTATCGTTGAGTCACAGGCCTTACAATGCCCACATTTGGAGTGACCAATTACCGGTGGTAGATTCCATAGAGTGTTGATCGTTGGGTGACATTCAGGCGGTAGAAAAGAATTCACGACATGGTCCCTGATGCATTTCGCTTTCTTGAAAGCATGAAGCGGTGTCAAGGGTTGGCTGATCTCGTCCGAGACCAGGTGCCAATGTTTGTTGAGAATTTTTTTGATGGTGTTACTTTTGGTGTTAAACGTCGTGACACAAACAATGCGGCTCTCCTGATCATCCGTTCTTTGTTTAGGCACTAGTAATTCCTCTCTCGGATAGAACCAAGCCCGTTTGCGGGCTTTTCTGATCAGGCGTCTGGGGTAGCCTCGGCTCAGCAATCGATTGGACAGGTCCTGAGATTCTGAGAAGTAGTCATCTTTAGAGGAACAATTACGACGTATCCTCAGGAATTGCCCGAAGGGCAGGTTATCACGAAGGGCTCGTGGATGATGGCTGGTATACGCCAGTAAGGAATTCCTCTCCGCTGGTTTACGATATAGTTTGGTGCAGAGTTTGCCAGACTCATGGTAGATTGTGACATCCAAAAAATCAATGGAGTGATTGTCTGATGAGATTGTGAATTTGACGTGTTGGGATTGTTCATTGAGCCAGGTGAAAAAATTATTCAGTTGATCTTGGCTCCCATTCCAGATTAAGAGGATGTCATCTATATACCTCATCCAGAGGCCAACTTGGTCTCTGAATGGGTTAAGTTGACTTAGAACAGTATCCTCTTCGAACGCTGCCATATATAGGATGGCTACGTCTGGAGCAAAGGGAGCGCCCATCGCCACTCCGGAGGTTTGTAAATAAAAATTGGTGTCAAAAAGGAAAAAGTTGCGGGTCATTGCGATTTTTAGTAGAGCTACAATGAACTCAGATGGTACTTGAACAGGTGCTGTACGTGTGTCCAAACAGCGGGCAATGACCGTGAGGGCTTCCTGTTGAGGGATGCAGGTGTAAAGGGAGACGACATCACAAGTGGCTAATCTTTGATGGGATGGGTCAAATGAGATGTTCTCAATTATATTAATGGTGTGCATGGTATCACGAATGTATGAAGGAGTGGCCTCTGCTAGGGGTTTGATGAAAAAGTCAATGTACTTTCCCAATGGTTCCAAAATGGATCCGCAGCCAGAGACAATCGGCCGGCCAGGTGGACTTGACATGCTTTTGTGCAGTTTGGGTAAAGTATAAATGGTTGCCAGACGTGGATGTTTGTTGTTGAGGAACTGGAACTCGTTTTCTGACAAGAAGCCCAGGTCCAAACCTTCTTGGGTGATTTCGAGGATCTCAGTAGCAATGGATCGAGTGGGGTCAGATCTCAATATTTGATAACAGTTTAAATATTGAGATCTGACCCCACTCGATCCATTGCTACTGAGATCCTCGAAATCACCCAAGAAGGTTTGGACCTGGGCTTCTTGTCAGAAAACGAGTTCCAGTTCCTCAACAACAAACATCCACGTCTGGCAACCATTTATACTTTACCCAAACTGCACAAAAGCATGTCAAGTCCACCTGGCCGGCCGATTGTCTCTGGCTGCGGATCCATTTTGGAACCATTGGGAAAGTACATTGACTTTTTCATCAAACCCCTAGCAGAGGCCACTCCTTCATACATTCGTGATACCATGCACACCATTAATATAATTGAGAACATCTCATTTGACCCATCCCATCAAAGATTAGCCACTTGTGATGTCGTCTCCCTTTACACCTGCATCCCTCAACAGGAAGCCCTCACGGTCATTGCCCGCTGTTTGGACACACGTACAGCACCTGTTCAAGTACCATCTGAGTTCATTGTAGCTCTACTAAAAATCGCAATGACCCGCAACTTTTTCCTTTTTGACACCAATTTTTATTTACAAACCTCCGGAGTGGCGATGGGCGCTCCCTTTGCTCCAGACGTAGCCATCCTATATATGGCAGCGTTCGAAGAGGATACTGTTCTAAGTCAACTTAACCCATTCAGAGACCAAGTTGGCCTCTGGATGAGGTATATAGATGACATCCTCTTAATCTGGAATGGGAGCCAAGATCAACTGAATAATTTTTTCACCTGGCTCAATGAACAATCCCAACACGTCAAATTCACAATCTCATCAGACAATCACTCCATTGATTTTTTGGATGTCACAATCTACCATGAGTCTGGCAAACTCTGCACCAAACTATATCGTAAACCAGCGGAGAGGAATTCCTTACTGGCGTATACCAGCCATCATCCACGAGCCCTTCGTGATAACCTGCCCTTCGGGCAATTCCTGAGGATACGTCGTAATTGTTCCTCTAAAGATGACTACTTCTCAGAATCTCAGGACCTGTCCAATCGATTGCTGAGCCGAGGCTACCCCAGACGCCTGATCAGAAAAGCCCGCAAACGGGCTTGGTTCTATCCGAGAGAGGAATTACTAGTGCCTAAACAAAGAACGGATGATCAGGAGAGCCGCATTGTTTGTGTCACGACGTTTAACACCAAAAGTAACACCATCAAAAAAATTCTCAACAAACATTGGCACCTGGTCTCGGACGAGATCAGCCAACCCTTGACACCGCTTCATGCTTTCAAGAAAGCGAAATGCATCAGGGACCATGTCGTGAATTCTTTTCTACCGCCTGAATGTCACCCAACGATCAACACTCTATGGAATCTACCACCGGTAATTGGTCACTCCAAATGTGGGCATTGTAAGGCCTGTGACTCAACGATACAGACCAAAGATTTTACCCATCTTCATTTAACTGTCAAATTGAAGTGCTTCAGTAATTGCAATTCCAGCAATGTCATCTATGTTATTTTATGCCCATGCCAGAAGATCTACGTTGGGCAGACCCAGCAAAAAATCAAAGCACGTATACTGCAACACATGAGTCGTATTCGTTGTGAGGTTGAAGGTGCTCCACTTGCGGAACATTTCAAATTGAACAATCATTCACCAGAAAGCTTACGATGGTTGGTCATTGAAAAAATAACACTTGGACCACGTGGTGGTAACATTTCGGACATTCTCAACACACGAGAACTAAAATGGATGCACTTTTTTAATTCTATTGAAACTGGTCTGAATGAATCCGACAGTTCATTTTCCCAACTGGCCATTTTACCATAATATATCTGGAATTTTTCCTCATTAGCCATATTTATTATTTTGTCTGCATTATGGCCCCATCATCTGCCATGCATTGTTGCGCGATTGCAATACCTGTGGTTTTACTGTATGCAGAGCCTTTACCCTCATGCTTGAGAGGTACGCTCCATGAACCTTATTGTTTGCAGTTATGGCCAGTTCGCCTTTGCTCAGGAATGCAGCCTTACCATTGACATACGTGGCCACGCCATTGCAATACTTGTTATTTAATGATATGCCGAGCTTTTACCCTCATGTTTGAGAGGTACGCTCCAATAACCACATTAATTACAATCAGGGCATCTCACACAATACAGCGATAATATTTGTAAATAGTGTGGTCGACCCCAGTACCCGCCATGGAATTTTCACCCGCAGGTTTTCATATACAGTCCTCAATTCAATTATCATTATTGTTCTTTTCCATTCTACAAATGTATTTCTTGTTTGTAATGTAAATTGCCTTTGTATTACTCGACTACCCTGCTGTCACAACGAGTATGCCTGACCAAGGGGTCTTTTTACTAGCTTCATTCTTCCCTGTGGCCACCACGTGACCTGTCGCTATGACTCCCATAGCAAAATAGGAAGCGCGGCATTCGCACCGCAACTCGCGCACAGAGCCGTCAAACTTGATCAAGTAAGTCAGTCTGCCCCTGAGAGCTACTTCCCGCTCTCTTTTGAGACTAGTATGATTTAATATCCCCCATTCTTAACTCCCTCAGACTCATCTGGTATCAGGAAGTCTCAGAATAATCGACTCTTGAAACTACCGATCGCGGACAATCCACTTGCCGCCTTGATATCGGTAAGCTACACGGCTCGCACAATGAGTAAGTTATTCTGTACTTAAGAGCTGCCTCTCATCCTGAATCACTCTTCCCCATTTTACTTCCCTCAGACTCATCCTTCAATTTCCTTGAAGTCTGACAACTGCGACTGTGTGCCTGACCACGCATAATTTACATATCGCCTGAAATCGGTAAGCCGCTTAGCCGTTTTTCCAAGGTGTCCGCCCTTGTTCCGCCACGATTATGTGTTTGATATTGCACCATGACTCGCTCCCTTTTTCAGATGCGGTATTACTCTTCAACTTGTTGTTTTTAATTATCCGAGTCTCCGCTCAAGATCCCACTGCACGCGGACTTTTGGTAAGCGCCATACGGATATTCCCGTTTTGCCATTATTAATGAATCCTTTTCTGACCCTTAATTGTAACTTAATCCTGTAGGTTCACCATTGCTACAAACCAAATCCACGGCTACCGTCACACATCACCTATGTTGTAGACACGCTCACAATGTGAGTCAATGCCACCGCATGCTTGGTCACAGGCAATAATTCCTCAATTCCACTATGAGTGTTAATGGCTACCGCTCTTGTTAGTCGGCCTCTCGTTGGAGGGACGCACAATTAAGTCCGTGCGGTGATGACCTACCCTCCCACCCATTTGGGTATCTTTGTTTGCATGTACCTGTGTAGCGACACGCATCTGCCCTTTCCCCAGCGTTACTAATTAACCTACCATTAATTGCGTAAACATGAAGTACTTTTTAAACAATGTAATGTGCTTATCTGCACGATGTTTCATTTATATTGGCTTTCTCTACCTGTGTGTTCTACATAGAGGTTGATTTCTACCCTCTAATCTGAAATCATTATACCCCTATTAGGTCCTTTGCCCCCACTCCCCCACTATGGTCCTGATGAAGACCCTACAGCAAGGTTAAACTATCCTGCAGTTACAAGAGGGTCGAAACGTCGACTGTTTGTTTTGTATTGTGGCGACCTCACACCAACAATTGTATATATGCTGTACTTGGTGTCGTATGCCTTTATGTGAATAATTTACTATGTGATATGCAAGTTGTTGCTACCCTATTGGTGGCATGAGTAAATGCCTAAACAACTGATTTTACTGTCACATGACAACTGATTTTACTGTCACATGATCCCTTCACTTCACGATTTCCTCACCATCACGTTCCCTTTCCCTCGTGGGGCACTGTATGACGTTTAATACAGTTTATTGCATTATATTAGTTGTACATTATACTACATCCCACTGTGAATAAAACCGTGCGGATCTAAACAATTGTTCTTCTAGTAATTGTGTTTCACTTACTCAAATAAATCCCCGTGATACACTGGGACCCCTTCCTTTTTCATTATCTAGCTCAACCCAGGTCCCAGTGACTAAAAATGGGTATACCCCCCTGCGCATAAACCAGAACATGGTCAAGACAGCTGTCAAGCTGCCCAAGACGGGCACCGCAGCCCGTGCCTGGCTCCCGTGTGGTCGCTTGAGGGCGGAAATGGTGGTGCCCAGGGAGATCTTTAGCCCTGAGGAGGTGGGGGCACTCGTTTTTTATGTGCAGCGCCGTCTCCCCAGGACCATCGCGGCAGGTGGCAGGATCGCTGCTGGTTATACCAACAGCCAGGAGCGACGGAAGCGGTGGGGGCAGGTGTGCCGGGCCCTTTTTAACATCACGGGGATCCAGCGCACCTACAATCAAGTGACCCACCGCTTGACCGATATCCTGGACCGGGAGCGCGACCTGCTAGACGTGCTGGGAGTGGAGGTCCCCGGGCTTGGTGAGTAGTAGTAGCAATTTTTTCATCACTCACTACTCTGTTTTTTCTCCTGCTCTGTGTGACTGTTATATTGCAAATGTTTGCTTTAACTTTTTTACAAAGAGCAATAATGCTGCTGATTACATTGATAGGAGAGGTAAATTAATATTTCAAAATCTTCTGTGCATTTCAGGTGCACTGTTCTCCTTCTCTGTGGCGGTGCCACTGCTTATTTGTTTTCTATTTTGTGTTCATTTAATTGGGCTGAGTAATGTATGAGTGTACTTTACAGAACTGCGTAATGCTAGACACAAAGGGGCAGATTTACAAGCCCCTTGCGCCATGTTTACGCTGCCTTACCTGACGCACAGCGACGTAAACGTGGCGCATCCCTGCGAGTCATGTACAACGTGATGCATCTAAGGAGAAGCGCCACGTTAAGGCCTGGGCCTGCGCCACAATGGGTGCGTTCCCACGCAGGTGGGGGGGGGTGGCGGTCAGGCAGCTGTGCGCCTCTCAAAAGTGCCTGCGTGAAATCTACAAGATTTAACGCAGGCACTTCCGCGACGCTGCTACGTTAAATCTTTATGCCTGCTTGCTTGAAGCAGGCGTAAGGACTGATGCGGTATGTTGAGTATTGGGCAGCCCTGAGCATTGCTATAGTTGCATCGCGCCTGCGACGCGACTCTAGAGATGCGCCCCTCTTTCGTCACGAGATGCGTCACGCATCTGCCTACCCTTGCGCCAGGGTTTGCCGCATTGTAATTGCGGCGCATCTGCCGTGACGCAAGGTTAGTTTTGCGTTACGCATTTGTTCTGGTGCACATCTGGAGGTGTCCAGCTCAGAACTCGTAAGTATGCCCCTAGGTGTCAGATTAGCAATTACCTGCGCATCCCTGCAAAGTGTGCGGCACGCCAGCACCACCCATGGTGCGCCGTATTTACAATGCGGCACACCATGGTCCCAAAACGTCACCGAAGCGTTACGCATCGGTGCCGTAAAGGCGGCTCATTGATGGAGTTGCGTTGCAACGATGGCGCAGCTCCAGCAATGCTGCGTCAAGCCGTAAGTCTGCTTCATGCAGGCGCAGGGTTTCAGTGACGCATCATTGTCCTAAATGACTGATTGAAATTTTATATATTCCCCATAGCCACTTTTAGCATGCGTTCCTGCGCAGGAACGCCCTCCCTTGCGCTGGAACGCTCCCTTATGGCGCAGGGCTTTAGAATGGGATGCATCTCCCATATGCGTCACGTTGTTAATATACGCCACACCATGGCACCTCTCTTGTTGTGGCGCTGCGTCACAAAAGTGACGCAAGAACGGAGCAAAAGAGCTGCAAGGGGCTTGTAAATCTGCCCCTAGAGTAGAGGCTCAGGTGCAGTCCTTCCTTTGTAGCCCTCTTTTTGGCTGAAATAGTTGGTTCTTGTTCTTTCTAAATGTTTGATTTGGTTGACAAGGACATCGACAAGCAGCAATCATCAATGTTTTCTGTTCATTCTTTCATGTTGTACGTCAGGTCCGCCCAGGGGCAAGCGGACAGAAACAGCGGATGCAGTGGCTCCAAAGGAGGAGGATGCAGGCCAGGGCGGCGAGTGCTCCTTTGCTGGCCCCAGTAAGTTTTTATTTAAATATAGAGGACCTATTGTTGTCCAAGCGTTCCTAATTTAATTTTTTCGAAATAGTGTTTAGATAGGAGCAAAATCAATAATACTACTGTTGCAGGGACAATTCTCCACAAACCGAACTATGGACATCAAAGACCAGAGTAATAATATTTCAGAGTGGCGTGTTTGGCACACTGTATAAACCTGGTAG
The DNA here is from genome assembly GCF_964261635.1 of Lissotriton helveticus. Lineage (NCBI taxonomy): Eukaryota > Metazoa > Chordata > Amphibia > Caudata > Salamandridae > Lissotriton > Lissotriton helveticus. The sequence goes on from NC_136073.1 coordinate 204,596,958, forward strand.
TGTCAGCGGAACGGACTCCTCCTTGCAAAAATTGCAAAACCTTTCGCTCAGTCACTCTAGTCTGGAGGACCAAAAACCACAGAGTCTATTCAAGTTTAAAAGCTTTATTAAAAGTTAAAGTAAACACATATAATAAAATTAAGTTAGCTGGAAATGGAAAAGTGCTTGGTGCTGAGTTGATGAGTAATGGAACACATTTCTTGTGGTCGAGCCGAGCTTTCACCTGGTTTGAAGTTGATGTTGCTCTTGTCCTTAGAAGTCCAGTTTCTGTCTGTTCAGAGAAAAATGGTGTGTGTTAAAATTAAGCAAGCATTCATCAATTGTGACAAAAAAGTGCAGCAAGACAACAGCCTTCCCTGGAAGGAGGGACATTTTTACTTTAGAGTAGAGTAGACAGTCAATTACTTTTTCTGTTGTTTTCACATTTCTTCATTCATAGACCAAATACTAGTGAGTGGTGTAATCTAACATTCTTAAATCTACTTTGTAGGTGGAACATCTGGTGGCGGGGCCAGCTCGGATGTGGTGGTGATCATTGACTCTGAGTCCGAGGATCACTCTGGGGAGGAGGCGGCGCAAGAGGAGTCGGACCAAGAAGTACAGACTGTGAGGAAGGAGACAGTGGCGGTGGCGAGTACAGGTAAGCTGGATCATGGTACTATCTGACTCTTAGATAGGATATGATGTGTATCCAGTGGTGGCTCAGTGACAAATTACAATATGGTAATTACAGCAGGCTGGGACCGATAGACAGATAGAGGCAGAGACAGAGAGAGAGGAAGACAGAAGGAGAGAGAGAGAGGGAGGGAGCCAGAGGGAGGGTGAGGGAGGGAGACAGAGAGAGAGAGACAGCGAGGTAGAGGGAGACACAGGGAGACATAAAGAGGGAGACAGAGAGAGAGAGAGGGAAACAGACATATCGCCTGGGCTTCTGCCAGATCTCTTTCATATGAAAGAGCATCAAACCAAGGATACAAGTGAGTTGTGGGAAGGGAAATGGTGATTCAAGCGCCCCCCCTTGCCCCTCCCTGCGGACGCCCATGATACTGGCCTGAATAGTTTTGTACTGCGCTGGCTAGTTGCTAGTTGTACTGTGACACAACTTCCTGCTGAATTATTTTGTGTTAATCATATTCTTAAAGAGCATTGGTTACATATTATGTCTTTCTTTCTTCATATAGTTGGTAATACTAAAACCTCAAAACCGACGAGGAGTATGCTGGCTGTACTGGCCCGGCAACGGAGGCTGGAAGCAACTGTTGCCCAATATCGGCGGCTGGTGGAATTGGAGGGGGACGACACGCAGTCCAGTGCATCAACATCTGCATCCTCCTCCGTGACCCCACGTTCTGCCGGTAAGCGCAGTGCTCCAGCCAAACGGAGCCGTGCAGGCAGACGCCACCGCCAAGCAGCAAAGGCTGCACCTCACAGCAGTGTAAACGCTCGCTTGCGCCGAGCACTCCGCAGAGTGTCCGACCTAGAGGCGGAGGTCCAGAAATGGAAAGACTATCAGAATGTGGTGGAGGGCCTCCGCTTAGATCACGCCACCCTCCAGGAGAAGTACGATGCCCTGGCCCAAAGGCATGATGCCCTGGAGGCCAAACTCAACACTGTGCATCCCTAGAGTGTCCCTTGCCCCTTTTTTAGAGACTTTTGGGGGGTGGGAATTGGGAGTTGGGTTTTTTGGGGACTTTTGAATGACTATTTATTTGTTGGGGTTAGGGAGGGTCTTGCGGGAGATTATTTTGTTAGGGATATAAAAATATACTTTTTCAAACTTTATCTGAGCATATCTGTTGTTTTACTACTTTTGAGCTTGGTGGGTGGTGGTTTTCCAGTAAGTTCATTTAACTGAACACTGTCATCGTGTTGGTTGACGTGTAATAGGCCAAATGTTTTCTAAAGTAAATGCCTGTCACAGAGTTTGTTAATTCAAGCGCCCTAGGACTTTACTACTAGTACCACTGTCACTCTCTCGCCTCTCCGAATACTCCATTATACTACCTCCCATCCAAACGCTTATCTTACCTGTAATTTGTGTTTGAGGGCTGGCTCCACCTGGAATTCACAGTGTCCTAAGGCGTTCTGCAGCAGGGCCCCAACTGGAGGTTCCCGGCGTGGATTTTCTGCAAAACAAAAGCAATCAACATTAGAAATATGGCAGCGGTGCTCACAGACCCCAAAATCCTAGAAGCCCCACAGACAGCACCCCTAAGACAGGCAAGCGAGCAATAATAACGCCTAAACGTTCACGTGTAATAGGCCAAATGTTTTCCAAAGTAAATGCCTGTCACAGAGTTTGTTAATTCAAGAGCCCTAGGACTTTACTACTAGTACCACTGTCACTCTCTTGCCTCTCCTAACACTCCATTTACACTACCTCCCATCCAAACGCTTATCTTACCTGTAAGTTGTGTTTGAGGGCTGGCTCCACCTGGAATTCACAGTGTCCTAAGGCGTTCTGCAGCAGGGCCCCAACTGGAGTTTCCCGGCGTGGATTTTCTGCAAAACAAAAGCAATCAACATTAGAAATATGGCAGCGGTGCTCACAGACCCCAAAATCCTAGAAGCCCCACAGACAGCACCCCTAAGACAGGCAAGCGAGCAATAATAACGCCTAAACTTTCACGTGTAATAGGCCAAATGTTTTCCAAAGTAAATGCCTGTCACAGAGTTTGTTAATTCAAGAGCCCTAGGACTTTACTACTAGTGCCACTGTCACTCTCTCGCCTCTCCTAACACTCCATTTACACGACCTCCCATCCAAACGCTTATCTTACCTGTAATTTGTGTTTGAGGGCTGGCTCCACCTGGAATTCACAGTGTCCTAAGGCGTTCTGCAGCAGGGCCCCAACTGGAGTTTCCCAGCGTGGATTTTCTGCAAAACAAAAGCAATCAACATTAGAAATATGGCAGCGGTGCTCACAGACCCCAAAATCCTAGAAGCCCCACAGACAGCACCCCTAAGACAGGCAAGCGAGCAATAATAACGCCTAAACGTTCACGTGTAATAGGCCAAATGTTTTCCAAAGTAAATGCCTAACCAATTTCATCCCTTAATAGACTTTGCCAGCAATGGCCCAGCCAAGACCCGTAAACCCAAACGCAAAAAAGTCACACTTAGCAAAATGTATTTAAATGAGGACTCACTACTTCCAGACAGTCCCTCTTTAGGGGACTCGTCAACGTCAATTTCTTCATTGTGCAGATTCCAGGCATCAGCATTACGGGAAATGGATAGGGTGAGTCTGGAGGAGGAGCATAGACGACCAGCACTGAGTTCTTGTCAACTAACTGTTGTGAACCTGAGGAATGCTGCGGCATCAAAATCAAGACAGTTCTGCTGATGGGCTTGTTGTTGCTTGTGATGGGGTGATTACAGTTTTGCTGTGAATGTGATCAAGCACTTGATAAAAAAAGAAAGACAGACACACAGGAATAAAAGTGAATAAGGACTAATGTTAAAGTTAATTAATTATTGACTCATTTTCAGAACTCGCTGTCAGGGAAGCAGAGCTCGTCCTCAAACTCTGCAAATTGAGTCGGTAGTACTTCTGGTAACTGAGGAGAACTTTCCTCAGGTAGGTCGGTGTCCTCGTCTTCTTCCTGCGTGCATTCTCGTACTTTGTAATCTGGTGGTTTGAAGTGCTGGTTCATCTTTATCATGGTGAGCCGCTCCACATTTGCGGGCAAGAGGCGGGACATTTTGCAAGTCACAATGCCACCAGCAGAACTAAAAACACGTTCTGAAGACACGCTTGCGAGTGGGCAAGACAAGTAATTGATAGCCAGGTTGGTGAGCTCTCGCCATATCTTTCTTTTCCCATGCCAATACGCCAATGGGTCCTCAGTAATATTGACCGCTGTTGAGTCATCCAGATAGGCCTGCACCATTGAAACAATGTTCTCCCGTATTCCTGTACTTTGCACTTCTGTGTCCTTTCTGGGACAAGGAAACCCTAGCTCACTTAGCCAATCCGCTTCAGACATATCGCCTGTGACTGGTGCAGATGATACGGTTGCTGGTGTGGTTAACGGCTCAGAGGAAAAGTCACTCACTTCTGCCACAGGCACAGATGCAGAAGTGTTTTTTTGGGACGCCTGATGGCCTGCTGATTCACTAGTAGTACTGTCTTCAAGTTCTCCTACAGTTTCCTTCCGCTCTCTTTCAAAACGAATGGCAGACTGAGCTAGCCAACCTTTGTACTCTGTAACATTTGATGTTTCAAAAGGAATTATTACTTTGCCAAACAATGGCTTTTTGTAACGTGGATCCAGAATAGTAGCACAAATGTAGTGCTGTTGTTTCTTGATATTTACAAGCCGTTTATTGCTAACTAGGCGATGTAATAATCTCTGCGCCAACTCATATGCTTCATTCTTTCCAGCATCTTTTAATTCTGAAGACACCACCTTGACTTGGTGCTCGAGCTTCAGCAACAATGGGATAGCTTTGCTCAAAGAACAGTCCTCCCTGCTGACGTCACGCGTGAAGACCTCAAAAGGACGAAGCATGTCTGTCAGGCTTTTAACTAGCTGCCATTGCTCCACCGCTAGCATCATTTCTGTCGTATCACCACCCAGGTTGTAGAAATACTCATTGACTACTGGAAACAGCTCATGCAGACGCTCAAGCATGTAGAAGGTTGAGTTCCAACGTGTTGCCACCTCCTGGATAAGTGCTTTCACTGGCATTCTACGTACATTTTGCTGGCGCCTCAGCTCCTTCCGGGCCTTAAAAGAATGGTTGAAGTGTGTGCATATTCTTCTGCAGATGGTCAGTATTTGGTCGACTGCAAGTTCTTTTTTCAAGAACTTTTGCACGACAAGGTTCATACAGTGCGCCAAACACGGCACTCTGAAATAGTAACCGTTCTCCATGGCCTTAACTACATTGCTGCCATTATCAGTAGAAACATAACCAACCTTGCAATTTCTTGGGGGCAGCCATTGCGAGACCTTTTTGTTAAAGTCATCCAAAATGTTGACTGCAGTATGACTTTTCTCCATGCCAAACATGGCTAATGTTGCATGTTTACGAGCACCCTTAAAAATCTCGACCAAGTCACCACCTGCATTTATCTGTTGTGCAACCCCAGAAAAGGAGACCCAGTGTGCAGTGATGCACATGTAATCAAGGGCTTGGCAACTGGTCCACATGTCTGTTGTCAGGTGTATAGTGTGAACTGCACTCTTCTGCAAAGCTGCCCCAACCAACTCAAGCACCTCTTTATGTAGTGCTGGAACAGCAACCCTGGCAAAATAGAACCGGCTAGGAACCTTCCATTTAGGGGCCAGTGTTGCCACGAGTTCAAGAAAACCCACATTTTCGACAAACGAAAAAGGGAGAAGGTCCACCGCTAGCATTTTAGCCAGCTTAGTGTTATACAGGCGTACAGTTGGGTGGTTGCGTTGAAATTGCGCATCTGAGGAGAACATGGCTGAAATGGTGCGCTGGACAAATTTACTGGATGATGCTGATGCCTTCTTCGACCCACTTCTGCTCAGTGTTGACATTTTCTGCATTGGTGTGTCTCCCAGACTCTCAGTGTGCCTCCTATGTGTTCCGGAGGGTGTGGTGCTGCCAGGGGTACTGGGTGCAACCGGACAAAAGTCTGACGCTTCTTCTACCTCCCCGTCATCTTCAGATGAAACACCTAGTATGGGTATATTTTGGCCACTTGCCCTTTGGGATTGCTTTCCCTTGATGTTTGCTAGGTGCGCAAACCATTCGATAGCGTGCTTTCTTTGAAGATGACCTATCTGGCCTCCGGTTCCATAGTTGGTACCAGTCTTACCACGGCTAACTCTAGTCTTACAAATGCAACAAACGGCTATGCTATCATACTTTGCATGGACACTAAAAAAGTTCCAAACTGGGGACTGGAAACTTCTGGTTTTGCCGCACGAGATGATACTGCCAATGCCAGATGAAGCAGTGGTGGATGTGCCTTGCAGACATCTACTGGGTTGTGCAATTATTGCAGCAACCCTACTTGAGGGAGTCGAGCTGGATGGAGTCCCCCTCTGGGGTGAAAATATGGAAGCTGTAGGTTTTGTTGAACTTGTTGTACTACTTGACTGCGTTGGTGGTGCTACCAGTGCCACGTCGCCAGGGTCACGCTCAGCATGACGTCGGGATAGGGTATAAATGTCTGTCTGCTGCATGGCTGGTGTGGCTGGAATGACGTGTGTGATGACTAGGTCATTGCTGTCATCCTGTTCATCAACATCAGAATGCACCACTTCATCAAGTCCGGTGTTCGGAACCATAAGTATGAGCTTTCCGGGGCCCTTCCTTTTAACATTTGATACCTTTCGCAGCGAATGGTGTGCCTCCCTCTCAGACGTCGGAGATGGTTGCCAATCTAGATCCAGATCATCTGATGGAGCGGGGCTTGAAGAGGAACTTCTACACACACTCCTTGATCTTTTCCTTGCTGGGGAGCTGGGAGAAAATGAATCATCAGGAGGAATGCCTTCGTCTTCCTGGCATGATACCCCGGCTCCAAAGTCAATTTCCTCCTGTGCCCCTACTCTTGGAAGAACATCCATTGTGGGCACTTGCACCGCTCCATGCGCCGCTACATGGGCCTCTTCACTGACCTCTACTTGCAACTCTCCATGGACCTCTCCTTCTCGGCCTTCTCTTTCTCGGCCTTCTCCTTCTCGGCCTTCTCCTTCTCGGCCTTCTCCTTCTCAGCCTTCTCCTTCTCGGCCAGCTCCTTCTCGGCCAGCTCCTTCTCGGACAGCTCCTTCTCGGACAGCTCCTTCTCGGACCGCTCCTTCTCGGACAGCTCCTTCTCGGACAGCTCCTTCTCGGCCAGCTCCTTGCGCATGTACTTGTGCTTGTACTAGTAGCCCATGCAGTTGTTGTTGCTGCTTTGGTTGTTGAATAGTACTTGTGAGATGAGTTACAACCTGTGTTGATGGTGTGCTGCTACTTTCTTGCGATGAGCCAACATCACTGGTCGTTGTTGATTGAACCACTAAACAGGCTACCTGTGCAGCACTCATGTTGGGCCTTTCTTTTTTCCACAAAAATTTAGTGGTGGTGCCACCAGTCTCCTTGGTAAGTGGTGCCACTTGCTTCTTCTTCTCCTTAGTAGAGACATCTTTCTTGCAAGAGGAGCTACGGGCACCTCTTTTTGGAGCCATCTTCTTCAGATGTCGGAACAACAGGCCGCAGCAGGACTTCTTCCTGGCACTGATGCTCAACGATGATGCGGAGTTATTGACTTTGTGCACCTAAAAGCAAACGAAGACAGAGGAACATCAGTAAATATATGTTGCATATGTAGCGCTTCAATAAATAGTTTGCAAGTAGGCATTTATGAATACACACGTGCACACCACACAATATGGAAATTTCAAAATTAGGAATTGCTAAATTTTTGGGAAACAGGAATTTAACATTGATCCAAGAGAGCACACACAGAGAGGGTTATAGTTTCATGTACCACTGACTCCCCCTGGGCACAATGGGTGAAAGCAAGGCAAAATGGGTGCAGGCCTGTGGCACAAAGCTCACTGCCTGCCTTCAAAATGGCCGCTTGACCCCCATCCACATGGCCAGGACCACGCCTCAAAATGGCCCCCACCAACATAGCCAGCCCCCAACCCCTACTCCAAAAAGTCAAAAAACACAACACCAATCAAATCACCACAATCCAATGCCATCCATCAAGTTTCAGAAGGTTTATGCTGCCTGCTGGTGGTTTTCTGGTGCAGAATTGCAATTTTTGCAATTTCGCGAGTGCGAGGTTGTTGCTTCACGACGCGAACGTGGCGAAAAACCAGCTAAATCCGCGAACAGACCGATTCTGGGCCCCCTGGGCATGATAAAATCACAGCACACTGGGTGCAGGCCTATGGCCTAAAGCACACAAACTGCCTTAAAAATGGCCCCTTGCCCCCCACCCACACGGGACCAGGCAATAAAATGGCCCCCACCCACATAGCAAGCCCCCAACACCACCCCAAAAAGTCGTAAAACATACAAATATCACCACAATCCAATGCCATCCATGCCCTGGCCAGAATGATGTTAAAATTCAACAAAACAGTTGTATCATGCATGCACCCATAACTAAGCCTGGTAGTTTTCAACTCATGTGCAGAATTGTAATTTTTACAATTTCGCGAGTGCGAGCTTGTTGCTGCGCGGGACGCGAGCAGTGCGAACACAGGCAATTTTTTTTTTTAAATCCGATTTTCGCCTGGCCATAATGAAAAAAATCAGAGCAGACTGGGTAGCCCCCCTAGGGCACAAAGCACACTGCCTGACTTCAAAATGGCCACTTGACCCCATCCACATGGCCAGGACCTGCAGGATCATGCCTCAAAATGGTCTCCCACCAACATAGCCAGCCCCCAACCCCACCCCAGAAAGTCAAAAAACACACACAAAAATCACCACAAACAAACAACATCAACTTATCAACTTACTTGTGAAAACAAATTTCGAATCAAAAAGTAATCCAAGAAGCCTCAAAGCCAAATCTCCAGCAGCATCCACAAAAAGTAATCCTTCCCAGTCAAGATCGAATTCAAAGTGGCCAGGAAATGGACTAAGCAATGGGAGGAGCTTGCTGGACAGGAACAGGAAGTTGGAGACTGGGTCACTTCCTTCACCCCTCCCCAATTGTAATTTTTGTAATTTCGCGAGTGCGAGATTGTTGCAGCCCGCGCCGCGGCCCGCGAGCAGTGCGAACACAAGCAAAAAATCCGCTGCGCGCGGATTTGCGTATGTTCGCCACATCCGCGAGAGTTCGCGGATTGCGGATTTGCCAAAAATCCGAAAAATCCGCGAGCGGAACGGATTTTACGCCCATGCTTAGTTTTAAGGTGTCTTTGACTGCATCAACTGCAGTGAACCGGGTCCACAAACCCCAGATTGCAAAGGATTGATAATTAAAAATTCAGAACAAGAGCACTGACTCCCTGGTGACATGGAGACAGGGCCAGACTGGCTGTAGCGGGCACCAGGCATTTTATCGGTGGGCCGGGGACTGGTTTTGTGGCCGAGAGGCCGCTTTTCTTGCAGGTGGCTGGTTTTGCAGCAGTGCTGCAATATCAGCCCCCTATAACAAAAGCCAGAGCCATGCTTTGTGGCTACCAACCCCCTCCACCACACCCACCTCTCTTCCAAGGCAGTTGAGCAGCAACCTGCCAGGGATGGTGGCTGTTCCCAGTATGGCCCTACATGGAGAGATTTAGCAACCTTAAGCCGGTTAAAAATATAGTTTCTTTTTCAATAGGACATACCTCTGTTTAAGCACACCCAACCCAATCCAAATATATTACAATACTCAAGAGGCATGTACCACCCAAACCATTATAAAGTATTCCTTGCTATATATTCATGAATCTGATTTTCTACATTTTTTCCTGGAGTAGGATAATCTTAAGGACTGAAAAAGTTACCCTGAAGCGTTTGCCAGACGTAGGAAAGAGTTAAGGCAGTCTTAAAACTGTACTTCCTGGTTCAAGAGTCTTCAAACTGTACTCCCTTGCTGTATTATGACTGTCTCAAGCAACAGAAAAAGTTTAGCAAATCGGGTTCCTTACTAAAACACACCCACAGGGCGGGTTGGAAAGCTATTGTTTCATATTGTGTCTCTCTGGCAATAAAAAGTCCTTGTACTAACAGGGTCACAGTCTTACGGTGCCAAACCACTACGACTGTTACATTTTTTTCTCCTTGTTGCATGCGGCCGGAACACAACCCACTCAGCTTTGCCAAGCGATCACTTGAGACTTACTTCAGCAGAGTGGCGTTGGCACCGAGGCCCAGTCTGTGGAAGGGAAGCCACACATGTGGAAATGATAGTCGGTACACGACCCACTGGAATTTGCGCGACCTCCCGCTCGTCAGGAGTAAATCGCAGCCGACACGTCTTTCCTGCCTGCCTTGGAAAACCACAAACTGATGAATTCTGAGGACAAAGGGGCACAGAGAAGTCAACGTGCAATGTTATAGCCTGAGAAAATATGTTGCCGTTCATTTCTTTTTTACTCGCAAGATAACGCAAGACTTTACTTTCACATGGCCCGGAGGAACATAATTTATGAAGAGCTACATAGGGGATCTCGCAGGGGCGCCAAGATTGAATTAGCAGTTCTGCCCACGCTTCGCAAAACCAGGCCTGAAAACAGATTAAGCATGCTTCATACATAGAAAAACGCTTCAAAAGCCTTTTGGAGCGAAGCACACATCAGAGTTCCTTTGTAAATATTCGTCCAGAGTAAAATATGACTTTACTGTTTTTCAAACTTGTAATCTACTGACCTGGGGCTACATCCGCAGAGAGATCATTTGCAACGTCACCAAAAACGACTTCTCCTGGAAGAAAAAAAATGGAAGGAGAAGTTAAGAAAAAGAGGGTGGCAGCACTACCCAGTCAGTAACTTGAGGGCTATAATTATGTGATTCCAACTATGAGGCAGAGTTGGAGTTTCCCAGGATTTCCATTTCCTTGCCTCAGATGCTAGAGCATCAGTCATGGGTTATTAGAAAGCTTGGGTAAGGCCTAGCTGCAGGGAAATAAGTTAGACAGCAGCCAGACTGGTCATGCTCAAGTCCAGAAGAAGTCACTAAAGTGGGATGTGGTTTAAACCAAGACTGGGTGGGTAATGCAGAGCTGTCAACTGGCTCCATGCTTCATGCTGGAAATTAGAAGCCACAAAAACTGGTACCACTCTCCAAATCTGCCAGTGAACTGCTTAGCCTAGATTGACAAAGAACATGGCAGCGCCAGGGCCAGGTTTCAAGACATGATGTCTGTAGCCGAGGTTACCAGATGAATCCATGCCACAGTACTGTGCTTTTCAGTAACAAATCATTGTTTTCAGATGTGTTAGTTCGATTTAATCGACTTTTTTATGTCTCCATTTAACACATGATTAACTAATGTATTTTGGTTTCCCTCCCACTTTATGGATAGTGCTCTGAAACACTGTTGGGTGAAGTATGTGCTACATAAAAAAACAAATAAAGAAATAGAAAATAAAGAAACCGAAGTGAACGAGGACTACAACTCCCACATTGCATTGAGTTGCTAAATCACATAAGAGGAGCATTTTCCTCCTTTATGACATCTGGTAATCTTTTCTGTAGCTGTCAAAAAGTCCTGCCTGTGTCATGACTGACAGCTTCAGCCTGTCTGGACTTTTTAACCAGCAGCATTCTGTATTGTGGAACTTGTAGTTCTACTATTCCCATTATAATAATGACCTTATAATTCTCACTATTGAAAGTGCTGCTGGCTTAAGCATTCAGACTGGATGAAGGTGTCACACATTTAGGGGTCGATTCCGATCCGGTAAAAAGCGCTCTGATTAGCTGTACGGAGCGTTTTTCCCGTACGATTCGTACTCAAACAACGTCCCCGTATGAACTAGCAAGTACGATCCCAACCCAAAGCTCCACTCCGTACGACTCGTACAAAACACCGTACAACTACAAACTACTTACGGATTCACTCCGTCCGACGCTGTACGCCACGTCCGTACGTAAATCGGCAGCCATTTCCGAACCAGGAAGTACGATCCGTGTTGACGGCACTTTTCCTACGAGAGCTGCAAACTGCCGTAAAACCAGAGTCCGCCACAAACTGAACCCCGGTACGCGACATACACGACATGAACCCCATCGACCGTGTCATCCGAGCCCTGTACGCCTACGACCTCGTACATAGAAACCGACGACGGTGCAGACGGTGAGTACAACCCACCGCAACAACGGAAATATACCTGTACGGTGCGTCACACGCTAGCGCATATCACCATTGCAATGGTGATACGCGCCGCACACACGTCATCAATCTCGGGGTATGGTGCGTCACACGCTAGCGCATATCACCATTGCAATAGTGATACGCGCCGCACACACGTCATCAATCTCGGGGTACGGTGCGTCACATGCTAGCGCATATCACCATTGCAATTGTGATACGCACCGCACACACTTCATTAATTTCGGAGTACGGTGCGTCACACGCTAGCGCAAATCACCATTGCAATTGTGATACGTGCCACACACACGTCATTAATCTCGGGGTACAGTGCATCACACGCTAGTGCATATCACCGTTGCAATTGTGATACACGCCGCACACACCTCAGAAAGCCCGGGGTACGGTGCGTCACATGCTAGCGCATATCACCATTGCAATGGTGATACGCGCCGCACACACCTCAGATAGCCCGGGGTACGGTGCGTGACATCTGAGGTGTGGTTGGTAAAGACCCCCAGCAGTGCCCACCAGCATAGGGTGTGTGTGGCTAAGACCCCCAGCAGTGCCCAGCATTAGAGGGTGTGTGTGGCTAAGACCCCCAGCAGTGCCCAGCAGTGCCCAGCATTACAGTTTGTGTGGCTAAGACCCCCAGCAGTGCCCAGCATTAGAGGGTGTGTGTGGCTAAGACCCCCAGCAGTGCCCAGCATTAGAGGGTGTGTGTGGCTAAGACCCCCAGCAGTGCCCAGCATTAGAGGGTGTGTGTGGCTAAGACCCCCAGCAGTGCCCAGCAGTGCCCAGCATTACAGTTTGTGTGGCTGAGACCCCCAGCAGTGCCCAGCATTAGAGGGTGTGTGTGTCTAAGACCCCCAGCAGTGCCCAGCATTACAGTTTGTGTGGCTAAGACCCCCAGCAGTGCCCAGCATTAGAGGGTGTGTGTGGCTAAGACACCCAGCAGTGCCCAGCAGTGCCCAGTATTACAGTTTGTGTGGCTAAGACCCCCAGCAGTGTCCAGCATTAGAGGGTGTGTGTGGCTAAGACCCCCAGCAGTGCCCAGCATTAGAGGGTGTGTGTGGCTAAGACCCCCAGCAGTGACCAGCAGTGCCCAGCATTACAGTTTGTGTGGCTAAGACCCCCAGCAGTGCCCAGCATTAGAGGGTGTGTGTGGCTAAGACCCCCAGAAGTGCCCAGCATTAGAGGGTGTGTGTGGCTAAGACCCCTAGCAGTGCCCACCAGCATAGGGTGTGTGTGGCTAAGATCCCCAGCAGTGCCCAGCATTACAGTTTGTGTGGCTAAGACCCCCAGCAATGCCCAGCATTAGAGGGCGTGTGTGGCTAAGACCCCCAGCAGTGCCCAGCATTACAGTTTGTGTGGCTAAGACCCCCAGTAGTGCCCAGCATTAGAGGGTGTGTGTGGCTAAGACCCCCAGCAGTGCCCAGCATTAGAGGGTGTGTGTGGCTAAGACCCCCAGCAATGCCCAGCAGTGCCCAGCATTACAGTTTGTGTGGCTAAGACCCCCAGCAGTGCCCAGCATTAGAGGGTGTGTGTGGCTAAGACCCCCAGAAGTGCCCAGCATTAGAGGGTGTGTGTGGCTAAGACCCCCAGCAGTGCCCACCAGCATAGGGTGTGTGTGGCTAAGACCCCCAGCAGTGCCCAGCATTAGAGGGTGTATGTGGCTAAGACCCCCAGCAGTGCCCAGCATTACAGTTTGTGTGGCTGAGACCCCCAGCAGTGCCCAGCATTAGAGGGTGTGTGTGGCTAAGACCCCCAGAAGTGCCCAGCATTAGAGGGTGTGTGTGGCTAAGACCCCCAGCAGTGCCCACCAGCATAGGGTGTGTGTGGCTAAGACCCCCAGCAGTGCCCAGCAGTGTAAGTAGAAACATACCATGCTTGACCTTATTACCATCAGGAAATAGACCCATGTAACAATACACAAACGTGAACATCACACCAGCTCCCAGGCACACAGCAGTCAAAGCCATTATCAGAAACCAAAAGTCATGAACCAAAAATAAAAAGCTTTATTCAGCCGCATCCAAAGAGAAAAAATAAATTGAAGTCCATTTTCATAGTAGGCCAATTGCCAGTCCAAATAAAGTCCAAACAAGGTTGTGGCATCCTGGATGTTGTCACACCCACACTTGCCTGCACATACAGTTCAATTGTCTTTGGAAGCAGTGGGGGCATTATCTGTGGAATCCACTGGCACCGCAGGGACAGGAGAGGGAAGGACAGGTGTAGTGGGTGCAGGTGGTGTGGATCCCTCCACACTGGCCTGTGCGTTGCCGAATGTGGCTTCATAGACTTTGCTACACATTGCAGCCAGTTCACACAAACTACCACCTGAACCCGGGGACACATTGGTGGTGGAGGTAGAGGGCTGTGAGTCTGTTCTCGTGGGTTTGTGGATGCGTGTGTGACGTGTGTCCCCTCTCCCTGTGGGTGTGCCTACATCCCCTTGAGATTGGGTGCGTGGAGATTTGCGCTTCTTCTGGCGTGTGGGTGTGCTGGGTGTGTCTGTTGTTGTGCCTGATCTGTAGCGTCTGCATGTATGTTGGGTAGGTATGGGAGAGTCGGAGGTGGATGGGTCGGAATGAGGGTGGGGGGGATGCTGCTGGGTGGACATTACTGCCATCAGTGATGACTCTATGGTAGCCACACTCCGACGTAGATCAGACATGGCAGATGACATGCCCTCCATGAACGACAACAACTGTGTCATTATTCGTGTATGTTCATGGAGGACAGTCAACATGGATGTCTGACCTACTGTAATCTGCCGGAGTAGGTCCACAGACTCAGCACTGAGGGCAGCAGGGGAGACAGGGGCAGGGGCTGCGGTGCCGGGAACAAAGTAGACACGGGGGCTAGCACGGACCCTAGGGACCTTAACAACTGGGAGGGTGGAGATGGTAATGGAGGAGGAGGGGACAGCCAAAGATGTTGAAGATGGCATCGCTGCATATTCCCCCTCCGCCGGAAAGTTTGATTCTGAGCTGTCCGCATTGTAGGAGGTGTCATGCACATGATGGACGACTGTCTGACTCTCCTTACCCTCCGTGCCACTGCCTCCCTCTGACTCCTCAAAGCAGGTGTCACTGTCGCTGGGTCCCTCTGCCTGGTCCGCGCCTGTGTCTCCTTCAGATTGTGATGATGATGATGCTGTTGGCAAGGAGAAGAAGAAAAACATATCAGTCACCTGTACACATCAGACATACCACATACAAATCATTTGGGGACCTTTCTAAACATGGCATGCATAATGAGTCACATTGCACAGAACTATGCACAATGCTAAGTCTAGTCTTGGGCAATTGTAAGAGACACAACGCAAAATCTATAGTAGGATACAAGTAACATGCAAGGCAAACACTTGTATGAGAGACACAATCATGAGCCACTGCCTGACAACAGGATAGCTGATGATGAATCACAGTTCATTAGCCCACCCTGCCACCCAAATCCAGACCTGGTCATGTTTGTTTTGCTATCACCCTGTGCCACATAGGAAAAGTCCAGGCCAAAGTGCCATGTAATGCCATCCTGGGACCGGAAACTATTGTTCCATCACCTCACACTACCATCACAGCTGGCTACAGCCAAACTCA
Source organism: Lissotriton helveticus (assembly GCF_964261635.1). Taxonomy (NCBI): domain Eukaryota; kingdom Metazoa; phylum Chordata; class Amphibia; order Caudata; family Salamandridae; genus Lissotriton; species Lissotriton helveticus. Next base: position 204,612,301 of record NC_136073.1, read on the forward strand.
CATTGTGTGGCTCACCATCAATATTATTTACGAAGAACATGCCACATAATTTGAAGATATGCACACACGCACTGGCCAGTGTGAGTATGCACAAGCCCAAATTATTGCACATGTACAGTGTGCACCTGTAGCTAACACATGACAATTAGAAAGTGTACCATGGACAAAGGCCACTGAGGCAGAATCGTGCAATAAACACATGTTGAGACTCAAGATCAGTGCCAAAATATGAAGAAGGCCAGACACAGTGCACATGTGGTGACACATGGAAGGTACCAACAGGTGCCACAGACCCCCCCTCCAACATGATAATGTTTAAAGGAATATGCATACTAAGACATTGCACCATAGGAGTACATGTTAAAAAAGATCAATAGTCAAAGCACTGCAAAAATGTGGAGTAGGGCAAGGGATGTAAACAAGCATCTGCTGAAACTGGGCCATACTTATGCCAATGCATGAAGTGCCTGTCTGACCACACCACTCCAACTGTGGGAGTGTAAGCATGCCTCGGAGCACTCTAGGTAGCATGTGACACACATGACAACAAACAGACATGTACCTACCCCCTTCTTGCTGCTGTCCCTCCTGCAACTGCCTATGGAGGTCTGGGAACACCACTTCCAGGACCCGGAGCATGTGGGGGGTGAGGTGGCGGCTACCGCCATGCCGGCGTGGAGCTTCCAGCTTGAGCTGCACCCTGGCGATGCGGCGGGTCCAGCACCGGATGTCCTGCCACCTCTTCCTGATGTTACTCAGCTTCCTGCGAGGCCCCCCCTCACTCCTGACAGCCCTGGCGATGTCCTGCCAGATTTCACTCTTCTCATAGGCAGATACCTGTCACGAATTAAAAGTGAAAGTACATCAGTACACCTGCTCCATGTCCCAAAGACCCACACTTGCCCCACATTGATGATAACAACAGGGCAGAGGATGCAGACAGGACTAGTATCATTGTTCAGGTGAATGTGACCTGTGAGCAAACACCAATGCACTACATGCCTGTGAAAGCCAAATGATGCCCTAGGGCTTTCTAAACACTCACTGAGCATGGCTAACACTGAACAAGCTATGCTTTTTCATGGTGGTGTCCAGCACGTGACATGCTGGCACATATCCCACAACACCTAAGAACTCTAAGCAGACCACACACTCTCAAGTGAATGTACTTAGCACAATGGCGGTAAGCAGTACACAAGATTTAGATACATAATTCACTGCATGGTAGATATTTTAATGTACACACCAGGCACTCACTCTGAAGTACATTGCATCTCTCTCTGTCCCATAAATACACAATGGCTGTAGTCACACTCACACATTAAGCACTCACCTGATCCCCTGGTTTCCCATACAGCTTGCTGTAGTTGGGTAGGAGGGCATCTAGCAGTGCCTGGTTCTCCCCCTCACTGGATGCAGGTGCCCTCTCCATGTCCAGCTAAATCAGGGTCCAGGGAATGCAGAGACAGCTGCAGTGTTGTCCACTCAAAGATTGTGCAGGCAAGTGCCCTCTCACAGCCACATGCAGACTTAAATCTCTGCTGCTGAGGGGCTGTCATTCTCAGGAAGACAGTGTGATAGGGCACATCACTTTGCATCCTATGTTTCATCCAATCCCATTACACATGAGGCCCTGACACACATTTGCATGGTTTGAGTTTTTAGCTCCAGCTACACAACAAACATAGCAACATTGTATACTTTTGGCCAACTGAATTTTGCAGGACACCTGTAGCACATTCAAACATCAGTTTCCTTGACAACCAGCTTGCATTCAGTGCATCCAACTCGTCCCCTAGGTGTTCCCTATGTATTTTCAGGCATCCACACACAAGTACGGTGCGTGAATCGTTGCATACGCCATGTTTCGACAGTGATACGACACGTACACCCGCACGCACCAGTGGGGTACGCTCCTGACGTGTATCGCGTATAGGCACAATGTATTGGTGGGACGACCCGTACACCCGCACGCACCAGTGGGGTACGCTGCACAAGCGTATAGACACAATGCATTGGTGAGACGACCCGTACACCCGCACGCACCAGTGGGGTACGCTCCTGATGTGTATCGCGTATAGGCACAATGCATTGATGGGACGACCCGTACACCCGCATGCACCAGTGGGGTACGCTGCACAAGCGTATAGACACAATGCATTGGTGAGAAGACCCGTACACCCGCACGCACCAGTGGGGTACGCTCCTGATGTGTATCGCGTATAGGCACAATGCATTGGTGGGACGACCCGTACACTCGCACGCACCAGTGGGGTACGCTGCACACGCGTATAGATACAATGCATTGGTGAGATGACCCGTACACCCGCACGTACCAGTGGGGTATGCGCCTGACGTGTATCGCATATAGGCACAATGCACTGGTGGGACGACCCGGACACCCGCACGCACCAGTGGGCTAGTGTGCGTATCACATGCTCCAGTCAATGCATGTGTACAGTGCGTTCCACAGGCACACGCATGGCACCATTACTATAGTGACAACAGGAAAACACTTGGAAGGGATGTGGGTGTGAGTTCATCATGAGGATGTCCATGTATGTAGTAACATGGCTGACCTACATTAGCACAACCCCGGATTGGCACACACAGTAATAGCAGAGGGCATGTGAACTAGTGGCATAAATGATGACTGATGGGCTGTGGAGACATGACATATGTGACGGGCCGCTATTTGGTTAACATTACCTTCACACTTGCCACATGAGTAACATAATGGACATGTAGTCATTCACATTAACACTGTGATGGAACACTCTTCATTACGGACATCTGTCACATGATGCCAGGGACAGGGGCACTGTCTCACAGTACCAATTTGGGATATGCATGACCCTGTGTGACAATGTAATGTGTGTGCCATGTAATACATTGTACATGCTGTTTGCAATGGGTATACGTCAGCCTCTATAGGTGCATCTATGATGGGTCTGTGTCCTGATAGCAAGTGTCATACATGTACGCACACCATGCCACAGGGGCATTTCTACAGCTCATGTGTGTGATCGCATCATAGAGCATTTGGCCACAGACATACACATCTGCATTCAGAGGATGTCTGTGGTCTAGTATTGTAAAATGCTAAACCCATGCACAATATAACTGAAAAGCAATATATGGAGCACATGTGACGTGTGTGTGTTCCGTGCAGTCAGCTGTCTGGATGTGTCGACCACCTTCTCATGCAGGTCACGTGACGTGTGTCACTGACGCTATACATTGCTCTGCCAACTCTGACATGGCCAGATTATCTTTTGTGTGCATGTTATGTACATTTCACAGACAATAGGGCAATCAGTTATGTATCAAGAGAGCCAAGTAGCTTGCTAACTGTCCATGACGTGTAGCCCATCGCATGTTCATAAGTGATTTCATGTGTGTAATCACTGTTGAATGTGATATGTACATTGTAAAATGTCTTGCCTGATAGTGGTACACTTTTCTCTCCACACATGTCGTGCAGGGCACCCCCTCTGCCAAGGCCGTTGCCTGACTTGGATGCCATGGGGGAACGGAATTGCATCCGGCGCTACAGATTTCCACAGAAAATGATAGAGGATTTGACTGACAGACTGGAACCACACCTACAACCGTGGCACAGGTATCCAACTGCGCTGACACTCAAGGTAAAGGTGATGGCAGCCCTACATTTCTTTGCCACAGGTACGTTCCAATTCACCATAGGTGATGTGGGGGGAATGTCCCAGACCATGTTTAGTCGGGTCCTCCGCGATGTCTTTGCGGCTATGTTGCTGCACATTGATCATTTCATTAAGTTCCCAACTCCACAAGAGTTGAACAATGTCAAGGGTGCATTCTATGCCCTGGGACGCATGCCACATGTAATTGGGTCCATTGATGGGACACATGTTGGACTGGTGCCACCACAGGCTCAGGAGTAGGCCTTCGGCAACCGGAAACATTACCACTCCATAAATGCCCTGGTGGTGTATCTTGCTAACATGATGATTTCCCATGTTTGTGCACGTTTTCCAGGATCATGCCACGATGCATTCATCATGAGGCGGAGCAGGGTACCACAGATGATGCTGCAGCTGCGCAACCATCGGGCATGTCTAGTTGGTGGGTATACACTGTTACTCATGTATGTCTCTATGTCAAGCATCTCTCTCATGGCTACTCATTGCGCAGTCATTGACATGATGTATTGTTGTAGGAGATGCCGGATACCCAAACATGCCGTGGCTCATGACTCCACTATGCAACCCCCGAACTACCGCAGACCAGCGTTACAATAATGCACATGGCCAGACACGGCGTGTGATAGAGCGTACGTTTGGGCTCCTGAAGGGCCGATTAAGGTGTCTTGACAAGACAGGCGGATCACTACCATACTCCCCGCTCAAGGTGTGTGACATCTTCACCGTGTGCTGCATGCTGCACAACATGGCAGTGAAGGGGGAGGTTTTGACAAAAACAAGGACCCCCTGTTATGGATAAATATCCTGGGACAGGGCAAACAATATATGTGAGATAACAATCCCAGGCATACAATTTAAGGAAATGGCACACTAGATTAAGGCAAACATACAACTAATTCAATATGAAAAAATACATTTTTAATATGATAGGAACATATAATAAAAATCAATACATTGATCCAAATTGATAAAATAACATTGTACTAATACATATGTTGTCACAGTAAAAATTATTATAAGAAGAACAGATGGTTTCCTGTCGACGCGTTTCGACATACACACTATACCTTCATCAGGACTTTAACCATCATATTTCTTTTTTTTAAAAATAGTAAAGGTGTTTTTAGACTGGTATAAGGTTTGATGGACAAATTTCAAAATTCCAAAAATAGTTTGTTAAACATCATTATTTTCGAGTGGATTCTAATACTACGGGAAAACGGAACAGCGATATCTTCAAGTTTAAAAATTTATTTCGGAGTTTTCTAAAATGTAAATCGTTTTTTTTTTGGGTAGCATCTGTTCCTGCGCATGTTGTAGACCCATACATAGATGTCATGTTGCCATGTATCAAATTGCATGTAGCGCCACTCCCATGACAAGACAGTCACCTAACCTGACAGTCATCTGTAGTAGAGTTCATAATTTGGTGAATGCATCAATGTGTGTTTACATTGACCCTGACACATTGCAGATGCCACGGCTTGCCATTGTGTGTGACATCACAAACACAGGCACTGTGGAGAATTGCTGCCTCACTGTGTGCAGCAGGATGTGTCCAAATCATCCACTCAACCTTGTGGGCCAGTACAGTTTGTTTTCCTGTGAACCATGTAGTGCCGGTGTGGGCCAGTGTATGTTCCACATTTTCTGTCAATTCTCTTGTGAGTCTGTTAGCATGAATGCATTGCCCCTTGTTGCAGTATGTCATGTCACTGTCAGATCGTTACCTCAGTTCCGGTGGACAACACTGCATCGCTAGCCTTCTCAGTAAGTTGATGTTAACTTTCCTTTCTTATGATGCCAGGTATGTTGCGCAAATTACATCACAACGTTGGCCTGGGCCTAATGTTCACACGTACATGGGAACAGTACGTTGAGGTAAATGTCTGGATTCTCTTCTGCCATGCAGCATATCCTGGTCACGGTAGGGTTGTATCTACTAGCATTCTGCCTATGTACTCACAGTTGAGTTTGTTTACACATGCTTTTCCTGTCTAGCATAATAAGGCACAGTTGCAAGAGGTAATGAGTGGGCCCTATGGGCATTAATGATGTTTTGTGTATTTCTGTTCTATTTTGAGGAGCTGCTTACGGCTCATGCGGGTGATGTCAACTTTCCTGTCATGACCCTCACTTATTCACAGGGCTGAGTATGTATAGTTGACTTTGTGTAATTTGCACTGATATACGTTACAATTACCGAGATTGTGTGCATCAATCTTACACTGGGACGTCGTTAATGACTGCATGGATCTAATTCCATTGTAGCAGCCTAGTGAGCGTCATACATGCTCCATTATGGTGAGAACCCCTAACAACTCTCATGTGTCCCTGTAGAGGGATCTGATCTTGGGCCATTGCAAGATCTGTGATCACTAATAAGACACAGTGGCAGTGTTTGCACTACACAGGTGTGAGAGGTACAGTGTAGATGCCAAGATACTCTGAGATTCTGTAACTGAAAGTATGGAATACTCATGCATGTTTTGCTCTTTTTCAGATCTCCCTCCCTGCAGTTCCCATCCTCACCTTCCCTTGCCTGATCGCCCTAATGTGTCTGTCATTAGTAGTCAGACCAAGGGGATATTGGGAGATGGAAACCTTCCAGCATCACACTACTCTGATGGTCACAGATACGGACAGTCCCTGCCAGTTGTGTGGAGAGTGTATCAACAGCATTACAGGTAACATCGTTGCATGAGTGTTATAGTCGTCTGAGTAATGCCACTGGACATGTAATTAGGAAGATGCAGCATGTCCTTGCAAGTAAGTTCAAACTAATGTGTAGGAACTGTGTTTCAAAATGTACATTGTGCCTCATTGCTGTCACCGCCAGTATCTTTCCAGACTGCATGCATTGAATATGTCGTTCTTTACAGTGAGTGATCATATGTGGGTATGTGTACACTCACAACAAGCATGATGAACATGGTTGCGTATGTGTTCTGTTGTTTGATACACACAACGTGCAGGCTACTGATGCTGACGCAGTGTGTCGTGTGCCCTGATTGGCATTGTTGTGCCTGGTCCTGTGGCCATGATGTGTATTCAATGTTCACACATTTGCTGGGACTGACCCATGGGTAACCAGCCACTCCAGGCTCACATACAATATTCAATTTTTGCCTAGCAGGAAGCCTTGGGTTGTGTGGCTGGTTGGCATGTTCAAATGCCCCTTCTGCCCTCATGTGTTCACTCCTCCTGGCTGCAGCATCCACAGCCACAACGCTGCACCGCATGCCCCAATCAAGCCACACACACCTATGAGATACTCATCCATCAAGCCATCATTGGTGCATGCCGCATTTGTCTGTGCCACTGTTGCACAACCGCCATGACAAAGGCCCGTCCCTCATCACCTGCAACATGCACACTGCTAGACACTCAGCTCATTTCATGACACATGTGACCACATCTTTAGGAAGTTGTGTAGCTAGCAAGTCCCCCGCCCCCTTCTCAATAGTGGTGGTCGATTGTCCTTCGCTCTCATAGGGGTAGCAGGTGCAGACACACATGATATTAACCATAATTAACATGAGGGGACATAGTGGTTGATTATGTTATCACACTATTATTGTTAGTTAGTGAATCAATGTTTGTATTTGGCTCTTTGTCCCTTGCTCAGACAAAGACAGAGTGGCCGATGATGAGAAGTGGGTAAACTGGCAATTGTCTGTCAGGAACCCCCTCGGGTGTTGCTACCGTGAGGTACTCTCTCTTATCTCTCTTCATTTTAACGTTAGTGAGTGGTTTCAGACCTTGGTGTCAATGTTGTGTAAACGTAAAACACAACATGACCCTAAGGATTAGTGAAAAGGTAGACCTCTGAGGCAGCATTTTTGATTGGCCATGTAACTCAGACATTGCTTGTTAGGGATTTCTTGAGAGTTGGGTTTGGCCTTTTTGTGGTTGAACAGTGTCTGGATGGGGTTCTGCATTTTGCCTTTGTATCCACTTAGGCTTATTTTGATTGAATGACACATGTGACACAACAGACTCATGCCCAAGACAACCTCCACACAGTGAAAAGCAGACAATCATCAACCTGGTCACACCCTAACACAAACACACCCATGACAGGCTCTCAGGCTGTGTGTGCAACTCATACTGACAACTCAACGCAGACACACTTAACAGTGCGTGTCCGTACAACCAGGTCATGTGCCTCGTACTGCACACACACTACTTCCAGCAGCACCACATTGTGGTGTATTACCTCGTTGGCACAACACCACCACACAATGACTAAAATGCTGTAACGTGGTTGTACGCAACCTGATAGCGCCACTCATGCCGGGAGATCACAGACGCTTTTTCTAAACCCCACAGGGATCACACACCCTATCCAGGATTATTATTGGTCAGACTTAACGCCCTACACCCTCTGAGTCACATCCAACACCATGGACACACTCTGCATTGTCAAACATCTGCACAGCCTGTTTCACACCAGCATCCTGACCAGCATAATTGTAACTATCATCTCCAGCTCGCCCACACTACACACAGATTTTGCCTCAGCCATCTACAATCACTTGATTGGTTAGTTTGATGCACTACCTACCCATGACGGTCTCAATGCGCTGGGGGGTGCTGGTACTGATCTAAAGACACTGGCCTGGAGAATTGTTGTTAAGGGCAGCAGGTCCTGGTTCTGTAGTTGACTTTTAGGGAGGGTGTACCAGGTCTTGGAGTCGAGGTAGGAGATTGATCTGTCACTGTCCATGTTATTCGGGATGTGAGGGACAGTGGCAAGAGCATGGTTGGTAGAGCAGAGGCTGCCGGTGGGTGTGTAGGAGGTGAGTGTGTGGTAGTGGTATGGTGATCCTGCGTGGTGTAGAGATTTGTGTGCGTGGATGTGGATTTAGAAGCTGATTTGGTTGTTGTCAGGGAGTCTCTGCAGGCCTCTGGGGTGTTGTGTGATGTGGCCGAGTTGTGGTAAATGAGGATCATACGTGCCGATGTGTTACAGGAGCGTTGCAGAAGGCTCCGGAGTTTGGTTGTTGTGTTTGGTGGCGGAGGACTTGATTGGGATGAAGGTGTATGCGCAGTCAGTGACCCACTGTTTGAGGAATATGGCAGCAGTGTGGGGGTTGGTAGTGTTGGCTTGTGGGCCCAGGGTAAGGGTGGCTGTCACTTAGTCCTTGTTGAGCTTGCACCTGCAGCTGCGTGGCATGATCTGTGTGCAGGGGGATTGTGTTTGCTTTCCTGAAGGTGAAGTGTAGGCTTCTGTGGTCTTTCCAGTGTTGTGAGGTGTTGTTGTTGGATTAGATGTGTGGAGTTTCAGCTAAGATGGGGTCCTGTGTGTGTCTAGCGTTGTGAGTGTGGGTTGTCACTTGTTGTTGTAATCCAAGCTTGGCAAGGTTGTCCATCAGGGCGGTGGAGTTTACGTCATAGTTGTCATTACGGTGACAGTAAATTTCCACAAGGAGGATGTTGTCCATGTATGCGAGGGCTTGCGTGCTTATGAGGTGAGCGATGGAGTTGGTGAATAGTTTTGGGACTCCACGTGTTCCTTAGATGAGTGTTCCTCAGAGGGTGTTGTTTGTGTGGATCAGTAAAAGCATGTTTTATGCGATGTGGAGGGTGTCGTCGTTGTTGGTTGTGAGTCTGGGATTATTAATGTGGATGATGGGAAGTCCTCCTACCACTCTGTCGGTGTGGTGTTAGCGGGATTTGTAATTTCCTTCAGGTATGTCTATGGTGATTTATGTTGGCAAGGTGGTGTTCTGCCTGGTTACCGTCCACAACACCAGCCAGCCCTACTACAGCAACTACCTCTACACAGGACCAAGAACGTGACTTACAGAGTACTTGTGAAAATGCAGGGTGCATGCACACACCTCATCCCCAACATCCCCAGCTGCTGCCACATGACCATCCGCATGAGATACCTACAATGATCCCACAGTCAAATGCACTTTCACCTTCATACTCATCAGCCACACTCAGTCGGTACTCCACAGATCCATGCAAAATAAATTATATGGACGTCTGTCATCTAACAACCTATTGGCCAGAGTCCCTGTTGGCGCCCTCGGCCAGGTCATCAATCTTCACATCCACAGTACAACAGCATGTGGCTACTAGTTCTCATTCCTCATTAGACAGATCCTGGTGCCCCCTCTGTGGAGACCTAGCATATTTGCCATGCTCTGGACACCTCACACACTCTTGTATGACTGTCTGTCATTGCAGTATTTCAAGCTGACCCCATCTTCTGCAGTTAGTAACCATCACAGGTGAGTCTTGCTATCCATGTATGCAATTTCGGCTATCTTGTGACCTATGTATTTCCTCTGCCTAACTAAAATCCATGAGTGTTGATGGCAATAGTTTGCATGAGAGATTGGCATTTGAAGACATTTCACCTCACAAATGTATTAGTATCAGAGTACATACAAAGACATCAATGCTTTTAGTGCAAGTGAGATTTATATTTTGGTCCTGTGCGTGTAACGTGAGTAGGTGCTGTACAAGAAGGGGGGAATCCAAAGTTCACAGCGGGAGATGTGATGCTTACAGTATGGGTCAACAGAGTCCAGGCCACAGTGCTTGGCATCATTGGCAACACTGCGACCAGCAAGTCCATGTGGGAGAGAGTTAGAGTCAATAGGATGACGCTGTTGCACACAAAGGCTACATGCCAGACCAGGTGACCTGGGAGTTGTTCATGGCCCTATGCCTCTCAACATCTTGACCGTGGACGACCAACCTTCCTTGGGGGACCCTCACGTGCAGGCCTTGGTGATGCATGGGAATCTCCGTCTGACAATTCCGCCTCCTCCTCCCTCCCTGTGCCTGTTGTTGGTCTTTGCCTAGATGTTTCTGGCCTTGTGACACAGGGAGGGTGCTGCATGTTGCCAGCGATCAGACGGAGCGATTGGTTAATTTCCCAATGTGCCGTCACTAGCTGATCCAGTCTTGCCTCCATCCGTCCCTGGTGTCGTTCTTGACTGGCATGTAGCTGGGCCTGCTGCTCTGTCATTTTGTTGAGGGCCTCCACTACCAGACTGAACTCCCTGGTGTCCCGCCGGTATTCATCCATGATGTCTCGTAGTTCGGACATACCGGGCCCTGCAGCTGGCTGGTCAGGTTCTCGCCTCCGCCTTGCGCCACTCCCACCACCCCTGCCCACACGAGCCGGTCCGACGCTTGTGGGCACATCATGTCGACGGGACCCATGAGTGCTGGCAGTGGAGGTGTCGTCTGCCACCTCATGGGTGCCCGGCGAACGATGTCCCTCATTGTCAGACAGGCTCTGTTGTGTATCATGGGCAGGGCTCCGAGCTGTCTGCTGGGATGTGGCGGGAATGGGTGTGGTGGTTGGCACAGGTGTATCTGTTCCAGCTGCTGCAGGGGTTTGGGATCCAGAGGGGCCTGGTTGGTTGGGGTCATCCACGGTGTGTTGAGAGGCTTCTGTTACGGTGGGGTCACTGCCATGCTGAGCCTGGGACTGGGATCCTTCTCCCCCCTGGTTGGGGGTATTTTCCGCACGTTCCCGTGTGGGTGTGAGAGAGGAACAGTGTTAATGCACTATCATGCAACATCCAAATGTAATATACATAGTCGGTATCAATGTTCCCCCTGCTTTGTATTATCGTAATTGTTCACTTGTGTATGTGTATGTTGTGGGCTGAGATTGACATGTGATCAGGGGTGCTTGACATGTTGGGTACTGTCTTTTGATGAATGTCACAGACATTGCTGTGGCTTGTGTGCCCAGCACCACACAGTTCAAGATGTGCTCTGTGTGGCCCAATCTGCACAATGCAGTCTGAATAATTTTTGCTGGTGCAAGCATGCACAGTGTTTTTGTGCTGCATGTTTATGATGGCAAATGAGTTGATTTTAGCTGATGTCATCATGCTACTTTAGAGAGGGTTTGCAGGGCCAAGACAGACACCCACTGCCAACCCCCTAGGAGCAGTACACCCTCTTCAGGCACAGGGCTTTAGGACGTGCGACTTCTCCATGACGCATTACCTTGTCAATACCCATGTCCATGGTGCTACTTGGGTGCATCCACAGCATCACCAAGCTATGGCAACAGCACTGTGTGAGAGGCACAATGGACTTGTGATTCTGCACTGTGCTTTTTTTGTTTGCATACGTCATCAGATCAGTATTTTTGGGGTTTTGTCACATGACAATTGTGTCAGTGGTGCACTCCATTGTCTGTCCCCAGGACTCAGTTTCTGTAAGGGGTGTGTTTGACAGGCCATGGTAGTAGTTTGAGAGTGATTGACAAGTGGGCCTCCCTCGTGGTGTGTCTGTCCCCCATGTAGCATGCTGCCATTATGGTGTTTGTGAGTTCCTGTGCAAGATATCTTCACTTGTCCTGGTGTTAGTGTTTGCACTGGTCACAGGAGGCCCATGGGCTGCCTACAACAGGGCCAAGGGTCAGCTATCTTGTCAGTACTTTCACACTCCCTGTGCATTGAACATGGTGCATGGGTGTGTACCTGGCCCATATGGGTTGAGTGCTGCCTCCTACTATACTTCTTGCACTCTCTCACCCTCCCCCTTGCAGCCTTCTGCAACTCCCCTTACACCCCCCTACACCCCCCAACACCCCCCCACACCCCCTACTGGTGGGCGCTGCTGGGAGTCATGGCCCCACCCCCCCAACACCCCCCGCACTGCTGGGAGTCCACACATGTTACATGAGTTGTTTAGATACTCAACAGGCTCAACTGCTCCTTCAATTCCGTGAACTCCCACCGGTGGTAGCATGGCCACAACTTTCTCCTCCCAGGGCTGGTATTGTGCAGGTCTGCGGGGAGGTCCACCTCCAGTGTGATGAGCGTTGGCATAGTCCTCATTCATCTTGCGCTTGACCATCCTCCGCAGATCGTACCACCTGTTCTGGCAAACCGCCTTGGTGCGCCTGATGGGTGCAACAGCATTCACCTTCTCAACTATCCTCTCCCACAAGCGTGTCTTATCAGCTATGCTGGTCTGTCTGAGCAATGCACCAAACAGCTGTGGATAGACTCGGATGACCTCATCTGTAAGGATCTCCATCTCCGGGTTAGTGAACTTTGGACCCTTTGGTGTGGTCATGGTGTGGGGTGTATGTGATTGGGGTGTGATGGTGTGTATGGATGAGGGTGTGTGGGTCTGATTGTGAAGGGGTGGTGTGTGTGAATAAGATAGTGTGTATGTGTGAAGGTGTGTGGCTGCAGTTGTTGGTGTGATGGTTGTGTCTTTGCAAGGATAGGTATGTTGCAAAGGATGATGGGTTGAATGTGTGGGCCCTTTTATTGGTCCATTTGTGGGTGTGGCTTTTTTTGAATTTCTGGTGGGTGTGTCATAAAGGGTGTTTGTGAGTTGGGCACTCTGTTTGTTTGTTTGTATGTTCCAAGGACATTGTTTTCCTATGCTGTGTAGGCTGTAGCTTTCTTTATTGGGCTGTGCGCCTCGTATTTGTTAGTGCGTCTGTCAGTTAGGCTTGTGTATCGTCACCGGGGGTACGTGTACGCTTGATAGTGGGGTGTGCGCCTCGTATTTGTTAGTGCGTTTGTCAGTTAGACTCGTGTTTCATGACCGGGGGTACGTGTACGCTTGATAGTGGGGTGTGAGCCTCGTATTTGTTAGTGCGTCTGTCAGTTAGGCTCGTGTATCGTCACCGGGGGTACGTGTACGCTTGATAGTGGGGTGTGCGCCTCGTATTTGTTAGTGCGTCTGTCAGTTAGGCTCGTGTTTCGTGACCGGGGGTACGTGTACGCTTGATAGTGGGGTGTGCGCCTCGTATTTGTTAGTGCGTCTGTCAGTTAGGCTTGTGTTTCGTGACCGGGGGTACGTGTACGCTTGATAGTGGGGTGTGCACCTCATATTTGTAAGTGCGTCTGTCAGTTAGGCTCGTGTATCGTCACCGGGGGTACGTGTACGCTTGATAGTGGGGTGTGCGCCTCGTATTTGTTAGTGCGCCTGTCAGTTAGGCTTGTGTTTCGTGACCGGGGGTACGTGTACGCTTGATAGTGGGGTGTGCGCCTCGTATTTGTTAGTGCGTCTGTCAGTTAGGCTCGTGTATCGTCTCCGGGGTTACGTGTACGCTTGATAGTGGGGAGTGCGCCTCGTATTTGTTGGTGCGTCTGTCAGTTAGGCTCGTGTTTCGTGACCGGGGGTACGTGTACGCTTGATAGTGGGATGTGCGCCTCGTATTTGTTAGTGCGTCTGTCAGTTAGGCTCCTGTTTCGTCACTGGGGGTACGTGTACGCTTGATAGTGGGGTGTGCACCTCGTATTTGTTAGTGCGTCTGTCAGTTAGGCTTGTGTATCGTCACCGGGGGTACGTGTACGCTTGATAGTGGGGTGTGCGCCTCGTATTTGTTAGTGCGTCTGTCAGTTAGGCTCGTGTTTCGTCACCGGGGGTACGTGTACGCTTGATAGGGGGGTGTGCGCCTCGTATTTGTTAGTGCGTCTGTCAGTTAGGCTCGTGTATCGTCACCTGGGGTACGTGTACGCTTGATAGTGGGGTGTGCGCCTCGTATTTTTTAGTGCGTCTGTCAGTTAGGCTCGTGTTTCTTCACCGGGGGTACGTGTACGCTTGATAGTGGGGTGTGCGCCTCGTATTTGTTAGTGCGGCTCGCTCATACGCGATGTTTTCCATACGAATCGTGATTCATGCGGGTCAACGTTTGCCCGTACAAATCGCGTACTTTGTTCCTGGTCCGGATCGTACTTGTTAGTTCGTACGGCATGTTTACAAATCGTAAGGTTGAAGTTCCGTCGACATTTCGTACGGGTTTTCTATTGAGGTTCGTACGGGTCGCAGATTTTCGTACGTATTAGCGGATTTCGAATCATACTTCGCAAATCGGACGGGTTTTGTGAATTCGTACGTAAACGGGTACGAATACGAATCGTAACACGGATTTTAATCCCGAATCGAAATCGACACCTACGTGGGGGGCACTTGGTAGCGTCCCGTCAGAGCTGTTAAAGGGAACATCACATTGTACTCTACAGATCTTTCTCACCTGCCTGGTTTTTCAGCATTAACAAACATATTTGACCACTTGATAACTGTTTTTAAAGCCTAGTTACATCCTTTTTATTTTTATGGTGCCAGAGGAAATATAGCTAAAGCTAACTTTAGTTCATCTTCCTTATATGCATATAACAACATGAATACTGAAACATCATTTGTCTATTCATTTAAGATTTTTGCATGTTTTAAGTTTAATCACAAAAAATATAACAGCCATTCTGCAAAGCCAAGCTGTTCTATGTCATGTGATGGGAGTATTCTGCAGCTAAGTAGCTAAGTAACTAACAATACCCAGAGTGGTACCTGTATCCCATTCACAAGGGAGATAAAAAGAGATCTAAAAATATCTGCTTTCCTCTATGAATTTTCAGCTAATCTGGGCTTGCCAGCTCACATAGGTTTACTAGTAGTTCTAGTTTTCATTAGTCCAAATTCTGAGTGAAGGACTGAAAGTATTAGAATGCAAAGCGATAGAAGACAGAAAACCAGCACTGACTAGTAACCTTTTAACAACTTGAGAAGTCTGAGGATTTGCACGCAGAAATGTTCAGTCATTGCTTCATATCATAATGACTCACTACTTCTAGATTTCTAAAGATGCAATCAAGTGACAAACAATCAATTTGAACCTGTATTTTACTCCAATTGACCACAAACTAACCAAACCACTTTAGAAAGCTCTTTCCCACTAAATGAATAAAGGCTATCTGGTGGCTCTACTCCATCAGGCCCATGTTCAAGTCCTGGACTTTCCATTTTCAAATTATTGTTATCGGATGTATGAATCCATCTAGCAAGTTTAAATGAACCAAAAATACAACTTGCAGAATGCAATAGGTTCATAAAAGAAACCCCATGACTGGAAAATTCTGCCCTTGATGATATGTAGCCTGACCTAACATTTAAGGTTTGGTGGATGATACTTCGTCCATCATGGTGGTGGAGGACATTACCTCAACCGCACTGATGGACTACTGTCTGGCAGAATTATAGATGAATTCCAGTCCAACAGGCATCTCTGTACATTGAAAGAACAGCCTTCACAGTGGTCCCGTTCAATGTACAAAAGTTTGGTGGACTGCTGCAGTCAGTTTCAATGTCCGTTCACCAAACTTTTCTAAAGTTTTTGATTTTCAAGAACAAACTTGCAAAGTGGGGACTTGTTTCTTTAAAGCAAAATACTAACATCCCCTACACCCTTGGAGTTTTCTCCCAGTGTGTGATGGTTATTATTGTTTTTTATCTCCTTCACCCCCAGTTTTTTTCCTGGTGGTGATGAACGGAAAAAAAAAAAAAAACATTAAACTCTCCACTCTAAAAGTGGTGTAATGTCTTCCTCCGATGGCCCCTACTCAGTACTAGAGTTGGTGGCTTTCAAATCCTAATAGTCAAACATAGTGCCCACGCAAGGCATCTCTATATCATGTTGCAGCACACTGTGACATGTTGATATGTAAACCTTGCATCCAACCTCCTCCCAAAGGCATCCATGCAACGGTTTATCATTAGATATTTACTGGAATTATGTCATGTGCGATCTCTTGATTCATTCCAGGTTTTTCAGACAGCAACAATCTGCATGTTGAAAACTTTAAAACCATTGTTAAAGTATTCAGCGAGAATGGGGTCAGTGACTAAAGAACATCAAAGTTCCTCCCCATCCTGTTTTTTCCTATACTTTTGCCCTCCACACTAAATAAACCAGTACATGTAATGCTTTATGAAATTACAAAATAAATAGTCAAAAAAGATCCAGAAAGCTTGCTCCTGTGTAATTAAAAATCAGGACTGGCTGAGGGTGTCACACATGAAATGGGGTCTCTTTGCAGCTCTGCTTCTGTCTGATGAATGTCCTTGCAGTCCCTCTGCTTCACTGAAGCAGGAGGCCCTAAGGACCCGATTATGACTTCAGTGGTCTTTCCTTTGTACCACTGCCACGGTGGCTTCCCGCCTGGCATATTACCGCTATGCAATGGGCAGTACTTCTGACGGCCGGGAATATTTTTTCATGTGTGTCGGTGCAGGTGTGTACATTTTGGCTGCAGTGTACACATATGCATGACACGTGAAAAAACACCTACTATGAGTACATTCCTATTGCCGGAGCCCGGAAAATATTTGCCCAGAATTATCAATCGATAAATACTGCAAAACGGACATACCTGGATTTCGGCACCAACAAGGTCGTTTTTTTCGGGGTTGAGATGCTGATGCAAAGGAGGGACCTGGAAGAAGGGATCCTAGTGGGAGACTAAAGGGAAGAAAAGGAAATGGGTGACTCGAAGAAGGTGGTCTTCCTGCCATGTTCGGCTCATTGGAAAGTCAAATTGTAATTCGGACGGCAGTGAACTTCTCTGTACTGCCCTCTGGCAGCTGCTTTCCTTGACTGCTGTTGTGGCGGTCTGCGAATGGCTGTCGGTGGTGGCGGAGCTCCGGTAGTCTTTTGTTCTGCAAACCGCAAATATCTGTTACACACATAACGAAGGCTACAGGACATTCTACAGTAAATGTTCTTGGAAACAATGAGAATCTTAAATGGAAAAAAAGGCGGTAGCATCACATGAGCTAAAGATGGTGGTTGAGCTGTTTAGGGATCTTCATGAAATGGGGAGCATAGGTCAGGTTTGGAAACCGGGGGAAGTATGAACTACATTTCCATGATCCTACTCATGGCGTGATACTCCGGAAGGGAAGGAGCTCGGCAGTCAGTGATTAACCCGGAAGAACATAAAATCTGCTTCCGATGGTCACAGCGGTGCAGATTATTCCGGTGGCTGTTTGTTCCGGACTGCCACAGGAATCTTTGTTGATGTTTCTGGGAAAGCAAGGGGGCTGGCACCTGCCTTTGCTTGCACTTACTTGTCTTCTATGTATGGTGTGTAACTAATGCAATGGTGGTGTTAAGAGCTCCAGCGAGTATTCAATATCTTTAAAGTAAGCTGGTGCTTACTTTCGATCCAAGGAAAAATCACTGTCTCATGAGCCGGTGAGCAAATTTTGGTGTGGAAATGAATTAGTTGACAAAACATTGCTTTACTCAAAATTGTTTATTGTCAATTGGATATCAAACAAAGTAAAAGGTTGGGGCATTTTGTTTTGCACAAGATATTGGCGATGAAATTGCTGACCTTTTCAAAGGAAGTTGTTTTTGTTCCTAAGTTCTTCTCAGCACTACAAATTCTGAAATAAAACATCTTCTATTGATGGCATGGAGTAAAACTATCTCTGTTTTATTATTGAGTTTCAAAAACAGGAGGAGGAGGTTTACTATGGTGCAATGAACTAAGATTCCTATAATTAAGTTGGTTGTATTATTTCTTGCTATTCTTAACAGGGTTCTCATCAGTCAAAAGGATATGTTTCACACCCTGTGATATAAGGCACAATATTAGTTTTGGTATGTTTGATAGACTTCCCTAAAGATCTAAGATGAAAAGATTCAGTTCTTAGAAGATTAATACAGATATTAATATACTGATTTTTTTATTGCAGCTACAAGTTTTTTTCAGGGATAAACATACACACCTTTACAAAATGTAAGATGAGAAATCTATATCTCTAAAGTTGTCTCTGCTTTATCTTGTAACTTGAAATAAGGATTATTTTGTTTACAGATACCATAGGTTTTATAGAAGTCAAATTATTAGCCTGGTGGTATGTTCATGGTAATATAGACGGTGTGTTTGTGTTTCAGGTCTCCTTCCCTGCTGTCCCCTTCCTTTCCTTCCCTCACTTGATCACCTTAAACATTTGTTATATCATGGCAAGCAGATATATTGGTATCAAGAGGTAGACCTATTGAGTATTGAACTGACCCTGAGGAAACCGAACCCAGTTTGTTGCAAGATCGCAATACGGCAGGTGGACCGCCAACTGAGCAGTGGTTATTTTGATGCCAGTGCGACGACTGTCCAAGACCGCCAAACTCATGATCAGACCCTAAAACACTATTACAGCAGGGTATTATGTGATATTATCAAACAATGCTAACCCTGTTGAAAAAAGCTTATGTTACATGGAGGGGCTCGCTGCTTGTTGTCACAGGGACCTAGACAAGTAGTCTAGCTTTTCCAGGACAGTTTATTTTTTTATATTTACGGGCTTGTAGTTCTATATTTACAATTGGATTATCAAGACTACAAGTCCCAGAATGAAAATTATAAACATGGACTAGAGTTGCTTGCCATTTTTGGACCTGGGAAGCTTGGAAGGGCTATAAGGAGTCCTCTCTCTTCAAGGGTCTGCATGCCCAATTTTCTATGAGATCAGCGTCCATTTTTCTTTTACCCTGCATCATTGCCTTTTCTTTTGCTCTGGTAATGGTCAGAAAATTGCCCCGTTTCACAAAGTGGGGTTCCATACTTCTTTGCCTCATTCTCTCTGTCTCCTTCACTAGCTTTATGTCTCTGTATGCTTTTCCTCCATGTACCACACTCCTCCCTCTTCTTTTTCTTTCTACATCACCTCTTGTGCTGTCCACCTCTCTGTACTTCACCTCTCTCTACCTCTCTCCACCTGAACCTTAGCCTCTTACCTCTTCTTTTCAGTCCTCATTTCTTCCTCAACTCTTTCTCTCTGCTTCACACCTCTGTCCATACCTTGCAACTCTAGCTAACTATTCTCACTACCATACCTTTTACTCTCTTTAAACTAACCCCTATCTCTTATACAGATCTCTGTCCCTCTATCTCAATTTCTCTCTAACTCCTGATATTCCTTACCTCTGTCCTCTACTATCTCTCTATACATATCCCTACATCTTTCTTAACATGAAATGGACCTTAACTTTAAACAAAATTCCTAAAAATAGATGACCCACTGAAGAAACTAGCTTAGTGGACTATGATCACAAGAAATACCATAAAGGGAAATGCAGAGTTGCTCAGAGGTACTGGCAAACTGAAAACCATAAACTGTGTGTCTATCTTTCACACTTATTCTGCCAACAAACTGCAAAGCACCGCGCCTCATACCACAAAAAGCGCACCTAGGTGGATATTGTGCACAACATGGAAACACTTCCTAAATAGGGTCAAAACAAAGACCACACCCTACTAGTCATACACCCAACACAATGTAGCATGCAGCCCATTTAGGCATGCTCTTCATCTCCACACATACAGGAAGTAAGCTCTACATAAATGTTACTTTTTCTGTCTCTCACTTTCTCTATTCTCTCTCTCTCTCTCTCTGTCTCTCACTCTCTGTCTCTCTCTATCTTCACCTCCCTCTATCTCTCTAACTCTTCCCAAGCCATGTGTGCGGATTTATAATTTTGTGAAGCCTGAATCATGTGACAGAAGGAGGAAATTCTCCCGCAGAGAGTTATCGTGTCAGAGAGTATTGTGGCCAGTGTAGCCAGGGTTAGGTGCCATCTTTTTGAGGGGCTATAAACTTCATGCCTCATTTACAATATTTTGGCACACAGCAGTACACCAAGCCTTCCTGTTGCGCTGCCATGCATCAAGAGAAAAGGGCAGGAATGCACTGTATCTACAAGATATGGTGCATTTCTATCCTTTGGCCCTGCACTGAAGCACAATGGGCTGCAATGTGCCGAGGCAAGCTTCCTTGTGCCATGGTGCAAGGGTCTCTTCGTTGTTGGGGTGATTGTTTTTTCTGCATGAAGGGACACCTTTCTTCACAAAAACAAGCACCAGAGGTATTTTCCTCTTTCTATGTGTGCTGTAGAATGCAGCCATCATAACAAAAAGAAAAACGAGAAAAAATATATTTCTCCTCATTGCACTACCATTACGCCTCCCCTGGGGAGACGTAGGAATCTCAGGCATTCCTTGGTCTACGAAACCTTGTAAATCTGGGAATGCGTCAGGTTCCATGGATGTTGCATGAGAACACCCAAAGCAACACCCATGGAATGCCTCTTTCACGCAGAGTAATGCACCAAAGGTGGCTATATTTACAATGCCATAAAAAGCCATGCAGGGTGGCTTTACGTGGCCTTATAAATTTGGGCCCGCCGCTGCGCTTCTGGTGCTTCAAAAAAAGGTGACGCACCGGCAGAAAAAGGGGTCAGTAAATATACCCCCTCTTTTTTTTATAGTGAATACATGGTGTGTTCACATAGAGTACGTTGTAGAACAGAAACAACCCAAATATTTGATTAAATGCTGATCCCAGGTAAACCCAAATGTCTCTGATATTTTCATCATTCTCCCTCTCTTTCTAATTTATACCCTCTTAATCCCACCTCTCTTTCCACCTCAATATCTCTCCACCTCATATTTATCTTATCTCTTTATAAACTCTCTACATTTATCCCTGCAGCTTGCTACTTTTTCAATACATCACATTGATGTCTATCTATCTCCTATCTGTCTATCTCTATGTCACACACACGCACACACACACATACGTCTCTCTGCCAATGCTTATATCGTTTTCTCTACCTCTCCTCGTTTAACTCACACTGTATTTTTGCAATTCTCTGTCTACCTTTCTTCCTCTCTCTCTATCACAACTCTGTCTCGCTCTATCTCTTAATCCCACTACTACATGTTAGCAAAAGAAAGGGAGTTAACATGTATGGGTGGTTAAGATATTCTGGCGAAAACTGGAATTTGCAAAATCCAACATTTTTAACCAGCAGAACTAAATCAGGGTTGTTGTAATGAAATAAACAATATTAGACAAAGCCCACCACAGTTGCTTTCAGAAATTCTGCCAGGGGTTGTGTAATGTAATTACCCTAATAGTGTTACTATATATATTTTTTTTTTTAAAACCTTTATTGCGCAATATCATGAAACAAATACGGGCCTACAACCATCCGGCCGGCCTCAACAACGTTTTGGAGCACATCAGCAAACAATACGGCATCGCAGTAGTACTTCAAACAAAATACAGTTGATTCGAGTTACACTGGAAAAATACGTACTACTGGGGAGCAGGAGAAGGGAAGGTTCATTGTTAAAGGTTTTTCTTTTTTAATGTTGTAAATGAAGAATATTAAGCTGGAAAAGACTAGAAAGGATCAAAGACCGAACATACCAAACAAAATTGAAGTGGGCAACGCACAGCAAGAAATCCAGCAAGCATGAAGACATCATCAAAATGGCGGCACTGAAACAGCACATAAGGATAGACAATCGCAGAACACGTTGTGTGCCAGTTGCTACCCACCCACTGACAACTAACACCAGTGACCCAAGAAAAAGGGGAGAGAAAAAGGAATATAAAATAAAGAGAAATAAAGGCCCATAGAAACCAAAAAGGACAAAATAACATCCCCCCACCCTACACGCATGCAGAGGCTATGGCCTACCCCCCCCTCGCAGTGTGTCTGTCACCCCAAAAGAGTACCCGAAATGAAGAAGAAAGAAAAGAGAAGAAAGAAAAAGGAAACATGTATTACCGGAGGAGGGCCATCCACGTGCACCCAGAACAGCCAGCAGGAATACTATCGGCCACCCCACCCCCGACCCCTAATCAAAACATAGCCAACGTCCAGCTCCCCTGTCTATCCATCATCGGTAAGTAAGAAGGGGAAAAACAGAGTCAACCTTGTCCCTTACGATCCAGTGTGCCAATGAAGTACAGTAGCGAAGTAGCCCCACGGAACAGGGGAGGCAGCCAGAATGACCACAGCAAGACAAGGCACCATCCACCTATATCCATCCGACTCAGGGCAATGCGATCCATAAAGGCACAGCACGGGCCAGCACACAGCAGCAGTCCACCAAAGCGAGTCAACCCAGACGCAGGCAACATGTCCAGAATAAGAGTGTCAGTCTCGCCAATAGATCTCGACGGAGGTATCAGACATGGCTTCCAAAGGCGATCCCCCAGCATCTGTAAAAGCGCGGGGCGCAAACCATCCACCATTGCTGTGACCGGCAGAGTCGCAATGTTGTTTGGCTCCCTCAACCTCAACATCTCCACGCATCTCTGAAGAGGCGGCTCGCAACAGTCGAGCCCAGGATGTGGCAAAACGCTTCGCAGGCGAGCGCCAGCTCGGTCAGGCGAGGAGAGTGGGGGCAAAATGTCACACAATCGGCCCTCCAGATCACGGGCGTTATAACACAGGGCATCGCGCAAGTCGGCCAGAGCACTCAAAACATCGCCGATATTCAAGGGCGCCTCGAAAAAGGATGATACTGCAGCCCCCTGCACATGGGGCTCACAGACGTGTGGCAACCCCCGGTCTCGATCGCCGGCGCAACTTCCCAGCAGTCGGTCATCAATTCGGCTCCCCGACAAGCACAGCCAGGGCGTGGGGACCAGGGCAGCTCCTTCCATTTCAGCGCCGTGTATGATGGCAACACAATGTCAGTTGTAGCAGGCATCCACGGCAAAGACCAGTTCGGCAATGCCGGCGCTAATCACTCCGCCCAAAATGGCCCCCACCACTCCGCTCAAAAACAAGAAGATTCACGGAATCATCAGGGGAGAGGGATTAATAGTGTTACTATTAATGTAATTACATTGCCCTGCCCATGATAGCCTTGGACCACACAAACAGCTGCCGGGTATCATATTAAGGACCGAGAACTGCACACACAGGTGCCTATTCACAAAGGTAAACTTACACATAAATCTACATGTTTACGCTTATAATTTTGAGCAATTTTACTACTTTTTACTATTCAGCATTATGAGTGTATAATAACTCAAAACTATAGGCATACATGTCTCCACCTCCTGAAAACATGGGATGGAGCTACAATTACACGTGTAAAGTTACTGCAGCCCAAAATGAAGCAGTAGTAAGTCCAGCACCACACATGGCCATCCACTAATCCTGTGTGAAATCAATAAGGACTAGCCTATTTGTGAATTTACCTAGACTCAAGACTGTAAGACAGGGAACAAAACCTTTTGTTTGTTCATAAAGCTTTTCGTGAGTAAACCGAGCGCTTCAGCTACTAGATGGGTAAGCTCTCTCTCCACAGGTCCCTAACCCCCTGAGGCCCCTTTATCTTCCCAGGGTCCACTCCTCTGCCGGACTACTCCATGGGGCTAATTTGGCAACAAGCCAACGTGAGGATAATCTTCCTTTCATGCACCTACCACCGTTTTCTTGTGTTGATGCGCTTACGATGTTTAGCCCACCACAAAACTTCATGTATATATGATAACTTTCACCTTAGTCATACCACCAATATAGTTACACCAATTGCCGCTTATTTATCGTCTACACAGCACAATAGATATCGGCAATCAAACTGTTTTGTGAATATGTTACTATACTAAGACTCTCCCCTGTATGTGTGTTTTGTCATACTTGTTGTATGTCCAGTAATGCTCTAAGAGGGAATCCCCCTCACACATGTAAAGCACCTTAGCGAGTGCTACACATTTCCAAAATTACACAATCACTAAAAATTAAGTAACTTGCACCTACACACTTTGGTCCTGAGGAAAGCCAGTTTTAATCATAAAGGCCTGGCTGAAACATTTAGACCACACCTGGATGTAGGAGACCCTAATTAACACTCCTATAACATCCAACAGCCTTTTTTTAATGCTAACAGTGACCCATTTATTAAAATATAATTTACCCTCGGGTACTGGGATCCCTGTATAGCTTTTAAACTTTCACCTTCACGTCACTACACTGCACACTCAGAAACATACCTGCTCCGTTGCATTCAGGCGTCGAAGCACACCTGGGACACACTCGGTGTCACTGGGTGGGCCCAATAATGAAGCATGCCACCAACCAGGTTGGTGGGTGAAGGCTTCATGAACAAACAAAAGGGTTTGTACCCTGTCTTACAGTCTTGAGTCTATGTAAATTCACAAATAGGCTAGTCCTTATTGATTTCACATATAAAACCCTGGGGATACAGACTAGCTACCTAGTCCTCTCTCTCTCCTTTGATAGTGATACATCCACTAATCCTACCACACGCTCCTGTAGAAAATAATGGAGCCAGTTAAAATATAATCAGAGTGAAATAATGTTGAATTAAATGACCTTATTTAAACCTTTATATATATATCTATTCTTTGATCTTTTGTGTAAATAAATCTGACTTGGATTCAAACCCCCCACGAGTGCGAGTCAATTTCTCATTGGTATTTGGCATATATATATATATATATATATATATATATATATATATATATATATATATATATATATATATATATATATATACATATATATATATATATATATATTCACTGAAAAAACCATAGGTTATAGACCATATATAGTTAGGAGTTAGCATTTAGAAAACCTTATTTTACTCACACAAAACCATTGAAATTCCATATATAGTTAGTTGCACTAACTATATATCGCGCACCCGCAATCCACTGCTGATGATGTCACATATTACATCATTCATGACATGGTCAGTGACATCACTGATGACATCACTGATGACATCTCAAATGACATCACTGATGACAACATCCAGTGATTATGTGTTTCTGTAAAGTTTAAATATGTTTTACATATTGAAGAATGAGTGGATGTATAAGTGTCTGAATGAAGGTTTTAGTAGGTGCGTGATTGACTGTATAAGTGAGTGATTAAATGCGTCTTACTAAATGCACGGGTTAGTGACTAAACTGTCTGAAAGTGTGCATCAGTATGTCTGTTGTTGTGCAAGCTGCTGCATGTGTTGATCAGTAGCTATATAAGTAGCTATATGGGTTATTGATTGGTTGCACAAGTATTTGTATGGGAGACTGAGTGTGTGTATGGCTGGCTGGGAGGTGTGTGACTCTGTGCAGATCAATGTGTACTTGTATCAGTGATTCTATAAGAGAGTAAGTATGTGTTAGTATATGTTTGAAAATGTAAGGTACTCTATGTTTAACTGTGTAGATTAGAAAATGGAAGTGTGATTGATTCTTTACAGGACTGACTAGGTGTGTGAGTAACTCCATGGATGAGTGGCAGAGTGTGAGTGTCTGTATAGGTGTATGAGTGCATATGATAGTGTTGTAAAGATGAGTGATTGTATGTATGAATGATTGTATGGGTGAATGAGTGAATGTGTGTGTAGACGTAGGAATCAGTGAGTGCGTATGTAGTAACTAGTATTGGTGTGTCAATGGTTTCAAAAATTATACTCTGTATTTAACACTGGGTGTAACAGAGGTTATATTAAAGTGTGAGGAGATGCATTGTATTGTCACATTAATGATATCATTATTGATGTGACCATTGATGTCAAATGAGATATCATCAGTGATGTCATTTGAGATGTCATCAGTGATGTCATCAGTGATGTCACTGACCATGTCATGAATGATGTAATATGTGACATCATCAGCAGTGGATTGCGGGTGCGCGATATATAGTTAGTGCAACTAACTATATATGGAATTTCAATGGTTTTGTGTGAGTAAAATAAGGTTTTCTAAATGCTAATTCCTAACTATATATGGTCTATAACCTATGGTTTTTTCAGTGAATTTCATTGGTTTTTTAACAGCTAATATCTGTAGCTGTAAAATGTATTCTTCTTTAAATCCAAAAATATATTTTATATGTTTATTAATAATTTTTTTTTTTTATATTTTTTTTTCTTCCTTCCCGCTTCGCGAATCGGGAAACTTCCCGTTAGCTGACCTTGATGCCGCGAAATAGACCGCGAGCCGGTAAACGTTTCTTTACCGCAACTGCCGCGTTAGAAAACAACATCGTGACGCCTCCCGTCCACATGACGTTTCGCGTTGTCGCGTGATACGTCATATGACGTGCTACGTTAGCGAACTGGTACGCGAAGCGAGGCGCAAAGCGCAGGTTTCTGGAAGCAAACCGGGAGGCCCTGCAAAGCGCGTAACGTAAACACAGCAGGTCATGTGACTTGGTAATAACACTTTTCATTGGTTCATTTCACTTTTGGTTTCCTAATGATGTAAGACTAGGTCATATAATCTAAAATGAACACTTTTCATTGGTTGAGAACTATTGTTTTTCCCAAATGATGAAAATCCCTCCTTCTTTCCTCACTCTGACTTTCATCATTGTGAGAGAAAGACCCTTTGTTACCAGTGAGCAATGGCTTCTTTAGTAGCTTCAGCTGGTGCTTCCCCACCACCTCCACCACATCCAAGGAAGAGTGGACCACCTGCTGAAGTTATAATTCAGCAAGAAGAGGAAGAAGAGGAACAGGACGAAGAGCACGAAGAGAGGCACTTTTTGCCTGAGGAGCCCAGGACGTCTCACCGGAAAGAAAACTTCATTTGGCAATTTTTTAAAATTCCCAAAGGTCAGAAAAAAGTAAATGCAAGATACGTAACTTGCCTTATATGTCAAGATAGACTGTCCAGAGGGACCGACAAAAAATACAGTTTCGGAAACTACACAATGCATCGCCATATGACTAGGTGGCATCCTAACAACTACAGTGCTGCACAGTTTCGTAACGACCTAGATAATCTCCCTATTATGGCCAGAAGATCTGTTGTACCGGAAGTAACGGGACCAGAGGGCAGGGAGATGGTGCCAAATATACAAACGAGATTTCGTGAAGTAAAACAAGTCTGCGTACATTGCAGTGGATTCATTTGCTACGGAGAAAGTAGCATCACTCTGATCAACAGAGCTATTGACAATCATGCTCATGTTTGTCCGAAACGCCCCAAACAATAAATTCTTTTTTTTTTTTGTTGCTCCTGTTGAGCCCTTTACAATGAATCGTTTTCGTTGCCCCCTCCAAAAAAAAAACAAAAAAAATATAAAACTGTTCAGAAAAATTCAAAAAAAGTAAAAAAATGTTCAGAAAAATAATAAAAAAAATATAAAACAACAAAAACAATAAAAAAAAAGTTCTTTTCAGAACTACCTCCCCGGTATTAAAAAATTGGGACAATATTTGGAACTGTGCCAACCTCTATTTCTCTTAGTTCGCTTCCCAGTTCGCTCGCCGGTACGCGAACCGGAAGCGAACCAAAAAAACAGTAAGTATAAGGGAAGGAAACAGACAGTTATGTTAAAAGAAAGACAGCTATAGGGGAGTAAACTAGAGATACTATTACCCGTAATCCACTGCTGATGATGTCACATATTATATCATTCATGACATGCTCAGTATGTATGGAAAGGGGCAGATTTATATTAACTAGCACATCCCCAGAGATGCACCAGTTAACGTGCACCGCTGCTCTACCACCCACAGTCTGCCGCATTTACAATCAGATAGGACAAAGCTGCATCAAAACCCTGCGCCTGCTTGAAGCAGGCATAGATCTTGACGCAGGTAGGCTGAAAGCTAAAGCAACAACTAAGTGTCGTGTGCAGAAGTTGCAAAAAAGGAAAAATGGCGTTTAAACCAATAATGAGCCCATGCTAACTTAACACAGTGTAAAGATATCCAGGATCTACATCAGTTTGGGGTTCACGAACCTGGCAGGTAAAAGGCACTGAGGCTTTGCACCGTGCATATCTCATCCCAAATCATATGTTGTTTGTGAATGAAACAATTTCGCAGACCAAATGCTTTGGATTGGCTACTTCTAAAAAATTAAACACCCCTACTATCCCGGAGTTAGAGGAATATGATGGTTGGAGTAATTTTACTCGGTTGTCCATTAAAGATTTACAGGCCCTACTCCATAATTCTTCCTTTAACATTTCCAGTATAAATCCAAAAGGTTGGCTGCTTTGGCAACGTGCCTTATCCACGGTTTAATAACGCTGCCTTTTGCTTTATATAAGTTTTCAAATTGTATGAAATATATACCAATAGGTCGTTATGCACCTTTAGGTAGTGGTTTTCTTCATGAGGTCTGGTCGCTTCCATACACATACAGATGTTTCAAAGATGATCAAGAAGTTTATCTGAATGGAGAGGAATGCACTGAGACGCCAGATCATTCACTAATGTGTAGGCACATACAGTTACACGGTTCATGCAATAAACACCGACCAAATATGGCTTGCGTGTTGCAAGGCACGCCAGTTCCTGCTATCATCCCCACGTTCAAGTTGTTGGAAAATGGTAGTTATTTGATGCTCAATAATGAAGATTGTTCTGGGTTAATTAAAAGTATTCCTTTTATCGTAACAGTAAGTGAACGGGTTATTTGCTGCAGAAATGTTCTATTTCCTCCCACACATGAACATAGGGAGTTTTCAATCTGGCCACAAATACCAACCTTGGGAACAGATTTCAACGGCATGGCAAGAATAAGAGCTCTTTTGTCTCAGAGAGAGGTGGCCTTGAGTTCGGCCCGTGAAACTTTCGTGCTTCACATAGCGAACACCCGTACAGAGGTGCAGACCCTTTTAAATACAGATTTGCCTTTCCATTTCAGCAAGATGGTTCGGACTATCTTTAACGCGTCCTCCACAAAGGGCCTGGCGCACTTTTTTAAAGTTGTTACCAGTGGTCTCGTGACTTCATTTGAGAAAATCTTTGGAGTCATCCCTGCTTTCTTTCATTCTATTTTTTCCACTGTGCTTGGTGGATTCCCATTTTTACTTGCATTACCAGCGGACGCTCTTGTGCTTTTTTACATTTTTAAATATGGATGTCCCTCCTGTGCAAGCTCCCGCCCTGCAGCTGCTGACGCTGTTCCGCAATCGCATGCTTGAATATTATGGCACAATGCCGTTGGCGATATTAAGCACGGCATATGGATTATCTTTTCGATTCTCCTACTTCACCTGTGTCCAGCCTGTATTTCACTGCCTGACCTGTGATTTCGATTGGGCCATTGATTTGTGTCTCTGCGGACCGGTTTCTCCTGACGTCGACTTTAATCAGCTGATGACTCCTATCATTACTCACGAGTTGGTTTGTCCTGGCGAAAGGATTATGGCTGTGGCATTGATGCATGGACTAATTGGTCCCTGGAATTTACTGGCGGCAACACAGTCTTTCTTGGAACAGAGCTTTCTTGAAAACCCACCGAGCTGTCCTCTGATGGTGATAGAGGATCCGGTGCTGGGAGAGCACGTATGTTCTTTTCCGCTTTTAAATTGGATGGCTGAACTCTTTTCGGATGAAGACGGTGACTTCCTATTGGAGGCTGTTGCAGCTTATTTTGCATACACAGTTATGTCATAGACCTTTTTCATGTTTGATATGCTGAGTACTAGCATTTCATTGACAATTCATTGACTTATTTGTCAAGTTTTTATTATTTAGCTTGCCTATTGGCTTAAGCCTCGATAAAGTAGTTGGCTGTTTTATTTTTCTTTAGCATTACATTTTCCTAGTTTTTAATGTTTTACCTTGCGGACCGTCCACATATAAAGTTGCAATCTGCTCTCATGAGATGCCACTTCTATTATCTTATTCAGTTAGTTTCCGGATCATGGGGAGGTGTCATCTAGATCCTGGATATCTTTACACCGTGTTAAGTTAGCATGGGCTCATTACCGGTTTAAACGCCATTTTTCCTTTTTTGCAACTTCTGCACACGACACTTAGTTGTTGCTTTAGCTTTCAACCTAGTAGTTCATCGTGGTTTACATGAGAATAATATGTTATTGCTCTACTATCTGCTTTGCTTGTTAAACTATATCTGTACAGCGACTGCTGAAGTTTCAAGAACAACACGATACAGAATTGTTATGAGGTCTGATCTCCACGACTTCATACTCATAACATAAGTGCAGCTTCTGCCAATTCTGGGCATGAGGCGGGTTTTATATTGCTTTGCCGAACACACATACACAACACTTGATGCGGTTCACATGAAGAGAGAGCTGGTGTATGCTGATGTGATTCCTTCAAATCTAAGACACTAAAGTATGGGCACGCCCTAAACCAACACAAAGAGACCTTCTTAGCAAATAATATAATATGTGTATTAGGGAGGGTCAGATATAAGCAGCCGCGGGCCGTGGAGGGAGTTACGGTGAGGCAGGGAGGCGGGGAGGGGGAGGGGCAGGGTGGAGCCCTCTCCACCCTGCCCCTCCCCCTCCCCGCCTCCCTGCCCCACCGTAACTCCCTCCACGGCCCGCGGCTGCTTATAAGTGTTGCTAACTCTTATTCATTTACAGCATGTTAACATACTGTCACCATTCGCTTTTTATGTACTAGTAACTATGCTGGTAATTTTGCTACTGATAATATGTGTACTTCTATTATCTAAGATACTACGCCTGAGAAGACGGCATTAGTAAATAAACATTTCAAATACACATGTGTTCTTCTTAACTCCATGTTCTGGTTTCTAAGAAATATATAACGACCGACTGTTCATGAGTTCCACGTATCCTGAGGTACTATAAGTTCATATTCTGGATTGTCTAAACATTGAGAGTTTGTTATATCCAATGTGACACTGTACCTAGCTTGCTAAGGGGTTTTTGATGACTAAGGTGAGTTTTGGGGCACCCTAATTCGCCGAGGTTCCAATCCTCTGTCCACAGTTCTGTGTGAGAACAGAAACCCTGCGACAGGGGCACCCCTGAGCCTTGCTGGAGCTTCATCACACTTGCGATACAACTCCAGCAATGCGCCACCTTTACGGCACAGATACGTCACGCATCTGTGCTGTTTTTGCCCCATGATGCGCCGCATTGTAAATGCAGCACACCATAGGTGACGGAACAGCGGCACAGAATGACTAACACATTCCTGGTGATGCGCCAGTCATCATAAATCTATCCCTATGCTTCTTATCTTGTTAGAGATGAACCGCCATATGTATCATCAAAGTTTTTTGCATTTCCTAAATAGCGAACTTTAAGGAATAAATAGCGATTCTTTACCATTCCTAGTTTGCGATGAGCTATTTGCTAATTACAAATTACCCATTCATTTCCATGCAGCAGGAGGCCCATAGGAATGAAGGTGCAATTTGCGATTAGCAATTACCTCATCGCAAATTACGAATTTTTCCGAGGGTGCAGGGGTGTCTCAAGAACACCCTGCTGCACCCCTGAAAAAGAAATTTGGGGGCATATGGCGCACATAAATTTTGAAAACATTCCTTTACCTCAAAAACGATTTTCAACTCATAATTTGAAAACACTGCACATGGGGAAATGACTTAAAATGTCCTTAAGACACATAAAAGCGTTTTTTGATTGCCTTTGCAGCATGTTTCAGTCACCTTTAACATGCCTATGTAACGCAAACATTCAAAATCTAAATTTGCCATGCACAGGTGGGAGCATATTTACAAGCAATTTGCTCCACAGACAAACTTCTTACATTGAAATGGGAAAAATAACATCAGAGACTCTCAATTACCTTATAAAGAAGCAGACACCATTATGTCCTTGTCATCAATATTAAAACCATTGCTTTTTCTCAAAAACGATTTACAAGTCATAATTTGAAAACACTCCACAGCTCCTATGCACATAAAAACCCTGTCAGTACTAATACTTCACATTTTCTCCAATTACAATTTCTCAAAGAAACACAATCTATTTGTAAAACACTTGAGACAAAGCAACATTTGAAAAACACAACTTTCTTCATAATTTTCTCCTTAAAGCACACTATTTTCTATCTAAATTAAAGAAATCTTTTCTCACCTTAGCAAATACTTTGAGTTTCAAAACAGTCTCAGAAACACACCAATTTGTCTTCAGCAGAGCAAAAGGTATGCACTCCAGAGTCTGCAGCTATCAAAAGCACAGAAATGCTGTAATTCTTCACACATATCTCTCATGTCACCCAATCAAAACTCTTCCCTCACTTTTTTTCAAATGAAAACCCTTCCCCCCTCTGCCATTTCATGCCTTTTCTGCATGGCAACCACGTCTTGGAAGACCTCTGGTGTTTGCAAGTTCACACAACAATGTTGCAATTGAACTCTGAACTCTCAGTGCACCTCATATCCAGTGCATTCTTTCATTTAATGATTTTTTCTTGACCACTCAAAATACATCTTTCAAACAACTCATCCATGCACCCTAACTTTCTGTTTTCAGCAATCAAAATCCACCAATCACTGTTACTGCTTCATTAACACAGAAACTCCACAGTTTTTTTCATTTTAAACTCTTATTTTTTCAACTGCCATTTCATTGCCACACTTCATCTGACTGCAGGAGAACCTTCTCTCACCATGTTTTCTGTCTGGATTGTTGGACATAGTTACATCTATTGGGCTCAGAG
Organism: Lissotriton helveticus; assembly: GCF_964261635.1. Lineage (NCBI taxonomy): Eukaryota > Metazoa > Chordata > Amphibia > Caudata > Salamandridae > Lissotriton > Lissotriton helveticus. The sequence goes on from NC_136073.1 coordinate 204,644,993, forward strand.
GTATGCTGAGAACAGGAATTTACCTAACCTCAATTTACAAGATGTGGAAATTAAGTGGTTTGGCCACAGAGGATTAAAATGTCACCAATTGATACCATTGGTGAAAACCTTTATGCATTTGCCAAAACCTGACCTATTAATTGTGTACTGTGGAGGTAATGATTTGGGCACTTTGACTGGGGTAGGTCTGGAAATGCTTTTAAAGGACACCTTTGAGCAATTGATGGCACTTTTTCCTCAGACTGCCTTGGTATATTCAAATATATGCCAAAGACAGAAATGGAGGTGGTCAAACCAATTTTGTCCACAAATTGAGAAGTCGAGGAAGCATGTAAACAAATCTGTTTCAGCTTACATGAGAGACCATGGAATGGGCTCCCTGTACAACAATAACGTGCGTTACTACATGCAAGATATCTACAGAGGAGATGGAGTTCACTTCTCAGATGAGGGCAACAGAGTTTTCATTTTGAATTTAAGACTGTGCATTGGTACCTACTTATAAGTACCTAAATGTACCATAAACCCAAAAGCTCTTCTCAGAGCTACCCTACATCTGATCACTCACAATTATTATTTTACTCTAACTTTTTTCACTAATTTTCAAGAAAGTACGCTCCCCAGAACGCTTCCCGGTTCGCGAACCGGGCGCACTCCACGCAAAAAAACTAAAAAAACTATATTTTTTTTTTTTGCCCTGCGAGACCCTTTTAAAGCCTCCACATCAAACCTAGGGGGCCAGGGACGATCTACTATGCCCCCTTATGGTCATTTGCCCCTTCGCTTTGGCCTCCTCTTGTCTCTCGATCCTACCGAGAGACAAGATGGCAGCCGCTACGGACTGTTTGGAATGTTTACAGACGCCGAAGAACCAATCAGCTTCGCAAAGCTCCGAAGCGGAGCGCTGTTACAGATATATATCTTTTTTTGAACGTTAATTTCTCAAAATCCACTGGAGCACATATATTGAGACCTAGCAAAGGCACATCGGGCTACCAGTCCCTACAATTTTGCCAAGTTTCGTGCAAATCCATTCAGCCGTTCGATTATTAATATTTTTTATTTTTTTTTGCCCCGCGGGGCCCTTTTAAAACCTCCACATCAAACCTAGGGGGTCAGCGAGAATCTACTATGCCCCCTTATGGTCATTTGCCCCTTCGCTTTGGCCTCCTCTTGTCTCTCGATCCTACCGAGAGACAAGATGGCGGCCGCTACGGACTGTTTGGAATGTTTACAGACGCCGAAGAACCAATCAGCTTCGCAAAGCTCCGAAGCGGAGCGCTGTTACAGATATATATCTTTTTTTGAACGTTAATTTCTCAAAATCCACTGGAGCACATATATTGAGACCTAGCAAAGGCACATCGGGCTACCAGTCCCTACAATTTTGCCAAGTTTCGTGCAAATCCATTCAGCCGTTCGATTATTATTATTATTTTTTTTTTTTGCCCCGCGGGGCCCTTTTAAAACCTCCACATCAAACCTAGGGGGTCAGCGAGAATCTACTATGCCCCCTTATGGTCATTTGCCCCTTCGCTTTGGCCTCCTCTTGTCTCTCGATCCTACCGAGAGACAAGATGGCGGCCGCTACGGACTGTTTGGAATGTTTACAGATGCCGGAGAACCAATCAGCTTCGCTTCACAAAGCTCCGTTGCGCGAAAAGTACGCGAACTGGAGCGCTGCCCGGTCCGCTGTTACAGATATATATCTTTTTTTGAACGTTAATTTCTCAAAATCCACTGAAGCACATATATTGAGACCTACAAAAGGCACATCGGTCTACCAGTCCCTACAATTTTGCCAAGTTTCGTGCAAATCCATTCAGCCGTTCGGGCTAAAAGTGAGGCCAACCGCCCTATGGAAAACTCAATGTTAAAAACACGTTTTGGGACCCCCCTTTTTTCTCGGCCCCCCCTTGACGAACCCCCCCCAAATTTTCAAGGGCTGCTCAGAAACAAAATGTGCCATTTTCCTGAAAATTTCAGCCAATTCCGTCCACAAACGCCAAAGTTATTAGACATAGAATTTTCAAAAATCCCATAGGGAAAAAATCCTAACTATATATACCTACTGGCGACCGCCAGTAGGTAATATATATATATATAAAGCTCAGATGCAAGAAGCATGCAGCACTCACGGGGGACTGTTCCAATGTAGTTTATTGGACAAACACACTAAGACGCGTTTCGGCCACCGCCTTTCTCAATTAGAGGCCGGCGCCACCTTTAGGCAAGATTTAAATACAGCCAATCAACAAAATAGTCAGTGATTTAACTGAATTTACACCACTCAGAAATGGTGGTCTGAATGCACTATACATGTCCTTTCTTTATTATGTTGATTGGCTGTATTTAAATCTTGCCTAAAGGTGGCGCCGGCCTCTAATTGAGAAAGGCGGTGGCCGAAACGCGTCTTAGTGTGTTTGTCCAATAAACTACATTGGAACAGTCCCCCGTGACTGCTGCATGCTTCTTGCATCTGAGCTTTGTCTGTGACTGGCGTGGTACCGTCTCCCACCATTGAAAGCACCCGGCCGCGAGTGAAGGAGAGCAGACAGACCGGGAGCCTTGATATATATATATATATATAACTCTAATATAACCTTAGATACACTCAGTGTAAACAGACACTCACAGACTGTCACTCATCCATGAAGTTACACACACACCTAGTCAGTCATGCAAAGAATCAATCACACCTCCATTTTCTCAACTATACAGTTATACACACCTTACTTATTCAAACACATACTAACACATATTTACTCTCTTATACAATCCCGGATACAAGTTCACAATGATCCATACAGCCACTCACACATTCACTGGCTCTTATGCACAGTTATTTATATATGTCAACTCTCACATGTACTGTGTTTTACATATGTACTTACTTTGACATGTAGCACTGAGATATCCATTCACTCACCAATACACTCATGCACACAGTCAACCGCCCATACAGCTGTTTCCACATGCACTTTTGAACACATACATCTAGTGAATCAACTGCTCACACATCTATGCACAGAGTCATACACCTCCCAGACACCCACACACACACTCAGTCTCCCATACAAATACATGGGCAACCAATCAATAACCCATATAGTTACTCATATAGCTACTGATCAACACATGCAGCAGTTTACAGAACAACAGATATAATGATGCACAAATTAAGACAGTTTAGTCACTAACCCATGCACTCAGTGAGACACATTTAATCACTCACTCATACAGTCAGTCATGCACCTACTAAATCCTTCATCCAGACACTTATAAATCCACTCATTCTTCAATATGTAAGACATATTTTAACTTTACAGAAACATACAGTCACTGGATGTTGTCATCAGTGATGTCATCAATGATGTCATTTGAGATGTCATCAGTGATGTCATCAGTGATGTCATTTGAGATGTCATCAGTGATGTCATCAGTGATGTCACTGACCATGTCATGAATGATGTAATATGTGACATGATCAGCAGTGGATTGCGGGTGCGCGATATATAGTTAGTGCAACTAACTATATATGGAATTTCAATGGTTTTGTGTGAGTAAAATAAGGTTTTGTAAATGCTAATTCCTAACTATATATGGTCTATAACTTATGGTTTTTTCTGTGAATTTTCAAGGTTTTGTAAATGCTAATTCCTAACTATATATGGTCTATAACCTATGGTTTTTTCAGTGAATTTCAATGGTTTTGTAAATGCTAATTCCTAACTATATATGGTCTATAACCTATGGTTTTTTCAGTGAATTTTCAAGGTTTTGTAAATGCTAATTCCTAACTATATATGGTCTATAACCTATGGTTTTTTTCAGTGAATTTCATAGGTTTTTTAATAGCAAATATCTAATGTATGAAAGTAATAATTTTTATCAGAAATTTTAAAATGTGTAAATATTTTTTTTTTTATTATGTGCCCCGGTACGTGCCCCGGGGCGCTCCCGGGGCACGTACCGGTGAAAGTACGGGGGAGCGTTCCGTGAGCGCTGCTCCCGTGAACGAAAACAACATGATGACGTTTCGCGTAGTCGCGTGATGCGCCGCGTAAACGTGACGCATCGCGTAACCGCGTGATGCGTTTCTTCGGTGCGCTCCGTAAACGTACCCGGAAGCGCTCCATGGCGCGACCGGAGCGCGAAACGTAAGCGCGCCGGGGCGCGTAGCGTAAGCGCGTCGGGACATGTGACCTGAAAATAACACTTTTCTTTGGTTCTCAACTTTTTTTTTTTTACAAATGATGAAAGCCCCCTCCTCTTTTCCTCATTCTTACTTTTTTCTTTGAGAAAGCAAGAGCTATCTGTGAGACATGGCTTCAGTAGTAGCTGCAGCTAGTGCACCCCCACCACCACCACCCAGAAAGGAAGGTCCACCACCACAGATCCTTCCAGGAGTTGAAGAAGAGGAGGAAGAAGATGATGAGGACCAACAAACCATAACATACTTGCCTGAAGAACCAAGACAAAGCCATGTCAAAGTTCATTATATATGGCAGTATTTTTCCATTCCTGCTGGGCAAAAAAAAGTGAATGCCCCGAAGGTGACATGCTTAATTTGCAAAGAGGTCATGTCCAGGGGCAACCCAAATAAAAAATATTCATTTGGGAACTACACAATGATCAGCCACATGCAGAGGTGGCACCCTAACAATCTGGCACAAGCTGAGGTACGGGATCTGGCTCAGAAAAAAAGAGACCATCAGGCCAGCACCTCCTCAGGTGAATCTTCATTTGCAGCACCAGAAGGGCGCGAAACAGTACCAAATATACAAGAAAAATTTGGTGTAATAAAAATGGTCTGCATTTTTTGCGGAAAGACCCTCTGCTACGGGGAACTAAGCATTCACCTTATTAATGCTTCCATCGACAACCACAACTGCAGCAAGAGAAGAAAGTAGTTTTTTTTTTTTTTCTCCTCTCGAGCCACTGTTTATTCCCAGTTTTTTGTTTCTTGTTTTTTGTTGAGCCCTTTATAATGTCTGTTTTCCGTTGTTTCCCCCCCAAAAAACCAAAAAAAACATAAAATTGTTCAAAAAATACAAAAAAAACAAAAAATGTTCAGAAAAATTTAAAAAAAATATAAAACAACAAAAACATAAAAAAAAGTTCTTTTCAGAACTACTTCCCATTTTAAAAAAATGACTAAAATTTTAAGCACTCTTGACTTCATTTTTCTCATTGGTGCGCTTCCCGGTGCGCGCACCGGAGAGCGCCCCGTTAGCGCAATAAAAAAAATTAAAAAAAAAAAAACAAGAGAAGGAGAGCAAAATAAGAAGAAAAATAGTAAAGGATGTGGAATGAGAGGTAGGGATAGAACCGGACTAAAAGAACAATCCTGAGGGAAAGTGTTAAGAAAACAGTGAGCAAAAGTAAATAGGAATAAAACAAGATGTATGATAGTGACTAAGGTTAAAACATGTGGAATAACAGAGAGAAAAAACAGAAAGCAGAAAAGAAGAAGTGACAGAAAAGGAATGATTGAAACAGCAAAGAAATGTAAATAACATAGGGGCATATTATCAACACAGACGATAACATTTTCGCTTCTTTTATCGGCAGAAAACTGCCGCTAAAGCCGCTTTTGCGGCAGAAAACTGCCGCTAAAGCCGCTTTTGCAGCAGTTTTCTGCCAATAAAAGCAGCGATAATTTTATTGCCTGTGTTGATAATATGCCTCTTAGTGTGCTTGAACTACAGGGAGAAAGCATAATGAACAAGTAGTGAAAGAGTGATCAGTCAGAGACAGTGAGAGTAATAGAACAGGAGTGAGGAACTATGAGAACAGAGGGACTGAGAAAAGGAGTAGAAGGAGTAGAGTAAGTAAGTAATAGAGAAAGGAATGAGGGAAATAGCAAAGGCAGGAAACTGAGGGTTAAAGAAATGAAGCAGTGGAACTAATTGAAGTTAAATGTGATAGAAATGTAACGAAAAGAGTACAAAACATTTACCTTATAATTGTCGTTAACTTAGTCACTTGTTATTTTTATACTTTCAATCTGTGAAAGAGAGAACAAAAATTTGAAAAATATTAAAACATGTATTTAAAAATTAGAAAAGACAGGGGAAAAGATTGACAATCATCCAATTTTACAAAGAAATAAAGTTAGAGATAAACATGCAGAAAAAAGAGAAAGAAACGTTGATAGACAGTCAGACACAAAAAGAAATTGAAATAGAGTAAATTACTAAGAGAAAAAAAAAGAAGATACTTTCAGTGACAGAAAAGAAGGATAGAAGAGAAAACTAAATTGAAGTTGTGAAAGCTACTAAAAGAAACTGAGTAAGGTAAACTATATAAGGAAAGGGTGAATAAGGAAAAGAGAGTGAGGGAGAGATGAGACAGAGGAAGTGAAGGAAAGAGTGTCAGATACAGACTGAGTGAGGCATCTACACAATGTGATTCATAATGTTAGGAAACACAGGTAATGTAATTGAAAAACGTTCAATTTTTTTGTTTATTCCACAATTACATCACTTGTGTTTCCTTTGCTTAGGTATCTCATTGTGCAGATGTAGTCTAGCATATGAAAGACTACGCGGAAGGTGACCACTGTATGCAACAACTTTGACACTTACCGAAGCCTCTGCTTCTCCATGCCCCCTACACAGTCCTAAATATATACATTTTAAACTAACAGTATCTTTTTGCAGATGAAATGAGGCCTTGCAACGTGGTGCATCTTTTGCACTGACGCTGTGTCACAAAAGTGACACAACGGCAGCGCAAAAGAGGTGCACGGTCATCATAAAACTGCCCCTAACATTTTAAATGATTGTTTCAGGATGCTGATAAGGTGTGGCCTATCCAGAGATTTGTTTGAGGTGAAGTCTACTCAGAGTTACAGATTAAATTTAGGCTTGTTGAAGAGTACAGAGGAGATAATACATGTGCAAGCCTACCAACGAAGTGAGTCATGTCCACTGCACTCTTGAACAAAGGCCAGACCTCCTCTGTCTCCCTGGACAGGCCTAAACCTCATCTGCACAATGTGATTCGTAATGTTAGGAAACACAGCTGATATAATTGAAAAACGTGCAAATATTTTTGCTCATTTAACAATCACATCACCTGTATTTCCTCAGCTTAGGTATCTCATTGTACAGATGTAGTCTAGCATATCCAAGAGTACGCAGAAGGTGAGGACTGTATGCAACAGAGCAATGTATATTACTCACCTCCCTTGACACTTACAGAAGCCTCAGTTTCTCCATGCCTCCTACACAGTTCTAAATGTATATCATAAATACAAAACGTACAGAATTAATTATACATGTTAAATGGTTTATTTTTGCTGTTCTCAGAATATATCAAATTTCACTAAAAACAGTGACTTGAAGGTATTCATCATATAACAGCGGGGGGAAAAAAACACAATCAAAATGATTGTGTTTAAAAAACCCATATAACATAACCAATCAGAAATCAGAACTCCTCAAAAGTAACTTACTTTCTATGACGTCGAAGGATGTCCTATGAACAGCTTATACTCTGTTGTGCTGTTATTACTTTCAGTCCGCCACTTTCTGAAAGAAAAGCTCAATCGTTTTGACAAATATGTTACATACAATAAATGACTTCTCGCTCTCTACCGCACTTCTCCTCAAGGCCAAATCGTGTAAGAGCCATTTATAACTCTTGGAATTCTTCTAAGCAAATCCCGTCATTTTCTTTTTCCGCAACTTTCAGAAAGAAAACGTTCAAGATCACTTTCACAATCCTGTACTAGTAATATCTCACCCTTCTTGCTCACTCATGTTCCACATTTCCTATGACACTGATACTGCTTACTATGAAGCAGACTTACACTACCTCTATGACTACTACAATTATTTAATTCTCTACATCACTTTTAATCACCAAGCAATTTAAAACAGTACATAAAATTATATCAACTCCTAAAATCATTATAGGCCAGTTACCTACCCTAAATTCTTTCTTCTGAAAACAGAAAGTAAGAATATTTTTAAATAAAAAGGCAACATTGTTTCATAGTGCAATGTGAATTATTTCCGGAACATCATTTTTTTTTACATTTTGAATAAGATGTGTAATAAATGGATGTTGTCAAAGGACCATCATGTCATATAATAGCTGCAGTTAGAAATGTTCTTCCTAAAATCAACGACTGTGTAGCCATAACATTTGTAATTAAAGTTGAAAACTAATTTTCATCAGGTTTATATAGTTGGAATTTTTAAATGACATTATAACCAAAAGTTTGTTCAAAATATGTCGTCAGCATTGCAGACTTACATTACCTCTACTCCATGTTTTGATTGGCTGCTTGAATTAGCTTATTAAAAGAAACAGTTTTTCTGAACTCATTCAAAGTGCAGTTATTTTTCCATGACGTTAAGTGTTATGGTAAGAACACCGTTTGCTTTTGGAAATACTCTGTTGTCCTTTAACTAATCCGTGCCCACCACTTTCTGTAAGAAAACCTTCTTTTTTTCAGGAACTGCTTAAAACTGAAAAATAACTTTTGACTCTGTACTACACTTATCCTCAAGGCCAAATAGTGTAGGAGCCATTAGAGCCTCTTGAAATTCCTCAGAGCAAATCCCGAGATTCTTTCCCTAAAATTTTGGTTGTAAAAACACCAGGTAAGAATTTTTAAGGTCAAAAGGCAATTTTTTTTTTAAAGTTAAAACAGAATCATTGCAGAATGACCAGCCGTTTCTAGACTTCAAATAAGCTGTGTAATGTCCTGATGTTGTTGAAGGACCGTCATGATATATAATTGCTGCAGTTACAAAAGTCCTTCCTGTTATTGACAACTGCGAAGCCACAACATTTTTAATTAAAGTTGTCAATTTTGTTCCATCAGGCCTACATCGTTGGAACATTAAAATGTCATACTGGCCATATGTTCGTATAAATAATGTGGACAACATTTCAGACTCACATTGGCTACACTCCATGTTGTGATCGGCTGCTTTTACTAGCTTATTAAAGGACACTGATTTACTGTCTGGCAAAGTTAAATATATACATTTTTCTGAGTCTACACTAGTAGTACTTGATACCCTACAGTTCTCGCAGTCATGCTGCCATTGATAAGAAAGGCCAAACAGGTGATCTACATCTACACCTTCATCTTGCAATACATCAAGCATATACATTAAAAACTCCTGACAATCTTGCTGAATATTTTGAGAGAATTGCGTTTTACCTGAACATTTGTCTAACAGATTTCGAATTTCAGACACACTTTCTATTTTTGTTCTATCAGTGCTACATTTCTCTAACACAGAATTCAACAAACTGCAAAATCTTTGATCCGAATTGACCACAATCTCTTCTTTTAAATTTTCTAGAGAAAGCAAAACATTAACCACTACATTAGCATAGCAGTTGACACCAGAACTGTTTTCAAATTGAAAACCAACAACATCTTCAACAAAATCCTTTTTCTTTCTGCTTATAATTTCTGGTTCATCGAATTTTCGTCTTTTTGCTACAACCTCTCTACTATTGGTCACATTTCTTCGTTTCCGGCCTACCACACGTTTCTCAAACAAAGGATATTGAGGCAAATGTGGCGCATACTCTCTTCTTAACCTATTGTATTCTTTAACACAATCTAGATCTGCACAAATCTTTGTTTCATCACACTCAATCAAGTACAATCCTGGTAAAGTTCTGACTCGTGATAATGCCACATATGCCATACCCTCTTTAAACACAGAACTTCCAATGTTCACCAAAGCACTATCTACACTTAAACCTTGAGATTTATGAATTGTCACCGCATATGCCAAACAAACAGGAAACTGTTTTCGGCGAACATATAAGTCTTTCACAAGCAAAAATCTAGCTGAACAACGACAAATGTGTTCTATTTCGTCAATGCCATCAAATTTAATTTTTAAAATTTCAATTCCATCTCTATTTTTGTAATTCACAAAATCAACAACATGACCCATTGCTCCATTTACCAGACCTCTTTCAACATTTAAATTCCTTCTTAAAATGATACGGCAATTTAAGCACACATTCAGAGTCTTTTCAAAACCTGCAGTTTTAGATATAGTCTTCTCTAATGAATCCAATTTTGATTTCAAATTCTCAGACAAAATAATTGTTGCTCCCATATGCTCTACTCTGTCAATAGCTTCCAGTTTCACAATCTCTTGGTTTTCTAAATGCAACATTGTGTTGTTGAAGATGGCACATTCTGCAAGAGTTGGCATCAAACATATTCCAGATTTCTTCTCAGTAATTTTCTGAAAAATATTCTCAGGCACAGCGTCTTCTTCTGGATACAAATTTGACAGTAATCGTGCATGTAAAGCTTCTTTCCCATGCTCGGTTACTTTTCCGATTCTAACATCTTGTAGAATATTCTTATAATCTTCATCCTTCGCTTGACGCATATTTTCACGCAGTTCAGCATAATTGAAGTTTAACCATATATTGACGTTGCCAATACTCCCTAGGCACTTCTTGGTATCTTCATGCATGAGCATTTTGAACACAGGTTGTCCTTTCACTGGTGTCAGCTGCAGAAGATCACCGAAAACAATGATGTGTTTGCCACCAAATAACACATCATACTCTGTTTTGAGAACTTCTTGCATTCTCAAATGCACAAAGGCAAGCATGACATTGGAAACCATGCTTACTTCGTCAATGATAAGAAGTTTCATTTTTCTCAAGACTCTTGAAACTTCACAACAAGCATCTCCAGATAACTTGTGGTATTGTAATTTGTTATCATGCTCCACTGGCAGCATCAGTAGACGATGCAAAGTAATACCTTTAATGTTATGTGCTGCCAGTCCAGCTGGAGCGGTGACAACACAAGACAGCGATGACTCAGTCCTTTTCTGCAAATAACATGAAATTGCTTTAATGAGGAAACTTTTTCCAGTTCCCGCTTCTCCACTCACGTACAGTCGGACAGGCTTCAACGACGCACATGAGCACTCTTTCTTCTCATGACTTAATCCATGATCTATTTGGTTGGTAACTTCGTCATATATTTTCCTCTGCTCAACGTTGAGTTGTCTTTCCAAGTCTTCTAAGTTAACCGCATCCTCCTGAGCATGTGCCATGGCTCTTTCCACTTCAATCATGGCAGTGGCAGCTTCATTTTCGATAACTGGTCCTCCTAGTGGATCCTGACTCAATGAAACAGAACTCTGACTGTCCTGAGAACTGTCTCTAGCAATCTCGGCTGCAATCGTTGCTTCCTGCTCGATTTCCGCATTCAACATTTCTAGATATTTGGGAAAAACAGGACATTCTATGGTCTCCTTGGCGGCATTGAAAGAGTCTTCATAACAGAGGAAATCTCCAAGCAGTTCCTCTTCTGCACGCCAAGGCTTGAAAAGTTGCAAAAGTGCTAAATAGAAAAACTCTTTTCTTTCAGGAGATTCGCCACTCAATTTTCGATGGTTTACCAAGTGGCATTTTCTTTGCTTGACCAGACATCCCTCACTTCCAATTACAGCATACACTCCTTTATCAATATCTTCTTTGATGTTCTTCTTGAATATGTAATTTTGTAGAACCTCATACAGACAAACATTCTCGAGGTGACTGCTTCTATTTGGATAATATGTATCCAACATGTTGGTCTTCAAAATATCTGTACTGTTTGGCTCCTTTTCTGCCAAATACTCAATTTCCTGTACAGGTTTCAGAACTCGATTACGCGTTGCAGCAAGACCAAGACTCGCCCAAATGATACTCCTGGATTTGGCATAGAGACTTGCTGAAGACAACCGGTCAGAACATTCGTAAGCTCCGATTTCTCGATGCGACAACATCTTCAGACTGAAATTGTACAACTTCTTACTGAGGCTCTTTTCATGGGAAATGTCCTCCCACATATCCTTCAATTCTGTCTTTTCTTTTTTGGTGATGTAAGATGTCACATACCGAGCCACAGCCATACAGTTATCAGCCACAAACTGTATATCCATGTTAGCATTCCACATGGACAAAATCACTGGGTTGTAGTCGTTGATGTACTTGGACTCTTCGTTCCTTTTCAAATTGTACGTATATTTGGGTGATTTCTTCATCACATTATGTCGCAGTGAAGACATCAAACTGTTCACTCTTCCTTTAGAAATCACCGGTCGTGGAAAGGCGAAACGACATTTTGTGTAGAACTTGTCCTTGTTTCTGAATTTACGACGACAGTACTTTCCACAACGATGGCTTTGGAAGCATAAAACTTGTTCTCTTAGGCTTTTGTCTTCCTTTGCCCTTGGAACAGCACATGTAGAATACTGTTCTATGAAACTCATCACTAAGTCATCCGGATCTGTTCCAAAATTGGGTGCATCTTTGATCAACAGCAGCATATGTATATGAGGAGCACCTCTTGCTTGGTACTCCTTTCTCCAGAAGAAATCCAACACCTCTCCAAGAGGTGGATTTTTCTTGTTCATGATGAAAGACATCATAGCTTCAAATCTATGATTGAAGTACCTGCATACATTCACTGGATCCAAGGAGCACAGTTCTCCGGGTGTCTTGAATTCGATATTTTCAATGTTTCCATTTGCCTCTCGTAGAAATTCAAGTAAATCTTCCCAGCCATACTCGGCACAGCTGAGAGTGAGGAACCATGTGGGAGTTCCTAAGTTCCTCAGCATACATTTTAAATCACCATGACGACGGTACCAGTACTCATTAGTACCACGCTGACACGCCATGAGATTAATCAGGTGAGAATCCAAAATACTGTCTTGCACATTGACTTTATCCATAAAGTCACTTGCCAAGATATTTTGCATCTGTACACCACTTTTCAGGATGTGGTTCACTGCATATGACAGTCCAGACAGATCACTTTCAAACAGTAGATGAAACAAATAGGGAATGCATTGACGAAACCTAGGATCTTCTGCATACAATCGTAAAGTCCGGTATTCAGAAGCAGGAATTTGATCAGGTCGCTCATCATATCTTCCTCCTTGACCTGTTGGAAATAGCTGTGGGAAACACCGAGCTTCCAAACTTTCCTCCCAAACACTAATGGGACTTCCTTTGGCTTGTTTCATTTGAAACAACTCAATAGCATTCCCCATGACTTCCTTGGAATGTAAAGGATGAACACTATAATGTTCATATATTTCTTCATTTTTAGAGGCTTCTACTTTCTCAATTTGACCAGCACACAAATCGCTATCCTCTTCTTCACTTACTTCCTCTTCTGCAACATATACATTCTTGTAGTACTTATTGTTTTTCTTCAAATACAATGTTGCCTTTTTGACTTTCCTAACATCCACTAAATCTTGCCAGATTTTCTTACTCTTTGTCGGAACCCCATTAACTAAGATAACCAGAGGTTCCTCTTCCACTTTCTCTACTCCAATTGTATTAATGTTTTTCTTCAAATCTAGAGGCAAATAAACAACTCTTCCCTTTAATCCTCTCTGTAAATCTGATGGAGGCAATTTCCCTGTCTTTGGCTCCATTCGTACAATAGCCTGAAAGGGATGGATACTTTGAATCAAAATAGATTTATAAGTATTTAAATCCTTCAATTCAGAAGGAATCTCAACCAATTCCAGATTATTATGAACCGCTCTAGCAGGCATCCGGTTTTGATTTAATTTGTTACAACAATAAGTACACACACGTTGATCCAATCCCAAATCAAAACAATTTTCTACCATCAAGTATGTTGCAAAATCCTTCCATTCACTATTATTTTCACTTTCACTTTTCGCATATAAATCCACTAACTTAGTCTGATTCTTATAATAAGTGCGTCGACAACGCACACAAGTAAAATTAGGCCTCTCACTTGATTTCACCTGAAACGTGGCAATTTCTTTCTGAAAATTATCTGTACTTGAAACCTGTACACTATCTTCCACATTACCTTCTTCTTCTGGGTCAATTTCAACATTCTCCTCTTTACTTGCAAAGTAACAAAACTCAATTTCTTCACAAATATTCTTCACATCTACTTCAGAACCATGCAAAAGTGCAGTGCATAATTGTTTAAGCATAATTGCTGGACTCTTAGCATAATACAACATTCTAACTAATTTCCTCACTTTATTATGATGCACTGCTAGCATCCTGAAATGATGAAAAACACTCTGGCATACTCTCCTGGAAAGACAAGCCAGTGAATGACCATGCAAACCAGTCACTTCTCTCACTCTGCAAGGATCTAATTCTTGCAACAACTTCATTTTCTGTTTTTAAGTTTTCTTATTAAATGTCCGTACAAAATCACAAAGCAAATTGATGGAATCCTGTCGCACACTGCAAATACTACTACACTTCCAGGTATACACTGGTCCCTTAGGACGTCTTCCTAAAACCTCATTACCTAACACCTCTTCTGCCTCTGTTGTCACAAGTTTTTCTTTTTCAACTGGACAACCATCTTTCACCTCATAAGCTCGACCACTGGTGTCAACTGCATGCACCAAATCATTATCCTGGAAATAACTCTCCTCATTAAAAAATGCCTCACAACTTGAACTATGCATCCATTCTCCTGAAAAAACTTCACAAAAATTACTACGATTAACTGTTCTCTTCCATCTACTATTTCTTTTGAAATCATAAATTGCCTTGTTTAGCTTCCTAATTCTATTGATTATCAAAATAAATAACTTTCGCTTAATTTCAAATGCCTGATCAATACTTTTCTCAACTTTTTTTTTTCTCTTATAAAAAACCACTTTCTGTTGACCTTTCTTAATATTTTTTAACAAATTGCCAATTATCCTGTTGCGGAACATTCGTCTACGAATGTCCCTAAACTGATTTTTCCTTCTACTACCATGCACAGAGTTATCTCCTGCTCTAGCAGTAACATTTTTGATTGGCCTTTCCTTTCCGTTTAAATTGTTTCTCTTTTTCTGGACTAAAACATTTTCTGTAGTACTACTTTTTTTTCTACAAATGTTTCTTAGGAATGATTTCGTTGTCTTACCCGGAGCTTTCTTGGTGACTTGACGAGTTTTTATTGTAGAGGACTGCTGCAAGCATTTAGTAATCTGCTGTCTTTGACGTTTTGTAACCTTTCGGTTTCGTTCTTTAGATGGCATTATGTACTTTTGAAATGATCTGCAGTTGAATCTGTGGTAAAATATAATAAAAAATGTTATTAACCACTATTACCAAACAGTAAATCAATAACAGTCGTCAAAAATTTAACACACTACTTGGCAATTTTACATACAATAATTTTTAGTGCATTGGCAAATTTAGTAGTCACAAATAGTAGCAAAGAAATGGAATGCTTCTACATTTGACCTGTGCTCTTTTATATGTGAATCTGAACTAATTTTATGAGCATATTTGACTATTTTATTAAAGACACTACACACAAGCTGTTTTTTTTTATATTTTATTTTTTAAATGCAAGATTTTATTAAAATTTAAACATCATACATTTTGTGCCTACAACCCTGAGGCCGGCTCTTATTGTCACATGGTTCTCAGTGTCTTTGGGTTTATACAAGCATCTGGTTGTAAAACATGTGATGTCATACATCTGTTATCATCTTGCTTTTCTTTTTTATAGTAACAACAACTCAACTTGTGGCTCATCAGCAGTATCCACCGCTATTTCTGTTTCATTTTTTGTACATTTCCACCTACAAGGCCGCACTTTATTGTGGGATACGTGTGCACCTTCCCTACCCGAGTGGTCCACCCTCCCATTCTAACCCATAGTCAAAGTGTCATCTATCTCAAGCGTATCCCCTGTGAGGTACGTATAGTAATCAGATTTCTCCCTCTTCATCCTCCGAGCTATCTACTTCATCCTCTGATAATGGGTCACAGATGTCCCCCCTGTACGTGTTCCAGGGTTGCCAAATTTTATTCCATTTACGTGGGTTAGCTCTTGCTTTGTACACTGCCCTTTCTGTTACCATAAGTGTGTCCATGTTTCTGCACCACTGTGGAAAAGTAGGAAGTTCCGCCGCCCCCCATTTCTGCGCGATGTCGCGCTTGGCAGTCATGAAGCCAATCGTGGACCACAACCTTCCGTGGAACGATACATCTGTTGGCCTCCATATGTTCAACAAGCAAACTCGGGGCTCAGGGGTCAGCGAGACCTCCAGCGTCTGGGAAATTGTGCGCATCACCTGCTGCCAGAAACCCTCAATGGCCGCGCAGCCCCAAATTGTATGTATGAAGGTACCTTGTTCTCCGCATCCCCTGAGACAATGTGGATGGTCTGCCCTCTGTATTTTGTGCAGTGTGGTACGTGTGTAATATACCCTATGGAAGATTTTCAGTTGTATTAGACGGAACCTAGCCGACACTCCAGCCTCTCGTGGCGACGCTAACGCTGCATTCCACTCGGTATCATCTAGTGCTCCCACGTCCTCCACCCATTTGTCTCGCAACTTCTCTAATGCATCTGGCAAATTATTCAGGAGTTTTCGGTATGTTTGGGAGGTCGCGCTTTCCTGCATAGCGTCCATAAGTAGGCGATCCTCAAGTGGCGAGGATTCCGGTATATGCGACCCTGTCGGGATAGCTGCCTGTAGAGCGTGTGTGATTTGGATGTATCTAAATCTTTCAGTTGGTCCCATCTCGTAATGTTGTTGGAGGTATGTGAATGAGACCACCCCGCCCTCCGACCACATGTCCCCAACTGTCGAAATCCCTATATTGTCCCAGTGGGTGAAGCCTTTAGTACGTCTAAGGTGTCCCAGTGCTTTCGTATCCCACAGTGGGGTCAGTTTCGTTATAACTCCTCCCCACTTGAGTCTCGCCTGTGCCTTATACCACAGTGTCACTACATGTTTGGTGGGACCCATCAGTTTACCAGCAGCTCCCTTGTGATACAGCGGTGTCAATATGCTATGCGTCCCTAGTTGTGCCCTGTCAGCCATGAAAGCCGGGTCTGTCTGTGGGGCGTGGAGCCATCGATTAATGATTTTAAGCTGTGCCGCCCAGTAGTATAATTGCACATTGGGTAGCGCAATCCCGCCATCATACCAGCCCCTATTCAGTTTTATCTGTGCTATTCGCGGTGGGCGATTGCCCCACAAGAGACCTGCCAGCACCGCCGTCACTTTCTGGAAGTAGCTCTGAGGTACCAGCAGCGGTGCGTTTTCGAGTATTTTAGAGGAAACGAGGCAGCGCCATCATTTTGAACAGGGCTGCCCTGCCTAGTAGAGTCAGTGGAAGCCCCTTCCAATGTTTCACATCGTTGCGGAATCGCGTTAGGGGAGGCAACAGGTTGGACTCGTAGAAGACCGCAGAGTCCTGTGTGACGTAGACACCCAGGTATTTGAAGGTTGTGGTGGCCACCGCCAGAGGGCATGTGGCAGGAAGCACCGGGGGTGGGCCCCTCAGTACATAGAGTATCGATTTCGTCCAGTTGATAGTGTAGCCCGATGCTTGACCGTGTGAATCACATACTGCAAGGAGATTCGGGATACTTCTCTCCAGATCCGTCACATATATCAGCATATCATCTGCGTATAAAGAGACCCTGTCCTCCCAGTCATTATTCCAGCGTATCCCCTTGAGCAGAGGCGATGCCCTGATGGTAATCGCCAACGGTTCCAGTGTCAGTGCGAACAGGATAGGCGATAGCGGGCATCCCTGCCTTGTCCCCCTTGCCAGGCCGAATTCTCGTGATATGTGTCCGTTCGCCACCACCCGAGCCATGGGGTCATTGTATAATAATTTTTCCCAGGAAATATAAGTGGGACCGAACCCCATACGGGTCAGTACCGCAAACAGGTAGTTCCATTCCACCATATCAAATGCCATTTTGGCATCAAGGGACAGTATCGCTGCCGGCGTCTCCAATGATGATGCTCTCGCCAGCACCCCATGTACCCTCCGGAGGTTCAGTGCTGTACTTCTACGCGGCATAAAGCCCGACTGATCCGGGTGTATCAGTTGCTCTAGGTATGGTTGCAACCTGGTTGCTAACAATTTTGCAAGGATTTTCGCTTCCACGTTGAGGAGTGATATGGGCCGGTAGGAAGCACATTCGTTAGATGGTTTGCCTGGCTTCGGTATAGCCACTATGGTCGCCATCCGCTGGTCAAGGGGCAGTATTCCTTTCTCCCTACTTTCCGTGTACATCCGTAAAAGAGGCGTACTCAGGGATTCAGACATCGTTTTGAACCATTCCACAGGTATCCCATTCGGACCCAAAGCCTTCCCCGATCTCGTCGCGTTGATAGCCAACTGAATCTCTTCAATCGACAATTCAGCGTCGAGTTCTTCTACTGCCTCGGCCGTCAGTGTCGGTATTCGTACTTCACCGAGGGATGCCAAAGCTGCAGCTTCAGTCACCTCTACACTCGAAGTGTATACATCCCGGAAGTGATCGGCCAATATGTCCACTATCTCCTCAGGTCGTGTGTGAGACTCTCCATGTACATCATTTAGGCTTAGTATACATCTGCTGCCCCCCTTCTTCCTGTCCAGCCAGGCCAAAAGTTTACCTGCCTTATCGCCTATGTCGTAAACCCTATGTGTGGTCGCTGCAATGTCCGCCGTCGTTTGGTGTCGCAGGTGGTCGTCGTGAAGCCGCTGACGTAGTTGCAAGGAGTGTAGCGTGTCGTGTGTGGGGTCTGTCATGTGTGACGTGTTTGCTCTATCTAGCTCTTGTTCAAGCTCCACCAACTCTCTCCTCTGAGCACGTTTGTATTCGGTGATCGCGGAAATGGCCTGACCCCTGAGGACCGTTTTGTAGGCTTCCCAAAGGACTGAGGGGGAGTCCACCGAAGCATTATTTTCCTCAAAGTAATGGCGAGTAGCCTTCTTTAAGTCTTTACCAATCGACAGTACCCTCAAATACCCCGGATATATCGGATATATCCTTCTGCGGGTCTTCTCATGACTGGATAAGGATAGAATTAGAGGTGAATGGTCCGATATGCCCCTCGGCTTTATCTGAACATCGTCGATTGTGAGCCGACCATTGCCTAGACAGGCTATTGTGTGTAGCGGAGAAATAGGTGTACTGTTGCTCTCCCTGGTGTGTCTGTCGCCATATATCGATCGGGCCCTGTGCCTCCAGAAAGCTACTAAATCTATTAATGCCAGTTGCTTGCGGGCGTGCGGGGAGTCTGTCACGCGTGTTGTGCAGTACCGCGTTGAAATCCCCCCCTATAATCAAATCGCCTTCCGGGAGTTCTAGTAGGAACCTGCCGAGGTCCGGGAGTGCCACCGAATGCAGCGCTGGGGGGATATAAACCGATACCACGTTTAGCGTCCTGCCCTCCCATTGTCCGTGTATAGCAGCAAACCGGCCTTGATCATCCATCTTGGTGAACTTAAGTATAAATCGTGAGGAGGTACGTAACAAAATACCTGTCCCATGGGAGCCGGAGGTGAAGTCTGCGTGTGCTACCATTTGATACCCCCGTCTATCTAACGCCCGTCGAGCACTGCCCGCTAAGTGTGTTTCTTGGAGAAGAACTAGGGCCGGGCCCAATCTTTTAATGCCCTGAAGGACCAAACCCCTCTTTATTTTGTCCCCCAACCCTCTAACGTTCCAAGACATTATCTGGAGCGGCATCACTGGGGTCCTTTGTTCCACTTCGCCTGGTGCGTTACTGGTTCTTGGGGCCATCAGTATGCCATCGGAATGATTGTAGCCGTCCCTCCGTGAGTGACCCTCCCGGGGGGAATCCCCAAGCCTGTTTGTGTAGTCCGCGACACCCCTTTCGTAGTGCGCTCGGTGTCAGTGATGTATATGTGCTAACGTGTGACACTTTTACTCGCTTATGATCCCTCTCAGTGATAGCTTCGTGGTGTGTCGCAATGTCATGAGCCAAACAGTTTACCTCGCTAGTAGAACTACCTAAAAGGTAAAAAACACCTCGTCCCTGAACTCCCCCCCTCCCTGCCTCCCTGCTATACGGACTTAGAACTGCCCGCCCCCCCAACTTAGCAGAGTGCTTAACCCATCCCCAATACAGTGTACTTGCGCGCTGGGGTAAAGGGAACTCCGGAGTCCGCGGCCTCTCTCCGTCTCCTTGGAGGCCTTCTGCCCAGAGTCCATTGGCAGCCCAATGGGGCAAGCTGTGTCTTAATGTCCTAGTGTTTGGGTTGGCACGTTATTGTTCTTCGACTTCGTCATCCCCCTCAACTTCTCTCAGGGGCGAGTTCATCCCCATGTCGCCGCCCGAGGCTTGAGAGCTCGGATCATGGCCATTGTCTCGGTGCTTCTGTGTCCTGTTGGATCTGCGCGGTGGATTCACCGGTCTCCACCCCTCCAGCCAGTCCTGAGCCAGTTCCGGTGTGTCAAAGAACCACGTTCTATTATCCGCCACAATACGTAGTCTGGCCGGAAAGAGCATCGAGTACGGAATTTCCCTGAGCCTCAGCACTTTCTTCACCTCAAAGAATGTTCTTCTTCTACGCGCGACTTCCGCCGTATAGTCCGGGAAGAAGGCTAGAGTGGCGTTCTGTATTTTGATTGGAGGAGACGTTCGTGCTGCTTGAAGGATCGCATCCCTATCACGGAAGTTGAACAGTCGAGCAATAATAGGTCGTGGAGCTGCTCCCGGCTTTGGTTGTCCTCCCGGCACACGGTGTGCCCTTTCTACGGAGAAGAATGTGGACAGACCTTTCGGTTTCAGTTCGGTTTTGATCAAGTCCTCCACATAAAGGTCCATAGCTCTTGTCCCTTCCGATTCCGGCACTCCGAGGATGCGAACGTTATTACGTCTGGAGCGACCTTCTTAATCATCCAGACGTTCTTTCAGCGCTTTATTCTCAGCGGACATCTTAACCATCGCCGCCTGCAGTTCCGAGACATCTTCTACCAGTGATTTAGTCACAATCTCCACCTCTTTGACCTTTTCCGACATCTTATGAAAGTCCGCCCTGATCAGAGTAATTTCAGTGGAGATCAATCCCACAGTCGCCTGTACTTGTGCCAATGCCTTCATCACGTCGTCCAGCATCGCCCCCTTGCTGCTCGTCCCACCTCCGGATTTGCCGGCTTGTGAAGTCCCATCTTTCGGGGAGGATGTGGTCTTATCGCATGCATATCTGTCGATGCGGGTCTGCATGGTACCACTCTTGGTGCCCTTTCCTGCCATTGTCACTGGGTGTTCTGCAGGCACCTTCTGGTATTAGAAATGTTCCTGAGCGAGTTGGCTCTGCTTTGGTGCGTCGTCGGTCACTCCTTCACACTACTATCCCAACTTCGTCATTCAGCCCTCCAAGCGTCGTGGTGTATTCAGTCCTTACATGCGCAGAGTGAGGGGCGCCGTGTTAGGTTAGTTCTAGGGGTAGGAGGTTGTGTTCTCTCCACTTGATTGCTGGGACGTGTTAGTGGTATTGCTTTCCCCTCCGTCCCGTTGTCGCGGCTGTACGCACCGCTGCGGCCGTCCGCGCAGCTAATATTCGCGAGGCTCCCAGTGTTTGTGCGACTGCAGGCGAGGCTTGCTGGTTGCGGGGGCCTAGCGTGTGTCTGGTGCCCTTAGTTGTGGATGCCAAACCCAGTGCGGCCTGTTGAAGACTGATTGACCTCCCGCAGGGTTCGGGCGGAGGCCTTCCGAGGAACTGACCCGGTAGTGCGTCGTGGGACTGTTGCCGAGGTCGGATGCAGGGTAGCTGCAGTCCCTCTTCTTCCAGAACCTCGCTCCCGGCGGGGCCGTGTAATCGGCGTCAGCGGCCGTCGTTGCTGTCAGTCATCATGGGGTAACTGATCAGGAGCCCGTCCCTGGGGTCTGCCGGTACACGTCTTCTCCGTGTGTCCGTTCCGGTTATTCAGCGCTGCTGCCCCCTTCCAGCCTTCCGACGATCTCAGCGGGTAATTACAGGGGGGGGTCCGCGTCACAATCTGGGTCCGGGTTCAGCGAATCGCCAGCCGCCACTCGCAATCACCGTTCCCCCCCGGTGGTCGGTTCGGCTCCTCAGCCGATGCTCGGCTCCAGTCACACCCCACTTCTTTTCTGTCTGGGCAGTATGGCGGCCGTCTTTTCAATATCGGCAGCCTCCGCATTCCGCCATATACTCGCCTCTTAGCACGGGTCCGTTCGCCGCAGTGCAGCCCCTGCCCCTCGCTCGGGTGCCCGCCTCAATATTTCCAGGTGATTTTCTCTCTTCCGCGATCTCGGCCCCAGATGGCCACTTCCGGTGCGATGTCGCCGGGTCAGTGCCGCTTCCTGTCGGGCTCTGTCACGAGGATACTCCCCAGTCTCTCTTCCCTTCCGCAGGCCGCTCCGTGACGCTGTTAATACTCGCCGTCCCAATGCCGGATTTTTTCCAAAGTTGCTGCCTCATGGACCGCCCGGTCCCAGGGTTCGGGTCTCAGTCCCAGAGATATGATTTATGACGGATGAATGTTCGGATAGGTGGAGAGGTCGCTTCACTCACGGAGCCTTTCCCTTATGCGACCGCCATCATCGGCTGCTAGCCACGCCCCCTCCACACAAGCTGTTTTTGAAGTTGTGTTTAATTTTAAATGAAACAGTTTACATGTTTACTTTTCATTTCCAGTAACTTTTAAAAATAAATGTTTATAGTTCCATAGGCTCAAGCAGGTCAGCTTCCCACCCTATGTCATACAATTCTGACAAATCGGCATCCTCATCATGTTCTTCATCATCCTCAGGATTTAAATCATCCAAGGGATCTACTTCCACTGATTTTTCAATCACAATTTCAATGATAATATTGAGATCAACAGATTGCTCATTATCACTCATGCTTGATGTTGTCGTTATCTTTAAAGAAAGAGAACAACAATGAGATGTTGCAGAGTAAGAGACAAATCTCAGAGACTATAATTGTAAAATTGTTTAACAAGAGTAACATTTTGCAGATATTATTTAACCATGTCCAGCGATGCTGAGGAGGTGAGGCCTATGTCCAATTTTTCAGTGAACAGGACTCATCTCTTCTTAACCTTGGATAAGCCTCACCAACACTGTGTCCCCTGCTAATACTTAAATTTAAAGGAGCAGATTTATGTTAACTGGCGCATCCCCAGGGATTCACCAGTTAACGTGCGCCACTGCTCTGCCACCCATGATGTGCCGCATTTACAATGCAGAGTACCATTGAGCAAAAACAGCACAGATGCGTCACGCATCTGTTCCACAAAAACGGCGCATTGCACGAATCACGTCGTAAGCGCGACATGTCTACTGCAATGCACAGGGGCAAGCCACACATTGCATGGTGCATCACTCCTTATGCCTGTTTCAAACATGCGTAAGGATTTGATTCAGCAATGCCATAAATGTCACTCAGTGAAATCTTCTTAATTTTACTGTGTTAGTTTTACAGGGCTTTCATGCAAATGACTGACCACCCTACAACAAAACGCTCACATGAAATCTGACGCAGGTTTCATGTGGCACAGGACTTTACAGCATGACACATCTACCTAGATGCATCAAGTTGTAAATATGTCGCAACATAGCAAATCTTTTGCACCGCCGCTGCGTCATAAAAGTGACGCACAGCGGCGCAAAAGAGGCACACAGCTATCATAAATCTGTCCCTAACATTTTAAATGATTGATTCAGGATGACGATAAGGTGTGGCCTATCCAGAGGTTTGTTTGAGGTGAGGCCTACTCAGGGTTGCAGATTAAATTTAGGCTTGTTGAAGAGTACAGAGGAGATAATACATGTGCAGGCCTACCAATGAAGTGAGTCATGTCCACTTCACTCTTGAACAAAGGCCAGACCTCTTCTGTGTCCGTGGACAGGCCTAAACCTCATCTGCACAATAAGATTCGTAAAGTTAGGAAACACAGGTGATGTAATTGAAAAATGTGGAATTGCTTTTCCTCATTTCACAATCACATCACCTGTGTTTCCTTTGCTTAGGTATCTCATAGTGCAGATGGAGTCTAGCATATCAAAGAGTACACAGAAGTTGAGCACTGTATACAACAATTTTGACATTTACAGAAGATTCAGCTTCTCCATGCCCCCTACACAGTCCTAAATGTTTATATTTTAAACTGACGGTATCTTGTTGGAGATGAAGTGAGGCCTGTCTTGCAACATGGTGCATCTTTTGCATCACTGCTGCATCGGTTTCATGTGGCACAGGACTTTACAGCATGACACATCTGCCTAGATGCATCAAGTTGTAAATATGTCGCAACATAGCAAATCTTTTGCACCGCCGCTGCGTCACAAAAGTGACGCACAGTGGCGCAAAAGAGGCACACGGCTATCATAAATCTGTCCCTAACATTTTAAATGACTGATTCAGGATGACGATAAGGTGTGGCCTATCCAGAGGTTTGTTTGAGGTGAGGCCTACTCAGGGTTGCAGATGAAATTTAGGCTTGTTGAAGAGTACAGAGGAGATAATACATGTTCAGGCCTACCAATGAAGTGAGTCATGTCCACTTCACTCTTGAACAAAGGCCAGACCTCTTCTGTGTCCGTGGACAGGCCTAAACCTCATCTGCACAATGTGATTCGTAAAGTTAGGAAACACAGGTGATGTAATTGAAAAATGTGGAATTTCTTTTCCTCATTTCACAATCACATCACCTGTGTTTCCTTTGCTTAGGTATCTCATTGTGCAGATGGAGTCTAGCATATCAAAGAGTACACAGAAGTTGAGCACTGTATACAACAATTTTGACATTTACAGAAGATTCAGCTTCTCCATGCCCCTTACACAGTCCTAAATGTTTACAGTTTAAACTGACGGTATCTTGTTGGAGATGAAGTGAGGCCTGTCTTGCAACATGGTGCATCTTTTGCATCACTGCTGCATCGGTTTCATGTGGCACAGGACTTTACAGCATGACACATCTGCCTAGATGCATCAAGTTGTAAATATGTCGCAACATAGCAAATCTTTTGCACCGCCGCTGCGTCACAAAAGTGACGCACAGAGGCGCAAAAGAGGCACACGGCTATCATAAATCTGTCCCTAACATTTTAAATGATTGATTCAGGATGAAGATAACGTGTGGCCTATCCAGAGGTTTGTTTGAGGTGAGGCCTACTCAGGGTTGCAGATGAAATTTAGGCTTGTTGAAGAGTACAGAGGAGATAATACATGTGCAGGCCTACCAATGAAGTGAGTCATGTCCACTTCACTCTTGAACAAAGGCCAGACCTCTTCTGTGTCCGTGGACAGGCCTAAACCTCATCTGCACAATGTGATTCGTAAAGTTAGGAAACACAGGTGATGTAATGGAAAATGTGGAATTTCTTTTCCTCATTTCACAATCACATCACCTGTGTTTCCTTTGCTTAGGTATCTCATTGTGCAGATGGAGTCTAGCATATCAAAGAGTACACAGAAGTTGAGCACTGTATACAACAATTTTGACATTTACAGAAGATTCAGCTTCTCCATGCCCCTACACAGTCCTAAATGTTTACAGTTTAAACTGACGGTATCTTGTTGGAGATGAAGTGAGGCCTGTCTTGCAACATGGTGCATCTTCTGCCTAGATGCATCAAGTTGTAAATATATCGCAACATAGCAAATCTTTTGCACCGCCGCTGCGTCACAAAAGTGACGCACAGTGGCGCAAAAGAGGCACACGGCCATCATAAATCTGCCCCTAACATTTTAAATGATTGATTCAGGATGACGATAAGGTGTGGCCTATCCGGAGGTTGGTTTGAGGTGAGGCCTACTCAGGGTTGCAGATGAAATTTAGGCTTGTTGAAGAGTACAGAGGAGATAATACATGTGCAGGCCTACCAATGAAGTGAGTCATGTCCACTTCACTCTTGAACAAAGGCCAGACCTCCTCTGTGTCCGTGGACAGGCCTAAACCTCATCTGCACAATGTGATTCGTAAAGTTAGGAAACACAGGTGATGTAATTGAAAAATGTGGAATTTCTTTTCCTCATTTCAGAATCACATAACCTGTGTTTCCTCAGCTTAGTTATCTCCTTGAGCAGATTTAGTCTAGCATATCCAAGAGTACGCAGAGGATGAGGACTGTATCCAACAGAGCAATGTACATTACTCACCTCCTTTGACACTTACAGAAGCCTCAGTTTAATATTTCTCAGTTCAATATTTATTTAAAGAAGCACACAAAATATGACCTTCTCATAAATGTGAAAAGCGTTTTTTTAAAAAAAAAAAAACGATTTTCTGGTCATAATTTGAAAACACAACACAGGTCCTATGTAGAAGCACATCCTATCAGTACTTAAATTAGCCAAGCACACATGGGGGCGTATTTACAAGGACCTTGACTTAAATTAAAATGGGGAAAATAACATCAAAGGGACTCAAAGACCTTGTAAATATGCCCCAAGCAACCTATGAAACTCTAGCAACATTTTAAATACACAACTTATTTTCATAATTTTCTCCTTAAAGCATACTATTCTCTATCTAAATTAAATGAATTTTTTCTCACCTTAGCAAATACTTTTTGAGTTTCAAAACAGTCTCAGACACACACCAATTTGTCTTCAGCAGAGCAAAAGGTATGCACTCCAGAGGCTGCAACCAACAATGGCACAGAAATGCTGTAATTCATCACACATATCTCTCATGTCACCCAATCAAAACTCTTCCCTCACTTTTTTCAAATCAACACCCTTCCCCCCTCTGCCCTTTCTGCCTTTTTTCCATAGCAACCACCTCCTGAAAGACCTCTCATGTTTGCAAGTTCACACAACAATGTTTCAATTGAACTCTGAACTCTCAGTACACCTGCGTATCCAGTGCAATCTTTCATAAAATGATTTTTTCTTGACCATTAAATTACATCTTTCAAAGAACTCATCCATGCACCCTAACTTTCTGTTTTCAGCAATCAAAATCCACCAATCACTGCTACTGATTAATTACCAAAGAAACTCCACAGTTTTTTTCATTACATACTCCTACTGTTTCAACTGCCATTTCATTACCACACTTCATCTGACTGCAGCAGAACCTCCTCTCACCATGTTTTCTGTCTGGATTGTTGGACATAGTTATATCCACTGGGCTCAAAGGTATGCTGATAACAGAAATTTACAAAACCTCAATTTACAAAATGTGGAAATCAACTGGATTGGCCACAGAGGATTACGATGTCACCAATTGATACCATTGGTGAAAACCTTTTTGCATTTGCCAAAACCTGACCTGTTAATTGTGCACTCTGGAGGAAATGACTTGGGCACTTTGACTGGGGTAGGTCTGGAAATGCTTTTAAAGGACACCTTTGAGCAATTGATGGCACTATTTCCTCAAACTGCCTTGGTATATTCAAATATATGCCAAAGACAGAAATGGAGGTGGTCCAACCAATTTTGTCCACAAATTGAGAAATCAAGGAAGCATGTAAATAAATCTGTTTCAGCTTACATGAGAGACCATGGAATGGGCTCCATCTACAACAATAACTTGCGTTACTACATGCAAGATATCTACAGAGCAGATGGAGTTCACTTCTCAGATGAGGGGAACAGAATTTTCATCCTCAATTTAAGACTGTGCATTGGTACCTACTTGTAGGTACCTACATCAGCCACAGGACCCAAAAGCTCTTTTCAGAGCTACCTTACATCTGATCACTCACAATTATTATTTTACTCTAACTTTTTTCACTAATTTTCACCAAAGTACGCTCCCCGGAGCGCTACCCGGTACGCGCACCGGACGCTAACCGTGCGAAAGTTTGAAAAAAAATGTTTTTTTCGCACATATAGGCCTCCTCAGCCACCCTCAGAAAACCTAGGGGGTCAGGATACGTCTACCGTGCCCCCTTCTACCCATTCTCAATATTATTTGCCCTCCATCTTGTATCTCAAATCTACCGAAACACAAAATGGAGGACTCCCGTAACGCTGCCGGTTCGCGCACCGGGAAGCGCTCGCTCAAAAAAGGTGGGAAAGTAATATACAGAAAAACCACTGGAGACACTTTCACCAAATATAGATTAGCTCATACTACATACCAATCCCTACCATTTTCACAAATTTGGTTGGAATTCCATTTAGCCATTTAGCCTGTAGACCTCTCTAAATACCCTGAGGTAAATTACTTCACAAAACACATCTGAAGTGTTGGAATTGACAACCAATTAAAATGTTACTTTCATTTTCTACTTTTTTTACCTGTCATTTGATTGGTTATGTACCTCAATATATATAAAAAAAGAGAGAGAAACACAGTCATTTTGACTACTACTTCCTGAAGTACATTGCAAGAGCATTTTCACTGTCAACTTAAACTTGTTTTTAAAAGGTAAGATGTTATTTTATAAATTTGACAGGAGAACTATGTTATGCACTTTAAATTAATTTGGGAAAACATTCTCAGATAGTTATATACTATCCCTCTAAGAGTTAGACATTGAGAAAGGCTTGTTTATTATAATTATGGATTGATTTAGGTTTCTGTGGTATAATTATGAATTTACTTAGGCTTTTTCACAGGCACTTTTTAATAGTACTACTTCACGCCTGAAACCATACAGTGCCCATAGATAACTTCTCTGTTATAAACTCACAAGTACCTGTCTGAACTTAAACCCAACAGTGCCCTATCTCTACTGATATATTTATTTTTTATGCAAATTTCAGCACAAAAATGGAAGGAGAACAGAACGTTTCCTTTGAAATTGTCCTAGAGATGAACAATGAGGAAATCATTGAACCCATTGACTTGGAATTCATGGATGAATCACGGGACCATGAACTTCTACAATGTGTAGAATCTGTGGATTTCTTACTTCATTATCAGGACGGTCAAATGTGGGAAGTTATGTTCAGTCAAAAAGAAGACATATCAGACAGTCAAATGTTAGACGTTCTATTAAATTTTGAAAAAGAATCAGAAAAATTAATGTATATTTAATAATCAAAAATTGTTCGAGTCTTTAATCATTTTTATATCTAATTCATAAACTAGTACCAAATTGATTATAATGTAAAGTCAGACTTATAGTATGCTGTACAACTTTATATTATCTCCAATGTGTATTTAACATCTCTTTATCATCTCCTGCCTCCATATTGTTTCTGCTTTCCTGACACACTATGGTATGAATTCCATATTCCACAATAACTTCTGAAACAACATGCAAGATATCTACAAAGGAGACGGTGTATATTAATTTTTTGACTCTGCATTTGTACCTACATATTGCTACTTAAATTAAAAAAAACGAGAAAAAAACAACAAAACGAACAATCAATAAACATACAATATTTAAAAAGTCTATCATTCTTTTTTCCTTCCGTACCGGGCGCTCCCCACGCAAAAAAACGATTTTTTTTTCTTTTCCCCCATTGGGCCCTTTTAAAGCCTCCACATCAAACCTAGGGGGTCAGGGAGGATCTGCTATGCCCCCTTATAGTCATTTACCCCTTTGTTTTGGCCTCCTCTTGTCTCTCGATCCTACCGAGAGACAAGATGGCGGCCGCTCCGGACTGTTTAGAATGTTGACAGACACCGGAGAGCCAATCAGCTTCGCTTCGCGAAGTTCCGTTACGCGTCAGGTACGCGAACCGGGGCGCAAACGGGGGCGTGCTTACAGATATATATATTTTTTTGAACGTTAATTTCTCAAAATCCACTGGAGCATATATATTGAGACCTAGCAAAGGCACATCGGGCTAACAGTCCCTACAATTTTGCCAAGTTTCGTGCAAATCCATTCAGCCGTTCGGGCTAAAAGTGAGGCCAACCACCCTATGGAAATTAACATGGGAAAAACGCGTTTTGGGACCCCCTTTTTTCTCAGCCCCCCCTTGACGAATCCCCCCCAAATTTACAGGGGCTGCTCAGAAACAAAATGTTCCATTTTCCTGAACATTTCAGCCAATTCCGTCCACAAACGCCAAAGTTATTAGACATAGAATTTTCAAAAATCCCATAGAGAAAAAATCCTAACTATGTATACCTACTGGCGACCGCCAGTAGGTAATATATATATATATATTGGAAGGTTTTTGCTCAAAACATATATATACATATATATATATATATATATATATATATAATGAATTTAATGTTAAGCAATTTAAATATAATTAAATAGTAAATATGCTTTTAAGATAAATATTTTCATAACTATTTTTATTTAAAACAATTAACCTATCTTCATAAAAAAAAGATTAATTTAAAGTGAGTCTTTTCATACCTTAGGGAGGGATTTTTTTAATAAAAATTGCTAATTCAATTTTACATATTTAAATTAATTAAATATTGGATTCTCCAAAAGTTAATAGTATTTCAAGATTTGTGTTACATTTAACATAGATATATACAATTTACTTACATTAATAATATATGTTGGCTGGTTTTTTTTTCAAGTTTAATAAACTTTTTAAAATGTCCCTCAACTTTACAACAGGGACAGCTCAATAGATGTTTAACTAGTTTAAATAATGTAATTTAATGTACCTTTATTTCCTATGGGGTTTAATTTTTAGTCCCTATCTCAATTTTTTGTCTACACAAGAGTGTTTCAGTACCAGCAGTTGACCATATGTAGTGCTGGACATGTATTACTGTTTTGGGTCCTTTTGGCTGTAGTAACTTTAGAAGTGCAGTTGTGAATAGCAACAGTCTCCTCTTTTGTGGGTGTGTGAAGTCTCCTGTCTAAACCTTTTCCTAGCCCTGCCTTAACCCCTCATCACTCCTCCCTAAACCCTTTCCCTTTATGTGTGCTTCTTTTTCCAGTCACATTCCCGGTCTGCCCTAAATTGATTTCTAAATAGTAAATGTACATGTGAGAGGATCTCCCTACACAAAAGATAGGAGAGGTTTAGGTAGAGATTTAAGCTTGTAGGTTTTTGAATTACATTTTGTAGTAAGTAGTTGTACTGTAGCGATACTTTACGTAGAATATGTGACTTTGCAACGCAATCATTTAGATCGCGGTACATTACATCGCAGTTATTACAACGCAAGTTGTTACAACGACTTGCGCTAGAGGTGCTGGACTTAGGAATAGTATGATTTAATATTCCAACTCTAGTGTGTGTAACAGTGGGGAAGGTGTTGGAATAGTAAATAATACTATTCCTTTGTGTAGAGCGCCATCCAGCGCAAGTCATTGTAGCGACTTGCGTTGTAATGACCGCAATGTAACTGTATTGCGGTGTAACAACCTCGTTGTAAAGGTTGTTTGCCCTTTACATACTATAAAATGCAGTTTGTGGATCGGGAGACAGTTTGCAAATCTCACAGTGGAAACTAAAAACTGCATGTGTGGGTATGGCATTTCTCATGCGGGTCACCTTTTTTCAGACTTGATAGGCATTGTGGAACTGAACCTACAAAAACATCAAAAGGACACATTAATCACATCCGATTTACACAGATAAAATCCTGAAAATCAAGACCGCACTGTTTTGCTCTTCACAGCTGCAGACAGTGGGGCAGCTCACAAAGAGATTTATTTAGGATTTTAAAAAGTCAGCAATCAGAGCTCTGTGTGCATTTGTAATTTTACTTCAACAAACATACAAACAAACATACATACAAACAGGCTAGAGGACCCCGATGCACAACAAAGCATCAAATACATAGAGCTGGTTTAATCATGAAAACAAGCTCACACAAATAACACTTCCTCGTCACTATGTTCCTAGCAGGCAATACCATCTAGAAAACCATCTGCAAGACTGGGAAATGGATCAACCGGCTACCAAGAGCAGCAAGAAAATGGCAAAACTCTTTGCATTCTCAACTATAGACATAATACATCACAAAGATCTCTGCATGGATCAGACTCATTTTAATCTCACATTAACCATTATGGACCATTTCTAACATATATCTTTAAACTTTATCACTAAAAGCAAACACATTCACACAAAACCATACACAGCCAATCATTGGGATCCCCAGACTCCTATGGAAAGGATCTGTCCATTAGGAAAGTGCTAAAGTGCCATACAAATTAAAGAAGAGCACTAAAGAAATGTTGACCTCTTAGAATAGTATGTGATTTATAATAATGAATATACCATTCTTCATGAAGGGCACACTGTGTGACAATAAAGGCATCATCAATGATGAGGAAATGATCACTGTTAAGCACACAATTGCTGAGGAGTGAATGACTAATGTGTCTATGATCACTACCACTAAGCATCTGATCTTCAATGATCATATTGGCAGTACTGGGTAAAGTCTAATTATGTGGTCAGTGTTGTGGGAGCCATTGAATCTATTGTTCTGAGTCCTACGTTGGGTAAATGATGTGTATATTGATGGTGTTTACAGTGCTGTGGGAAATGATTTACTCTATTGACTGTTTTGAACTTTGTCAAAATATTGGAATTTGAAAGGCTCTGTTGTATCTGTTAAAATGTATAAAGTCAATGTATGGTGATGAATGGCTCTTTTAGGTACAGTGCATCCATGATGTGTAAATTATTGGGGAACTATTGGAAGGCATGTGCCAATGATTGGGAAATGGCGGGGACTCAAGTTGAAGCATAAATATGTCATTCAGGTATCAATGAGGCCCAGGCAAAGTGCATGCTTCAGTGATGCGGAACCAAATGTGATCCAGTGGAAGTGTTTGAATCTGTTGCAGAGGAATCAGCAAGACTAATTGGAAAATCATCCATCTATGATTTGGAAATGAATTTGACCTATAAGAAGAGTATGCATCCATGATAGAAGACTATGCTTCTCTCCTATGCCAGAGGTACGACATCACAGATTCAAATCTTCCATTTAGAAAAGAATTAGACCAAATGGAAGAGCTTGAAACTGTGATGCCGTAGAACTGTTTATATTTGGCATAGTACTCGTACAGAGATGCACAATCGTTTACACCATAGACCAGTTATTCTTAACCTTCTGCTTTCTGTGGACCCCTACTTAATCATTACTAGATTCCCGGGACCCCCTCTGAGTCATTACTGGAAGCCGGGGGCCACAGAGTAAGCAATTTTGATTACAATACCCAAATACACACAAGAATTCATGAAACAAATATAAAAATAATTAAACATTTTATTTATCTGACAAAGAAATATAAAAAAGATCAACATTTGAATGAGAAGGATGGGGCTTTTTTAAATTCAATTGAGGGCACCCGTTATCCACATTATATTCTGTTGGATATACTTGCACTTCTCCCACGAACCAATCTGAGGATATATTCCTTCACATTTACAGAGAGTTTTAAAATCTTAAATTTTACATGTTTCTTCTTAATTTATAAACACGTTATTAATCTGTTAACAATATTTAATTTCCTAACCAGTCATGGAAACCTGAATAGGCATCATCGATACAAGACTACAGGTTTAGAACTGCTGCTATAAACTACAGAAAAGGGAGGTATAAGAGAATATAAATCCAGAAAAGGGATATGAGGAACCTGCATGTAAGTGGCAAAAGGAGGCTAAAGTGGCTAAAGTAGCAGCCAAAGTCAGGGTGCGCACCGTATTGAAGGTGAGAAGTGCAGGGTTTTCTAGCATGTGACATTTCAATGTTTTCAGTGTGTTTATGTATGACATTTCACTGTAATACACACAGCAGATCATTGCCAGTGAAACTATGCAGTTATGTCTCTTGGGTGCGACCCATTTCAGCTATGCAAGTTCACTAATCAACCTTCTTTTTCTAAAACGATCACATGGAAAACATCATATTTTAATAAACACATCATTTTTGTCACTACTTAAACTTATGTGGTTGCATATTATATGTGAAACATTACTTATCGACTGTGACCATCATATTCCAATCATGGACATCATTTGAGGTTAGCCAAAGGTGTAAACGCATCCTTGTTTGGGGCTAGTAGTGCAGGTCCAAATTCACCAGGTTATGTAAAACTGTAAGTTTTCAAGTCATGTTTCAGCTTACCTGCTGCTAAATATGCAGCAAAGAAGCAATTAACAGGGTATACTAGGAAGGTCCAATGGGTACAAGCTAATCTTTCAAAGATTAGTTTACACTTGAAATCTGCTCAAAATATAACTGTTACAAGAAATACCCTTACAAAATTGAAAATGAATATATTTATGGTCTTATCTCTCAGTAACATACGTTTTTAGGTGTCCTACATGTATCCCACTGTGCTTTATAATTATTATTTTGAGCCACACTTGAGGACAAACATCAGTAGACATCCACTCCAGCATTTGCAGAATCGGGTTTCAATGATTGCATCAAGCCCTTACTTTATGCCTCCAACCTCTCAGCTGTTCAGTTCTCCATGCTCAAACGGTGATTTAGTGGTAATTTAACAGTAGATAGACTGTCGACCTTAAGCTAGGCTGATCAAAGTACCTAACATAGCACTATCTTAACAAGCAAATAATGATGTTTCTTTCTGCATTCAAGCATCCTTAAAGTGCATGCTTTCTAAAATTCCTATAATCTGGCATAAAAAACTGAGCTTTACTTAAAACTTCTGATTGTCACCTCTCCTTTTTCATTTCAAAGAGCTCTCTCCTTTCTTTCTATCTTCTGCATGCCTCTTCTCGCAGAGCACAACATCTCAAAATCCTATGCATGTTTTCCTTAATCCGTATTAATGTATTTCTGCAAATTGACCACGGCACATTTCAAAAGACCACAACATCTCCTGTTTTGGAAAATGATACCTTTGCAATTTAACATCACAAAGTCTCCTCTAGCTCATCTATTAAGCTCACCTCAAATCAGCATGAACTCTTGTACCTGCTTATCCTCAAATAAAGATCACACCTAACTGTTATTACTTGAATCCACCACAAACAACTGGAGTGAATGCATGGAATGGTTTGCTTGAGTGCACAAAACTAATCGCAGGAACCAACAATAAACAAAAGCACTGGATTAACCACTAACCTTGAGTTTCTTTGCTGGGTACTATCTGGTGCTAATTGTAAGTTGCTTCAATGCCTCGTCGGGGGTAATCAATAACATTTGGGCCAGTATAAATATTCTAAACTTCTCAAACAAATATCTACCAAGCACTTTTCGTGTGTTTTGTCTTAAGTGAAAGGGATACCGAGCAGGTTGACTGAGTACTTTATTTGTAAATACATATGTGCAAGGGCCCATGTGAAGAGACCGCAGCTGCTTGCACCACCCGTTGCACTACTACTGACAATTCAGACTTTTTTATACATTCAAATGAGTCTGTCCAGTGATGTGAGTGGACTAGTAAACCAATGTATGATGAAAAAAGTCATTTAGGATAAAGCCCTAATCACGCTGTGTCTTCACAGCACCACAAGTAGAACAAATGCGTCTTTTGCACTCAATCGTTTTGTAAGCAAGTCATTACAAGGACTTACATTAGAGGGGGCGCAATGGTGAAGTGCTAATGGAATTAAAAACCAACACCTTCCCTACTTTTGCACAGACTGGAATTGGAATAGTAAATTAAACTATTCCAATATCCAGTGCCCCACTAAGGCAAGTCGTAAAAATGGCATGTGCATAACAAATGCGTGCTAAAGACGCCAGGGCCGGACTGGCCACAACGGGCACCGGGCGTTTCCCCGGTAGGCTGCTAGGATGGGGGACGGTTTTAGGCCCCTGGGGGGCCGTTTTTGATACCGGGAGGAAAGACGCATTTATTTAAATGACGGGGTTCCTATGGCATGCGTGAAAAACGCATGCGATCTTCCGTCATCCATTCATGTGTGACTGCATAGTCTCATTTTGCACACTTTTAGCATGGTATAACTACCAGTGATTACTTCTGTATTCCACTGCTTTAAATTTCAATAAGCTGATACATTGGTTTGAAAGTTTTAAGGAGTGGAAAACTGCAACTAGGCAAAGAAAGTTGTGATATCTTACATTAAAACTGAACATAACTCATGTCTGCTCCATTTAATAATTGCTGACCTAGCAATGCCTCTTCCCCCATAGCTCATCTACTAATTCCACATTTAATTCACCACAAAGACACAGACTAAATGAATGGACTGGCTTCTTTCAATGTACAAGACTAATCCCAATAACCAACAATTACCATTAACCATTGGATTAACCACTAACTTTGGATTCCTAAGCAGCTGCCCTGCATGAATATCTGCAATGTCTCACCAGGGGTCATATGAGCTATATACATACAATAACAATAAAATACAATTGATCACAGACCATGACTGCCCATGTAATAATTGCTCACTCTGCCACAGGGCTGGACTGGGGAAGCAAAAGGTGCACTGGCCAAAATGCTCAAACCAGCCCCACTCCCTTCCTCTACTTTGTCTCTCCATTTCCATCCTTCAATTCACTCTGTCTCTCCTCTCTCTAATCTCCCTCTCTGATCTATTGCTTCCTCTCAATCCCTCTTCTTTGCTTTTCATCTTGAACCACTCTCTGCCTACAGAACTGAACAAAGTACAGAGGCATCAGCTGTGACCCTGGTCTTTCAACACCAGCTTCTACTGGCCCCAGCACACTGGTGAAATGCCCGATGGAAAAGAATCAGTTCTTAATTTGAGCCAGTGGTTGAGAGCGCCTGGCAATTAATCATCAACACCAGCGTTTTTCATGAGCACCAGTTACGGATACATTAATTTATGATAGGTACGGAGAGATTACGTGATTTCGCCAGAATCACAGTATGTTGAGCCGAGGTCTGAACCTGGTTCCCAAGCTCCAAATTCAGCAGCTCTGACCATTACACCACATCCTCTCCTCACTTTCAAAGTTAGTTGTTGCTTCTGTTTTAGGCAGCGCTAACAGGAGAAATGGACTTGGGCAAGCAGCCTCCTGACAAGAGCCCCAGCACTTATTATTTGACAAATTCATCTCTGAATAAAATGCCAGCCCTTCCCTGCTCTGCTGCCTGCCTTGCCTGTCTCCTTCCCGCAAAAAGGTCACCTCCCCCTCACCCCACCACCCTTCCCATTCCCAGGCCAATAATAGCATTTATAATCACAAAGCCTACAATTTCCTGTACAGAATATGTCATATTATACCACAAAAATCATCGTGTGTGGGCAAAGTCAGAGAATTGAAATGGGTGCTCAGGCCGGAGACCTGTGGGGAATATTTAGCAGAATGTGAAGTTTTCTCAAGTTCAAGCTTCCTATCTAGAACTTGAATGTCACAGGGAAGCTGAAATGCGGTGAGGCACAATGACAACAAATATAGTGTATGCCAGTTTAAACATATCCCGTTTTTTCTAAGAGAGGCAGAGTTCAAACCACGAAAGAAAAATATAATCTTCTTGTAAGCAAGAGGAGCATTCATTGTACAAGCACCAAGACAAACCTTTTTAGCAAATAAGTTTGCATGGATAACATCCACAGTGAGGAATTGCCATGAAAACCTTTCCTTATGTTTGTTTGGTGCAGGTAAAATCCTAGTTCTTAGCAGGGTTTAATTTTTGCAAGTGGTCACAGGTGGTGAGCACCTGGACTCATTTTTCTTAATCTGATTCTGGTCAAGAGAAAGACAAATGCAGAGATGAGAGAAATAATGAAGAGGAAAAAAATAGGAAAGCATGGATAAATATAAAAAGCAGGAATGAAACAATCTCCAAAAGAGCACACAAAAGTGAAATAAAAAGACAGGAAGTTTAGGGTAGTTGAAGACAGAGGTAGGTGGTGGAAACTTTGGTATTCGGCAACCCAGGCTGTCAGTGGCACCAGCGGTGGGCACTAAATAAACACACTCTATATGGCCAGGTACAGCTGAGTCCCCCTCCTCCCTTAACTCCTGCCCTTGGGGTGATGGCCACATTTCCTGTTGCCCAAGCTGCTCACCCTCCCATCTTCCCCCAAGGCAAACAACCTATTAAATACCAATTTTTGGATTAAGGTTTGTAAACCCCGGCCGTATTTATTACATAACAATAATCAAACATTAATATATTTACATTATATATACATTACGCAGAAAGACTGTTCCGTTACATTGATAGGTACAGTATGTCACTTGGCTAACCTTAACATATTTCTAATACATAGCCGTTCCTATCCTAAGCTAATCATTCAATAACATAACATAATCTTTCTGAGTATCCCTGTTTGAGCCTACGGCAAGGTCAATGACTGGCCCCAGATCCTGATCAAGTTATGTCCAAACTCCTAACGGAGTGACCTTGCGCAGGGAGCCCCATTCACTGGAAGGATACCTCACACCCCGGTCACCACCTACGCCCTAAAGACTAACTCAATAGGGGCCCATGCAGTTATACGCAGATTACTTGTTCCCTTATGCACGTGCGGGGTGACCAACCAGCCTACCGGAAGCGTAACTCCTCTACTCCGCACCTTTCCAGCCTACACTGTAACTGCCCCTGGAGTTCCATGAGAGACCATCTGTCCCCCCTTCAGGCGTCCCCATTTTACATTGGTGATGGCCGCTAAGGACCATAAAACTATGCTCACAAATCATGACCTTACCGCCACAGGCCAGTATAGTTGTCCGACTATCTGGCCTCCCCCCTCTGACCCTCTGAAGGTCATGCTCCATTCCGTGTCCCTACTAACCA
Organism: Lissotriton helveticus; assembly: GCF_964261635.1. Taxonomy (NCBI): domain Eukaryota; kingdom Metazoa; phylum Chordata; class Amphibia; order Caudata; family Salamandridae; genus Lissotriton; species Lissotriton helveticus. The sequence continues at coordinate 204,683,308 of NC_136073.1, forward strand.
GGCAAGAAGGTTTTCCATGAGCAGCTCATTACCCAGCTGAGAGAGGTGCATGTCATCCTGTAGGAAAAACGGCTCCCCCCTAATGCACCCATGCGCTATCATCTGCAATTTTGGGGATCTGAATAGTCTGTCAATCCGGTTATTGATTCTTTTAACAGATTGGTTCAAGGCCCACACGGACTCCCCCCCACTGAAATCATGAAATCATATGTGACCATACAGGTATAGCCCCAGGGCATCTTTAGTCCAACCATCCCACTTCAGTGATCAATGTTTCCACTTACCTCCTTCTACCCAGATATACCAGGTCGTTCCCCCAGGTGCAGAATAAAGACTTTAGAGAGAGTCCTCTCCAGGCCCAGCAGGCCTACCACCAAATCCCTAAATTGGTCAAAGCGAAGGCCCCCCTGTCCATGAACAAAGACCCTAAAACCAGCCTGCCATGTTCTAAACTCTTAATTGCCTAAGAAAAAATTGTTGCACCTGTTCACATGAGTGGCTAATGACACATACGTCGTTTGCTCCATGTTCCCAGGCAGATACCTGGTCTACCGTAGCTGCCAGAGGATGAGCCACTGCAAGTTTCCCTCCCACGTGACAGGATGTAGAAACTGCAATTCAAACCAGAAGAAAACAACATCATTAAAAAACTCCTCCCAACCCCTAGAGCATATGCAGCCATACATAGCGCTTATAACAATTTGAGGACCACCTATTAATCCTCTGCACCTAGCTCCTAGCAAAACCTCTAGCCACCGCTTCGGTGGCAGCCTCTATCCTAAAAGATTGGGTCCCAAAACTGCTTGGGTCTAAACCAGTTTTTTGTATGGCCGAGCCCATGACCCTTCTGAAATGAAATCTAGTGAGAGGGGTACCATTTGCATGAATTATTAAAGGTCCCCCCGTGCATTTAGGCCTGTGTTCCAGAATGCCTCCAACCTAGTGATGAGGCAGCAAGCGCTCCCTTGTGCCTGTCGCAGCACCCCCCCATTCCCATCTGGCCTCCTGATCAGTCTTAGACCTGGGGATTGATATGAATAAGGAGTCTCCTTGAACCTTACCATGACTAAACTGCAGCCCTCCCTGCCAGTCCTGCTTATTCTTTGCCACTAGTTCCCCAATCCTGAAAGCGCTGTAAAATGCCAGCGAAAAGGCGGCTCTAAACAATAGTGTTTCGGCTTCTGTGCTGCAAACCTAACTAAGCACCTCCAGTAATGTGGCCAAAGTGTTAACCCCTATTAATCGCCTTGCTTTCGGCTGTAAACATTGCAAACACTGCTACCCTTTTAATGCTTTCCGCACTATAAATGTACTAGTGGGATCCCCTCCACCCTTCACTTTCGCAAAAAAGGAGATAGCCACTATGTGTCGCCATGCTGATGCCACTGAGCACCCCTCATCTTTCATTGCTCTCAAGTAGGAAAACACCGCCCGTACCATGCCAGTTCTCCTCCCATTCCTACCCCAAACATTTACAGTAAGCCCAAAATGACCCTTCTTATGCCCTCCTGGTCGTGGGTGCTAGGCTAGCTGCCACGAGATCTGGTAATTGGGGGCACCAAGCTACCAAAGCTGTTCTGGGAATGGCGTTGGGTTCTCCGCCGCTTCGGGGTGATGGGACCAGAATACCTGCCTCTTAACACGAAAGTGGTACAAAAGGGGGTGGTGATGGACGGAGCATCTGAACCAATCAAACACTCACACCCAGTCAGCAGATCTGGGTTTAATCCATCACCGTTCTTTAGCCCACTCTGCCACGCCAGGTCAGACATGGCCATATGCAAATCAGTCTGACCCTGTGCCTCATGGGAACAGTCCAGCCCGAATTGCCAAGCCATGCCTTCCCTGGACCGGAAACAAGCTTCCTTGGACCAGTTTCTGGCATTTCAGCCATCTTCAGCCCGGCTTGCTTGAATCCAGTGGCAAAGTGAGCAAGGGATGCACGTCTGAGCATACCCTGCCAACTTATGGCGAACAAAGTGGTACAAAAGTGGGTGGTGATGGACGGAGCATCTGAACCAATCAAACACTCACACCCTGTCAGCAGATCTGGCTTTAATCCATCACCGTTCTTTACCCGCTCTGCCACCCCAGTTCAGACATGGCCATATGCAAATCAGTCTGACCCTGTGCCTCATGGGAACAGTCCAGTCCGAATTGCCAAGCCATGCCTTCCCTGGACCGGAAACAAGCTTCCTTGGACCGGTTTCTGGCAGTTCAGCCGTCTTCAGTGCGGCTTGCTTGAATCCAGTGGCAAAGTGAGCAAGGGACTCAAGTCTGAGCATACCCTGCCAACTTATGGCGAACGAAGTGGTACAAAAGGGGGTGGTGATGGACGGAGCATCTGAACCAATCAAACACTCACACCCAGTCAACAGATCTGGGTTTAATCCATCACCGTTCTTTAGCCCACTCTGCCACCCCAGTTCAGACATGTCCAAATGCAAATCAGTCTGACCCTGTGCCTCATGGGAACAGTCCAGCCCGAAATGCCAAGCACTGCCTTCCCTGGACCGGAAACAAGCTTCCGAGGACCGGTTTCTGGCATTTCAGCCGTCTTCAGCCCGGCTTGCTTGAATCCAGTGGCAAAGTGAGCAAGGGACTCACGTCTGAGCATACCCTGCCAACTTATGGCGAACAAAGTGGTACAAAAGGGGGTGGTGATGGACGGAGCATCTGACCCAATCAAACACTCACACCCAGTCAGCAGATCTGGGTTTAATCCATCACCGTTCTATAGCCCAATCTGCCACACCAGTTCAGAAATGGCCATATGCCAATCAGTCTGACCCTGTACCTCATGGGAACAGTCCAGCCCGAACTGCCAAGCTATGCCTTCCCTGGACCGGAAACAAGCTTCCGAGGACTGGTTTTTGACATTTCAGCCGTCTTCAGCCTGGCTTGCTTGAATCCAGTGGCAAAGTGAGCAAGGGACTCACGTCTGAGCATACCCTGCCAAGTTATGGCGAACAAAGTGGTACAAAAAGGGGTGTGATGGACGGAGTATCTGAACCAATCAAACACTCACACCCAGTCAGCAGATCTGGGTTTAATCCATCACCGTTCTTTAGCCCACTCTGCCACCCCAGTTCAGACATGGCCATATGCAAATCAGTCTGACCCTGTGCCTCATGGGAACAGTCCAGCCCAAACTGCCAAACCATGCCTTCCCTGGACCGGAAACAAGCTTCCGAGGATCGGTTTCTGGCATTTCAGCCGTCTTCAGCCCAGCTTGCTTGAATCCAGTGGCAAAGTGAGCAAGGGACTCACCTCTGAGCATACCCTGCCAACTTATGGCGAACAAAGTGGTACAAAAGGGGGTATGATGGACGGAGCATCTGAACCAATCAAACACTCACACCCAGTCAGCAGATCTGGGTTTAATCCATCACCGTTCTTTAGCCCACTCTGCCACCCCAGTTCAGACATGGCCATATGCAAATCAGTCTGACCCTGTGCCTCATGGGAACAGTCCAGCCCGAACTGCCAAACCATGCCTTCCCTGGACCGGAAACAAGCTTCCGAGGACTGGTTTCTGGCATTTGAGCCGTCTTCAGCCCGGCTTGCTTGAATCCAGTGGCAAAGTGAGCAAGGGACTCACGTCTGAGCATACCCTGCCAACTTATAGTGAACAAAGTGGTACAAAAGGGGGTTGTGATGGACGGAGCATCTGAACCAATCAAACACTCACACCCAGTCAGCAGATCTGGGTTTAATCCATCACCGTTCTTTAGCCCACTCTGCCACCCCAGTTCAGACATGGCCATATGCATAGGGTCAGGTGACCGCTCAGCCCTCCACAGGGCTTGGTCGCCCCACTCACTGCTGCCGCTCCTGCCTGCCTTTGCCGCCTCCTGCCTGCAGATTCCTTCGCTCACTGCCCGTGGCTCCGGGGAATTTCCCGCTGCTCCTGGGAATTTCCCGCTGCCCGCTGCTTCTTGGAATTTCCCGCCGCTGCCTCCCTGCGGCCCCGCCCCCCTGTGATTCCATTCGCCGCCCCGCTCCCGCCACCCAGCTGCTCCTCCCTCCCGCCTGCTGCCGAGCCACCCCGAGACGCACCCACGGACCCTTTACTTGCTGCACCTGCAAGTTCACCTGCCTCCGAACCTGCCCCGCACCCGCCAAGACAAACACCAGCAGCAACCACCTCAAGTGCATCCTGATCAACACCCGCTCCGTCCACAGACATGCCGTGGAACTCTGGAACCTCCTCGACGCTACATCACCGGACGTCGCCTTCCTCATGGAAACCTGGATGAACGCCTCATCTGCACCCGACATCGCCATCGCCATCCCGGACGGGTACAAGATCATCAGGAGGGACCGCATCAACCAGACCGGAGGTGGCATCGCCATCGTCCACAGGAACACCATCCACATCACGACCGACGCCAACGACTCCTTCGCCGCAGCCGAACATCTCCACTTCCAGATTCACACCGACCCTAAGACGACCCTCAGAGGCACCCTTGTCTACAGACCCCCGGGACCACGCACACAATTCAGCGAAGACATCACAGACTTCATCAGCCCGCACGCCCTCCCCTCCACTGACTACATCCTCCTCGGGGACCTCAACTTCCACCTGGAGAACAACAAGGACCGCAACACCACCGCCCTGCTGGAAAACCTCGCCAACTTCGGACTCAAGCAACTGGTCAACACCCCCACCCACTACGCCGGCCACACGCTTGATCCCGTCTTCTCGTCCAGCAAGTACATCACCTTCATCCACGCGACCGGACTCCACTGGACCGACCACAGCTGCGTCCACCTCAGCTTCAAAAGATCCACGACCCACCACCACCCACAACAGGTACCTCACAGGAATTGGAGCAAGATCACCGCAGACCAGCTCACCACCTCCCTCAGCCAGAGCCCACCCGCCAACACAACGGACCCCAACGAAGCAGCCCGCAACTTCACACAGTGGCTGACCGCCTGCGCCGACGACCTCGCGCCACTAAAGAACCCTCCCAGCAGACCCAGAAGCAAGAAGGCATCCTGGTTCACCGACGACCCAAGGACTCCAAGAAGACCTGCCGCACCCTCGAGAAAGCCTGGCTCCTCGACCGGACCACCGACAACATGACCACCCTCAAACACGCTACCCGCAAGCACCACCAGCTCATCCGCACCACCAAGCAGAAATCCCTGAAGGAACGACTGGACAACAACGCCCACGACAGCAAAGAGCTCTTCACTATAGTCAAGGAGTTCTCCAACCCCAGCACCAACGACATCACTCCGTCACAAGACCTCTGCGACTCCCTCGCCTCGTCCTTCCACCGCAAGATCGCCAACATCCACAACAGCTTCGGCGCCCCACCCACGCACCCATCCGTCGAACCAACACCCCCCACCGCCACCCTTCGCACCTGGACCACGGTGACCACCGAAGACACAGCCCGCACGATGAACACCATCCACTCCGGATCACCGATTGACCCCTGCCCACACCACGTCTCCACCATCGCACCCCAACTCCGGAACAGCATCAATGCCTTCTTCAACACCGCCACCTTCCCGGAGAGCTGGAAGCACGCCGAGATCAGCGCCCTCCTGAAGAAACCTACAGCGGACCCCACCGATCTCAAAAACTTCCGCCCCATCTCGCTCCTCCCTTTTCCTGCTAAAGTCATCGAGAAGATCGTCAACAGACAGCTGACCGCCTTCCTCGAGACGAACGGATCCCTCGACCCCTCGCAGTCCGGCTTCAGAGCCAACCACAGCACAGAGACCGCCCTCATCGCAGCCACCGACGACATCTGGACCCTGCTCGACAAGGGGGAAACAGTGGCCCTCATCCTCCTGGACCTCTCCGCTGCGTTCGATACGGTCTGCCACCGCACCCTAGTCCAGCGCCTCAGCGACATCGGTATCCAAGAGAAGGCACTGGAGTGGATCATCTCGTTCCTCGCCGGAAGAACACAAAGAGTCCGCCTCCCCCCGTTTCGCTCCGAGGCCACCGAAGTCATCTGCGGCGTCCCGCAAGGATCTTCACTCAGCCCCACCCTCTTCAACATCTACATGAAACCTCTCGCAGCCATCGCACGCCAGCACAACCTCAACATCATCTCTTACGCCGACGACACCCAGCTGATCCTCTCCCTCACCAGAGACCCCGACACCACCAGAACCTGCCTACATGAAGGGATGAAAGACGTCGCCGAGTGGATGAAGGACAGCCGCCTGAAACTGAACTCGGACAATACGGAAGTCCTCATCCTGGGATCTTCGCCCTCCGCCTGGGACGACTCCTGGTGGCCCCCAGCCCTGGGCACTGCACCCAAGCCAACCGACCACGCACGCAACCTGGGCTTCATCCTGGACCCCTCCCTCTCGATGACCAGACAAGTCAACGCCATCTCCTCATCGTGCTTCAACACCCTGCGTATGCTTCACAAGATCTTCCGCTGGATCCCGACCGAGACCAGGAAGACTGTCACCCAGGCACTCGTCACCAGCCGACTGGACTACGGAAACGCCCTCTACGCCGGAACCACAGCCAAGCTACAGAAAAGACTCCAGCGCATCCAGAACGCCTCCTCCCGACTCATCCTGGATGTCCCCCGACGCAGCCACATCTCCAGCCACCTGAGGAACCTGCACTGGCTCCCCGTCGACAAGAGGATCACGTTCCGGCTCCTCACCCACGCACACAAGTCTCTCCACGACCTGGGCCCCAAGTACCTCAACGACCGCCTGACCTTCTACACGCCCACCCGCCAGCTACGGTCCACCAGCCTCGCCCTCGCAGCCGTACCACGCATCCGAAGAGCCACCGCCGGAGGAAGACCCTTCTCTTACCTGGCTGCCAAGACTTGGAACTCCCTCCCCATCCCCCTTCGGCTGACCCAGGACCATCTCGCCTTCAGGAAACAACTCAAGACCTGGCTGTTCGAGCAGTAGCATACCCCTCCCCCCAAGCGCCTTGAGACCCTCCCGGGTGAGTAGTGCACTATACAAATGGCATGATTGATTGATTGATTGATTGATTGATTTGCATATGGCCATAGCCGGTCCAGGGAAGGCATGGCTTGGCAGTTCGGGCTGGATTGTTCCCATGAGGCACAGGGTCAGACTGATTTGCATATGGCCATGTCTGAACTGGGGTGGCAGAGTGGACTAAAGAACGGTGATGGATTAAACCCAGATCTGTTGACTGGGTGTGAGTGTTTGATTGGTTCAGATGCTCCGTCCATCACCACCCGCTATTGTACCACTTTGTTCGCCATAAATTGGCAGGGTATGCTCAGACATGAGTCCCATGCTCACTTTGCCACTGGATTCAAGGAAGCCGGGCTGAAGATGGCTGAAATGCCAGAAACCGGTCCTCGGAAGCTTGTTTCCCGTCCAGGGAAGGCATTGCTTGGCATTTCGGGCTGGACTGTTCCCATGAGGCACAGGGTCAGACTGATTTGCATTTGGACATGTCTGAACTGGGGTGGCAGAGTGGGCTAAAGAACGGTGATGGATTAAACCCAGATCTGTTGACTGGCTGTGAGTGTATAATTGGGTCAGATGCTCCGTCCATCACCACCCCCTTTTGTACCACTTTGTTCGCCATAAGTTGGCAGGGTTTGCTCAGACGTGAGTCCCTTGCTCACTTTGCCACTGGATTCAAGCAAGCCGGGCTGAAGATGGCTGAAATGCCAGAAACCGGTCCTCGGAAACTTGTTTCCGGTCCAGAGAAGGCATGGCTTGGCAGCTCGGGCTGGATTGTTCCCATGAGGCACAGGGTCAGACTGATTTCCATATGGCCATGTCTGAACAGGTGTGGCAGAGTGGGCTAAAGAACGGTGATGGATTAAACCGAGATCTGTTGACAGGGTGGGAGAGTTTGATTGGTTCAGATGATCCATCCATCACCGCCCCCTTTTGTACCACTTTGTTCACCATAAGTTGGCAGGGTATGCTCAGACGTGAGTGCCTTGCTCACTTTGCCACTGGATTCAAGCAAGCCGGGTGAAGACAGCTGAAATGCCAGAAACCGGTCCTCGGAAGCTTGTTTCCGGTCCAGGGAAGGCATGGCTTGGCAGTTCGGGCTGGACTGTTCCCATGAGGCACAGGGTCAGACTGATTTGCATATGGCCATGTCTGAACTGGGGTGGCTGAGTGGGCTAAAGAACGGTGATGGATTAAACCCAGATCTGTTGACTGGGTGTGAGTGTTTGATTGGTTCAGATGCTCCGTCTATCACCACCCGCTTTGTACCACTTTGTGCGCCATAAGTTGGCAGGGTATGCTCAGACGTGAGTCCCTTGCTCACTTTGCCACTGGATTCAAGCAAGCCGGGCTGAAGACGGCTGAAATGCCAGAAACCAGTCCTCGGAAGCTTGTTTCCGGTCCAGGGAAGGCATGGCTTGGCAGTTCGGGCTGGACTGTTCCCATGAGGCACAGGGTCAGACTGATTTGCATATAGCCATGTCTGAACTGGGGTGGCAGAGTGGGCTAAAGAACGGGGATGGATTAAACCCAGATCTGTTGACTGGGTGTGAGTGTTTGATTGATTCAGATGCTCCGTCCATCACCACCCGCTATTGTACCACTTTGTTCGCCATAAATTGGCAGGGTATGCTCAGACATGAGTCCCATGCTCACTTTGCCACTGGATTCAAGGAAGCCGGGCTGAAGATGGCTGAAATGCCAGAAACCGGTCCTCGGAAGCTTGTTTCCCGTCCAGGGAAGGCATTGCTTGGCATTTTGGGCTGGACTGTTCCCATGAGGCACAGGGTCAGACTGATTTGCATTTGGACATGTCTGAACTGGGGTGGCAGAGTGGGCTAAAGAACGGTGATGGATTAAACCCAGATCTGTTGACTGGCTGTGAGTGTATAATTGGGTCAGATGCTCCGTCCATCACCACCCCCTTTTGTAACACTTCGTTTGCCATAAGTTGGCAGGGTATGCTCAGATGTGAGTCCCTTGCTCACTTTGCCACTGGATTCAAGCAAGCCGCACTGAAGACGGCTGAACTGCCTGAAACCGGTCTTCGGAAGCTTGTTTTCGGTCCTGGGAAGGCATGGCTTGGCAGTTCAGGCTGAACTGTTCTCATGAGGCACAGGGTCAGACTGATTTGCATATGGCCATGTCTGAACTGGGGTGGCAGAGTGGGCTAAAGAACGGTGATGGATTAAACCCAGATCTGTTGACTGGGTGTGAGTGTTTGATTGGTTCAGATGCTCCGTCCATCACCACCCCCTTTTGTACCACTTTGTTCGCCATAAGTTGGCAGGGTATGCTCAGACGTGAGTCCCTTGTTCACTTTGCCACTGGATTCAAGCAAGCCGGGCTGAAGACGGCTGAAATGCCAGAAACCGGTCCTCGGAAGCTTGTTTCAGGTCCAGGGAAGGCATGGCTTGGCAGTTCGGGCTGGACTGTTCCCATGAGGCACAGGGTCAGACTGATTTGCATATGGCCATGTCTGAACTGGGGTGGCAGAGTGGGCTAAAGAACGGTGATGGATTACACCCAGATCTGTTGACTGGGTGTGAGTGTTTTGATTGGTTCAGATGCTCCGTCCATCACCACCCCCTTTTGTATCACTCTTAACACGAAAGAGCGCATCAGCAGCATGATTCAATACCCCTGGCACATGTTTGGCCCTAAACAGCATATTCAGTTTCATGCACAGCAGTATTTTTTCCTTCAACAAACGCAGGATCATCTTACACTTTGCTGATTGATGGTTTATGCATTCCACCACAGACATGTTATCTGACCAGAAAACCACTGATTGGTTCCTCAGTTGCTCCGGCCAGACAGACAATGCCACCAAGATGGGAAACAGCTCCAAAAAGCCAATGTTACCTCTTAACCCGGCTTCTACCCACCATGCCAGCCAAACCACTCACTACCTGCTGCATCTGTCATCAAGCCTATCTCTCTACTGGGCTTGCAAGGGCCGGGCCACAGCGCCTTACCATTGAAATCACGCAGAAATGACATCCAAATCCTCATGTCCTGCTTGACCTCGCTGGATAACCTGGTGTGGTGGTGATTTTCTTTGAGTCCTGACATGGCCTGTGCTATGGAGCATGAGAATGGTCCATAGCCCATTAACTGACCCACTGTTTGTTGAAGCTGATGCAATGTAACCTTCTCCTTTGCCAAGCATTGTTGCAAAGCTGACTTGAAATTCATGATCTTTTCATTGGGCAGACGTGAGAGACCTTGAACAGAATTAAACTCTCTACCCATGAATTCTATCACAGTGGATGATGGCCCGACAGTTTTACCTTGCACCAGGGGTACCCCAAAATCCTGCATGAGCACACAGAATTTCTGTAGCGCCCAGCCACAGTCCTGAGATCCCGGAGCTCCCAGGAAGAGGAAGTCATCTAGGTAATGCAAAACGTATTGAAGCCCCGTCACCTGCCTGAAAACCCATTCCAAGAAGGAACTGAACTTCTCAAAGTAAGGACAAGAAACAGAGCACCCCCTAGGCATGCATGTATCCATTTGAAACTTCCCCTGGAATTGGAAACCCAGTAGGTGGATATACAAAGGGCGGACCGGGAACAGGCTAAAAGCTGACTCGATATCTGACTTTGCCAAAAGTGCATTAGGGTCCAGGCCTCTGAGCATCTCAACTGCCTGATCAAAGGACGAGTACCTGACTGTGCACAGTTCTCCATCAATGGCGTAGTTTAACGACTGGTCTCTGGGAGCCGAAAGCTTATGAATCAACCTGAACTCACCTGGCTCTTTTTTGGGGGCCACCCCCAGAGGGGAGCAAACAAAACCCTCCACCGGAACGCTGTCAAATGGATCTGCTACTCTGTCCAGGCGCAATTCTTTTTGAATTTTTGCTGACACCACCCCAGGATTAGCCCTCCTTGATAGCTGATTCTGGCATTGTGACACCACTATGTAGTCAGGTGCGGGAATTCTGAACCCATCTCTGAAACCTTCCAATAAAATCCTAGCTGACGTGGGGCAATTGTACCTGTTCAACCATGGGATCAAAGCACTGGTTATTATTGGGGACCGGGCCTTCATGAGGGAAACACAATCATTCTTGTTTTTTACCCCCTCTATCTTTTGATTTTTTAAAACACTTAGACTCCGGGTGAGAGGTGTTGCCACAGAAGGGAACATGAATGCTTGAATTTGCAAATGCCTGCTGCCCTGGTGCACGTCCGCCTATTAAAGTCCCAGCATGCCCCCTTTTTTCCTCCACCACCCCCCAAGCTAACAGGAGAGCCTGACCAAAATGACTGGCTTTTTGGGCTGTCCTGGGATCCTTTGCCCCAAGTGGTCTAACCACAAAATCATACCAATCTGATCCCAAATGAGGGCAGGGTCATTGGCCTTTGCTCTCCTAAAGTCCTTATCATATTCCTTCCATCCGATACCACCATAACTATCATGAGCACCCGCAATCTTACTCTGGTAGCATGCCATTTCCGCACCCAAACCTGGAAAGCACTCAGACATGACTGCCATGTACATTGAGAAACCCCTGTTCCAGTTAATCAAAAACTCTTCAACCCAATATTTTTGCAACCGATTCGCCCATTCCCTCGGGTGCATCCACTCTTTGTTCTCTTTGGCCTCCTCCTTTTCAGTCTCATCTAATAACAAGGAAAATATATTCACATAACTTCCCTTCCAAATTTTTTCTTTCATCTCTTGTGACACTTTGCCTAAGCCTAACACTGGCAATGTCCGCAGCGTACCTGTTCCAGCTGCTCCGGCTGATTTCTCCTTTGCTGTGTCCGATGGTATGTTTAATGCTCGCGGTTCTTTTCCGTTCCCTGTGGGAGCTGCTCCACCTGCCGCTGCCCCACCTGTCGGAACTGACTGCCCCTCCCAGGCTTCTCACCTGCAGACTGCGCCACCATCCTCACTGTCTTCTCCAGTGTGGAGTCCCCGCCACCCAACACCCCTGCTGCTGGGGCTCAAGTACCTGACTTCTCCAACCATGAAAGAACTGCTGCCAGGCTCGCCACTAAATCAGGCTGACCTTGGGCGCCCCCTGCCAGCCCACCTGAGGCCAGAGGATTTGTATCAGATGTCCCTTGTTGGCTCCCTGTCGGGCCTCCTACCATAGGGGTAACTGGGGCCTGAAGGAGGGGTGTGGCACCTGATGCCCCTGGTAAAGTACACCCCAGAGATGAGGTACTCTCTGAACCTGGATGACCAACCCCATCAGTAGCCTGTGGCACTACCCCTGCTGGCACCGGCGGTGCTGCCTGCGGCACCTTCCCTAATGGTGAAGGTGTCGCAGACCCCTTCTCTCTCCCTACCCCAGTGAAGATGTGGCAGGTACCACCCTCCTCCTTGGTTTTGCCATTTTGGGCACAGGGGGGAATGCTGCCTTAGGTGCCACCCCCGTTTGCCCGGGCCTGTCTTCTGCCCCATGCCACCCATCTACCTAGTTCCTCATCTTCGCTATAGCATGACCCATGTTCTCCATTTTCTGCATCATTGACTCCATAAACGTGTCCATGCACGAGCACTATTCACTTTGCTTGGCCTTAGGAGCCATGGTACCACCACAAGGAGACAAAAAAACTTTTTCCTAGTACTAATTCACTATTGGGCAGCCCACTCAACCCACCAACTACAGTGTACCCAACCACCACCAACTGTTCTGTTCTGAATAAGATTCAGACAAATACCCTGCCCGACTAAAAGGTGGGTACAATCTTGTGGCTACTCTACCATAAAGCGCCTTTCCCAAAAACTAGCCAACACAACCCCTGCTACCCTGGTAAATGTCTTCTCACATCCCACCACCAGTTTCCCAGCCCCCTCAGACACAGAAGCCCATCACCCAAGGAATGCTGCAGTCTCCACCATCAAGGAATAAAATCTAGACAACACAGACGTGCCAGGGTGCCAACAACACCAGCCAGAGCCACCAACGCAAACCACCATGTGGGACGGGTGAGTAAAAACTCAGCCTGCGTGGCCCCAAGCTGGCCCAACAGGGCACTCTAAGCAAAAGGGGGGGGGGGGGCTGAGAGCTGCTCCAAAATGTCCTTCCTTGTCCTGTAGGTTACCCAAGGAAATGCAGCTTGTAGAATGATGCAGGTGAAAACCCTGTGGAAACAAGAAGTAACAAGCATTTACAATGCAATGGTCTCGGCATTGCTAAAGTTAGAGCTATTGGTATTGCTCATTACATTATTTTTATTTACATTTTTGTTTTTAAAACATAAATAAATGTCATTGTCATTTACAATGCCAATAGCTTAATCTCTCGCAAATGCGAGATCTATTGCATTTGCACCCACACACAGAGCCACACACACACACATACAGAGCCATCCACACAGTCATTCACATAGAGTCACCCACATACACACAGAGCCACCCACACAGAGCCACCTACACACACACACACACAGAGCCACCCTCCCACAGAGCCACACACACAGAGCCACACACACACATACACAGACAGAGCCGCACACAGACAGAGCCACACACAGACAAAGCCACACACACAGACAGAGCAACACACACACACAGACAGAGCAACACACACATACAGACAGAGCAACACGCACACACAGACAGAGCCCCACACACACAGACAGAGCCCCACACACACAGACAGAGCCCCAGACAGAGCCCCACACACACAGACAGAGCCCCAGACAGAGCCCCACACACACAGACAGAGCCCCAGACAGAGCCCCACACACACACAGAGCCCCACACACACAGACAGAGCCCCACACACACAGACAGAGCCCACCACACACACAGAGCCCCACACACACACAGACAGAGCCCACAACACACACAGACAGAGCCCCACACACACACAGACAGAGCCCCACACACACAGACAGAGCCCCACACACACAGACAGAGCCCCACATACAGTAGTAGAGAGTAGTCATGTTCTTGCCTCGGTGTCTCAACCTGACTCTGAGTCTTGTCCCATTGTGATGTTGCTGATGTGGGTGAAACTACTGCACTGCTGGTGACAGGGCTGATGTACGTAATGAAAATGCAAAGAACAGGCAGGGGAGCGCTTATGTAAATCTAAATCAAACACAGAATAACTTCAAAAGGCAGGAAAGGTCTAACAGGAACAACCGGAAAATAAAGCAATAATGACACATTCTAAGAAATGACAGGGTGCCGGCAGACCGCGAGGGGGCGGGGGAAGGCAGTTTTCATTACCACTAGTTATAGCCGCCGTTCCTTTGGTGACATCACTACTTCAAAGCTATGAGAAGTAATGGGAAAATAAAATAAGAAAAAAGCAGTTGGAGCAATGTGAGTGAAACGAGAAATGTACTTGATGGTCATGTTTGCACTGGACACATCCCTCCTAGCCCTTAATCAATAGTCTCAACCGCAAGATCATGATTATGTGAGTGCGCAAAGCTGCAAAATTCCAGCGTGCAAAATACGCCCTTTTCACCTTCAATGATTCTTATAAATGCTACGGCAATAAACTAAATGCAGTGCCACTATAAAATGTATTTTTCATCCAGGAATGGACTTCTTTCAAATGAGTTTAACAATCAGTGACGAGTTTTGCCTTATTTGGGAATCCTTTGTATATGCGTGTCACGTAGCTGCTTTAAGGATGTTAAAGCTTGAAGATGCCCAATAACAGGAAGCTTCAGTGGTCCATACAGAGGAAACCATGCACAACCATATCTCAAATCCATCAGAAATGGGACAGGCGCAGCTTGCTGCAGGCCCTATCAGTGTCACAATTACACCAGCGGCTGCAGAAGCAGGGCCGGCTGAAAACAAAAACTAAAGATCAACCACCAGCCATATGAAACTGACTATTAAAACCTGGCTTTTCGTCAGTTTCCATGGTTTATGTATAAACCTCCTTTCCAAAAGGCTTCTCGTTCTACAGTACTACACTCCGATTCCTCCTGCTTACTCAGCTCTACAGAAAAGCGCCAACCCCAAATAAACCCTCCCCTGCTGCCTAGGGCGCAGCGCCTGGTCCGTATCGAGCTTATTTATGCAAGAGCGTGCAGATAAGAGTGCGTGTGCACAGCAGTTTCCAGCACAGGGCATGTTCGAGCTGGACAATAGTTATTAGCACAAGGCAGCCTCGGCATTGGAGTGCTGCAGGGGGTCTAAAGGGAAGCCAGCCCTCTATTCTTGGCTCGGAGCAGCTGCTCTCCAAAACAAATCAGGTTACCGTTTCCAGGTAAACTGGAGTAAACACCAAGTCACGCTTTGCCGATTATCCACTGCTCTGCAGGTTTGACACAAGTTACTGGCAACGTTAGTAAACCCGTCAGCGTCACAAACAAGGCGCGCATTCATATTCTACAGATGTAACTGCTGAGTCACGTTTTCACGAGCGTACGTGTTTAAAGCACGCAATTTCTTAAAAAGATAAAAGATAACTAGATTTGCTCAACACTTTAAATGGCTTCTAGTTGTACAAAAGTAGGCATCTGAGCGGTTTAAAAACAGTTCACACAACAGCAGCTCCTCGGGGAGTGACGAGACACAGCATCTTTCTATTTTAAAGTAGGTGGATAGTCCCTCGGTGTCACCAATGCGTCCTCGACCTAAATAAACGCCCAGAATGGCATGACGA
Organism: Lissotriton helveticus; assembly: GCF_964261635.1. NCBI lineage: Eukaryota > Metazoa > Chordata > Amphibia > Caudata > Salamandridae > Lissotriton > Lissotriton helveticus. Next base: position 204,698,855 of record NC_136073.1, read on the forward strand.
AAAAAGGGGCGGGACTTGAAAAAAAGACACAGAAACGCCCACGAATCGCATCAAGACGGGGAAAAGAGTAATTGACACACATCTCTTCCAATGGCTAGCTTCCATTTACGAAGCTAGCCAATGGAAGAGAGAGGCGGGTTAAAGCACCACTGTTGAACTCATCTAGATTTGCTCAACACTTTAAATGGTTTCTCGTTGTACAAAGGTAGGCATCTGAGCGGTTTAAAAACAGTTCACACAACAGCAGCTCCTCGGGGAGTGACGAGACACAGCATCTTTCTATTTTAAAGTAGGTGGATAGTCCCTCGGTGTCACCAATGCGGCCTCGACCTAAATAAACGCCCAGAATGGCATGACGAAAAAAGGGGCGGGACTTAAAAAAAGACACAGAAACGCCCACGAATCGCATCAAGCCGGGGAAAAGAGTAATTGACACACATCTCTTCCAATGGCTAGCCAATGGAAGAGAGAGGCGGGTTAAAGCACCACTGTTGAACTCATAAAATTTCGGCTTCGCAGTACGACGGTAGCCTCAAAAAACTTAAAAAGGGCAAAAGGGGAAAGGAGCTCCTGCTCCTGACGATCCACGCTGCACCTGCAAGGGTACAAAAACAAAAGAATGTGTTGCGACCTCTGAACGAGGTCCTGGCATGTGATCAGCTTTGGAGCGGTGAGGAAAGAGGACGTCCCCGCCGCTCTACAGCCTTTTAAAGTCCCTCGGTGCCAGCAGCCTGTTCTGACCAGCTTTGCCGTCGTTAGGACAACATGCGACCCAAAAGCAATTCCTACCTCTTCTGGGTCGCACGCTGCCCGCCAATCAGGTAAGGGCAAGGGAGGCGAGAGGCGCTGTGTCACTGCTGTGTGCTGCACAGTCCCGCCTCCCTGCCGGCTGCGGGGGACGGGCAGGAACGCCATAAGTGCGCCGTGTCCGAGTCTGTCCCCTCCTTCGGCAGACTCCTGTGCTTATTGGTTTACAAACTGAGCACTGCCAGTTCTAAAGAGAATAAAGAAAACAAGAATGTCAAAGCTTCGTGCCTGACTAGTTTGGACTCTGCCTTATGACGTCACGTGTACTGTCACCAAAGGATCCTTCCTTCTGAACCCTTTTAAATTCATGTGTCTCTTCCTAAGTTCAGAGTGGACAGGATCCTTGGGCCATGACAAGCCCATACTCTCTGAATTTATAAAAACAGTTCCCCAAAATTTTGTTAAAAGACAACTGTGCCAGGTTGGGCAATTTCGACAGTCTGATGGCCCAGCTAAAGAGGAAGGAAGGGCCTGAAAAAAATGTAAATGTGTGCAATTGGTTAATCTGCAAAATTGGTTAATTTGCAAATGTGAAGGCTTCTTGGAAGCCAGTATAGATGTTAATCAATCTAAGCTCAAGGATCTAAAAGATTTGTTCTTTTTGAGAGATGTTGCAAGGGTGTTGCCGGTTGAGTTGTGGAGTGCATGGTTTTAATGTTTGCACTAAGTACAGTCGGCCTAGTACAATATTTTAGATTATAAACACTTTTTTGTGTCTGAAACCAAAATGTTTTTTACACAGTTTGTGGCAGCCTATCTTATACTGTGTTTAATGCAAGTTTAAAATAAGAAAGTACTTATTCACAATCCTCTCAGTCACAGGATGAGACCATGTAGCACTAAAAATACAGTTCACTAATCCATACTGCTACAACCAGGATTCAAATCTGTGGCTTTCTGGTCACATGCGAAAACATCAGCAGTGATGCTTTGACCAATAGAGGTTTCATTATGTAAAACAGTACGTTTTCCACTAACGAGCTTAACCTGAATTATTTTTAATTTAGGTGTTTTGTTCTTTTGTATGTGTCACCTGACGGTGAAATGCCTAAATAATAGTTACAAAATATTTGTTTGTTTTTTAGCAACACCTGTGATCTAGCCCACCGACTCCACTCCCATTGCAGTCAGCATCACAGTTCCAATACTTTTTAATGCACTTCAACCGCTGGTGTCTTCCCAGACTCTGTGGCCATGGACCCTGGTCTTGCTATTGTGGAATATGTTGATGACATGTAAATGATCCAGAAAATCTGGGCAGCAAAACATATTCCTCTCCCTGCCAAAACTTTCTAGGTCATTGACTGTTAATATATCTCTTAAGCCATCTGGCCTAGAATTCGGATTACTTGAGAGCAGGGCTGGACTGGGAACCCAGAGCAGTTGTGGAAATGTTATCAGACCAGTCCCCCTCCCTACCCCCAGGGAGTGGAGAAGGGGGGGTTGACTGCAAGCATGAAGCACTGTTGCTTTTTTTTTTACTGTGGGCCAATATTGCAGCACCACGCAAAGCCGTCCCCAGTAACAAAACTGGCCCCCACCCTTCCAAATTCCTGGAGAAATTCCTGATGCCTGCTTCGGCCAGTCCTGCCCTGCTTGACAGTAAAGTTATAGGGATTATGAAAAGCAATGAGCTTGATTTCCTTTTGTAAGCATAAATGAAGACCAGCACAAATGCCTATGGATGTAGTTTTGTAAGCATAGGAGTAGGACATCAAAGTGCCTCATTTCAAAGCACGACTAGTTTAACCAAAACAAGCATGTGGATAGATTCATCTGGGACTTGAAGGCCCAATTCTAGAACCTGCTAGTTAATAAAGTAGTGAGAAAAGGTTGTTTCAAAAGGCTGTCCAATTTTGCTTTATGATCACTACTACTCCCTTTCGGGAGGGATGGGGGCCGAATAGTGCAATACAACCACTGTCGTAAATGAGTACACACAAACTGTTCCTCTGTTCAGCAGCTATTGATACTAACAACTGTGATAGGGAATGGTCTAATTTAGATCTACAAGGTACTACACCAGCACTAGAAAGTAGTCTGGCCTGTTATAATAAATGGAAGGACTACATACTCGGATGCCTCCCCTGATGTTATGGGAAATGAAAATGTTTCTCTGTTTGCATTTAAAGATTCTGAGTTTATCTTTCTGGCTGCTATGAAATTTATTATTAATAAAGCGGAGAGAGATATAAGCACAATCGGAGCCTCCGGTCCTGACATAGAATCTCTCTTCTAGAGCCCTGCTAATACACCAAGGTACACATGCATCAAGCTAATTTGCGATCGCAAAAATTGCAAATTTAAAAAACAGCCTTCTTGCGATCGCAAATTAGCTCTTTGCAATGTATCAATACAAATCAGCGAAATTGTAAGAAATTCACAAAAATAAGGAAACACAATTTTGCGTGGATCAAAATTGCGATTCCTTAATTACAAGTCACTATTACAGAGTCACAAAGCAATGCAAGAAAAGTCGCATATTGAGATTTTCATGAAAATCGTAATTTTGCAATCGCAATTTACCGATTTTTACAGGTAGGTGGTAAACAGGTAAAAACAATCACAACAGGTGCAGAACATCAGCAAAGTATTTAAACAGACCCCGGAAGCTTCAAAATGTTTCACAATGGCAGCGCTCGACGTCATGGCGAGAAGGATGAGGTTACGAGCAGCAGCACAGAGAAGGAGAATACAGGATCATATTTTTAGAGTGCGCATCACATTGTTTGGACAGACAGAGGAGGAGATCTATGACACGTATAGGTTAAATGCTGCTATGATCCATGTTCTGATAGCTGAATTGGATCCCCTACTGCAGCGCCAGACTCGCAGAACACATGCAATTCCCACTCATGTGCATGTCCTATGTTCCCTGCACCTACTAGCGTCATGTAGCTTCCAGGGTGTAGTAGCTGTAGCTGGAGGGGTGTCGCAAAGTGCCCTGTCACGTTTTTTTAATTCATTCCTAAACTTCATCTTGACCAGGATATACCACCACATTAGCTTCCCCTCAACCCCACAAGATTTGCATGAGACAAAACTGGACTTCTATTAGGTAGCCCGGTTTCCCCATGTCATAGGTTGCATCGATGGAAAGCATTTAGCCATTTACCCACCATCAGTGAATGAGTTAATCTTTAGGAACCAAACATCCTACCATTCACTGAATATCCAAGTAGTCTGCCGTTCAAAACAAATAATCAGTGGCATAGTGGCACAATACCCTGGCAGCACACATGACTGGTACATATTCAGACACAGTGGCATACACACTCATCTACTTCGGGGTGAATTTGGAGAAGGATATCTGCTTGGTAAACATATTACAATTTCTCTGACACTATGGCCAAATGGTAATGCATATTTGTCACTAACCATTTGCTTACTACCCAGTAGGTGACAGCGCATATGCCCTGCGCAAACTACATCCTGACACCATACCTCAACCCAAGCACCCCAAGTGAGCAGCGTTACAATGCAGCACACACCGCAACAAGAAACGTCATAGAACGCAGCTTTGGCCTGATGAAAAGTAGGTTTTGCTGCATCCACAAGACTGGTGGGGCGTTGCAGTACCGACCAGAAACCTGCTGCAGAATTGTGGCCACTTGTGCCATGTTGCATAAGATCGCTACTAGGAGAGACATACCCCTGGAACTGTCAGACAGCAAGCCTGAGGAGGACAACCAGCTAGGGCAACCACTACGAGCAGCAGCTGGGCAAGCCTAGAAGATGGGAGTAGGAGACATGCAGAAATTACACAGCATTATTTTTGAGGTGGGTAATAATGAGACACAGCACAGCATGGTTGAACTGTACTGGATGTTTTTAATGTAGAAATGCGGTAGTGTTAATGCACACATACTAGGTGCTAAATAGCACAGTGAGTGTAAACAAAATAAGTAAACAAGACATCATCATTGAACTTGAATGTCATTCACAACTTTTGCCATGATAATGGTTACATCACCATATAGGAGGTAGTCTCGCAATGCCACCTTATTTTTTGCGACCACGCAATCCAAAATGCCTTTTAGTGGCCTCATTCATGTCCCTCCTGGACCCTTCAGAAATCTGTGGTACTCCTAGTAGTGCGACTCTTACATGTAGTAACTGACACCAAGAGACTACTGAGGCTGGACGCCTCCTCACTCCCCCCCCAATACATTGCTGCCCCCAGCAAAAGCAGTTTGAAATTTCTCTACTGCATATGTGACCTGGACGAGTCCCCTGGCCGCATCCCCAGAACAATGGCTCATTTCGACCTGCGTGGCCACAGAACGACGGGACAGCAGAGCTGTGTTGGTGCTCAGCCAGTTGATGGATCTGGTGTAGCTATCAAGGCGCGTTAAAAATTAAGCATGGGCGTAAAATCCATTCCGTTCGCGGAATTTGCGGATTTTCTGCAATTTTGCGGTCCGCAAATCTCGCAAAATTGCAGAAAAATCTGCGAAATCGCGTTCGGGACAGATTTTCAAAAACTGAAGTACATGAAGCACTTACAGGGTTACGGCAGGTGCCCAAGTTGTAGCTAATTTCTTTGTAACCATTTACAAAATGGTTACAAAGAAATTAACTTCAACTTGGGCACCTGCTGTAACCCTGTAAGTGCTTCCTGAGCGGCGCCTTCAGAGTTGTTGCCTACTTGCAACTATTCTCTGACCTCGAAGCAGGGTCAGAGGATAGTTACAAGTATGGCACAATGCTCCAGGCTGCCACAAAAATTAAACCACAACAGGAAGCACTTACAGATAAGGAAGCAGGTGCCGAACTTGAGGGTGGCAGTGATGAACCAGAGGGTGGCCATAATAAACCAGTGTCTGACAGTGATGAACCAGAGGGTGACAGTGGTGAACCAGAGGGTGGCAGTGGTGAACCAGAGGGTGGCAGTGATGAACCAGAGGGTGGCAGTGGTGAACCAGAGGGCGGCAGTGATGAACCAGAGGGTGACAGTGATGAACCAGAGGGTGGTGCTGCTAAACTGCCCGGGAGCCCTGTGGGTGTGAGCCACTGCGCTGCTGAGCTGCCCAGGGGTTGTGAGCCCACGCGCTACTGAACTGCCCCGGGGCCCAGTGGGTGTGAGCCCCCGTGCTGCTGAACTGCCCCGGAGCCCTCTCAGTGTGAAAATCATTTGTGCTCAATTGCCTGGGAGCCCTCTGGGTGTGAGCACACATTGTGCTAAGTGTCCCCCTGCCCCCAGTACATATATACCCGTACCGCACACACCATTATGCTCTTGCACCATGAAGTCTGGTGCCTGGATGCTCTTGATCCGTGTAGGTGGTACCACCGTCTGGTGCAGTCAAAATGTAAAGTCATAACTTGCTACACAGCACCAATAAACACGTGTCCCCCCTGGCACCGGTATGCGCATGTACCAGGCGTTGAGCACCCGCATGCCACTGCACCCTACTGCCCAGCGCCAGCATATGCCTGTACAGGGCAGTTTAGTATGTGATGGGACATTGTCCAGCAGCAACAGCTGCATGCGCCTGAGCCCACTGAGCAGGATCAGAATGGCTTTGTATCAACACGCGCAGCAGAGCTATCTTGGACATCTGAAGGATTCTGGGGTTCAGTGCCAAACTTATTTTTGCATCCATGAGTTTCCAGAGCACCATCCCCGTGTAGCTCCTGTGACCAAGAGGCTGCTTTCTCCTCATCTGCTGCTCTGCTCGGTCTCTGACCCTTTATAAACAAGATGCATGTGAACTCGCATAGAAGCCCCACCCGTTTGGCCCCATCCACCACACACTAGCGGTATGAAATGTCTTCCCGCCCGTCCCCACTATAATGGCCAGCTCACTCAAGGGACCACGGCGCCTTTTGGCGCGCTGGCAAAGTTGTGGTCACATATGTGTGCAAATGGCACAAAAATCCGCGAGTTCGTGGGAAAATTCGCGAACTTGCAGACTTTTTTTGCAATTTCGCACTAATTCGCGGACTGCGAATTCGCAAATTTCGCCCATACTTACTAAAAATTAGTGATGCCTTTTTCTTTGGGACACCTGGTCCTACTGCATCACCCTGCATAGCTCTTGTATGGCCTCATTGGACTGTCTATGTCCTTCCACCACTGCTGTAGTCAGCTCTTTCAAGCAGTCTCTCATGTCTGCAATGTTGTGTGACATAGTACAAAGTTGTGGCTGCATTAATCTCATTTTCTTTGCTTGCAGGCGATGCACCCTCAGAATCTCCAGCCCACCCCAGACATTTTGACTTTCATCCTCTGGTGTCGTCATCTGTGCCCTTGAGTTGCCGGGTTAGGTTAATGTTGCGCTGGACTTGTGACTGGGGTCTTGTCATGGGTGTACGTCCAGGCTGAGATGTCTGGGGATCATGTTCGCACTCTTCCTCAACTTCCATGGCAGGTAGTGGTGGAACTGTGGACCTGCGTCTAGTGGGTGCAGCGTTTGTGGTTTGTGGGGCCACGGGTGTCTCCACATCTGCCTCAGTCGGTGTTCCCTGGGTGTTTCTGCCTTCACTTCCCTCTGACTCCTGTGCAGCTGCATCTGTGATGTTAAACGGAGCAATTTTTTGTGATAATGTTGAAATTTGTGTCTTGCATAGTGCATTTTTGTGTTCCATTAAATTACTATCTGACACACAGCGTCGATATGTTTTACTTCCTTGTTGTACTTGCTTACCAACTTCCCTTCCCTGCCTGTTCCTCCCATAACGCATTTGGATGTTGCAAGTAAAATGTGAACTGGAGTATGATTCAGAACACTAGACCTGATCTGCTGTGATGTTTCTAAATTTATAATCTGCATTAAATGGACATTTGCATGCATCTTACCTTGTGAAATACTGGCCGGTGGAGAGGTGTCCAACTCCGTTACTCCGACTACAGCTTCACGCTGGAGTGTGGACTCCACTAGGTCCTCCAGGGGTGTATTCCCAGGCAGTGTAGTAGGTCCCCCTCCAGTCTGCTTTGCCTTTGAAAGCCTGTCAGCAACCATCTCCTTTGCACGACTGCACAGGTCATACCACCGTTTGCTCAGGTCTTCTATTGTGCGGTGGGTGACCTCCACTGTGCTCACTTTGGAATGTATCCTGAGCCAGATTTTTGTTTCTCTGACTCAGGGACCTGGAGTGATAGTTTGCCGAACACCTTGTCCTGGTTCCTCAAAACCTTCTCAATGAGGATTTCTATCACCTTTTCACTGAATTACAGTTTCATTTTTCAATTAGCAAGGTTGTTCCCAGTTGCTCCTGAGTCCATGTTTTTCTCCTAGAACAGTTTTGGCAAAGCAAAAAAGGTAACTTCAGCTGTGCTCCTGAAGTCTGCCTCCTCCTCTGACTCTCTCAGTGCACTGGAATCAGCATGGGATACATCACTTCCTGATTGTGATGTCATTAAGCTGCACCAAAGGCAACTCGCAAATTGTGAGATCGCAATTTGCGATCTCGCAATTTGTGATATCGCAAGTTGCGATATCGCAATTTTCTATTTCAATAATAGCGAGTTGGTGATATGTAATTGCTAATAGCGATTGCGAATATTACCGAATCGCAATTGTTTTGCGATTTTTTGGGTGCGTTGCATTTTGAGATTCCTTATTAGCGATTCCTTAAAAATCGGTATTAAGGAATCGCAAAATCAAACTTTGATGCATGTGCACCCAAATGTTATAGCTAGTAAGGTGGCAAATACATTGGTCAGAAACAATGGTAGTCCTTCTAACACCTCCACGCTGAATATGTATGAAAGTACTGAGATCGTGAATGAATTCATCATGGCCAATCCTGAGACATATAACGAATGCCTGGAGAAAGATGCTTGCTGCATTAAGCATGCGGAGCTAGATACAGAGATTGGGCACACATGCAGTCTCAGTGGATACGACAGTTCTTCTAACACAGTTGGTGTGTAGTTGTGTTATGCTTGTTGAAACAATGTACATGAAACCTCGCTTTACAATAGGGAGGTAACCTGGCCATTTCTTAGATAATTACATAAAGCATCCAGAGTATGTATAGAATTAATCAGACATGACCCAGTGGTGCCTAAGGTATAAAACTTAGATTTTACAATAGAAGTCACTGAGAGGTGATTCTCAAAAATGTTTTTTGCTCAAATATTTTTACTGATGCCAGCAGCAGAGTAGGGTGTCACAGCGCCACAAAATACAATGCAATTTTTGACATCTCAACACAAAGATCTTAGAATCCCACTGTCAGCTTACTGGGAAGTCTCATTCAACTTCAGAACTATGTAATAGGCATTCTTCTTCTTGTCCTAAATCTTTGGCTACTCAGCACCTCTGTAGGATCTGACGAGGAAAGAGGAAGCTAGATTGACAAAGGGACAGCAACATAACTACCTCTTTACTAAATGGCCACTCTTCATTCCTAGATAAGATTAGTAGCAATCCAAACACTGAGACCCTGACAATGACTCATCTGACCCCTAAAACCACACCACTATTTTGCATGCTTTTCTGCAGGCTGATGTAAATTATCTAGGAAGTCCTTTGCTGAGTCTGCCCAACAGAACAGATACCTCTTCCCCTGATATTAAATTGTCATTTGCATCAAGAAACCCACAGAGACTGATATTGCTCTTTTGTTTAGCTCCCATTATCTGATTATTAGATCTCTCTTTCTAGTTACTGTACAGGAACTCAAGACTCGAAATAACAAAAGGTTACTCTATCCCCAGTTCATGGATGTTTTCTGAATGTCTTCAGGTTTCATTCCCTCATATTCTTATATGTAACCGCAAGCAGAACAGTAGCCTTTGCTATACATCAAGGTTTGTTTTTGGCAAGCCAGAAGGTCTTCACACCCATAACAATAGTCTCTTTCTGATGCAATCCCAAGACCTCGGCTGGAACTCCTGAGAAACCTGCTGCAAGGTCTTCGTTGTGGACATCTGTTAGGTTTCTTATAACTTTGATCGGTGTACCGCTGCATCAGTAGTCTAAGATTTCAAACGTCCCTTCAAGGGACACCAAGGCTTCTACTGTTTTGGTATCAAACCCCATAGGTGCATTTCTGTTTAGTATTTGTAGTCTCTCTTTTCTCGCATCCACTATTTGCTGGACTCTGTGGGTGACAGTCTCTAGCGTCTTTTCTACTTCTCTGACTGCCGTCATGATTTTGTAGGTCTCTTCCTTCAAGTCTCTGTGCAAGGAAGAGAAGGCACCAGCAGCATTATTCTCAAGAAGTGAAGGAACTAGATAAAATCTATAGCTGCAACCAGATCAAAATATAGTCAGGAGGGAAACAGATCCAGGTTTTACTTCCAATGAGTCACACAAAGATAATTAGATCCAAGACAAAAGTATTGCTATCCACTGATTTTAACATGCAGCTAACACCAAATAATTGTTCAAACTTTGGCCATATCTGCATTTTCAAAGAGTATCTACAATGGATTTTACATATTAGAATGTGCTCATAGTTTATTGACTTCTGGGTGTGACATTATAATTTGTTTTAACAAATACTGTGCTCGAGTCTGTGGGCGGAAATGATGAGTGAATGTAGAAATAGAATACAACGACGCTGACAACCATATACTGCAGTTGAGTTTAGGGGTGCACTGTTAGGTTCTCACCACTGAGCATGGCCCAATAGCTCAAATAATAAATATTTGCACACATTAAAAACCCCATTCCCTGTCTGTGTTCACTTCATCAGACCTCCCATCGTGCATAAATAAGAAAAAAAACTATGTACACGTTTAATGTAAATTTGAGTTCTCGCTCTTGCTAAGCTGTCTAATAAACATCAGACAAACTTTTATCCTCTACAACTTTGATTCCTGACAATCTGAAACACGATCACTGGAACTGGTTCATTGTGCAGTGCATTGATGGGAACAGAGCTCTGACCTTTCTTGGTCTAGCTTGACAGTGCAGAGCAGAAGTACTACTGTGATAGGGGATTCGTGTTCTGACGTGTTGATTTTGTTGAGTACAATATTTAATTTGCACAGCCAACTGTAATTTTCTATACATTTGTAATTTTATGACTGCATTCCTAATGTTTGCCTTATGGTAAAGCTTAGGCTCAATAGGGTATGCAAATGTTCGTTGTGGCTACAAGCCAATTTTAAAGGCTTTAAACCTGATTGGCTTATTGTAGAAAGTTATGTTGGATTCCATAGATCTCATCTATATATTTTGAGAACTATGGCAAAGGCAGTAGGCCAGGCTTATGTAGAGTAAAAACATTTGGTAATTAAAAAGCCTTTGACAGTAGATTGGTATCTCTGTGTTACAGCATTTAGGGCCAGATGTAGGAAGGGTATTACCGGTCAGTAACGGCCGAAATTAACGAATTTCGTCCGTTACTGACTAGTAATAGGCTTTTCTGATGTAGGGGCCGAAATTAACGAATCGGTAATTTAAGGAATCTGTAAATTACCGACTTCTTAAATACCAATTCGGTAAATTACCGAATTCCTAATGTAGGGAGCACTTAAATGAGTGCTTATCCCATGTTAGGATTCGTTATTTACCACCAACTACAAGTTGGTGGTAAATAACGAAAACACCCCAAAAAGCAATTTTATGCAAATTGCTTCAGTGCCATGTTGCAGACATACATGCCCTTAGGGAATGTATGTCTGCAACATGTGCACCCATACACAATTGAGGGGTGCCACCCTTCAATGTTTTCCCCCCTTTTACCGAATCGGTATTTACCTATTCGGTAATTGACATTCATTCCTATGGGCCTCCAGGCCCATAGGAATGAATGGCAATTACCGAATCGGTAAATACTGATTCGGTAAATACCGAATCTTAACGATTCGGTAATTTTTACAGAATGATTTGCTACATAGCATTTACCGATTCAAAAATACCGAATCGGTAAAATTCGGTATTTTCGAATCAGTAAATGCTATTTACCTACATCTGGCCCCAAGACTGGTATTTTGCTGCATGATTACCATAGTAGGTAAAAGATTTGGGGCCAGATGTAGGTAATTCCTATTTACCGACTCTTAAATACCGACTCATACCGAATCGGTATTTAAGAGTCGGTAAATAGGAAAGAGGCACATGTAGGTAAAATATTACCGATTCTGTAAGAGTCGGTATTTACCGAATCTGTAAATACTGATTCGGTATTTCACATTGATTCCTATGGGCCTTGAAGCCAATAGGAATGTGAAATACCGATTCGGTATTTACAGATTCGGTAAATACCGAATCCTGCAAGGGTGCAGGGGGTGTCACTTTGACACCCTCTAGCACCCCAAGTACAGACATGTGTGCCATGTGGCACACAGACATGCCCTAAGGGCATGTCTGTGTGTCACATGGCACAGGTGTGCATGCACAATTCGGTATTTTACCACCCAATAGGATTGGGTGGTAAAATACCGACTTTTAAGGGCCTGTGGCACTCTTGGGAGTGTCACCTACATATGGATTTACAGAATCGGTATATTTACCGATTCGGTAAAATACCGAAGTGGTAAATTTACCGAATCGGTAAATATACCGATTCTGTAAATTCAGACCCACCTACATCTCAAAAGCCAAATACCGGTCGGTAACGGCCGAAATCGGCCGTTACCGACCGGTATTTGGTGACCTACATCTGGCCCTTGGTGTTGGTCACCCTCTCTGGTAACTCTTCGGGTGGAAGATTTTCTCTGTGATATTACTTATCACGCCCTTTTGAGAGTGGTTGTATATTGCTTTGTCAACTGTAATTTTGTATGTTTGCAATTTTATAACTGGTGGCAGTTTATGTGCAATTTAGTAGACATGTATTTTGTTAAGAAAATCTCAGACATGCTTTTGTAGATGAGGACTTTGGTGATAATTGAGGCCCTTGACACTAGGAGTACAATATTTGAACTGTAATAATTCTTTCAAAAATCTATTCAGAAGGCCCGACAGGCTTGGTTGCCTGCCAAGGACTAGTAATAAAAAATGTGTGTGTGTCTATTGTATAGATAGATAGATATATGGATATGTTCACTGAAAAACAAAGGCTAAAGTGACGTTATAGTTAGGTGTTGCAATGAGAGTGGAACTAACAATGGAAAATCCCAAAAACCAATGAAAAAAAACAATCAAAGTTTAGTCTGTTGAATATAACTTGCGACACCATCATGTACTGTTTATGACCTCATATATTACCTTTAGGACTGTGGTACTCTTTAGTAATTTGAACAATATTTGAACAATGTTGTTGAAATCTAATGTGTGATGACATCAATGATGTCAATTAACATGTCATGAATGATGCATTGTTTGAGGTCATAAGCAGTGCATGATAGAGGCACAAACTATAGTTAACTGACTAATCTATAACGTTTATGTCAGTGGTGTTTGGATTTTTAACATTAGTTCTTGTCTCATTTTATTACCTAACTATAACCTTTGGTTTCGGTTTCAAAGAATTTCTGGAGTTTTCTGATCATATTCCAAGTTGGCTCAGTGCCAAAACTTCAGCGAGCGTCCAATCCCCATTTAGTTGGCTAGTCGCTGGCCGTGCCACAAGTCAGGCTTTGTTCCCAACCCTGTGCCGGCACCCTTTTTAGGCTCTGCACAGTGGGGGTTGCTTCCAGGCCCTGACCTCATGGTCAGGTCCTGCACCTAGTCCGCAGCAGGTCTCCAGTCCCCGCTGGGCAAATCCTCTTGCAGTGTCAAAAGGGGGTTAGCCGATGGACCCACATCGAATCCTCAACAGGCGACCCTCTGAGGAATCCCAGACACTGGTACACACAAAGATTGTCTACCAATTTTTTAAATATTTTTAAATTAGGGAGCTTTTAAATGACTGAGAAAATGGGTAGGATGAGATATGGAAAGGGGATGTTGTATTCATGCATTTGTCTCCATCTTTCCCTATTTTTAGCCCCTTTAAAAATGAATTATGCCTCAAATTACTAAAAACATGATCATTTCTTCACATTTTTAATCCCCTGGTCTCATGCCTGCGTTAATATCTCAATGCTCATTTACTTCAGCCTGCTTCTCTGTAAAGGCTTTAAATTCACCAGGGTATATTCAAAGAGATGGCATTCAGGAATACCCAACTATTGTTTTGAATACAATCTGTTATTGCTTTAGTCGTTCTTTAGAACACCCTCGTGAAGCTAAAATTGAACACTAGGGAGTTCTGACAGACTGCTTGCTGCTGGAGTTGGAAGTTCATGTCTCACTCAGCATGTCAGATGAATGAATGAGAAAGGCATTTGAGAACTCATAAAAATATGTCCTGGTTTTAGATATCTAGAGCATTAATCATATTTCCTATGGCAAAAACAAACCCCTCATTTGTTTGTTTACTGCAGTATCCTTCATACGAAATGTTTTACAGCTATGATTCCATCGATATGGCTTTCTAGTGTGCCACAATGTTGTGATAAATAAAGAATGTTGGTGCTCTAATTGGTCATTAGAACACTGCGGTGAAACTGTAGTAGAACATCAGGAAATCAACTGACAGCCTGGTGGTGGTGTTGGATGTAAATGTTTCACTTAGCATATCAGACTTTTTTCTGACATTGGTGAGGAAAATATTGGAGAATGTATAGAAAATATGACCTCATTTCAATTTTCCAGAGCATTAACCAATAATTTCTATGACATAATGAACTGATGTCTTTTAATTTCTTTAATTTCTTTTTTCTTTTTATAGAGCCAGTTTAAGAAAGTATACAACCAAAGTGCAATTGTCATAATGATGTATCACCATTCCCTCCCCCCACTCCCCAACCCCACACAGACAATGAGATTTCAGCTTAATCAGTAAACATACTTAAACCATGGTGCCTTAAATCCATACTATTATTATAAAGAGAGAGCCCAAACCTTTGAGGCAGGTAATCTCAGTAACCACAGCACCAATCACAACACCCAATACAGCGTTGGAAAGGGCAGTTGCAGCAGAAGGACATAGGCTATGCAGACGGCCACCATATATATATATTTTTTTGCAGAGTTTTATATAGCGCGAACTTGAACCAAACTGAATCAGGTATCAGAGCGCTTTACATAGCACCGTTACGTTACATGAGGACACACATTCATTTTTATTAGGCATGGGGAGATTAAGTAATTTGCCCAGAATCACAGGATGCTTGGTGTCGTTACCAAGACTCGAACTCAGATCCCCAGGTCCGGGGTCGAACCCCTTAGCCGTTAGGCCAACTCCTCTATACATTTAGAGCGTAAAAGAACCATGCCAGCAAAATAGTCACTTGTGGGCGTGTCTGCGTTGTGCTGTGGGTGTGTGCTGGGTGCGTGATAAACGCTGGGGGCGTGATAAACTCTGGGGGCGTGTGTTTGCCCTTCATGCCATGTGAGTCGTACATACAAGCGCCAATTAGGTTGCTGCGCAGCATCAAGGGGCACGCTGGGGGCGTGACACGCTGGGGGCATGAGAAACACTGGGGGCGTGTGTCCGGCCTTCATGCCATGTGAACGCAATTGCAGCACATCAAGGGGCACGCTGGGGGCGTGAGAAACGCTGGGGGCGTGTGCGAAGTTCCGCCCTTCATTCCATGTGGGTTGTACATAAATCAGAAGATCGTCTGCTGTGGCCGTGTGCTGGGGGTGTGACAAACGCGTTCACCTGGAGGCCTGGTAAGTAGCATTACTGCAGCCTCTCATGCGCGCTGTTACTGAACTCTCTCATTCAACGAAATTACACGCGCCTGCTACCATCAACCAGGGATCTAGCCGGGCTCAGGCAGCGGATCAGTACACTAATTACACGCGCCTGATAACATCAATCAGGGCTGCAGCTGGGCCTCAAGCGGGGGAACACGCGCCTGCTAACATCAAACAGGCCTGCATCTGGGCCTCAAGCGGGGGAACACGCAAATGAGCGTGTCTGCGGGGACAATTACTGCAGCTTCTCCTACTCGCTGTCACTCACTCTCTCATTAAACGGATTTACCCGCGACTGATAACTCTCTCATTCAACGACATTACACGTGCCTGCTAACATCAACCAGGGCTGTAGCCGGGCTCAGGCGGCGGATCACTACAAAAATTACACACGCCTGCTAACATCAACCAGGGCTGCATCTGGGCCTTCTCCGTCCCTATTCTAATGAAACAAAGAATGTTGTCTACCGCGAGATTTTAAAATAAATTGCCCTTGCCAATTACACACATTACACACATTCTATTTCATACCCGGACAACGTCGGGACGGCTGCTAGTACATAAATAAAACACAACAGATTTAAATATAAATGCATGAAATCAGAGCAGCATTCCTCTAGTAAACAAAGAAAGGCAAGGAGAGCTCAAAAAAGCCAAATACAGAGTGCAAAATACTTTTTCATCCACACTGGACCCAGAGTACCATTCGTACCTTTGTTTTCCCTCTTTATATGGGGTTGTGTGACGTACCCAGTTGGCCAAGCGAACCCAAATATTAAATCCCTTTTTCCTGGCTCGAATTCCTTTCTTAGTATAAATCGCTCTTTCCAGATTGTAGATTGATTACAATCAAGCCAGCAATTGCTGAAAGGAAGGGGGGTTAGCATCCAGTAATGCTGAGGCAATACAGAGCCTGAGGTTGGCCATAGCAATAAAAATCAAAGCTCCCCCCTTCTTTCTTCCAGAAGAATCTTGTACCCCCAATAGTATCACTGAGGGAGTTAAGGTTATATTCAGGGACAATATATCTCTAAAATAGCCCGAAATTTTCTCCAGCAAAGGCAAAAGGGCACCAAGAATTGGCAAACATATGCACTAAGTCAGCCCTGCTTTCGGAACATCGGGGGCACCGGGTACCTTTGCCTTTCCCCCATTTGGTGATTTTATTTGGAGTCTAATATTTTAAAAAAACAGGTTTTATAAAACTGGGCCTGAAGATTAGCAGATAATAGATCAGATTGTGCATTTGAGAGGGCTTGCTGAAAAGCCTTATCCGTGATACATATTTTCGATTGTGATTTCTCTGAGTATTTGCCCAGATCATCTCTTATATGGGTATTGAGGATATTATAAATTGTCCCTGTTCGGAGACAGTTACTATCCATCAGTTTCTTCATGAGTTTGCTTTTACCAGAGCCAGCTGGCCCACCCCCCTTATGCTGTAAAAAAATCGAATTTGTAACTATTTAAAAAAAACTCCCTGTGGCTAAGGTCAAAATTCCTTCGTAGATCGCTAAATGATATAATTCCAGTAGGAGAGAAGAAGACCCTGAGTTGATAAATCCCAGCCTTGATCCAAGTTGCCAAATAATAGTCCCAAAAAATCTCAGGTAGATTCTCGGTATTTCTTATAGGGGTATAAAAACTCAATCAACCAATACCTAAGAGTCTACGAACTGAGGTAAAAACCTTATAAACTTTTCACGGTCCCCCAGTTCCAGTTGCTGCCACAGCAGCCCCAAGCTGCTATCCAATTAAGACTTCAAAAGGCAAAGGAGGGTCCGAAGTCTGTCCATTAGAATATTCTTGTAATAACACAGGACAATGTTGCTGGGTGGTCGCCCAATAATAAAATTTTTGGTGGCGCAGCGCCCAGCTGCCTGTATACTTTGGAAGTGATAAAAATGTTATCGACCTTCTGGGCCTAGAATAGGCCCAAAGAAATTGAAAAAAAAGTTTATCAAACTTCTTTACACTAGATTTGTAAATTCTGAAGGGATAGATCCAAAAAAGTATAACATTTTCAGACAGAAAATCATTTTTAAAACATTACATCTGCCTACTAAAGAGAGGTGTAAATTATTCAGCCTATACAATGAGCTCTTAGTCTCAATGGCTAGAGGGGCTAAATTTTCTTCAACAATCAAATTGGTATAAGCCTATATATTCACCCCGGAGAACCTTGCCTTTTTCACCACTCTAGCGTCAGCCCACTCTATTTTCTCATTATTGAAAATGTGTGTCTTTTCCTTGTTTAAGGTGTATCCTGACACATCCCCAAATTTTTGAGCCTCTAATTAGACCGCCTTAATTGAAGTTTCTGGATTGGGGGTAACCAGCGCAATATCGTCAGATTAAGCCATGATTTGCTTGTTGTGCCCATAACTAAGAATTGGGTGGATAATCAGGTTATTTTCTAGCCTCTTAATGAAAGGGTCAATATACATTACAAAGAGCAAAGGAGAACAAGGACACCCCTGCCGAGTCCGCCATGAGATATGAAATTGTTCCGTCAACTCCCCATTTATCAGAACGCTGGCGGTGGGTTAAATATATAATGCCTGTACAGCCCAAGTAAAACCAGAGCAAATCTCCATTCTCTGCATGACGGTCCAAAGGAAGAGACAGGAAACCCTATCAAAAGCGTTTTCAGCATCAAGCAAAATCAGCGCCAAAGGATCTCCTGTAACCTGCATTGCATCAAGCAGAGAGATGGACCATCTAACATGGTCAATCGTACCTCTCCCGGGTATAAACCCATACTGCCACGTGGTAACCAATTTATCAATCACTTGTAACAGACAAGAGGCTAATATTCTTTCATAGATTTTAGAGTCCCCAAAGATTAAAGTATTCGGGCAGTACGAGCCCAGCTCCTGAGTAGGTTTTTCCTTTTTGGGGAAACTATAATTTTGGCAAGCAACCAAGAATTAGGAGGAGCTGTGGCACTGAAAATTTGCTCAAACAGGGTTTTTATGATCTCCTTAAGTTGGCCAGAGAATACTCTATAACATTTGATGGATATGAGGTCTGAACCAGCGGCCTTCTGGTCAGGCAGACTAGTCAATGCCGTAAAGATGAGGAGGGACCTTCTTGCAGCTCTTATTCCTCCCCATTCAATGGAGTCAGCAAAATTATGTCAAGATACTCAACCATGGCCTTCTGTTTAGCCTGATCGTCTCCAGCCATGTTCTCTGTATACAGTGCATGATGGAACTTTTGAAAAGATGCCCTTATCTTATCTGGTTCTGTTACCACCCCAGCCATTGTATCCATAACAGACCATATCCCATTCCTTGTAGTTTGCTGCCTAGTTCTCATAAGTTGGTGGTGTCCTATTTGTTTGCCTCATTCATAAGCCCATTCCCTAGAAGCACCCCATTTGCAAGCAGCCTTCTCGGCGAAAAGTTCCCCAATTGCTGCCTTGATGGTCACTACCTCCAATTGGGCCACATCCACTTCTTTTATTTGCTTGACCTCCAGTATGAGCTTCTCTTCTGCCATCGCCAGTTTCTTTTGGAGTTCTCGTAACAAACATTTTTCAACGTTACCCCTCCTTAAAGAAAACTGAAGAGTTTCACCCCAAATCCATGCCTTAAGTGTGTCCCACACCACCCCTGTTGGCACAGAGCTGACGTTTCTATCCATAAGTTCTGGGACCCACCCTTTCATGTGGTTATAATACTCCTTATTATACAATAAGGCTCTCTCAAAGCTCCAGGCAGAAGCCCTCTTAGTAGATCCTTTCCCCTTTATCTCTTATATTAGTGGGTTGCTATCCAACATAATCTAGTAGTGAAGCTCTATACTGACATTCTAGACCAAAGAAGAGGATACCAGAAAATAATCTAAACAAGCATGTAACTGATGTGGAGCAGAGTAATGTGTATACCCAAATTTGGTTGATCTCAGGCTAGACCATACATCAACGAACCCATGGTCACGACTTAAGTTCCTAATGGCTTGCAAGACTTTTGTTTTCCTACCCGTGAATCTCTGATGTTCATCCATAACCCAGTCGCAAGGTAAATTGATATTCAAATCTTCATAAAGTACGATTGGTAAAGGCCAATGTGCTAGCTCGTTTAAAAGCCAAAAATCCCAGGATCATCGGCAATACTACCATAAACTAAGCATATAGTAAAAGGGGGAAAAGCTAAAGGCAACACTTTGTTAAAACCCACCTCCCCTGAGGATCCACCTGAGTTTGCTTGCACTGTAAAAATTAATACTAGCTAAGATTGGCACCTCTGATATGCATACACTTTGAGAAGTGCCCCCAATCAGGGTATAACCCAACATGTTTAACACACCCTTCTGTGCCTCTTCAATGTGGGTCTCTTGCAGGCAGACTATGTCTGCACCCAAGAGTCGCAACCCTTGTGAGACTCTATGACTTTTCCGCAGAACGTTTAATCCACGGATATTAAGGGTGACAATTCAGAGTCTCTCTAATCCTGACATTTAAGTGAACCTAGATTCCTCCATGCCACACCTTTATTAGTTGCATACCAATTCCGCTTGTCGCCCTGAGCTCACAACATAGCCAATGAGCACTTCTGTTTAAACACACAAACCTCCTTGTGTGGGCCCCAATTCCCCCCACCCTCAGTCCAGCCCCTCACTCCAGAAACCAAGCAATCAGGACACACCTGAATGATTTACACCTGACTAGCAAGCCCACCGCCCATCCCCACCCTGCTATACACTAAAAAGCATTCAAACATTCAGTCATGCTAGACCGATTTATATTCGGCCTAGTTTCCCAAAGCCTACGGTGTTAAGAAATAGTCAACTCAGATGATTTGGGCTGCCCTGCTTTGCCTTAAGTTCATTGAGATATTCTTGAGCCTTACTTTCTGAAGTGAAGCTAACTTTTATCCTTGCAGAATTTAGTAAAAAAACGTCGTCGCCAATCTGCTGCAATGGAACAAACATTTGGCGTAAGCGCCATCTGCGTTCGACAGTCGCATGTGCAAAGTTCAGCATAACAAAGAAAGACATCCCTTCATGTCCAGTTGTCTTAACAGAAAGTTTCCGAAATCAACCAGCACAGTTCTAGCCCTCTCAGCTTCATTTGATTGCCGCTTCTTTATCATGAAAGGGAATCAATGTGCCCTGTCCCATTTAGTTTGATAAGGAAATGGACCTTTCAAAAGATTCACCATGAACTGCCTTGGATTATCGCCTTCTGCCCCCTCAGGAATCCCAAGAAACTGCAAATAATTCTTCAACTGCCTATTCTCTTGATCCTCTATCTTCCACATAACATCAGTCATACAAACCCCTAGGGAGGTGCTTTCCGTTTTCAATGCACTTATTTCTGCTTCGCGTCTCTCTATGTGGTCTTCAAGCGAGGATACACGTTCAGCTATGTCTGAGCAAGTTTTATTCAACTTCCTTATCCCGCCCTGAAGCTTTTCAGCAGCCACTCTTGCCTTACTATTATCACTCCATACTCCTTCTTGATACTGTTTTATCGAATGAAAAATGAAAGACAACGAGGGCTCTCCCATATCCACGCTTAGCTTACTTATAACTTCTTTGCTTGACACTTTAATGGGTTCATTCCCATCGGGGAAGGTGATCTGTGTGGCAGAATAGTTCCATTTTAGTTGGCGATTATTCCCGCTCCATTTCCCTTTTCGCTTATTCTATTCTGATTTCCTGTCCTGTGTTGAAATCACATGCTTTGTGATACGACTGCTGTTTGAATCTGAGTGCGATTCATCGCTTGAGGACACATTTCCATCCAGGGAAGATTCGGACCCATCTGTTAATGAAAAACAAATTTCCCCCAATGCCTCAGGGAAAGAGTTGTCGTTGTCGCGCGACCTCGGGAGGTACCCCAATTCAAAATGATGGAGTAGCAGGCTTATTAACATCACAGTCAACTTATTTCAGTGTTCCAAGTGTTACAACACAGAGTTGGCCATTACCTTGGGGAACTGCCATACTAAGTTTGGGGGTCCTCCTGTACCATAGGCGCGGATTAACCTATCAGAGAGCCCATTTGAGCTTCCTGTGGCTGATTCAATTATGACACCAGTCCAGCAACAAGATTGTTATTCAGGAGGTGTGTAATAAAGGTAGACAGGCCTCAACCTCCAAGCCTAGATGTTCAATAGAAGCAATAATCCCCAGGGTGTGCTCCACATTTTTCCCCTTAAAGACAAGGGGAAAGGGTTGGCTATTGAGGGCTGTAAACCCCCCCTCAACATGCACAGAACCCTCAGTCACTCGTTATGCTGTATTTTTTTTACCTCCCACATCTCTTTTTCCTCTACCAGCACCTCCCAAGAGCTTACTTTGTGAACTGGTTCTGCTGGACCCACAGTGAATGATCCACTGGCATCCGGTACCCGAGCTGTTGGTGGGGGGGGGCTCGCATCTTGGCGCTCTTCACACCCATCTTCACCATGGCTCCGTATGGATCCACACTCACAGTCTGCAGTATCCTGAGTTCATGGGCAACGAGAAGACGCAATGTTAGGGTGGCAGCAACAGCTGCCAAACAATTCAGTGCGTTCAGCTAGAACCACCGTGACCAAATTCATTGCCAAGTCATAAGTAGCGGCTTCCTCCAAGTGTGAGCTGCCACAGCACACGTAGCAGGATCCTAAGTCCAGTCCACATAGCCGATTGCCAACCAGCAAATGGCCCATTAGAGGCAGAGAGCTGTACAACAAACTACTCAGGCACCATCTTGCTCCACTCTTTTGTTAATTTCTAAAGCAAATGCTTTCAGTTTTACAGCTTTGATTCCATCAGGTTGGCCCTTAGGTGTGCCATACCTTTGAAATAAATACAGTCTGTTAGTATTGTAGTTGTTCTCTGTGGTGAAGCTGTAGTAGAACAATGGAGAATAAACTGACAGGCAGCTGCTGGTGTTGGAAGTACTTGTTTCTTCCGCATACCAGATATTTTTCCTGAGAAGATATTAGAGAATTTAGAGAAACAATGTCCTCATTTTAGTTTTCTGGCACAATAACCCTAAGTTCTATAGCAAAATGAAATGCATCATGTTTTCATTTGCGATAGTATTATCTGTAGGAAATGTTTTCAGTTTTACAGCTTATTTTTCATCAAGATGGCATTCAGATATGCCACACTTTTTTCATAAATCTAAAATGTTAGGGATCTAATTTTTCAATAGAACATTGTGGTGAAGCTGCAGTACAACAGTGGGGAATCAACTTGCAGGCTGCTTCTGATGTTGGAATTATATATTTTACTCAGAATATCAGACTTTTAAAAAGTCCACAATCATGAGACATCACTACATGGTAAATTCTGAAGCAAGGTTTATTAAAGCCCCTCATCCATCAAGTCTTTATCAACAACTGAAGTATGAATGAATGAATTCTTTATTGTTTGGTTACTCAAAACTATTACATTAAAACCAAAATACAAAATTACAAAATTACAAAAGTTAAAACCAGGAGAGTTTCGGGGGATCCGTCTATATGGTTGCTCCCTGGGTACTAGAAATACGGCGGATAGGGTTCGTAGACCTGCAAGTCTCTATGTAATCGAACCCGTGGAGGCCATCAGCAAGGACCCTGTTTGGTGGATGAACTTTCCGAAAGAGGCCATGTGCTTTACCGTAGACAGGGTGTAAAGATGGGTAATCCCCTCCTTTGCGGTGCGTGACCCTGATTGTCTTAGAATTGGCCTGAGATAAAGACTGCGGGCCGTGCAAAGGGCCGGGCAGCAGAAGAGAAGGTGGGCCAATGATTCACGTTTATACCTGCATAGCCACATTCCCGGACTCCTAAGCCAGCCTGACCGAAGGCGTATGATTCTTTGAGGGGCAGCGGATGTAGTCTGTAGGCTAAGATCTTGTGGAGGGCAGCACGGCCCACGGCCTGCGTGAGATGTTGTTTGGGAGTGTGCAGGGTGTGCGGTAGGCACCGGGACTCATGCAAGTTTTATCTTACCAGAGACTCAAGATCCAATTCCCGTGACCGCACACGTACTTGTTTTTTGATCGAATTTTTGATGGCGGTGTAATTGACGAGTTCGGGGTTCCAAGTGTCGATGGCCAGATTGAGCTGGACCTTTGCCGCTTTAAGTGTAGCCGACCAGGGGTTCCCTGGTTCTCTGAAGATACATTTCAGGGCTGCCTTGAGTGTGTTCTCCTGTGCCGCCGTTGCTAAAAAGTAATATTTACTTAAGGCGGCCATCTCTTCCAGATTTTGCTGGTTAAGTGAGAACTCCAGGCGGACAAGGGTGTTTCTGGTGCACTTTGGAAGGTGGAAAAATCTCTTGTATGCTCTACAGTGAATTTTTTCTAGTTCATTACTCAGTTTGCCTGGGAATGCCTGTAGAGCGTAATTGAGGGCCGGCATTAGCTTGGCATTTGAGTACTCTTTGGATTGCCATTGAGTACGGGCTGTATAAGGAGGCTTGCAGCTTGCAAATGGCGTAGGTGATGGTTTTGCCTTTGCCTTGGATGATCTTTAGATGGGCACTTGAAAGCCCCGACTCCTGGAAGCAGATACCCAAGTAAATGTACCGCGGTGTGCTTTCCAGCAGGAGATGGCCTAGCCTCCATTTTAATGATTTTTTCTTTGGGTAATGTCCGAATATGATTACTTTTGACTTGGTTGGGTTCGCTACTAGCCTGTTTTTATCGTTGTATGCGGCAAGTGCCGTCAGCGCCATTTGTAGCCCTATTCTCGTGTGGTCCAAGAGTACCAGGTCGTCAGCATATTGCATTAAATCTATTTTGATCCCACCAATCTTTGGGGTGGCCAGGGCTGCCCCAGTCAAGGCCTTCTCCATGTCCGCTGTGTATAAGTTGAATAATAATGGGGCTAGCACACACCCTTGTTTTAGGCCTCGATCTGTATCGATTTTGGCAGATGCGTGGTCCCTCGAGAGTTTGATTCGCACCCACATTTTTTGATACAGGGACTGGATTGCTCTTAACAGGGCTGGATTGATGTTCCATTGAACCAGCTTTCTCCACAGAATTACGCAATCTACCCCGTCGAACGCCGCTGAGTAGTCAATAAAGCAGGCGAATAAGGGAGGGCTTTTGCGTGTCCGTGCGCGGTGGACCAAAAAAGATAGTGCGATGATGTTGTCGACTATGGGGGACCCAAGTCTAAATCCGGTTTGGCAGAGTGGAAGGAGGCCTTCTGTGCTCGTCCAGTCTGCGAGGTCCCTCATGATGATGGCTCTAGCGTAGACTTTTCCCTCGATGTCCAAAAGGGCGATCATGCGGTAATTAGTAGGTTCAGTTTTGGGGCCTTTTTTGTGGATTGGCTGTAAGAGCGAGCCTCTCCATGAGTCTGGTACATCCCCACAGGAGCCAACATTCAGTGTAAAGTGGGTCAGGTTTTTAGACCAGAAGTCGATGTTTGCTTTGAATAAGTGTCCAGGGAGGCCATTAGGGCCCGGAGCAGAGTGTTGTCTGATGTTTTTTAGGATTTTGGTCACTAGCAATTTTCCCGGCGGGGCCGCCTTCTCGGTGGATGGTCTAGATCGTCTCCTGCAATAGATGTTTCATTTTGCTTATTAACAGGGCCGTCTTCAGTGTAGAGAGCTTTTACATGGGTGACCCAGATGGAGGCCTCAAGAGAATTTTCTCTATGGTTTGAGCCACGTCCCAGGTTGCATAAATAGTGCGATTTTCCTGGGCTCAGCAAGTCAAAAATTTTCAGCCATTGTGCTTTGCAATGGACTCGTTTAGCTGCCCAAACCTTTTTTGAGTGGCTTTTTTGTGGCCTCTTGTAGTTGTTGCTTATTTAGGCTTGTCCCAATTTTGCGGAAGAGTTTGCGTTTCTTGTTTAGTTGTTTGGCGCTTATTTTAATTTCTGTGTTATGGCCGTATGTGGGTAGCGGGTGCCTATGAGTTGTGCTGTTTGAGTTCCCGCGAAGAATCACCACCAGGGTCCCTGTTATGGCATTCCAGGTAGCTATTGCACCCTTTTTCTGTTCGCTCGGTGGCCAGCCGGTCCACTGGTTTGCCCAGCTGTTAAAT
This sequence comes from Lissotriton helveticus, assembly GCF_964261635.1. Classification (NCBI taxonomy): domain Eukaryota; kingdom Metazoa; phylum Chordata; class Amphibia; order Caudata; family Salamandridae; genus Lissotriton; species Lissotriton helveticus. The sequence goes on from NC_136073.1 coordinate 204,724,247, forward strand.
GTAGTGATTGCGGTCTGTTCCCATTTGATTCTTCTGGGCAGCTTTATTAATTCTTCTCCGTCGGCTGCTCCGATATATTCGAGCCTGTGGCGTGTGTCCGCTATGAGGTTCAGTGTAATGGTTAGGGCAGCGTGGTCGCTGTCACTACGCGGGTGAACTGAGTAGTTTGACATTAGGAGTTTGAGTTTGTCACTTAGGATGATGTAATCCACCGTTGTTCGGTTGTTAAATGTGGGACCAGCAAAGGACCCAGGGCTGTTCTTTATGAGGACTGACTGCGCCGTCACCAGCTTGTAGGATTTTAATAGATCGTTCAATGCGTGAGTAGCCCCGGACTGATGACTTCGTGTGGTGGGTACCCCTATGTTGTGGGTGTTGAAATCGCCAAGGATAATGCATTCTAAGGCCGGGAATTGAAGCAATAAGGACTCGAGATAGTTTATCAGCGTGGCCGAGTTGGATGTGAGCCCATTGGGATTATGATAGAGGTTGATTAGCAGAAGTGAGAGATTACCATTTGTCGGGCGACAGCCTTTCAGATGCCTGCCTGGAGGGTATCCGGAAGGTTAGGTATTTCTGCAAATTCCAGTTTAAGTGAGTGTTTTATGTAGACACATATCCCACCCGATGGTCTCCCGAATATGTTAAGCCTTTTTGCAGGTTTTCCATATTCTGCATATACTCTTAGTGAGAGAGGGTGGATTTGCCAGGATTCTTGTATGCAGATTATGTCCGCGTCCTCCAAAAATGTCACTGCGGTTTGTTTAAGAAGCAACCTCCTGAGCCCAGCGACATTCCAAGACATGATTTTCAGACTAACCGGAGACCTTTCCTTCTCTGAGGACTGTAGGTACGCATTTGTCGTGCTTCGGTGGATTTGGCCTAAGGCATTGAAGCAAGGTCCGTTAGGATCTGGAATTTAGTGCTAGCGGTAGCCAAGACCAGTCTTTGCTCGCGCATCCCAGTGTTGCGCATATGCGTGTACCCTGGAACACATCAGTTGTTATCTTGATTGGGGTCCTGATGGTTGGACCTGTGTTTGTACCACCTTTGGACCCCTGGAGGGAAAGCGCTGTGTTTGGCACATGAGCGTTTTTTTAAGATAAGAGGGTATTTTTGTGGACGCTTGGATTTTATTTTTATGCCCCAGCTTTCCAGTAGCTTATACTGGCTTTTCAAAGCCTCGGCCATGTCCGGGCTCGTGAAGATTAGCTCCGTGGTTTCATTTTTCTCCTCTGCATCTGGCGGCAGGAAGGAGATGGTTTCAATGTCTGTGGTTTTTATTCCCTCCAGCCCTGGAATGTTTGCGCAAAGTATTAAAAGGTTACTGCGGTTAAGAATGTCCCACCTCCCCTGAGAGACGTAGTCGGGGTACAGCATTATTTTACTATCCTGTGGTTGGGAGTGATTTAATTGACCGGCGGAGTCCGCAGCCTGGCCGCCTGTCTTTGATGACTTTAATAGGCCAGATGAAAGGGCGATTGCCTGCCTGTTTAACCCCGTTGGCCGCTGAAGGGCAACCGTGAATGGTAAACTGGGTGGGCCATTGTTAGGCAGCATGTTTTCAGTGTCCTTGCGATCTAGGGCAACTAGTGACACTTGGGGCGGACGGTGCGTCGTCAACGATGATGGAGCAGCGACCAGAGAGTTGTTTGGACGAGGGACGTATTCGCTTGCGTGGGATTGAGTCGCTTCCACGGTGTTTGGTCCTTGTGAGTCGTTTGCTTGATTTTTTGTTCGTACTGTTAGGGCTGGCTGGGGGGCTGCGAGAGGGGCAACCAACCCTCGGATTATTGCTGCGTTGGTGAAGTAAGGGACTTCAAGCTTTGGCTCAGTAATTTCTGATGTTTTGGTGATTACTTCTAATTCAGTCGTTTCCGGTGTCTCTGTGTGGCCTTGCGTCTGGTTGCCGGGCCGTAGCCATTTCCGTATGGTTCTGGGGGCGAGAGATTTATTTTTGTTCGCCTTGTTGAGTTTTTTTAATTTTTTCTTATTTTTCCTGGATAAATTTGTTTGAGGGTCTGGGTTGGTCGGTGTGGTAGTATGCTGACGATCGTGATATTTTGTTTTGATCGGGGTGGCGTTTGAGCTGCTCACGTTGATCGTGGACGGAGGCGCCACCCAAGCGATTTTATTTTCATTGTGAATTTCTTTGCTTTCATGTGGAGGGCTTTTGGAGCCTTCTTTTCTTAGGGGGTCAAGAACTGGAGCCGGTGCGGTTGAATCCTTGATCTTGCTGGCTTCTATTTTGAGATCCTCTATTAGTGTAGTCATCATGTGCGGGAGTTTTTCTAGGTTGTTCAGAATTGGGCTGCAACTACATGGCTCAGGCTTGAAGTGTGTACTATCCTGTGCTCTACGGATCAGGGAATTCAAGTGATCCAGTTTGGCGTCGATCCTAGAAATTAGGTTTGCGACAGTTTGTAATATATTTATCTGGGCATCGAGCTTGTCGGCATGCATTATTGCGCCACCAGTCATGGAAATGAGTGTCTCGTTAATCAGTGTTAGATGGTCTGCAAACACTGGGGGGCTCTCCCCCTGTCCGTGCTTCTGCGCATTGAGGTTGATAGCTGGGTCATTTTGTCTTGTTCCGGGGGGCTCCAGCTCAACGGGATCAGGGACTGGGTGTGCCAGGCCAGTAATTGTGGAGTTCCTCCTCCTTCATTGGTTTCTTTAATGCTGCTGGGCACATCAGGCATGTGCTCTCCGTTTGCTAAAGCATTGCTGCTTGGGCTGTTAGGTGGGCCGGCCATGAGGGCCCCGTTTGGGGGCGTCTTCGATTGGGGCTCTTCTGGTAATTGAGGGGTCAGGGTTATTGTTCTGATGTGATCGAACCTCGGTGCGACCCTGTCAGATGCCTCTGACTTGAGCGGTTTTCCACCCTGGAGCATGGTTATTGTTGGTGATAGGGGAATTCCTGGTGCCCGGACTGCAGCGGGGCTGGGGGTTTTACCGTCCTCAGATGATTTAGTGGGCAGTGTGCAGCTTAGGGGCCTAGATGGTTCGGCAGGACTTGTTACCAGGGGGCACAAGAAGGTTCTTATGTCTCTGTTTCCTAGTGGCCCAGTAGTGGCTACATTGGCACCGGAGCGGGGAGTTAAGTTGACTTGGTTAAGGTAGTTCCCCTCTTCCCCTGCTTGCGACGATGCTAGGTTCAATGTCAATGCTGGGAACGCAATGGGTATGCCTGGGGTCGTTGGTGTTGCTCTGGTGGCTCCAGGTGATTCTGAGAGTCCCCCCTCCAGGAGCGCTGACCCAGGGTAGAAGCCCCCCACTCCCGGGGGGTAGAAGAGTTTTGCCTTCCGTCTCCTGGCAGATCTGTGGGGGTGAGGCTTTTCCTGTGCCTGCAGTAAGGTCGAGTTTCTAGTCCTCATTGTTTTTCCCTGGTTTTCCTGTTTTCCCTGTTGTCTTTTCCTGTTGTCTTTTCCTAGTGCGTTGTGCTCACTGCGATAGTGGGGCGATGGGGAGGGGGGTGATGTGATGTGGGGGCGGCCGCGGGCGGCGTGTTCTCCAATGCCGGGGGGGTCGCAGAGGGGTTTCGCCGCAGGGCAGGGCCCGCTACCTCTGTCCCGGTAAGGCTGGCCAGTTGTTGAGAGTCTGGCTTTGCTCTTGCTCTTGCGTGTGCTGCCCCCCAAACCCCCGGCTGTAGCTAGCTATCTTGCTGCCTGGCTTCCTTTGTATTGACTCACCGGTGTCCAAGACCTGATGTCCTCTGTCTCCCGCTCTCCCCGAAGGTGAACCGGTTATCTGTTCTCTGTTCTTCAGTTCGCAGCCCTTCTTTACTTTCAGTTCAAGGCTTTCTCGGTCGCCGTGTAGCTCAGGGGGCCAGACATTAGCTAGCGGTGGCGGCGGCGGTGTTGTTATCACAGCGTTCGGGGCTCAGGGCACAGCGCTCACACCTGCCTACCACACATTAGCACACGGGAGCGAGGGGGAGGGCATGGAGAGGGCCGAGTTGACAGCTACCCCCCTCCGTGCTTACAGGTGTTGTTGACATAGCGCTTAGAGCAGCGCTCACACCTGCCAGCCGTGCACTGCAGCACCTTGCTGCACCTTGATCCTTGCTCCTGTCTCGTGGTTTTGCAGGGGTTTGCAGAGGTAGTGGCGGTGGTGGAGGCGGTGGCGGTGTTGTAGGCTCAGCACCTGGAGCGGTGCACACACCTGCTCTCGCCTACCCACCTGCCTGCTACAGCCTGCTCTTGCCCCCAGCTCACCGTATCACCATAACGCCGTGTCGGCGGGGGTCCCGCCGCAGTCGGACCAACAGTCAGACCAGCAGACGGAGTAAGAGCGGCGGCGGCAGCAACCTGCTGCTGCCCGCTATTTCGTGCCCCTCGTGCTTGGCGCTGCGTGCTCCGTGGCTCCTTAGGCTCCTTGACGGAGGCAGTTGCAGGGGACGGGAGCGGCAGTCTCCGTGTCCGTCTTGCTGTGGTGAAGATGGCGTTCTGGCGTTCTGGCGTTCAGACGCAACTCGCAGACTCCCTCCAGTGGTCAGAAAGAGGGAGGCATGGACATTTAGCCACAACAGCTGCACCAAATCGAAGTAGGGAATGATGAACTGAAGTAGTTTTCCTTCACCCAACTCCCACATTCTAAATTCCACATTCAATGGAACTAAAAACCTCAGCATGCAGCTGAACAAGATATCACACTTTTCCCCTCTTACTTTACAACAGTCATGTATACATATATTGAAAACATATGCAACTATTGATTTTCTAACAGAACAGTAAATGTATACTAGCAAATTTGTACAAAAGAAATAAGAACACAATTACATTTCTACAGCAATTATAATAAGAACTATTTAACATAGTCTTTAAGATAAGATGGGGTATTGACCTTATGCGTGCTTCGTTTAACATCCTAACTGGATGACATCTCTGAGAAACTCGGATTGTTCTGGTCATAATTTTCCATTTACAGATTTGGCTTAAGTATTGCTACATGACTCAAATTCTACCATCCTCCACCATGACTGCATTATTAAAACATTTTATCCACGTGTAGGTTTCGAATACCTGGACCAAGACATTGCACCTACAGGAGCTTTCACACGTACCCAATCATCTACACATACTGCAATCTGCTTGACCCTTTTTCTTTCGTTAAAATGTTTCTTATTCTGTAACTGCAACCTTTCCTCCTGCTCTCTACCCACCCCTACTCCATTCTCTTTGTTGCCTTTATTCCAAGTCATCCAACCAGGACATAACATTGTATTTGGAGTCCTACCTTTGAATAACCCAAATGGTGACTTACGAGTAATGGTATGAGGTGTCATACGATGAGCCGTGATATATTTTTGCAATTCATCCTTCCAGTTTATGACATTTACCCTAGATAGTTGAATATTCTCCTTCATTACCCTATTAAATCTCTCAACTGCTCTATTTGCCTTGGGATGATAAATTGACCTCTTTTGTGTTGTAAACCACATATTGACAAGAAATCATTCATTTGTTTAGAACAAAACTGAGGACAATTGTCAGATAAAAGCGTTTTAGGAAAAGTTTCCCTTTTAAACACTTCTTGCAAGAACTTTATTACACTTTCAGTAGTCACTTCCCGTACACTTGAGACCTCCACCCATCTAGGTATAGATCTATCAAAACAATCAAATAGGGAGTACCATGCTCTCCTCTAAGTGGTCCAACAATATCAATGGCAACTTCTTGACATGGAGATGGCAACAAACCATGGGCATGGTCCGTGGAGTCAGAATTTTGTCACTGATCCTACAATGTATGCATTCTCTAACTTCATGTTCTATTCCCAAATCCATTCCAGGCCACCAAAAACTAGCTCTCAATCTTTCTTTAGTCTTAACAATACCAAAATATCCTTGATGAGCCTCCTCCACCAATTTCTTCCTTAGAGAGATGGGAGGAACCAATTTTGTACCCCTCAACAGAATGCCTCTGTCCACTGCTAACTCATCAAAAATCAGCTGACAATTCTTGGACAAAGTCTTATCTAGAGCTGTCCCAGCATGAATTTTGTTTACAACCTCCATCAATTCACTGTCCTTTAAAATCACCTCATTCCATTCTTCTTAATTTATGACCCCTAAAGTAACTTCACACACCTTAAATTCCTCCTCCAGTATATCTTCCACTGTTTTGTGTACCTCATCAATGAGATAGACAATCTGTTGTTACATTGGCAACAACAAAAAAATGATAGTCTTGTAAACCAACCACCCAATGCCTAATCCTAGCGGAAATAAAATCAAAACCTTTCTTTTGGAAAATTTCTTAAAGAGGTTTGTGGTTTGAACACACCTTAAAATAAGTTCCCCATATAAAATTCCAAAATATATTTAATGCCTAGTAAATAGCCACTGTCTCTCATTCCACTACAGAGTAGTTAAGCTCTGCTCCTTGCAACTTTCTTGATGCACAAGCAATAAGTTGTACTTTCCCATCCCCATCTCGTTTAAAAATTGCCCCCAAAACTTTTGAACTCACATCAGTTACAACAGTAGTTTCAATCCAGGAACAAATGCTTGAAGATTAGGAACATCTTTCAAGTCATTCTTTAACTCCTCAAATTCTTGTTAACATTCTTGAGCCCACCTAAACTCCTTGTTCTTTCCAAGTAGTAGCCTCATGTTGCTGGAGTTACTAGCTAAATCTTCTATGAATGTTCCATAATACTTCCTCCTTAGAACTGGGTGACACTAACTTCACAATTGTATCTGCCAGTTCTTTTTTTAGTGCAACACCTCTACCAGTGATGAGATGACCCAAATAATTAACCTCCTGAACATAAAACCTACATTTCTCATTCTTTAATGTGAGACCAGCATTTTTTAGTCTTTCTAGTACCACTCTTACTCAGGTGTCATGCTCTCCTTGAGACACACCAAATATCAACAAATCATCTTGATAACACTTGACCCCTTTCACCCCCTTTAGAAATGAAGCCATCACTCTCTAAAAAACAGAGTCCACAGACACCAGGCCAAATGGCTGTACCCAAGGGTGTTATATAAATGCTGTCAATTCTTGAGAACTCTCAGTAAGTTCTATTTGATGGTATGCCTGTGTGAGATCAAGAGTTGTGAAAAAGTTTGCCCCAGCTAATGATGATACTATTTCATCTATATTTGGATGTGGAAATGTATCCACCACCACTTCCTTATTTAAAACCCTGATGTCCACACATAACCTGATATCGCTATTGGCCTTGCTGGCAACCACAATTGGTGCCAACCACTCGGTAGCTTCCATTGGTATTATGATTTGTTGATTAAAAAGTTTGTCTAATTCTTGTTCCACTCTACCTTGCAACGCAATCGGAATTCTTCTTACTTTTTTTTCTTCTTTTTTTTTCTAAAAAACAAAAATCAAAATCCAAGTACATTCGACATGGTCAAGCAAAGTCAAGATACATTTACAACATAGAAAAATCATTGCACACTTCTATCCATTAGCCTAGCCCGGTTCATGGTCAGTTCCACCGTGGGGGATTCACAAAGTTCACCTTGGTAGATGTTCCAGAGGCCCCACTTTTTGTCCCACTTCGCAGGGCAGCCACGAAGTTTGTAGACAGTTTTTTCAGCCAACATACACCTGTCCAGCTCAGCAATCTAGCCCACCACCAGAGGTCTATTGGCAGCACCCCATTTCATTGCAATTGAACGCTTAGCAATTAGGAAACTCAAAGCAGCCCATTCTGTCTCTAAATCATTCAGGTCCGTGGCTCCCCAGATGGTGAGAACAATTTCTTTTGGCAACAGTGGAACGGGTTTTCCCAGTGAGTCTCTCATTTTACGGACAACCACCTCCCAAAAGCGCTGTATTTCTCGACATTCCCATAGTACATGGTAGAAGGTACCAGTGTGTCCGCATCCCCTTAGGCACCTATCATCCTCCCTCCTTCCAATCTTAGCTAGCAGAGTCACAGGCATGTAGGTTCTGTGTAAGAACTTCAGTTGGATCAGTCTGAGTCGGTGATTAATCGCCACCTCCCTGGGGGACATCAGGGCCGCCCGCCACTCGTCCTCCTCCAGGTCGCCTAAGTCCGTCTGCCATTTGTCTCGCAGGGGCTGAAATATATTTGGGAGGTTATTGCAAAGCTTACAGTATGTGGAGGAAATGGCCTTTGTCGGGAGGGGTCTGAAAGCAATCTATCCTCCAGGGGGGAGGAGTCGGGCAAGGAGGAAAGATCAGGGATGGCGGAGAGGAGGGCATGTTTGATCTGGAGGTAACGGAAGGCCTCAATCTGTGAGAATGCGTATTTGGTCTGCAAGTCTTCAAAAGTTAACAGTTTGCCCCTGTGTATCAGGTCTCCTATTGTTGAAATGCCTATTGTGAAAGCAGAGGGAACCAAGTTGTTGTGATGCCCAGAGCGGGGTGGCCTTAGTGAGTCTGTTTGACCATCCTAGGCATGTATTGGCTTGATGCCATGAATTCTTCTTACTTTAGCTAGAGATGGTCCCCCCCCCTTTTTCAGTTTTATACAATGTTTATATCCTTTCAAACATCCTAAGCCTTCTTTAAATAAAGATGGAAATTCAGATTCAAAATCATTAGACTTTGTTTCAACCTTCCATATCTGCACCTGTGGTTCCGCATTTGGATTCAATGTAACAACCAATAAACGTTGATGTGGCCATCCAAGGAAACCATCTACTTTCTTTGAAACATAAACCTTACCAACCATTAACTTCTTGCCCAATTCTATACATGCATTGAAGTAACCCAACATACTTATGGGTTGGCCTCCATACCCCCAGGGCGTACATCCATGTTTTGCAAATAGTATTTTTCTTGGAACCATTTACTGTCTTTTGAAATAATATTAAGATGCGAGCATAAGCTAAATTTCATCTCCAAATAAACCCCTTCAATTTTCCCAGTCCCAACAGGATGATCCTCCCTCCCGGTCTCTTAAACCTGACATACATTCTCATGAGTAATCTCTTTTACTTCTGTATTCTGAAATTTTCTCTCCTATTTTCTCCAAAATCTTATAAAGTGTCCCCTTTTTCCACACCCATGACATATGACAATCAAAGCAGGACATGTCTTAGCATTTGCCTCATGTCCACTTCGCCCACAAAGAAAATGTTCAAATGAATTTTTAAACCCTTCTTCTTTCACTACCTCTTTATATGCTGACTTTCATATTTAATAACACACACATTGTCTTCCAATTTCTTCACATTCAGGTGACTTTTGTATTTTTCACTTTTCAACTCGGTTACTCATTTTAACGTATGTTCAACCCTTTTTGCTATTGGAATTACCAAAGGTTGTGCATCTTTAAGACCTATCTCTTCTCTAATTTTATCCTCGCTACACTTTAAAACAAATTGGTCTCTTATGCGCTCTTCATTAGCTGCACCATACTTACAGGTTGACGCAAGTTTCCTAAGACTGCTTAAATAATCTTCAAACGTCTCATCCTTTCCCTGTTCCCTTAACCCAAAATGATAACTTTCCATCATGGTACTCACTCTTGCAAATAATGTTGATCCAGTGTGTAATGCTTATTTCCTACTCATTTAGCCCCCTTTGTTCTTCCGTACTTAAATCCGGAAGAATCTCTAACACTCCCTGTCCCTCACCACCTAGACATTGCAGTAGCAACAAATGCTTCCTTTCTGCGCTTTAATTAGTACCACATACACGTGCATAGTGCACAAATATTTTTTTGCACTTGCTCCACTTAATAGTAGGTTTCCCTGGACTGCACAGAAAGAACGGGGGTGCTGACACATTTTGCATGTAACTATAACCACAACAAATGAGCAAGATCTTTTTTTTAAATACTTCAGAGAAAAAAAATTGTACATTATTTCTCTTTTATTTTTTAAAACATTTAGTTCAATGGACCTTACAATCCCAGGAAGATGATAACTCCTGACAGGTGTGTCTATCACCGATGCAGACACAGGTGTGCCTATCACCATTGGAAAAGTCTAAAAAATTACCCTCTGACAAATGTATCAGCATGCTGCACATGATACGCTAATGATTGAACTGCAATTTAAATGAGGATCCCTTTGGTGTGCACATCACCGTGATGACGTCTTTTATTCCACCTATCAGTTGACTGGCCCAATCCACACAGAGGCGTCATTGGCTCCTGCACATGCCGTTGAGAGTGCGCACGCTCCCGCTCCAACTCTTCACAACACTATAATTTCTGAAGCCAGGTCAGGTTTAATAAATCACCTCATCCATCAAGTCGTTGTCAGCCAATGAAGTCGTTTTCCTTCAACCAACCCACACATTCTATGGAACTAAAAGCCTCAGCATGCAGCTGAGCAAGATATCACAACTTTGTTCTCACATGGCTGAGGAAGGTGTGTACTTATAGAAAAGGTCTATTAATGTTAGCTTCCGGAGCACCTTCCATAAGCCGTAGGGCAAACTCATTAGAGAAAACAGTTTTCTGTCAAACATGGGTCATTAAATACTACGAGAGGATAAGCATTTTTCACAGTGTAATATCACCTTAGAGCAGACCAAAATTCCTAAAATGATTATTGGACCACCAACAAATTACATTACATTGTGATTAAAATATGGTTTCATCCTTCAAATGTGTTCCTTTTTGTGACACTCAGAAACAAGCTTTCACAACAATGCATTTCAATAGGGGCCATGTACTGAGGCCTGTAATAGCTGCCTCAACATGTTGTCCTGGTTGTTTGGGCTAGACGTTTCCTATTGGAGCAGGGTCAAAACCGATTTGCAGATGGCTGGGTCCAAACTAAGGTGGCATGGTGTGTGAAATAACACTGGAACCAAGCCATACCCGACTGGTGAGCCCTAATAAGGGTGAAACCAGTCTTGGGTTTCTTGTGATCCGGATCATGGAGGACCTGGACTGGCAGTTTGGGCTGAACTGTTCCTATAGGAGCAAGGTCAAGACTGATTTGTATATGACTGGGTCCAAATCGAAGGGGCATGGTGCACAAAACAAATGAATTGTGAAGTGGCCGAAGTAATTACAAGTAGCTGAGAATATTCAAGCATTCCATCTTTAATTTTTTCATATAATTCACTGTAATGCCCTAAGTGGGATGGGTATACCCAGACGTGTGTCCTGTGCATACTAGTTCACTAGAACAAAGCACTCATCTACTTGTTCTTTTATTTTTGTTCTTTGTAGATCACTAAAAGCTGCCAAAGGCATGCTTCAGAGCACTTTTATCAGTGGGGCTAGGCAACAGCACACAAAGCAGACTAAGCAAGGCTTGGCAACTTTACAGAACTGTGTGTAGATAGAATATAGTGCACCAGGTAGGATATCAAAAAGATGAGCATTGCAAGTGAATGGTTCTCCCTCCATATTGTTTGTATCTCATTTTCCAGAAAAACAGGCACTTTATAGAGGTTGACCGTAGCCATGTAGTTGACATACTAACACAATGGAATATTTTCATTATGTAGCCAAATAGAGATCCATGCAAGGCTTTGGGGCTATACCGAGTACGTTGAATCCTACATCCTCTATGACTGAGGTCCAGTAAAAAAGCTTTTCAAGGCTTGTATGGTTAATGAAAGTTGTTTGGCTCTCCATAGACCAAAGCTGATGGAAGCAACATGAACCTGGGCCACTTTAAATAGGCTGTCTCTTCCCCTTGTGGTGTCCCTCCTATCAATGGGCCCCTGCAGTCCTTGTCACAGGTTATTATTAGGTCTAAGGCAATCCTCAGAGGAAAGAGAAGCTGTGGAAAATAGGTAAAAACAGGACCCATCAGCATACAATGTCATCCCACCATCAAGTTCTGGACTTTTGCTGTTCCTTTGGCTCACTCACATCTCACATTAGAATCAGCAGCCAGTCGCTTGACTCTTTTGCACTGTACGTTCAGAGCATCTATTTGTGATCTACATATTCTGTATTGCAACGTTGCCACATTATTATTTCTGTGTACAACAATTACAATGATGTTATCACATGGTACGTTATGGCATATTGTGTTATGTTATGTCATGTAATACTCCAGTGTTTGATTAGAGCATGTACTCTTTTGCTATTTCCTTTTGCAAGCTCTGGTAGCTGCTTTCTTATGGGCTACATTAAGTATGCATTCCACACTGTGTGGGTCTATCTATATGCACACTGCACACAAATATTGAAGGGGGAATTATTGCAAATAGACTAACAGCTGGCAATTGCTCAGGGTAACATTCCAACTCGTTATTTTTGCTCTACTAAGCCACCTCAAATTTGACCGACATATGCAAATCAGCTTCGATCCTGCTCCAATGGGAACGGCCCAGCCTAAACTGACAAGCAAGCTTGTCTCTTAACTAGAACACAAGCAAACCAAGACCGGTTTCAGCCTTTTTGGTCCTATTTAGTAATGTCAGTTTGGTTCCAGTCGCATATTGAGCATGACACCCATGTCTGGGCATGCCCTAGGCCACTAAGGGCATTGCATCAATCACACAAAAGTGATTGGGGAATGCTGTCAATCGCTCAGGGTACCAATTCCACTCACTTTTTTGCCCACTACGTCACTTCAGATTAGACTCAGGCATATGGAAATCAGCTTCAATCCTACGACAATAGGTACAGTGCAGCCCGAACTGCCAAGCCAGGTCTTCTCTGAACTGCAACACAAGCTACCCGTGACTGGTTTTGGACCTTTCAGTTTTCTTCAGGCATGTGCAATTTGTTTCCAGTGGCACAGTGAGCATGAGACCCACATATAGATATACCGTTGGTCACTAAGGGCATGACATCAAAACACAAAAAGTGATGGGAAGAATACTTGCAAATAGTCTAATCACTGGCAATTCATCTGAGTGGTATTAAAATCCATTCTTTTTTGTCGAATATGCTACCTCAGATTAAATCAAGCCGTATGCAAATTAGTCTTAATCCTGCTCCTCCAATAGGAACAGTTCAGGCTGAACCTTCAAGCCAGGTCTTCTCTGAACCACAGCACACCAGTTTCGGCCTGGTTGAGCCTCTTCAGTCAAGTACATCTTGGTTCCAGGGGCACAGTGAGCATGGGACCCATGTCTGGGCATACCCTTGGTCACTAAGGGAATCACATCAAACACACAGAATGTGATGGGGGAATGCTTTTACATAGTCTAACCACTGGCAATCAATCGGATAGCATATCAACTCATAGCTTCCTGGCTCCAGTACTGCGACTTGCGAAACTTAGACTAGGAAGTCATATTCATGCTGCCTATAGCCCACCTTCTTTGGTCAAATGTGGGAGCATGGAAAGGGCAAGGATCTTCATAGACTCCCTAGCCTAGAACTGCCCACCTCTATGAGGATTCATTATATTCATTCAGAGGACAGATCTTCCTCATGATCTTCTGTTGATAAGACTGAACATTACTGTGTGTTTTGTATTTGCTATCTCTCTAATCCATGCTTCAAAAGCTCTTACCTCATCAAACCTAAAAGTCACTCACCTCTTTGCTATTAGTGATAATGCATACTCACTCCAAACATTATGCCTAACAAAACCTGTAGTACCAGAGAAGTCTCTTTTAATAATACAGAGTCACTCAAGGACCTGCTGTTGTTATTATGCAGAGTCACTAAGTCTAGAGCTTGAGGTTCTTCTTGACTGCTTCCTTCTGGGAGACAGAGACTAGTGATTGCTGGAAACTGAACAATGATGTCCCTCCTTGGTGGTACTCTAATTTTATTATATAATCTTTTTACTTGGCTAGCTCCGATTAATATAAAAATATTTAACAAATAAAAAGTGCCCTATTGTATCTCATGACATTATAACGCATCAAAATGTGCACAAAGCATTTGCCAGACTGCACTCACAGACTAGAGTCCTCAGGCATAATATCCCGAAATGGGTGATGCTCTATCAAGGGACTGGACATGTGAATGCTAAAGAGACTCTGTAGATAGGTGACAGCCACCCAGCCGGGAGAAAGAAGATACTGAGTCTGTCCTTCAGGGCTGGACTGGGAATCCAAAGAAGAGCTGGCAATTTTGTCAGATCAGTCCCCACATGATTCATATTGAGCAAGTTCGACCACAACAAGGGGAGTTTGGGAGGGCAACGGGGGGTGCAACTGTGAAGCACTGGCTGGCTATGGGAAGTAGAAAAGAAAGTGAGTGAATGATGCTTTCTTGTTGATGTTACTGGGGGGCTGATATTGCAATACTGCAGCAAAACTGGCCCCCAGTAACAAAACCACCCTCCACCCTTTGAACCTCACGGGGAAACGCCTGATTCCCGGTAAGGCCAGTCTGGCCCTGCTGTCCTTTACCAACCATGAGAATCCTCCCATCCCCCTTTTATCTTAAAAATGTTATTGAATTGTGTTAAAATTATATTAATTACTTACAAGCAGTGGCGTAGCTAGGTGGGGACGGTCCGCCCCAGGCGTCACTTTTTTAGTGACAGCAGTGAGCTGCGAGTGCAAGGTAAGATTTGTTTCTTCGTTATTCTCGTTGGCATCGCTAAATGCCGCCCTCGCTAAGCCTGGGCGGGGTTCGCAGAGTTCTGCTACGTAGAACTGCGCGAAGTGCAAATAAAAACTCAGCCGCTCTACTCAGAGCTCCGTAAGCGGTGGAGTGACTTAGATAAATGCAGTTCGTGGATGATTTTCAGTGCCAGGTGCTTGACTGCACCGTGCAATCAACGCAAACGGCACCATGCACAGCGCAAACTCGAGTAGATTTTTACTCGAGCTGCAGTTTGCAGTATTTTTGCATTATGATTCATGCCCTATGTTACCATGGCCTAGCTGCTCAGCCTGTGTGTGTCTGTGTGCTCTGTATGGAATGTTGGTGAATGGACCATGAGCGGAATGTTTGGGTGACTGGTTGAGTGATGACACTTGGTGGATGGGGCTAAGCAGCTAGCAAGCTGCTCCTGTTGGGGCTGCCCTAAAGTTTGCCTCCTTACATGGAGAGCATACATAACTTTGTTTGTCCCTTGTAAAAGTGGGGGCAGGATATTGGGTTTAGTCCCTTTAGTCCACATGTCTTGTTTGTCTCATTACATGGAGAGCATATATGTAACTTTGTTGTCCCTTGTAAAAGTGGGGGCAGGACATTGGGTTCTAGTCCCTTTAGTCCACATGTCGTGTTTTCCCAGTGAGAGTATATATGAATTTACACATTGTCCCTTGTTTAAGTTGGCGGCAGGATATTGGGTGTTAGTCCCTTTGGTCCACATGACTAGTCTCCTTCCATGGAGAACTTACATTTTTGATGTTCCTTTTTTCCTAATTTGAGGAGGGGGATGGGTATTCTGTATCCATCTTTCCTTCTTGTCTTTAGTTCCTTACCCTCTTGTGATGCGGTGTTCCCGTCGTCCCTGGGTCTGGGCTTTTGACTCTTATTGCAATAGTTCATATCCATTTTATGATGCAGGTGGTGTTTCCCTCATCTTTGCGTTGTGGACTTTCATGTTTATAGTTTTTCTTTCATGCCCATAGTTTTAATGTTTTGCTTTTGTTATTCTTCTGTTCAATAGGAAAGAGATATGTAGTATTCTTGCATTATGATTCATGCCCTATGTTACCTTGTCCTAGCTGCTCAGCCTGTGTGAGCTCTGTATAGAATGTTGGTGAATGGACCATGAGTGGAATGTTTGGGTGACTGGATGAGTGATGACAGTTGGTGGATGGGGCGGAGCAGCTAGCATGCTGCTCCTGGTGGGGCTGTCCTTCCGCACTTATACACTTGCTGATGAGACATTTATGCTACTTGTTTACTTACCTGAATAAACCTACTTGGATAACATCATACCAGCCAGGACTAAGTTACTACACAGTTTACTCAACGTGAAAGCACAGTTTCTCTAAAGCGAGCATACACTCTCACTTGCAATGAGAAATCTGACCACCCGTGTTGAGAAATCTCGCCGGGAGGGTGATTTTCCACGCACGCCAACTTGATGTTGACGATCGCGAATGAGGAAAAATATCACCGGGAGGTGGATTTTCCTCGCTCACGCTCACCAACTAGACGTTGACCAACGTGAGCGAGGGAACAAAACGCTGTTCCAGAGTTTTTCAGAACTTTGCGAGCTCTGCGTAACGCGGAGTGCGGAAAACTCAGCGAGCATAGCGGAGTTCACTGCTCAGTCTTACTCCTCACTCGTTCTCATCTGTTGCATGCACCCAGGATGTCATCGTCGTTTTTATATCTATTTATGATAAGTGGCAGTTTGTGGTCACCTAATACTTGTTGCGTGACCAGACTTCTTCTGAAACGGTATATATATTTTTAAACTCTCGTTATTACATTATAGATTGCAGGCTCTAATTCATTTTATTATTTTCGTAGCTCCTAAAAATGTGTTAAATTTGGTAAGCACTGTACTCCTAAGATCCTTTTAAAGTCATTTGATGCTGTTTATACAAAGCAACCAGGTTGTTCCTGATAGTGCGTGCTACTAGACAATCAATCAGTCTACCAGACATTCAGAATTGGTGAATGTGGAGGGGACTCTGCAACAGCAGTAAAGTGCCAGTTAATAGTATGTGCATTCTGCATTTTCACATACTTGTTGCACCGCACGTAAGAAGAAAAGATCAGTATCTCAGCCTCCCTATGCAAATATCACAGTAGAGCTTCTAAGTACTTTTAATTTTATATTACATCACAATTCCTAATTACTTTTGCTTTTTTTAGCTCATTAAACTATGATAAGTTGCATACACACAAAAGGTTTCCATGGCAAAGAAATCATAAATGTCATCATGATTATACCTGTGCCTCCTCATGGGGAGATTTACAATCGAACTCCAATTCACCAAACGCTCAGGTATCCTCCTTTAACTATTGTGGTCTTCTAACTTTCCTTAAAGATGATTTTGTCAAACAGCCACTAAGGAAGTAAGATAAAAGAGGGCTCCTGTCAAATAAAGTAAGGGGAGTGGACCACTTGGGGAACAGTAAACTGCACAAACTAGAATAATGATAATGGATAAGAACACTGAGAACTTACTATCTAAGTGACTGACATTTGTACCGAGCAAACAAGCAGACAAGTTTGAACTGGTCAGGTCATGCTGTTCTTCATGCTTTTTTAATAGGATAAGGTTAAAAAAACATTTCAAGGATTTCAATGTAGATAATAATAGATCAGGGTTGAAACTGCCACCTACATTCATGCCCAGTGTGGACAAAGTAGGGCCAGAAGTTGCAATATTTGAAAATATGTTTTATTTAAAATACAGAAAATCATCACGTCTATCCCAAAACCTCCACATAATCTTCCTCATGAAGAGAATTTGGCCCTTATGAAACTCAAAGATAATAGGCAGATCACCATTAAACCCTGTGATAAAGGTGGGGGTATTTTTTTGGGGCACTGATAAATACAAATAAAAGAGGAAGGCTATGCTGGCTGTGCCAGAACATAATAAAAACAAAATTAAAGTGATCCGCAAAGAGTGTGATTAGGAAAATCTGAAAAATAAGCAAAAGAGCTCTGTAGGCTGGTATCATTTGCAAAAAGGAGTTTGAGTGTTTGAAGTAGTCTAATACTCATATACCAGGTATGTATGGAGTACCCAAGACACAAAAAGATGTCAAGAACCCTCTTTGTGTCCTAGTGTATCTGCCATTGGAGCATTGCTCTTCAAATACATTGATACTTTTTTAAACATCTGGTTAGCTGATTTTCTTCTTATGTTAAGGACATTGGTCACATGATTTCTAAACTTGAAGGAGTCGAGTTTCATCAGGACAGAAAGATATTGGTCATGGAGTATGCCCTTTACACAAATGTACTCCAAAAGGAAGCCTTAGAAGCAGTCAGTAGCATATTGGAACAACAATGTCAGGATGGTCCTGTCAGGTTCATTTTTCAGTGTCTTGAAATTGTATTGAGAATTTTTTTTATACGTGATAATGAATTGTATAAGCAATTGAAATGGGTGAGCATGGGAGCGGCCTGTGCCCCCAGTTTGGCTAACATCTTCACGGGTCTCTTTGAAAAAATGATATATATATTTTATTGGACCAGCACAGTGAAGAAGAACAACTCCTAGATTTATTTTCTTGGATCAAACTATGTGATATTAACTTAAAATTCTCACTCAATGCTAGTAGGGATAAAGTGGAGTTCCTTGATATTTGGATGCAGCATCATGAACAGAAACTTGAGGTTTCTCTGTATACGAAGCCCACAGCCCATAACACCTTGCTTCATTTCCAGACTTTTCGTCCTCTGTGCCAAAAGCAATAGATGCATTTTAGTTAATTCCTCCGCATTCAGAGGAACTGTTCTAGAATGCATGACTTTGAAAGTAATGCAGAGTTATTAAGGGAAAAGTTGATAAGGAGAGGACATCCTAAATGATTGGTCAGTGACTCATTTAAGAGAGCTAAATATTATAATAGAGAGTCCATGTTCCAAGAAGGAACAAAAGAATGAATGATTGTTTAGTTTGTGTGATATGAAACTCAAATCTGGACCAAAACGTTTGACACATCATACATTCCCAATGGCATACGCTCAACATCAATGATGAGGAGATGAAATTGCCTAAACCTGTATTCGCTTTCAGTGGGAACCGCAAACTCAGAAAAATGTTGGTGAAATCGAGATTTGAGTGTGGAGTTAATTACTGTCAAAAGTCTATTACTGGTCATAACCCAGCATGTGATAATCATAGATACAGTGAATGTCATGCCTGTAATGGAGCTATAGTATCTTCCTAGATTGAGTATAAAGGAATGCAGGCTACTCTAAATGAAATGACTAATTATCGTTCATCTAATGTCATCGACCAGACAGTAGTTAAAAATTGAGGATCGATCTAATTGGAGGAAGAGTACTGGATGTTCACTTTGGGAATATACAGGGAAGGCCTTAATGAGACAATTCCTTGGAAAAATGTTTTTTACTAGAACTTGAACTAAATCTTATTTGTTCTCAGGGATTTTGAATAATGGGGAATTCTGACTTAGGTCAAGCACTTTTCTGTTTTTGGGAAATCATTGGGACTGTACATTGGTTTCTATAGAGTAAAAATAGAGGCCCTTTCAGAGTCCCCCCTACACTTTGTTGATAAGTAATAATAGAGGGGTCATTATACCTTTGAGAGGTTTATCCAGCCAGGGGTTCTCTGTTGGTAATGAGATTCCATTGCATTCCGGCTCTGAGAGAGTTGTGTTGATTTGGGGTTACACATCAGCACCTTTTCAATATGGTCACTCAGACTCAAAGGTGAGATAAAATATTATGTTCTTTTTCTAGATCCGAGTTTGACTCGTAGTGCCAATTGACATAGAGTAGAGCTTTTTTAAAAGGCAACTTGTTTCATTAGGTGGGTTGGAACTTCATGTGTTTTTTTCCTGCTATTGTTTTGGAGATTTCAGGGTTAATTGCAAACATTGCAGCCTGATAATCAGCAGCACACTGTGAGGAGTCACCAGTGATGAGCCAGTGGTGTAGCCACATGCTACAACATTGCACAACTTCATTGGCTTCCAATTGAGCAGAGGATTATGTTCAAGGGCTTATGTATTGCACATAAGGCCCTGTATGGGATGGTACCAGTCTATATTAAGGACCATCTAAGGAGATATGTCCCGGGACAATGCCTTCGGTCATCCGAGGCAAGCCTGCTGACCTGCCCATGGTTTGAGTAAGTGACTATGGATGGACTGGCTTTCCCCAGTTGTGGAATAAACTGCCGGAAAGTTTGCGTGGTGAAACTACTCTCCTCCCATTTAGATTCAAACTGAAAACCTTTTTGTTCATGCAGGTCTTTGGGCAAGCTCTGACCGAAGGGGTATTATGACAGGTAATAGCTGGTGTTAGGTTGTAACTTTCATACAAGCGCTAAGAGACCATTAGTGATTAGGCGCTATAAATAACATTTCATTATGGCATCCCAGGTAGTAGGTGTATTGGTGTATGTCAGTGGTGCCTGTATTTATATTGTAACCCTGGGGGCGGCAATCTGTGATAGCTATTCTGGTCTGATATGAATATGGAGTGAGCCACATTAGAGTTCCTGGAGCAAAGGGGTATGGTTTCTCTTTCTCCCTCATTACTTGAATACTACATATGGAGGCCTTACTCATGAGATACCTCTGGAAGGTAAACGCAATGGATGGATACTTTTACGGGAACAGGTTTTTAGGTCTCGTGACCTACAATGCGCGCAAGCGCATTGAGGGATCGAGAATTCAAGTGCTCGAAAAGCTCGTCAAACCAAGGGCTTCGTTCCTTGCAGTTTTCTTGAAGTTCACGTGACCACAGGCACGCGCTTTTGGGCCATAAACTCTGTTCCCCACAGCCTTACATTCACTTCTCCTCCCCCTCCCCAGCCAGCTTCCCCCAGGCCATAGCAGCACTCCTCCCACACTCCCATACTTCAAAGGCTTATCACTTCACACGGCCGCAGGCCGTTCAAGGCTTATCACTTCACACGGCCGCAGGCCGTGCAAACAGAGCACTTCAGTTGGTGCACAGCCCCCCTCCCAGCACTGCCTTGTTACTCTCGGCAGCCAACTTTTTTTTTTCATGGTGGAACAAACCTCACTGATAACTATCGTCTATTGTAGCGAACAACACCAGGTTCAACTTGTGACTTCAGGCGCTACACGCATCTTTGCAGGGTGTGTGCACAACCTAACGCCATTTTTTGTAGCTACCTTTACGAGTATCATTGGGTATTACGACCCTGTCTACGTGCCTTGATGTAGCATCCTGATGGCTTAAGGCGCTTGCTCACAAGTCCGCACTCGATGCACTCTCTTATCTTCTCCTTCCTGCTACCCAGGCTCCGCATTTCACCCATTGAAATAACTTTAGAGCAGCATAAAAAGGTATACAAACAAAGTAATGTAACTAAACAGAACATATATTCTTAACTAAATGTGGCATATACTTGGATAATATATGGAACGTATTGTCGCAGGGTTTCTGTTCTCACACAGAACTGTGCACAGAGGATTGGAACCTCGGCGAATTAGGGTGTCCCAAAACTCACCTTAGTACCCAACTTACCCCTTACCGAGCTAGCTACAGTGTCTCATTGGTCTTCTCAAACTCCCAATGTTTAGACAAACCAGAACATGAACTTACAGTACCTCAGGATACGTGGAACTCATGAACACTCTTTCGTTATATTATCATTACAAACCAGAACATGGAGTAAAGAAGACACATGTGCATTTGAAATGTTTATTTACTAATGCCGTCTTCTCAGGCGCAGTATCTTAGATAATACAAGTATACTTATTATCAGTAGCAAAATTACCAGCATAGTTACTAAGACATAAAAAGCGAATGGTGACAGCATGTCAACATACTGTAATGAATAAGAGTTAACAACACTTATATCTCACCCTCCCTAACACATATATTCTATTATTAGCTAAGAAGGTCTCTTTGGGTTGTTTTAGGGCGGGCCCATACCTTAGTGTCCTAGCATGAAGGAATCACATCAGCATACACCAGCTCTCTCTGCATGTGCACCGCATCAAGTGTGTTCTATGTGCCTCGTGCAAAGCAATATCAATCCCGCCTGAAGCCAGAGTTGGCAAAGGCTGCACTTGTGTTATGACTATGAAGGCGTGGAGATCAGACCTCATAACAATTCCATATCGTGTTGTTCCTGAAACTTCAGCACTCTTCGTGCAGACATAGTTTAATAAGCAAAGCTGATATCAGAGCAATAACATATTATTCTCACATACACCACGGCAAACTACTAGGTTGAAAGCTAAATCAACAATTAAGTGTCGTGTGCAGAAGTTGCAAGAAAGAAAAATGGCGTTTAAACCTCAAATGTACCTATGCTAACTTAACATGATATAAGGATATACAGGAGCTATATGACACCCCCCCATGATCCGAGAACGGACTAAATATGATAACAGAAGTGCCATCACATGAGAGCAGAACTCAACAGTAAACGAGCATGAATCGAAACTAAACTTTAAAAAGTAATGCTAAAAAATAGCCCAAAAATATAACGTGGCTCAAGCCAATAGGCAAGTAAAAATAAAAAAATTCTTGACAAATAAGTCAATAAAATCAATGAAATGCTATTAATCAGCGCGTCAATCCGAGGCAGTGTCTATGATAAAACTGTATATGAAAAGTAAGCAGCAACTGCCTCTAATAGGAAATCACTGTCCTCATCCGAAAATAGTACAGACATCCAATTTAAAAGATGAAAGGAACATACGTGTTCTCCCAACACCGGATCCTCTATAACCATCAGAGGACAGCTCGGTGGGTTTTCAAGAAAACTTAGTTCCAAGAAAGTCTGTGCTGCCGACAATATATCCCAGGGACCCATTAGTCCATGCGCCACTGCTAAGGCCATAATCCTCTCGTCAGAACAAACCAACTCGTGAGCAATGATAGGACTCATCAGCTGATTAAAATTGACGTCAGGAGAAACCGGTCCGCAGAGACACAAATCAATGGCCCAATGGAAATCACAGGTCAGGCAGTGAAATACAGGCTGGACACAGGTGAAGTAGGAGAATCGAAAAGATAATCCATATGCCGTGCTCAATGTCGCCAACGGCAGTGCGCCATAATATTCAAGCATGCGGTTGCGAAACCGCGTCAGTAGCTGTTGCGCGGGGTCTTGCACAGGAAGGACATCCATATTTAAAGAGACAAAAAACCACTAGCGCGCCAGCTGCTAATGCAAGTAAAAATGGGAACCCTCCAAACAAGGACGAAAAAATAGAATGGAAGAAAGCAGGGATGACTCCAAAAATCTTTTCAAATGAAGTCACGAGACCACTGCTAACAACTTTAAAAAAATGTGCAAGGCCTTTTGTGGAGGATGCGTTAAAGATAGTTCGAACCATCGCTCCGAAATGCAAAGGCAAATCAGTATTCAAAAGAGCCTGAACCTCTTTACGGGTGTTTGCAATGTGAAGCACGAAAGTTTCACGGGCCGAGCTCAAGGCCACCTCTTTCTGGGACAAAAGAGCCCTTATTCTAGCCATGCCGCTGAATTCTGCTCCCAAGGTTGGTATCTGTGGCCAGATGGAAGACTCCCTATGTTCACGTGTGGGAGGATAAAGCACATTTCTGCAGCAAATAACCCGCTCACTTACTGTTACTATGAAAGGTATACCTTTAATTAACCCACAACAGTCTTCATTATTAAGCATTAAATAACTACCATTCTCTAATAATTTAAACGTGGGGATGATAGCAGGAACTGGCGTGCCTTGCAAAACGCAAGCAATATTCTGTTGGTCCTTGTTACATGAACCGTGCAACTGTATGTGTCTACACATCAAAGAATGATCTGGCGTCTCAGTGCACTCCTCCCCTGTCAGATAAACTTCCTGGTCATCCTTAAAACATCTGTATGTGTATGGGAGTGACCAGACTTCATGAAGGAAACCGCTACCTAAAGGTTCATAACGACCTATGGGAACATATTTCATGCAATTTGAAAATTTGTATAAAGCAAAAGGCAGCGTTATTAAACCGTGGATAAGCCACGTTGCAGCAGTGGCTTCAGCCACGGAAAAAGGTAAAGATTCTAACCTTTCAATATGTAACATAGAAAAGGAAGCATCACGCATCGAAAGTAAGCGTTGTTTGTCAGTCAAATTAAACGGTGCAAATAAAGTCAAAACATTCATGTACCCCCAGGGAACTTCACCCATTTTCAGAGTTTGAAGGGTCCATGCAAACTGCATGATTGATCGTAATTGATTCTGACCATGGTATAATACAGACACCTCATTATGTACAATATCGACGACTGACGACACAATATTATCCAATGTGTAAATTCTAGATGAAAGCACATTAATGCTATTGTCAACAACTGCAAGCACTTTCTCAAGATTTGCTTGATCAATAGCCCTAAGGCGTGTAGCAGCCTCAATCTGTGATAGCTTCCATATTTCATTGTATACCCCATATAACCACCTTTTCGACCTGCCACCAGCTGGGCCTTTAATGAAATCATTCAAGTCCACATCTGCATTTAGTTTAGAAAGGTGATCCTTAACCGCAGGTAAAGTTGAATGTTTCAGCCAACTTTTACACAATTTGCCTACAGAATACGAGGTGACAGTATGACCTACGCTAAACCTGGGATCAGATCTAACAGTTCTAAAACCGTCAGTTAAATTCAAAAATCTATGCTGGCAAGAATCAGCACTACGGTGCCAAAGCAGCCAACCCTTAGGATTCATACTGGAAATGTTAAAGGAGGAATTAAGAAGTAGAGTCTGTAATTCTCTAATGGACAACAGAGTAAATGTACTCCAACCATCATATTCTTCCAACTCCGGGAAAGAAGGAGTGTTTAACTTTTTAGAAGTAGCCAATCCAAAGCATGTGGTCTGGGAAATCGTGTCATTTAGAAACAACATATGATTCGGGATGAGACATGCACGGTGCAAAGCCTCAGTGCCTTGTACCTGCCAGGCCCTTGAACCCCAAACCGATTTAAGGTCTATTGTATCCTTCCATAACTCATAGCCTCCAGTAGCTAATTGATCAAGGAAGGCCTTCGAATACAACAATTTAGTATCGGTAAGTCTAACCTTGGACATTGGCATTTTTCGAAATTCAAAATAAAAGGACTCGGGATTGGACTGGTTAAAGTCAGTAAAGTAAGTATACTTCTTTAGAAACGTTTCAGAACTCCCCTCTTGAGGTGCTGGGCAATGTTCCCACTGAGTAAAGTTAACAGTATCCCTTCTGGAAGATGTTTTGTGTAAGAAGTGATTGCCATAATGTTGATAACAGAATAATTCACCGTAATTATCAGATTCTAAATATAAATCCTCAGCATCAAATGCAGCATAGTACTGTAAATCAGAAAATAAACTTTCTACAGCATTGACATCCCAGTCATCAGAACGAATGTTTTGTTTCACTACATCCCCCATATTCACTCTAAGTACATTAGGGACATTAACGACTTCCGTTGGGCCATGAATCTGAAACCGAACTGCATCCCACACGATTCCATCAAGGACAGGCCATGCTGTGATGTTAACCAAAGTCAAGTCTCTTTTATATCTGTGTGTAGAATGTGACGAGGAAAGCGGAGCTAAAGTTCCATTTAAATGAGTAATGCATGTTCTTTCCTCGACATAGTGTCCATTCATGATTCGAAAAAAATAAAACACAAACCCAATTGACATAAAAAGGTAAACTGAAAAAAGGACCAGCCAAATGTATGTCCAAGGGGGAATCAAAAAATGTTTTTTAAACAGGCTAGCACAAACTGCAATTCGAGAGGGTTTCTTCGAGGCAAGGGAAGCAGAGTCAAAAGAAAATCTGGATTCCGTGGCTAAACGTGCTTGCAGGTCAGGCATGGATAAATCAGTGGGGTAGGTATAGTCTATCTCATCAATGTTAGTTCCGGGTAAATTATTTAATAACGGACTGGAAACAGCAGGCAATTCGATTGCCACTTCAGGTTCAATATTAGAAGCAGTGGGCATAACTGAATTTCTCACAATGGAAGGACAGGAAACAGCCGGTGTCATGCTAAGAAGAATCGGCCACTCTGTGTATCTTGACATTGTCAATTGAAATAAACCTGTTTTCCTTACGACCAGGAAGTGGTGGTAAAATGACTGTTCTTGTGCCCTTCACTCCAAGGACTGGAACCGGAGCTCGATAGGAAGGACCAAATTCTTTCTTGTTATCGATCTTCTCTCGAACCAGTTCGCCAACTCGGGGTAGCCAGCCAACTACCGGGATCTGCAACGCATCATCCGACGTGGAGGGCAAATGTTCCTTTGCAAGACTGTCTCTGGTCTTCTGTAGATTCTGTGAAACATTGCAATGTTCATCTGCGTCAAAGCAAGTGGCGCGAACCACCAAGCCTAGACCGTCAAGGTCAGGGACGTACATCTTGATGCCAAAGAGCATTTCGTATGGGGTCCGCCCACCCAGAGACCTTCTAGGGAGATTATTAAGAGCACGCTGCACGCCATAGAGGTGAGCCAGCCAGTTTCTGCCAGTGCCTATAACTCGGGCTGTCAAAGATTGCTTTAAATCACGGTTCATTCGCTCAACTACACTGTTACCCTCAGGTCTGTAGGGAGACGAAAACTTGACTTGGACCCCCAACGAAGTCATGGCATCCTTATACGCCTTAGAGGCGAAAGCCGGACCCTGATCCGAATGGAAGGTACCACAGGCAAAAATCCCTATAAAGACACGCAAATCTCTAATGACAGTCCGTGAATCAGCGCTGCGATGTGGCCATACCCACACAAAGCGTGTGCATGAGTCAACTGCTACTAAGATGTACTTATACGCAGTATCAGATGAAAAAGGACCGCAGTGATCTAAATAAACACAACCTAGCGGTTTATTAGAAATGTACAACTGAGTCTGTGGCGGACGCGTAGCAGTCGAAGGTTTAATCTGCTGGCATATGTCACAAAGAAGGACATAATCACGCGTCTGTTTGTACAGTCCCCGCCACCAGAAACGTTGTTGTAATTGAGTTACAGTGGCCGAGACGCCCGCATGCGCAGACGCCACACCTTCATGTGCCGCTGTAATCAAGTCTGCTCTGCGATCCGAGTTGGGAATCAGCCGTTCCCCAACGTCAGGAATTGTCACAAAAGGAATCTTTTCGGGACTTAAGTGGTATTTGTACTTCGAAGGGAATCCCGTAGGATGTTTACTTCCCTTCTCAGAGGCAGCAACTGCTGCTAAGATGTCGCTATCAATCTTAGTTTTGGATCTAGTAACCGCTGCAACTAAGTATGTAGATACTGCTGATTTCGCCGCCTCATCAGCAAGCGAATTGCCAACAGCATGAACTCCTACGCGATGATGACCGAGAGTATGAATCACATAAACGAGTGGCAACATAGCCTTAAGCTCTGCCACTCGAACCCAGATCATTTTATGTTTTATTGTGCTACCCTTGGAATCATGAAAATCATTTTGAATCCAAAAGAACAAGTTCTCATTGTAAGACTGGACACAGTAGTAAGAATCACTTACAATCAGAGTAGTAACACTTGGATCTGCGTACTCCAACGCTAGTAATAGAGCACGAAGCTCAGCCAATTGTGCAGTGCAATCGCCCAGGGGCAACGTGTGTACCTCCCTGGAAATGAACTCATCGTTCAACATAGCACCAACCACAATAGCGCATGCGGAAACGTAGGCATGTTTTGAGCCATGCGCAACCTGCGCCGACCCATCAGTGTAAATGATGCAATGGAAGTCCTCCAAAGGTCGCATAGCCAGAGGAGCAGGATGAACAAACTCATATTGCAAGTACTCTTGCGACCGTAAAGAGGCGTCAAAAATAAACGTGACATCCGTGGACGTCAATGACGCAGCCCATTGAATCCACCGTGGGTGCAAAGCTTTAGAATTTGGTACACTGGCTTTCGTGACTGCCTCCAAATGAGGACAGGGTGTTACCACTAACATGCGCTTCCCCTGTGACAGAGATCGTTCCTTAAGAATCGCCATCTGTACAGCAGTTAAAACCTTCTCCACAGTGGGAAACCGCAATTCAGCCGAAGTGTACAAGTGTGACTTGTAAGCAATAGGCACTGTGTCTCCTTCATTAAAAGTCAGGTACGTGAAACCCACTGCCCCTGGAATTATTCTTATCACCAGGTTGGTGTGGTTATCACGAGTCAGTAAGTATTCAGAAGCGAGCAGATCAGCCTGCAATGATTGCAGAATGGCCGAATGCTCAGGCAGCCGGCTTGATTTTGAGAATGTAGGTTGTATCAAAGCATATAAAGGCTTGATACGCTGGGCATAGTCCGGAACATAAGTTCTGCCGAAATTCAAGAAGCCCAGCAAAGACTGTAATTTTTTCAGTGTGGTAGGAGCGCGTAACTGTGCGCATTTCTCCAGGAAGTGAGGAGCCAATCCTCGACCTTCATTGTTCAGCTCATAGCCGAGGAACAACACAGTGTGTTCTGCAATGTGCGATTTAGCAAAATTAAACTTGTAACCCATATCTGCAAAATTACAAATTATTGAATTCACGCGACACAGATGCATCCAAATTTCGTCGTCTGTGAGATAAATGTCATCCACATAAGAACATGCATCTGGATCGATACTCTCCAATAGAGTGACTATTCTTGAGGTGAAGACTCCAGGACTATTTTTGTAGCCCATCGGGAGTCGCCGTAAGCGTTTTTGCACACCAGCGGACGTAAAACTTGTCCATTGGGAGCTAAAGCTATCCAGTCTGTGAGCATAAAAACCGTTGGATATGTCAAGCGTTGTCTTGAAACGCTTACGCACTAGACTATCCACCAGCGCAGAGCCGTGAGTATTCTGTACTGCACAGTTACGGCAATGCGAGTTCAAATGCCGGTAATCCAATACCAAACAATATGACCCGTCAGGTTTGGTCACAGTAAAAAGGGGATTATTCATCGGTGACACACACGTTTCAATAACTCCCTGATATTCCAATTGTTCAAGGATTTCTGCCACGGCAGCCTTAGCTTCACGCCGTATGGGATATTGAGGCTGAGGCTGCGGCTCAGACCGCAAAGGAATTTCGTGGCAAGGAGACAATTTATCCCAACCACATTGGTTGCGGTACAGAGCCGGCGCAAGAGCCCGAGCCCACTCTTCTGCAAAATGCTGCGCATGCTCAGTTGAGACAGTGTGCGCGAAACTGGGAAGGATTACCTCCTCCCCTCGCGGCGCCGCAAGCACAAAAGGTGGGGGCCAGTCAGCCTCAGAAAGCAAAATGTCGTACGTAGACGAAAGGTTCTCCCAAAATACCCCTCTGACAGTACGCTGTATGTCACCTTCAATTAACAGGACAATTTCAAAAAGTCTCTCAGGGGGAGCTAGTCTCGTATCGGCTGTTTCAATTACAACGAACACATCAGTCGCTGTCACCTTCAGTAGTGGACGGAGCGCCTCTCTGACTATGGTAATCTCCGCCGCGCTGTCCAGCAAGGTCAGAGCCCACGTCAGATTCCGAAGCCGCGTTCTCACTATCTGTGGCATATCTATGTGCTGTCAAGGCAGCGACTTTCTTTTTCGCAAACTGCGGTCTCTTAGGCGTAGAATCCTCCTGCTTCACTGCGCCGTCCGTCTGGCGGGACTGACCACGTCCTTGTTGGCCACCACGTCCACGTCCACCCCCTCCTCCACCGGTCTTCGGGGCCGATGTTTCCTGAAAGGAACGAGGAGAGCGTTGTTCAGAACCCTGAAATCGATCAGGTGATTTAATCATCGCGCGATCGCGCAAATCATAAAATATCTCTGGCGGCGCAGGAGCTTGTAGTGCAGGAAAGGAATCCTGAGTCTGCTTATTTTGCTTCCCCTGTGTTTGTTTTTTAGGCCAATTCTGTTTTTTGGACTTGGGCTGGACATCTGCCACTGCAGAATGTCCTTGAGGTTGTTTTTTCTCCTTTACTGAAAAATATTTCAGACCTCTACTTGTGCGGCCAATTGTCTTATAAGCGGCCACAACGATCTTTGCTAACTGACGGGGTTTATCGGCATCGGGCAGAGCAGCCAAAGCATTCGACACCTGAAAGTTCACCGCATCTCCTTTAACATTGGAGATTATGAGATCACTTACAATCTCAAAAGAACCACACAGGCGCATACCCAATTCAACCGCTGCCTCAGGTCCGTGATCATTCTGAACACGTTTAATGATGTCAGGCAGGGCAGTCATAGACGGGGTGCCGAAGCACCTCGTATAAACGGCCGCAAATGTTTTCCCCCAGCTTTCACAGTCAACAAGTTCAGGAGTTAAATCCTTCGGTAAAGTAATCGTCAACATTCTATGCTTATCAGCAGGAGTAGAATTCGGAAAAACCGCCTCCAGTTGATCAAACTTCTCTGCTAGCCAGAACGGGAAGTCATCGTTGTCAACTGGACGTGCACCAAAAACCGAATTTACCATTACTGGATTGAGACGCATACCGCCTCTATCGATGGGAACGGCCGCACCCCCCTGGGGACCACCAGGAAGATGGCGACCGATGTATTGCACTAATGCTCGAATCACGGAAATAGACACAACATGCAACCTGCGAATTTCCTGCAGGGTACAAGCGCCGTGATTCGGGTGCGGGGTAAAACCACCCAACGCAGGCCAGTTTGTACCTGGAATCGAGAGTGGACCTAACCTCGCAGCGGACAAAGAGTGGGGGAGGGCGCCATCAAACCAAACTCGATGCTGCCAATGATCAATAGGTATTTCCAGAGCCCTGTACGGTGTATATTCAGCCGGGACAGCCGAGGCGGTGTAGGAGTGGAACAAACCAGAATTAGCGTCCACAGCCGGAAACGTAACCCAAGAGTAAAACAACTCGAAAGGGAACGCCGGATCTGCACACACCACGAAAATCACAGCCATCCCATCCACCGGGACTTGGTACGTCTGAAGATGGTTGCGCACCGCCACGCGACTATGCTGCGCAATGGCCACCGCCGCCATGACAACACTGGAAACAAGAAAATACAAAGAATACTTTGTAGCACAACTGGGTAGTAATTCAAAGAAACCGTTTAAGGTAGAATCAAGCTTGAATAAAACCTATTTCAAAAAATAGGTAGGTTTCACCGACACCCCGCTTTCCGGAAACGGAGGTGAAGGGGTTAAGGTTTGAACAATATACTACTCGAGTGTCATGATATAAGACCACCGAAACCGTTGGGCGCCATGTCGCAGGGTTTCTGTTCTCACACAGAACTGTGCACAGAGGATTGGAACCTCGGCGAATTAGGGTGTCACAAAACTCACCTTAGTACCCAACTTACCCCTTACCGAGCTAGCTACAGTGTCTCATTGGTCTTCTCAAACTCCCAATGTTTAGACAAACCAGAACATGAACTTACAGTACCTCAGGATACGTGGAACTCATGAACACTCTTTCGTTATATTATCATTACAAACCAGAACATGGAGTAAAGAAGACACATGTGCATTTGAAATGTTTATTTACTAATGCCGTCTTCTCAGGCGCAGTATCTTAGATAATACAAGTATACTTATTATCAGTAGCAAAATTACCAGCATAGTTACTAAGACATAAAAAGCGAATGGTGACAGCATGTCAACATACTGTAATGAATAAGAGTTAACAACACTTATATCTCACCCTCCCTAACACATATATTATATTATTAGCTAAGAAGGTCTCTTTGGGTTGTTTTAGGGCGGGCCCATACCTTAGTGTCCTAGCATGAAGGAATCACATCAGCATACACCAGCTCTCTCTGCATGTGCACCGCATCAAGTGTGTTCTATGTGCCTCGTGCAAAGCAATATCAATCCCGCCTGAAGCCAGAGTTGGCAAAGGCTGCACTTGTGTTATGACTATGAAGGCGTGGAGATCTGACCTCATAACAATTCCATATCGTGTTGTTCCTGAAACTTCAGCACTCTTCGTGCAGACATAGTTTAATAAGCAAAGCTGATATCAGAGCAATAACATATTATTCTCACATACACCACGGCAAACTACTAGGTTGAAAGCTAAGTCAACAATTAAGTGTTGTGTGCAGAAGTTGCAAGAAAGAAAAATGGCGTTTAAACCTTAAATGTACCTATGCTAACATAACATGATATAAGGATATACAGGAGCTATATGACAGTATGTAAGCATAACATACCATATGTAGAGTGCAGAGTGCAGATTCAGAGTGCAGTGTGCAGAGTGCAGATTGTGAGTGCAGATTGTGAGTGCAGATTGTGAGTGCAGATTCAGAGTGCAGATTCAGAGTGCAGAGTGCAGATTCAGAGTGCAGATTCAGAGTGCAGAGTGCAGATTCAGAGTGCAGAGTGCAGATTTAGAGTGCAGATTGTGAGTGCAGATTGTGAGTGCAGAGTGCAGATTGTGAGTGCAGAGTGCAGATTCAGAGTGCAGAGTGCAGATTCAGAGTGCAGAGTGCAGATTCAGAGTGCAGAGTGCAGATTCAGAGTGCAGATTCAGAGTGCAGATTCAGAGTGCAGATTCAGAGTGCAGAGTGCAGATTCAGAGTGCAGAGTGCAGATTCAGAGTGCAGATTCAGAGTGCAGATTGTGAGTGCAGAGTGCAGATTCAGAGTTCAAAGTGCAGATTCAGAGTTCAGAGTGCAGATTCAGAGTTCAGAGTGCAGATTCAGAGTGCAGATTCAGAGTGCAGATTCAGAGTGCAGAGTGCAGATTCAGAGTGCAGAGTGCAGATTCAGAGTGCAGAGTGCAGATTCAGAGTGCAGAGTGCAGATTCAGAGTGCAGATTCAGAGTGCAGATTCAGAGTGCAGATTCAGAGTGCAGAGTGCAGGTTCAGAGTGCAGAGTGCAGAGTGCAGATTCAGAGTGCAGAGTGCAGATTCAGAGTGCAGAGTGCAGATTCAGAGTGCAGATTCAGAGTGCAGAGTGCAGATTCAGAGTGCAGAGTGCAGAGTATTCAGAGTGCAGATTCAGAGTGCAGAGTGCAGATTCAGAGTGCATATTCAGAGTGCAGAGTGCAGATTCAGAGTGCAGATTCAGAGTGCAGAGTGCAGATTCAGAGTGCAGATTCAGAGTGCAGATTCAGAGTGCAGAGTGCAGATTCAGAGTGCAGATTCAGAGTGCAGATTCAGAGTGCAGATTCAGAGTGCAGAGTGCAGATTCAGAGTGCAGAGTGCAGATTCAGAGTGCAGTTGCAGAGTGCATTTGCAGAGAGAACTCAGCAGCACCACCACAGCATCACTCAGCAGCACCACAGCATCACTCAGCAGCACCACAGCATCACTCAGCAGCACCACAGCATCACTCAGCACCACCACAGCATCACTCAGCACCACCACAGCATCACTCAGCACCACCACAGCATCACTCAGCACAACCACAGCATCACTCAGCACCACCACAGCACCACTCAGCGCAATCCCAGCATCACTCAGCACCACCACAGCATCACTCCGCGACATCACAGCATCAATCTGTGCAACCATTCAACAACAACTGGTTCAATTATGTTCTCTCAATGTTTCAAGCTTTATTACAAATGTCACAAAAAGATGTTATTTCACTTCTGTTCTTGGATTTTCATCACAGTAAAGATTGTGAGTGCAGATTGTGAGTGCAGAGTGCAGATTGTGAGTGCAGAGTGCAGATTCAGAGTGCAGAGTGCAGATTCAGAGTGCAGAGTGCAGATTTAGAGTGCAGATTGTGAGTGCAGATTGTGAGTGCAGAGTGCAGATTGTGAGTGCAGAGTGCAGATTCAGAGTGCAGAGTGCAGATTCAGAGTGCAGAGTGCAGATTCAGAGTGCAGAGTGCAGATTCAGAGTGCAGATTCAGAGTGCAGATTCAGAGTGCAGATTCAGAGTGCAGATTCAGAGTGCAGATTGTGAGTGCAGAGTGCAGATTCAGAGTGCAGAGTGCAGAGTGCAGAGTGCAGATTCAGAGTGCAGAGTGCAGAGTGCAGAGTGCAGATTCAGAGTGCAGAGTGCAGATTCAGAGTGCAGAGTGCAGATTCAGAGTGCAGAGTGCAGATTCAGAGTGCAGAGTGCAGATTCAGAGTGCAGATTCAGAGTGCAGAGTGCAGATTCAGAGTGCAGATTCAGAGTGCAGATTCAGAGTGCAGAGTGCAGATTCAGAGTGCAGATTCAGAGTGCAGAGTGCAGATTCAGAGTGCAGATTCAGAGTGCAGAGTGCAGATTCAGAGTGCAGATTCAGAGTGCAGATTCAGAGTGCAGAGTGCAGATTCAGAGTGCAGAGTGCAGATTCAGAGTGCAGTTGCAGAGTGCAGTTGCAGAGAGAACTCAGCAGCACCACCACAGCATCACTCAGCAGCACCACAGCATCACTCAGCACCACCACAGCATTACTCAGCACCACCACAGCATCACTCAGCACCACCACAGCATCACTCAGCACCACCACAGCATCACTCAGCACCACCACAGCACCACTCAGCGCAATCCCAGCATCACTCAGCACCACCACAGCATCACTCCGCGACATCACAGCATCAATCTGTGCAACCATTCAACAACAACTGGTTCAATTATGTTCTCTCAATGTTTCAAGCTTTATTACAAATGTCACAAAAAGATGTTATTTCACTTCTGTTCTTGGATTTTCATCACAGTAAAATACACTGAACATAATCTTCACAAACGTTATTTACAAACGTTTAAGCTATTGCCAATATAAATTACAATCACTTTTATTTAAGTATTAATTATTTAAAAAAATTAAAAGCCGTTGCTATTTGTAATATCAATACATCTAAGTCACGTAAATACAAAACATGTTGCATTACAAATGCTATAGTCGTCACATGTGCGAAAGTTATAACTATTGGCATTGAAAATGACAAAGCTATTAATTTAGCTATTTTCAAAATCAACACAAATTGTCATTTACAAGACCAATAGCTCAAACTTTCATAATGCGAGACCTATTGCATTGCAAATGCTTGTTTAGCATTGGTCATGTCCACAATGTAGTTAAGAATCTGCAGT
Organism: Lissotriton helveticus; assembly: GCF_964261635.1. Classification (NCBI taxonomy): domain Eukaryota; kingdom Metazoa; phylum Chordata; class Amphibia; order Caudata; family Salamandridae; genus Lissotriton; species Lissotriton helveticus. The sequence continues at coordinate 204,758,604 of NC_136073.1, forward strand.
TAATGGCATTTTACCTGTGATTGATGTACTAACTAGGGTGGATAGACTCAGCTTGCAATGAACAGTGTAAGCCAGAATGGGTATTTGCTGTTCTTTCTCATATATAATTTTATTTTTGTTAGGGTTTTCTATTCACAGTATTGACAATTGTATACTCACTGGTCACTTCATTTGGATATGTGGCCAGTATAAAGTGTACGGAGGAGGAGTACGCAGTGCTTAACTTGTAAGTAAATACATGTCAGGGCCCTGTCAGAAAGCCACTGCAGCTTACACCACCCATTGCCCCTGCTAGCGCTGCCAATGACAGTACCAGCACAACTACTAGCCATGATACACCTACAATTGTGACATTCTAGGCTATTCCAGGCCCCCAAAGCTATACAAATGTCTTGGGCAGCAGGTATTAACCATTTTCAAAGTATATTGAATGCATAAACAACTGTTGTTTTGCTGAGCTCTAATTTAGACAACCAACACCGCCATGTGGAAGACTGTCATAAGTGCCAGTGTTTACAATTAAGGGCCGGTACCAAGCACCAGAAACCACCGGCTCAAGTTAAGCACCGGGAATATGGTAAAGGACATCTTCGACTAAGTCATGGCCCTTGAAGGAAAGGAAATAATATTGTTATGCTTTATAAGGAGGAAATTGTGACGGATGTCAAGGTATGGTTTGGTCCTTGAGAGGATTAGTAACAGATAAGTCTATAATTTAGGGTATAATTTTGCCAAATTTTGTTTTGTCATTTGTAATATATTCTCCAGCCCTTATATTTACATGTGGAAGTCATACTGATATGGATCGCTGGTTTCGCCTTTTTTACAGCGAGATTTGCATTTGGTTGTTCTGGTGATGGACAGGTTTCAGAATAATTTTCATTAGAGGTTGTTATATTATGTTTTTATCAGGTGGGTGATGAGTGTAACCGGGGCGCAGTCATGGGTGATTCTGGTGGTGTTTTTTTAAACAACTTTTAGCATGTTTTCACACTGAGTACACAAACGCTATTACATGTGGAGTCATTTAATTATGTTTGATTAAATTAGAATGAGCCCTTAAGTGTCTTTACATGAAGCTTTTCATTTGATGATGCAGGTGTGTTCCCAGCCGCGGTTGCCTAAATGTGGCTGGGCAAGGAAGGGTACATATAGGTCTTCCAAGTCACGAGCAAAGACTGAATTAAATAAGAAAATAAGGGAGGCTTATAAAGTAGGTGGCACTAATAGAGAGTCCTTATGTGAGCACTATTTGATTCAATGCCTATGTAGATTCCCCCTTTGACTCATGTACTGAACTGTTACCTTCCTTTCCCTCAAATTGTAAAGCGCTCTGATATCCTTTGGGGTCAAGTTTGCGCTATATAAAACTTTATAAATAAAAAATAAAGAGACTTTATTCTGTTCAAAGAACCATCAAAACACACAAACAGATAAACACAATAGGTGTTCACACGTAAAACTATGTAGCATCGATACATTGATAAGCAAAATATTAATTCAAGAGCTACGACTGATGTGCCAATACTTTCGTTTACTAACCCTTGATTTTGTCCCCCTTTTTATTCTTAGTTCTCCTGTGTGTTTAAACTATGCCTTCCAGTTTCAGTTATTCAAAGCTAATAGTACATTTTCTTTGAACCAATATGTATCACACTTTTCTGTGATGTGCATTTAAAGAAAAAAAAGGTGTCTATAGCTGTTCAAAGTCCACCTGCTCCTCCTTGATAAAACTCTTCTTAAACAAATTTGTGTCATGATTATTGTTGACGTATATATTTATTGCAAATTTATGGCATTTAAATGGCAGCATGTTTTTTTCCCTTCCTTCTTATGACGTAATTGAATTTAAAAATAAAACATACAATTAGGTATCTCGCCATGGGCTGTATTATGCATTGTGCCCCAGATGCACAAAGAGCATGTGCGCCCACTTTGTGTGTCCCTGGGGCTTAATGCTATTACAGAAGGGGCCACCCTTGTAAGGTCCCTTGTCTAATACTGATAGCGCTGGCGCATATGTTGCAGTCATAAGAGGGTGTTCCCTCATTTGCACGGAGGTGTGGCCCCACTCAAATGAGGGAAAAACTTTGCATCTGTGTGGCATATTAATGACACGAGTGCAGAGTCAAACATACCTTTAGGGTGCGCACTTCAAGTACACTTCAAAATGGTGGCGCACTGAAACTGTTTATTTATTTATTTATTTATTTTCTTATATAGCGCCTGAGTCAATTCCCGAAGGGATATCTCTGCGCTTGAGCTTCTACTGGTTAGACTCAATCAGAGTTGTATGTTGCATTATCGGTTAGGTGTTACCTATGGCAGCATAAATAGATATGTTTTTAGGTGTTTCCTAAAAGATTCAAGGCTAGAGATTTGTTTCAGCATTGGGGGTAAGGAGTTCCAAAGAACAGGGCCTTTATAAGAAAGAGCCCGACCTCCCTGTCTAGCTCTTCTACACCTTGGGACCTGAAGCAATTGATGGCTACTGGAGCGTAAAGTACGTCCAGGGGTGTAAGGAACACATTTTTCCTTTAAGTATTTAGGTCCAGCACCAAACAAACATTTATGGATAGTGCAACATATCTTAAACTTAATACGTTGCTTTACTGGTAACCAGTGTAGTTGGTGGAGCAGGGGACGAGAGGGAGTTCTGGGAGGGGCATTAGGAACTAATCTCGCTGCAGTGTTTTGGACCACTTGTAATTTTTTTTGCTGTTCTTCATTGGCCGAGATATATAAGCCATTACAATAGTCCATCCTACTTATAATCAATGTCTGGACCAGCGTTTTCCTGTGGTTGTCGGGCAGAAGTGGAAAAACGCGCCGAAGCAGCCCTATCACACGGAAACATGCACCTGTAACTTGGGTGGTGTGTTCCTTGAGTAGGAGTGCTTGGTCCATCCGTATGCCAAGGTTTTTGAGTATTTGTTTAGGGCTTGGGACAGGTCCTAGCTCTAAGGGCCACCAATCTGGGGACCACATAAGAGTCGCCTTCCCAAACAACATGACCTCAGTTTTGGTCACTTTGCATTGGAGGCAATTCTGTGCCATCCAATGTGCCACTGCTCTCATTCCATCCGCGAATGATTTTTGGATTGTCGGTGTGAGAGTATGGAAGGGAAATAAAAGCTGGGTGTCACCAGCGTATGACACCGGAGTGCCAAGGGAGCCACATACACGTTAAAAAGCGTGGGGCTTAGGCATGGCCCTGTGGCACTCCCTTGGTGAGCTCTCTAAAGGTGGAAGTGTGAGAGCCCAACTTGACACCTTGTGAACGTCCCGAGAGAAAGCTTTCCAACCATGACAGAGCTGCACCTCCTATACCCACATTCCTTAATCGGCCGAGAAGAAGTTCATGTGACACCGTGTCAAAGGCAGCGGATAAATCTAACAGCACCAGAACCCCTCCGTCAAGTGACACCTTGATGTTATCAGTCACTGAGAGGAGGGCCGATTCGGTGCTGTGATTGGGCCTAAAACCAGATTGAGAGTGGTCCAGGCCCTCCGCTGCCTCGATGTAATTTGACAGATAAGTGTTCACATGCTTCTCGGTCAATTTACTTAGATATGGCAAAAGGGATATGGGCCGGAGATTGGAAAGGTCCGTCCATGGTAGTGAGGCATTCTTTCGGGTGGGGTTCACCATCGCTTTTTTCCATTCCGCTGGCACAACTCCTTCCCTGAGGGAGTGATTTATTATTTCCTGGATTTGAGTTCCTAGCAGAGTTCTCAGGGGGGCCATCATTTTAGCTGGTAAGAAGTCCCTGGGAGATCCTGATTTTATATGGTTAATGAGGAGGGGAAGATCTAGGTCATTTACCAGTGGAAAAGTTGTTAGAGAGGTTTTTCTTCGTATGGGTGTAGGGGAGACAGGAGTGTTATAGTTTGAGCTCTGAATCGTTTTTGGCCACTATAGGTGTGGCAGGGTATACTCAGACATGAGTCCCTTGCTCACTGCTCCATCAGGATTCAAGCAAGCCGGGCCGACGAGGCTGAAATGCCAGAAACCGGTCCCCGGTAGCTTGTCTCCTTTCTGGTGAAGAATTGGCTTGGTAGTTTGGTCTCCCCTGTTCCCGTGATGCACTGGGCCAGGGACAGACTAATTTGCATATAGCCAGGTTCTGAGCTGGGATGGGGCAGTGAGCTAAATAACGGTGATGGATCAAGCCCTGATCTTTGGACTGGGTAAGAGCGGTCTGCTTAATTCAGACACTCTGTTCATCACCACCCCCTTTTCTGAATCATAGTTTGAGCTCATGGCATTCAGGATTTTCTCATAAATTAAGTTTATTTTGTTTTCAAAAAACAGTGATATATCGTTACATAGGGATAGTGAGAAATCGTCTGGGCTGGCACAAGCTGTTGGCTTAACAAATGCTTCCAATATTTTATATAATTCCTTTGAGGAATTTCCCGCCTCTGCAAGTTGTTGGGCAAGGCTGTTCTTACGAGCCCTTTTTATATTTTTATAATAGTTTGATTGAGCTTGGTAATGTGCTTTCCTGTTCTCTTCTGTGCGTGCTTTCCTCCATTTTTTCTCTAACCTCCTACATCCCTGCTTCTCAGCTCTTAGTGCCTCGGTGTACCATTTCTCCTGTTTGGTTGCAGGGAATTGTTTGTGCAACTTCAAAGGGGCCAGCTTGTCTATAGCCTTAATGAGGGAGTTATTAAATTTGGCTAGAGTAACCTCTACATCATCTGTTTCCATGAGGTTGGGCTTTTCCCAAACCTTCTGTAACTCCTCCACCGTTATCTTATGCCATTGACGGCGCCATATTGGTGATAAGCATTTCTTATCAGGACGTATGTTAGTTTCCGGCAAGCAGAATTCTACCAGGAAATGGGCAGTCCAGTCTAGCTGGATAGCAGTTTTACATTGAATTGTGTTACAATTGGAGAAAAGCAAATCAAGGGTATGTCCCCCTTCATGTGTGGGCCCGTTGTTCTGTAGTTGCAGACCTAGAGTAGATAAATCAGCAAGCAAGGTTTTTGTTGCTAGATGTTCTAGATTATCTGCGTGAATGTTGAAATCGCCCAGAAGGAAGAAATTTTCCTTGGCTCTAAGGTGGGGAGCTAGTAGTTCCACAAGAGAGAGAGTAAAATCTGGGCATGGTCCTGGTGGGCGGTAAACTAGCGCTCCTTTCCTGGACACTTTGGTGGATAGGTTAATTCTAAAAATAACAATTTCTATTTGTGGGCTGCATTTTTGTTCTAGAATGGTAACTTTAAGGTTATCTTTATATGCATTGGCCAGACCACCTCCTATTTTGTTTGGACGATCCGCATTTAGGAACTTATATCCTTGTGGAACCCCTAGTGTAATAGCAGGGGTTGTGTGGGGCTTGAGCCATGTTTCTGTTAAGAAACATTTATCAGGTAGTGAAGTCTGTAGTAGATCCCATATTTGGAGTTGGTGTCTGGGCATTGAACGAACGTTCAACAATACACACTTCATTCCTTTTTTTGGCATGTTTTTCACTGTGTCTTTCATGCTAGGGGTGGTAGGATAGAAAGCTTGAAAGTGACAGTTTACACAGGAGAATGGGCCCTCTACGTGTGGCCATTTCACGTTAGTGCAGTCTGGCAAAGGAAGTGGTCTAAGATTTAACAGATCTTGAGCAGTATACCTGAGTATGTTATTCAAAGTGGAAGGTGAGTCACGGCTAGTGGGGTCCATGGCCCCTGGCCTCGTCCTGTCGCGGACGGGCGCAGACGGGCAGCTCTTTGGCTGGTCTTCGGCGTGTATTCGGCTGCGCGCGACCGCTGCGCGCTCCGGAAGGGGCGAGGGCTAAATAGCCCCTGGAAATAACTGCTAGAGCGCTACCCGCTCCAGTGAAACCAGAAGTGTTGCAAGTGCCTGGCTCTCACCTGTCCGCCCTCCGCACAACGGTACTAGTTACCCTGTCGGAACGGGGCGGACAGGAAGGACAATTGAGCCACCACTACTCGCTGCCCCCAGAGATGGAACTGGCTAAAGGCTGCTTCCCTTCTTGTAGCTCAGGTAAGGGAGGAACGGTGTGATTAAATCTGGCGCGTTAGTAGTCAACACACAACAGAAATATACAGTTTTAAAAAGTGCACAGAGCACAAAGTTCAGTGAAGTTAAAAAGGTCCAATATATCTAATTACAGCATAGATCGCTGAAAGCGCTGACCAGTACCAGCAAGCGGGTCGGGGACACTGCCACCGTCTCCTACCGCAGCCGCGCTGTGTCTGGTACTCAGCCTAAATAGCCCTGGAAATAACAGCTAGAGCGCTACCCGCTCCAGTGAAACCGGAAGTGTTGCAAGTGCCTGGCTCTCACCTGTCCGCCCTCCGCACAACGGTACTAGTTACCCTGTCGGAACGGGGCGGACAGGAAGGTCAATTGAGCCACCACTACTCGCTGCCCCCAGAGATGGAACTGGCTACAGGCTGCTTCCCTTCTTGTAGCTCAGGTAAGGGAGGAACGGCGTGATTAAATCTGGCGCGTTAGTAGTCAACACACAACAGAAATATACAGTTTTAAAAAGTGCACAGAGCACAAAGTTCAGTGAAGTTAAAAAGGTCCAATATATCTAATTACAGCATAGATCGCTGAAAGCGCTGACCAGTACCAGCAAGCGGGTCGGGGACACTGCCACCATCTCCTACCGCAGCCGCGCTGTGTCTGGTGCTCAGCCTAAATAGCCCCTGGAAATAACAGCTAGAGCGCTACCCGCTCCAGTGAAACCGGAAGTGTTGCAAGTGCCTGGCTCTCACCTGTCCGCCCTCCGCACAACGGTACTAGTTACCCTGTCGGAACGGGGCGGACAGGAAGGACAATTGAGCCACCACTACTCGCTGCCCCCAGAGATGGAACTGGCTACAGGCTGCTTCCCTTCTTGTAGCTCAGGTAAGGGAGGAACGGCGTGATTAAATCTGGCGCGTTAGTAGTCAACACACAACAGAAATATACAGTTTTAAAAAGTGCACAGAGCACAAAGTTCAGTGAAGTTAAAAAGGTCCAATATATCTAATTACAGCGTAGATCGCTGAAAGCGCTGACCAGTACCAGCAAGCGGGTCGGGGACACTGCCACCGTCTCCTACCGCAGCCGCACTGTGTCTGGTGCTCAGCCTAAATAGCCTCTGGAAATAACAGCTAGAGCGCTACCCGCTCCAGTGAAACCGGAAGTGTTGCAAGTGCCTGGCTCTCACCTGTCCGCCCTCCGCACAACGGTACTAGTTACCCTGTCGGAACGGGGCGGACAGGAAGGACAATTGAGCCACCACTACTCGCTGCCCCCAGAGATGGAACTGGCTACAGGCTGCTTCCCTTCTTGTAGCTCAGGTAAGGGAGGAACGGCGTGATTAAATCTGGCGCGTTAGTAGTCAACACACAACAGAAATATACAGTTTTAAAAAGTGCACAGAGCACAAAGTTCAGTGAAGTTAAAAAGGTCCAATATATCTAATTACAGCATAGATCGCTGAAAGCGCTGACCAGTACCAGCAAGCGGGTCGGGGACACTGCCACCGTCTCCTACCGCACTGTGCCTCCTAATGGCAACCCTTTTGGGGAAGAAATCTCCCTGCAGGTGAGAGCAGTCACTTACTGCATCCGCCTGCAAGGGGATCTCTCTCCCCTAGTGAAAGTGCAAATGGGTTGCAACCTACAGTGTGAACCAGAGAGCAGCTTAAACAGCTGCTTAGAATTTCACTTGAATGCGCTGCCCCAAGAGCAGTGCATGTTTGCAGCTGCCTGGGGTAGTGCATTCTTTGTAATATGATGCACTGTCCCTTTTTGTGCCTGGCACACTTTTTGAAAGGGGCGCAATGGCACTAACAGGGAAAGTACACTGTATTTATAATTCGGCCCCGGCTTGTCAAGGTTGGACCTGTTGACATTGCTAATGTTTGCTTGAACACTCATTACATGCTGCATGGGTTGCTCCATAGACTATGTTGGTGGTGAAACAGTACATGCTATCTGAGATGAAGAAGGGTTGTAAGTGCGGTGCAATCATAGGGTGGTTAGGTATATAATATTGTGTTGATAGAGGCAAGTTGTTAATTAGATCATGGCAGTAAACATGTCTAACACTGTTGAGAGTGAAAATTGTCAAGAAGTTGACCTTTGTCATTTTACATGCAAAGAAAATTAGATAAAGTTGTATTGCAATTACATGTGGTGAAGTGTAGGTACACATTATTTAGTAGTTGTGGAAGAAGTATGCAGGGCAGGTTTAGTTCCCATTTAGTCTGGTAGCCCTGTGCAGGGTGGTGGTGCATGACAGTCAGTATTTTTTTATCCAAGTGTGTGTATTGGTGTCTGCCTGTGCTAGTTTATTTATTCGTATATCACTACCTCTGTGCTAAAAGTAAAGGAACCATAATGGGGTTGGGGTCGCATAGCTTAACTCCATGGCTCAAAACTGCTCCAAGATCTTCAAAACATGCCAGGGTCAATGAACCCATGGCAAGGGTTCCTGGACACAATATGGACCCTCTCTCAGGTTGAAAACCCTGGCCCAAGATGTGACAAACCACACTGATTTGTGGGCCCTTCTTGGATCAGGATGGTTCTCAGGGCTGGGTCCTTTCACATGGTGTGGGGGGGGGAGGTCTCTATCTGTTTTCTTAAAGAGCCTTTAAATGACGTCTGTAAGGAGGTGCAAAGTTGCGGCTGGTGCATGTGAGAGCGGTAGGGTGATGTGGTGAGGCGGTATGGTTGGGCGGGACAGGGGGAAGTCAAAAGAGGATGATGAGGGAAAATAACATTTAAAAAAACACTTACCTTCCACTCTCCCCTCATTGTAGTCTGTTGACTTTCCCTCCCACCCCACCTACACCGCTCTTACCTGCACCAGCCATGACGGAAAGTGCAATTTTCTTACATGTAAGGCGTGGGAGGAGGACAGAAATATTTTAGTCATGAGATTACCAGAAGAAATGTGAACATTAACGTCCATCAAATTACTGTTTCAAACAATGAGCAGTTCAGGGTGCAATAGCCAATTGCTTTGCCATCATTTAAACATAATTTCCTGACATGGAACACATTTTAACAGGAAAGGGCAGGGGAAAGGAACTCTGGACAAGGAAGAAATTACATTGTACTTGCATTCCCTTCTTTTCACACAGGGCATGCCTTAGTTTCTTCATTTCCTCCTCTTTTTACATACAATGCAGGGCTGATTGGAAGCACACTGGGCTGCTTCCAACCTGCTGAAGATAACACATGGAAGCTGGAAAGCAAACTCATTTTACAAAGTAGAAGACACAGACATTTCTGTAAAAAACACATAATGGCCCAGTCTTTAAAGTTGCAGTACAGGAAACCCCTGGCCAGAAGAAGCATCTTTCAGTGACTGTTACAATTCTTGGAGAGACGTCAGACTGCTAAAGTGATACTTAAATGGACGCTGCTTTCCTATCAGGGCATTATTTTGAGAGTGTGTCTGGAACCACTGAAAACAAAAGGACGGTATTCTGGGATTAAGTTATGTTATGCTATGCAGATCTGTAGAGCGCATTAACACCTGCATGGGTATCCTGGAGCTGAGCAGGAGTCTTTCCAAACCTAGGGGCTTAGTAGGACTACAAGACAAGCCATGTCTTCATCTTCTCGCAGATTTCAAGATGTGAAGAGGAGGCTCTTGTATATGGTGGCATGTTATAGTTTGCATACCCACTTTTTCTGTCTTATTTCTGGGCAGACTACTTGCTGTCAACAATTATTATTTTGGAAATATGCTGTCTTGTTACGTCCATGTCATGAGAGATACATTCAGCGAGTTCTGGATTTCTGCCAACAGCTCTTTGCAGGACAGGCGGTGTCACGCAGGGTTTCTTCGCAGCCAAGCGCTTAGCAAAAACAACTCGGACCTTCAAACTTACTTTAGCACCAGCATGGGCGTCAATTCACCAAAATGCCAGTGGTCGCAGAAGCGACATCACACACCATTTGATGTTTACTTTCACATTCACATATACGCACACTGCCTCTCGTATAAACACACCATCACTGAGAAGCGTGCACACAACATACATTTGAAAGCATTTTTTGCTTACCTCAGCTGACAAGGAGAGTCATATTCCAGCCAACGGTATTACATTCATCACACTAATAGTGAATCATGTTATATTATTCACTATTAGTGTAATAAACAAATTGACAGAAAACAAGGAAAGTGGAGCCCCAGCTGAGGTTCAAAAGAAGGAGCTACCCCTGTGTTCCTGTCACTGGTTTTGACACCTCTGAGGCAAGGAGCAAGCCAGAGGTCACAGCTGCAACCACTGGCGACCCCTCAATGACGTCCATGAGCACTAGTTCATTCTATTTAATACAAAAAAAAAGTCGGCTCGAAATTGCACCAATGCAAACTACGTAATGAGGCCTCTTTTGAAGGAACCACAAAACTGAGGTGGCTTGGTGTTTGAGAAAAGGGCACACAGAGGCTTGTCTTCTTAATGGTTTGCATCTGTGCGTTTAATGGGGCTGAGATCAATGAATGACCAATGATGGGTTGTGCCACGGCTGTGTTTTCATGGGCCTCCTGCAATTTACTTAATTGGGAGCAGGGTGGCCAAGTTTACAAGTGCAGCTAAGGAGCTGGGATGCGTCAGCGCGTTACGCTTTTGGAAACACGGGGAGCTGGAAAGCGAGGAGTGTGAAATATTCACACCTTCGCTAGAGGAGCATTTGGGACACCCAGGGCCCGGCGTGATCTGATAAAGGAGGTGGCGGGCAGGGGGTGAGATAAGACACATGCTGCTTCCTGGGAATACACGTCTGCCCTGGCAGCTGGTGATGAAGAAAAGGTGCGCACCCCTCCCTCGGACCCATCCTTTTGGGGTTTCAGGTGTCTCCCTCAGCAAGCCAGAGGGTCACGGAAGGGACAGGCCCCTCCCTAGAAGCTCGTCAGGCTGCTAGAGTGTCAGCGGCTCAAAGACCACTGACAGAGAAAAGAATGCGGGGAGGTGTAACCCAAGTGTGGGCTTCTAGCAGCTAGCAGCTTAGATGTACTTCAAAGGCGCGTGACAGGGGGGCTGCCAGGGAGGCTCTAAGTGAAGGATGATTGCAGATCGCATTCCAACGCCCACAGCCGCGTGCAGACTGCGGGCCTCGAGTGGCAGTGTCGGGCTGTGATCACTGTCGCACACCACTGGCTGAGTTCCGCTTTATTAACCTTAACCGGGAGCGACATCAGTGCTGGGGATTCCCACCATTTTACCGGCTTTCCAATACCTTACCAGTTCATCAGAATCATTTTCCAATGATTTTATATTGTGCAGTGTAAAACCTCAGCCACCATTAAACTTTCAGGGCCATATTTATGAGGCCTTGCGACAGTTTTGCGCATCCGTTGCGTCACTTTTTTGTGACATCGGCGGCGTAAAACATGCCTCCTGTTGCACCCTATTTACAAAGTGACGCATCTAAGCAGATGCATCACTTTGTAATTCCCTGCGCTACATTATACCTACGCCAGGTACAATGTATGCAGGGGGGGCGTTCCCACGTAAGTAAGCCTCGTAGAAGTGACGCAGTGAAATCTACCAGATTTCACGGCGCCACTTCTAGGGTACAAATGTGTCAATATCTTACGCCTGAATATCTTACGCCTGCCTCACAGCAGGCGTAAGACTGACGCAAGCCCTTTCACATGGGGCAAGAAAGGACACATTGCTTGAGTTGCGTCACTTTTGTGACACACTCCAGCAATGCGTCACTTTTGAGCCATACAGATACGTCAGAAATACTGACGTATCTGTAACTCCTTGCGACATGATGCATCATACTGTAAATATGACGCATCAATCATGTCGCAAGGAGGGCACACTGAGAAGTAACGCATTGCTGCTTTCATGTAGCGATGGGTCACTTCTCATAAATGAGGCCTTCAGTTTCTTTTCGAGGTTCCAACTGGTTCCGTGAGTTTCTCTGCCACTCCTGTTTTAAGCACCTACCAAAGGGCCTTTTTTTCTTTGTATTAAGTTTCGTTACTGATAGAATTGTGTTTGGTGTTGTATCTCATCTCCAGAAGGTACAACAACATCGTTTTTATAGAATTTTTCTTTTCAGTGCTGTAATTTCCCATACAATATAAAATATATGATTATTTAAAAAGATATAGCTCAGACTGGATGTTGAGTTCCTTGAGTATAGTGATACTGTATCTGTCCTTCAAAGCCGCTAGCATAAGCCTTCATTGCTCAACCTTATGGTTGCAGGCCACCACCCCTGTGATTGTACGCAATCACAAGGGGTCGTAAATCATGGCATAACTGTTGAAAATGGCAATGTATATGCACATAAGCGGCGTTCATTTGTGTTCACTGTACCCCTTGTTGTAAGCAGAACGGATATCGTGAAACACTGACTGTGTTATCCCGCCAGCATAGACCCATGCACACACGTACACGACAGCCATTTTAGGCACCATGGCCTCTCTGCCCGTTTGTTCCCGGCACCCCTCCCCGCGCGCACTGCTCATGCATTGGCCATAAGACCCTCCCCCTCTGCGTGACCCTGCCCTAGAAGTAACACTCCTGCTTGACCCACACCCCCCATTTCCTCCCAAGAACACCCTTCCCCTCAGCTGACGACCCCCCCCCCCCAGCTGCACTTGGCCTTTCGACCCGGTCCCAAGTCCTAAGACCAGGCCTCGTGGATGTACACCCCCCCCCCTTTCCTGCCCAGCATAACAAAACCGTGATACACCAGCCGAAGTCCCCGATCTTATCGCCTGCCCAACCTTTGATCTGATCATCCCCTCCTGCCCTCGTGTCCTGTAGGAATGTCCGGCTGAGAGTTCACAATCTCTTGTTACATTCAGGAGGGGAGGATGACATCTGAGCGACTGGTATGGGAATAGGCCTGAAGCTGGGATTCCAAGCATGCCTTTTCCTACTTCAAAGCGTCTTTATTGTAATAAGGAATGTTTGTGCATCATAAACATGTGTATAAAAGACGAAGCCTCAGAAAAACTTGTGGTGGAGGGTACCAAGAGAGAGCACCTCCTGAAGACACTACGCGAGTGTCCGAAATGACAGGCTCTCCTCATGAGAAATAAAACTCTGTTCTTGTTTTCCTGCTTCCAGCGCCCGTCTCTTTTATTTTGTAATTGTTCAAAGATGGGAACTAAGAGGCGTCCTGCGCCAGCAGCCTGGGCATCAGGTGCGATATGGGCTGACTTTTCCACAATTGGCGTCCCAACGCGGGGTCCATCAGCGACATAAGGTCCGGTAAGAGAGGTCCAGACGATGGGGTGAACATCTAAACGATTGGAGTATACCTGCCTTGAGAGGGCCCTCGTCCGGCTGCCGATTGAATGAACTTCACCGATTCCGAACGGACCTCTCTCAAGTGACCTACTGTCCTGACTGGAATCCCACAGGAATGCTGCGGTAAAAACATGGAGAAAGAGAATGATTGGGCGCTGGAAAAGGGAAGGCGAAGAACTGCCCACACGGTCCGGTCCGGGTAAGGTTAAGTAGGACGTCTTTACGTCCGATTGGTAGGATGGCTTTATCCATCTGATTGATTGATTGATTGTACTTGAAGTATTGGTTCTCTTTGAGACATTCTCTATTTGCAAACAGCGATGAATAGGAACGTTCCTCTCTCTTTGCAAATAGTGAAGGATAGGTAATGCAGACTTTTGTCCCCCATTGTAATCCGTCATGCCTATCTTTCTCCCCACTGATTGTTTGTTATCGATTTTTATCGATTATTGCTCTTTGAGATATTCCATGTCTACAAACAGGGAAGAATAGAAATATTCTGCCCCCCTTTGCAGATAGTGAAGGATAGGTAATGCAGATTTTTGTCCCCGTTGTAATCCGTCATGCCTGTTTTTCTCCCCACTGATTGATTGATTGTCTGGACATTTATTGTTCAAGGAATAGTTCTTTTGAGGTATTCTCTGTTTGCAAATAACGTAGAAAAGAAATATTCTGTCTAATCTTTGCAAGTAGTGAAGGGTAGGTAATGCGGACCTTTGTCCCCCGTTGTAATCTCTCGGGCCTATCTACTCCCCACTGATTGGTAAACTAGTTCCACCCGGACCATTTATTAGAGGTAGGTCATCTGGCTCGACCGGAGGGCACCCCTAATAAAAAGGACATATGCAACAATAACGAAGTAATCACCGTATCCTGTTAACAGAAACTTTAGCATGAAACACGCTGAAAAAAAAAGGGAAGAAAGAAATAAGAAAGCAAAATCAGTAGGCCACTGATGAGTTTTTTTGATTTCACTACAAATAGGAAAACGTTAGAAATAGCTCACGATAAAACACATGATTTCGCTAGAAATAAGAAATGTTAGAAATAAGCCCGTAATAGGAAACATGAAAATGGTGAAAGAAGCCAAGCTTGACATCGCAACGGCCACGAGGCAACTAGGCTTCGCCACCCCTCACTGCTCCAAACATGTCTGTCCCACCGCCTGCCACGCCCCAATAATGGTAACATGAGATAGATACAAATCAGCAGATACCTACCCCCTTTCTGGAAACTCCCGAAGTGCTACAGGTTCGCGGCTACGCCCATCCGGAAGACGAGATCTTCGGCACGTGTAGGGCGGGTCCTGCTGCCAGCCGTCGGCCGGAGGTCGTCGCATAAGGTGGGCCAGAAGAGGAGCCGAGGCCGACGGGATCCAGGCGTCCCCTCTTCTTTCTTCAATAATGGCTGCGACAACACGGGGGGGGGATGTCTTGCTCATGCCACCGACCCCCCCCCTCGCATCTCCTGGTCCAGCCACGGCTTGGTAGAAGCTCCCCGTTCGGCCCTGAAGCGGCACCTTGCACGCCACCGGGGGGGGGATGTCTTGCCTATGCCTCCGACCCCCCCCCCCTCATCGCCTGGTCCGGCCATCATGAATATTAGCGCCGAGAAAAACGGCGTGGGGTGCGCTGGTAGGGAGAGGCGGCGCGAACGAGCCTCTCCCACCTCCCCAGGTGGAGGCCCCCAGTGGCACCCCCAACGCTCCACTCACCCGACGAGGGTTCGTCCACTCGTAAAATGGCGGTCGACCCTGCAGGAGCGGGCCCGGCGTGAAGAGATGGCCCGGTTGCTTGTTGATCAAGAAATGAGTCCCACAATCAAAAGTGTTCTTCTCGACTTTGAAGATTCTATAGGAGCCACGGGGGCCCCCGACCCCCGCAGACACCCCCGATGGGGAATGACTGCCATGATTGCCCGCGGAACGATGAAAATGTAGCCGCGAGACGTCGGCGCTCCCATGCTGACGCCAGCCTCAGTTTGAATGACTAAAATCCTGCAGACTACAGTTCGGATCAGTTCCGGTGAAAACCCAGTATGACCCGGTAGAAAAAAACTGTTGCCTCCCTCCCCCTTTTTGACTGATGGTTCATACCGCCGATCCTTTCTGTTGCCCTTTAACGGAACTTTTGGACTGCTGAAAGAGCCTCTGGGCCAACCACGAGTTGGTGGAGATTTTGACTATGCCTGGATCTGCCTGGCTGCACCCAAAATGGCGCTGGAACAAATGAAACTTTCAACTCCTTGTTGTACCCCGATTGCTCAGCCTTGGTGTCATGAAATATGTATGCAGTTTTTAAACACAATGAATTGATATGGGATGGGTACTGATTATGTGTTCGGACAATGAATTGAAGTGAGATGAGTACTGATTGAACATTCGGACAATGAATTGTTGCTAAGTTTTGGCGCATCATGATTATTGAAAGTTCGAATTTCAACACTTATGATACTCGCTCACACTGAAGTTTCGATATGATTTTATTGCACCTATCGCACTTTTTATTATGAAATCAACGACCACCGACTCCATTAGGTTTTCCACTAATAAGTATCCCCACATGTACAGTTCTTGCCGGCCCACGGGGTTGTAGGCCCGTATTTATGCACCGACATTTTTATTAAAGATTTTTTGGAAAAAGCAAATGTAGTTGTCACGCGTAAAATTGGTAAGTTTCGAATAAATGACCACTATTTCCGATATAACTAAATTACAGGTGAAATGGCTCAGCTCGATTAAGTTAAGGGTTAAAAAGTATAGTACGCAGAAATATCGCAAATATGAACGGTCCAGGTTTTTGTTGTATGTGTTTTGCATTTTTGTACAGCCTAAAGCAACCGCTAAAGATCCTGGTATTTAGCCTATACTTTATATGCTACCTGTATCAGGAAAGTTGTTTTAAAATGCCCCTAAGTCACCCCGAAGGAGTGCCACCTGACCCCCCTGCACACGATCCGTAATACCACACTTGGGCGACCTATGCTATCCACAGGCTTCCGATAATCATCTCTCCCACACTAAACGGTCCACCTGGGCTCAAACGCCAAGTTGGCAGGGACTGCATCCCGTGGAGATAGCCCGAGTATGTAGTAAGTAAAAGCCTTTTCGGGTTTATGCGCGCTAATGTGTTTTTAAAATGCTGCCCCCGCCCCCCTTCTTTTTCCCTCTTTCTGCAGGTCACATCGGAAGAAAATGGTGATCTAGCGGACGAAGAGATGGGAAAAAGGGGTTCGATTATGGTGCCTACACACGACGAGCAAACAATACTATTTCTCTCCCTGAACTTAGCGCTTGGGAGGACAGCCTGAAGCGGAAACTACAAAATATGACTTCGCTTGGCACCCCGAATAATACAACCAAGAATGACGTGCACTAATGAATAAAATTCCTACATTTAACTAAATAGGGAAAGTTTAAGGAATATTCCGAGGTGAGGTTTACCCAAGTACCCTCCGCTTGGAGGACTAGGAATGTTGCCAGTGTTTAAAATCTACTACCTCCTTTTCGCACCCTCATAGACATGAAACTCAAAGCTGCCCCATTGTTCTCACAACTGACACCCACTGTTGCCTCAGCCTGGAAACACATTAGCCCGACCAGGTTAGTTCTTGACCAATTGCCAAAGGCGTAAGTGTGTGCAACCAAAGCCACCAGTGAAGGCAGCCGATGATAAAAGAGAAGAAAAAGGTAAAAAGAGCTCAGGATGCTAAGGATGCGCAGCGTACAGGAAGAGATCATTTTGGCCAATAACTGTTCTATGTTTTGTCTTGGATTTTTGTATATAATACCATTAACTGTTCTATGTTTTGTCTTGGATTTTTGTATATAATACATGTACTGTCTCCCACGCCTGAGTTTGTGTGTACTAATGTATGGATCTACGTCGTCCCTCTGCCTGTGTTTCCGTATTACTCGACCCCTGCTGTTCTGTGTTGTGTGCGCACTGAATGGCCCATTATTGTACACGTTTTTCCCTCTCTCTCTCTCTCTCTCTCTCTCTCTCTCTTTCTCTCTCTCTCTCTCTCTCTCTCTCTCTTTTTCTCTCTCCATGTCATACGTGTACCGAGTGATTCGTTTAGAGTGCGGACTCTCTCTCTCTCTCTCTCTCTCTCCCTCTCTGAGGGTCCCCCTGTTCCCTCCTCCCTTGTGTGGTAACGTTGTGCCCCACCGGCACAAACCTAATTGGGTCTCTCCGAACACAAAGGTGTTCGGCAAAATTGACAGGAACTAAAACGATTGTAACTTGCCATATTACTACCTCTCCTTTCTGCAAAACGATAGAACCCGAGTTGGTAATGAAAGAAAGGACAGGTAAGACGACTGATGTCCCCTAATCTTGCCTTTTATAGGGGGACTATAACGTCAATGGTTGTCTGTTTTTCAGTTCGTTAGAAATGCAATCCCCAATGCCCAGATTGCCTCACCCCTTTGCACTTAAGTGCGGATGTCCAAAGCGTCCTCGCTTCTCCCGATTGACCCAGCTCCCTGTCCAAAGCGTCCTCGCTTCCCTCGATTGACCCTTGCTCCCTGTCCAAAGCGTCCTCGCTTCTCCCGATTGACCCCAGCTCCATATCAGCTATCCCCGAAGCGTAATTGATGACCTTGATTAACCGTCGCTCCCCAAGAAAACCATGTTTAACCTCTGCCCCCCTCTCATGATGATAACCCCCTGCTTGCAAGAGTTAGCCGACCCCGGAGTGAAATGTAAGATTGTCAGTACTTGGGTTAAAGAAAAGGGCGAGTCTCTACATAAGGACTCGATTTCGAGTTTGATAGAATACACTGTCAATGGGAATCCGATTTCTCTCCACGTACGCCACGAATGAACGCCAAATAGGCTTACGAATACAGTGGAAATGCCCTCCTACATACTCCATAAGTGATGACTTCTGACTGTGACCGATGAACTTATCCCCCACCTACTTAGGATTGGGGACGGAATTGAGATGTATAAATGTCTTCTCCTGCCAGTTTTTCTAAAACTTGTTTTGTACCCATTCAAAGATACAATCACCGGAGGAGAGGAGCTGGACGTGACGCACGGCCTGGCCACAGATCATGAAGCACGTGTGACCTCAACCAAAGGTGGAGTCGCTGAGCAACGAGACGCGGGACGGGGCACCACTCTCAAACTCGGCAGATGAAGGAATGAAGGGCCGCCTTGAAGCCCTCGATTTGCTGACCCACTCGTGCCTGAAGTCCCCGTCCCTTTTGAGCCCGACTGATGGGCCTGCCTGCTCGTCGTCCTTTGCTCCTTTGGTCTCTTGGTGTGTTCAAAGATCTGATCCCACTCCGCCCTCTCTTCCCTCGATTATTCAACAACATCACTCTTTTCGCATAACTTTTGACTCAGAAAAAAAAAGAGCAGCATTTAGATAGAATAAGGTTTTGCCACGGAAGAAGAAAGACACGCAGGTGCCCAGCATGAGGCACCCCTAAGAAGATCAGTTAGGAAACAGGACTGTGATCTAACAGCAGAGGACTGATCGCACCCTGCAACGCGTAAGGATGAATCCGAGCTGGACCGATAGCTCCACCGCCGGTGCTCAACAGCGCCAACGAAAGAAGACGGACTCTGTTAAAAAGACATTGTGACAAAGATCCCCCTTCCTGAACTTTCTACCCACCCCTTGACTAATTGCTTGTATCGAACTGAATTCCTCCCTCAACCATTTTTGTGTTGCTTTCAAAAATGTTTCATCGGTCACTCATGTATTTAGTTTTCCAAAAAGTCTCTTATAGCACTGACAAGACCCGAAGGTATCAGAGCACTTTTTACTGTATGTTGATGTCACCGGAGAGAAAGTCGGAACCTGATTCTATAATGTGTCGGAACCTTTTCCTTGATTGACCCCCGACTAAGTTTTATGCCGATCTCTAGACTTGTATGAATAACCCAACAAATGTAAAATCATATGTACCGCATTCCGCCAATCGTATCGACTGTATAGAAATGAACTAGCTTATGTAAAAAAGCGGCGACTGTTGAAAATGGCAATGTATATGCACATAAGCGGCGTTCATTTGTGTTCACTGTACCCCTTGTTGTAAGCAGAACGGATATCGCTAAACACTGACTGTGTTATCCCGCCAGCATAGACCCATTCACACACGTACACGACAGCCATTTTAGGCACCATGGCCTCTCTGCCCGTTTGTTCCCGGCACCCCTCCCCGCGCGCACTGCTCATGCATCGGCCATAAGACCCTCTCCCTCTGCGTGACCCTGCCCTAGAAGTAACACTCCTGCTTGACCCACACCCCCCATTTCCTCCTAAGAACACCCTTCCCCTCAGCTGACGACCCCCCCCCAGCTGCACTTGGCCTTTCGACCCGGTCCCAAGTCCTAAGACCAGGCCTCGTGGATGTACACCCCCCCCCTTTCCTGCCCAGCATAACAAAACCGTGATACACCAGCCGAAGTCCCCGATCTTATCGCCTGCCCAACCTTTGATCTGATCATCCCCTCCTGCCCTCGTGTCCTGTAGGAATGTCCGGCTGAGAGATCACAATCTCTTGTTACATTCAGGAGGGGAGGATGACATCTGAGCGACTGGTATGGGAATAGGCCTGAAGCTGGGATTCCAAGCATGCCTTTTCCTACTTCAAAGCGTCTTTATTGTAATAAGGAATGTTTGTGCATCATAAACATGTGTATAAAAGACGAAGCCTCAGAAAAACTTGTGGTGGAGGGCACCAAGAGAGAGCACCTCCTGAAGACACTACGCGAGTGTCCGAAATGACAGGCTCTCCTCATGAGAAATAAAACTCTGTTCTTGTTTTCCTGCTTCCAGCGCCCGTTTCTTTTATTTTGTAATTGTTCAAAGATGGGAACTAAGAGGCGTCCTGCGCCAGCAGCCTGGGCATCAGGTGCGATATGGGCTGACTTTTCCACATAATGGATATTTATTACATCAGCCATTTTGCAACCCTCTGCGATTCGCCATTTTGTAAACTGACCCAGTGGCGTAGCAAGAGGCAGGCGGGGGAGGGCAGTCCGCCCCAGCCAGCATGAGTTTTTGAGGTGGAAGCCTCCGCTAACACCACCCCAACTCTTACCTGTGCCCGTCGCAGGGCGGCAGCTGCAGGAATCTGCAGCACCCCTTCCAGGTCTTACATCCAGCCGTGGGTGGCAAAAGCAAGGGCCGCCACAGGCGGCATAAGACCTAGCTACGCTACTGAACCGACCTTGTTGTACACTCCCTGTCTCAGCCACCATTCATTTATTTCTTACTTTTGTGTAGGAGAAATGTACATAGTAACATAGAGTTCCAGTACGACTGGGAAATGGTAGAAATGCATCTGTAGAGATAAGATGAAGTGCAGGGCATCAGTTGAACAATTGAGAAATTTACAAGAGAAAGCAGAGCAGAAGACGGGGCTTTTTATATTATGGCATAGTGGTGGTTTGAAACCTCTAAGGGAAGATTGTTGTAGTGGCATGCTATCCACTTCACAGCAAGAACTCTCTACAAGTCACATATCTTTTCTTGACAAAAATAATGTTTCCCATTGCTCTGCATGCATTGTACATTTTCTATTCAGGGTAATGATTGCGTGATGTTCCTCCTTTTGAAAATGGCAGATTTTCAGCCACGGATCAGGATTTATTTACTAACACTCATTTTCATCACAAAACCTAAAATCATTCTTCCAATCTAGAGTCGGTTGTAATAAGCATTTTACCAGTCATAGAGCCATATTTATGAACAATATAACCTTGATCCGAAAGGAGCGCTTTAATTCATCAAAATTCCCAAGTTAATTACTCTTTATGTAGCTCAATTCAAAAAAAGTCCATAGGCAGTTTTATATGTTTTTAATTAATGCATTTTATTTCACAATGTTCACTTCATAACTCCAGATCACACCATAATAATCAATGTCAGCCTACGCGTTTCGTCCATTAGAGATATCATCAGAGCTTTTTGCTATGGGAGCCTCTGTACACGTTCGGTATACAGGCTCCCATAGAGTTCAATGGGAGCCCGACTGAACCGAGTCCGTAAGCATACGGATGCATAGGAAAGCCCTCCAGATCCGAGTCGTATGGAGGGCTTTCCTAGCGAGATCGGAATCGGGCCCTAAGCTGGAAGAGCACTGCATATATTGCTGATCAGCTTACATTAGGTTGGGTGATGAAGGTCTTCTCCATAGCCCAGATTTGACTACTGGTATAGTGAACAACATTACAGATACAGGTGGTTCAGCATGTGTAATGTCAAAAATAGGTGATCACATTTGACAGCTTTAGTTTTAGACGTGGTAAATATTAGCGCCCCCATAATATGTGTAAAGGATTTCCGGGACCATGAAATACATTTCTTAACAGGCATGCAGTGGCTTACAAACTGTGTTGCCATAATATGGAGAACCTGGGCAAAGCATGGGGCATGCATTGTCTTACCACGCATTATGGCAGGATTCAGATTGGAGCCATTGCCAGGTTTCCCAATTTCAAGCTATAGTTGTTGGAAGTTGCCTACTGTGGCACCACCTACATCACTTCCTCTCATTGGTTAAACCCTGTTAGTATTTGCAATCCATCCTGGGCATGCATGTAAAAGCTTGTTGATGAATAGCTTGCGCTATACCAAGCAGCAATGCATGACTAGTCCAAGGGCCCGATTTAACTGTTGGTGGATGGAGCAAACTCTGTTAGCCTGGAGGAGGACTTAACGTCTGCCAGGTCGAGGCTATTCCACCAAATTTGTAAATGACTGCCAAGCCTCTCCCATGGTGAGGGGAGAATTTAGAAGTTTTCACTGCTCCTTACCTCCAGAGTTTTGCTGGTGGTGAGGCGCAGTGAAAACTGACCTCTAACACCGCCCATCCCAGTTATGTGGTCTCAGGTCTGTAAAGTAGTGCTTTGCTAGTTTTGTGGAGGTATCAGAGCCTGCCTGTTGTGCTGCTTTTGACTTCTGGTTCTTGGAGTCAAGTATGGCATCAGTATCAAAAGTCATATGCACTGTATCCTTAAAGAACACAAGAAGATTAAACCATTAGGTCGAATTACACAAACAGTTCTAGCCACTGTATACACTGAGTCATCAATTCTCTTACCAAGTAATAAGCCATTGCAAAATTCACCCTGAGACAGTCAGTTACGTATTCAACTGTGGCGGAACATGAAGGAGCCATGAGTGCTGCCTTGGACTCTGCCTACAAGATCAGTTATTATGCATGAGATATCACACACTGCCTGTAGATAGTGTGAATGGGTACTTTTTATATTTCTGTACATTAATTCATTTGCACAGGGGAGCATATGGCAATATGTGTGCCATCAACACAACCAATTACTTTGGGAAACTGTGCTACCATGTAAACATTAATTTGGTCTTTTGTAAATATTAGACAATATTTGGTAAGCATATGTATTTGTTTAGTTTGCTGACTATGATGTCCAGAAACCTGTGACAAAACCTGGAAAATTAATTTTGTGACGCTCCTCCTTCCACTGCTATGACTCCCTATTGAATGCATGAAGCCAAAAGGTGTAGACAACACTATACCTGTACATGTGGTGAGATTGCATTGCTTCTGACTGTTGGGATCTGTAGATGAGGTTGTAACCCAGCAATTAACTCCAAAATTACCTCACTACTGAATCTGTACTTCTCATATATTTCCTCCTAAGTCTCTTCAAAAAGGGGGACCCTCGCCCTAAATATCCTCTCATGTCTCCGCCTCCTTCTTTACCTACCAGCCAAAATCCTCATCCTCCCAGCCAAGACATACAGAGACACCATTCTGAATGAGCCCAATGCATTTTGAGTGATTTTTGTTAGTTTGCACCTGATTAGCACAAGATCCACATTGATGGTAATTGCATTTTATAAATGGCCATTTTGCGACTATTCACAATTAGGAAATCTTTTGTACATAACGTTAGTGATTCACTATTTGGGAATCCCTATTTGGCATTTCCTATTTTGCTATTTCCAAAATTAGATTTGTTCTAGACAGAAACCACATTTTTGCACCACTGATAATGCCTTTCGTACATCCTGAAATGGCATTTTGCATTTCCTAATGGCCTGAAATAGAGATTTACACTGTTAAGAATTGCAAAATGTCTTCGTACATATGGCTCATAAATGGTTCGGTTCAGCATTTGCAACAGTTAAAATGCTTTAGCTTGTCTACTAATCCCATTTTAGGAGTTAGAAAATGTTTTTGGACTCCTAAAATGGAATTCCGAATCCATACCGATTCGGTATCTGGAAGTGGGGTGTTGTATAAGTTCCTTCCAAATAAGGAATCAGTATCTAATGTATCAATATTTTTCACCTGAAATCCAGTTGCAAAACATTGATATTTTACTGACCTTTCAAATGAGGTGGAGTCCTGTTTACTTTAAGGAAAACGGGTTGCATTTAAAAAACAAGTTTGCTTAATTTAAAAGCAAACACAGACATTGTGGTTTGCTGAACCCAGCAGTCCATTATCTTTATGATGGTCTATAATCATAGTGAGTTGCAATGTGCCACCATCTTCCTTATTATGCATGAGATGGGTCAGATTTCAACCACTATGATCAGGATTTTTAAAAACCGACCTATTCGTAGAGTGAAGTCACATGGTAATCAGGTGGTGTGCTGATTTCCAGAGGATACAGCATAGCTGTTCCATATAATCTGCTATTAATCAAAAAGGGATACGAGGGGAAAAAAGGCTATCTAGGGCAGTCCCCCACTCAACAAATCTACGACAAGAAGCCCTCTTAGCCTGCATGTAATGAATCTCAGACTCAGTAACTTACGGGGTCATACCTCCCGTCCACACACCAAGTGGCCAAATCAGGTCAGTGCTGCGTTACAGGTCCAGACATGCATTCAAACATACCAACAACACTGTGCACACGGTACAACACATAAAGAAAATATGTGTGAAAGCAAGGAAAGCACCTCACGGACGTAACACCCGAGGGGGTTCCCGGTCTATGAATGGCCGGTTTACCCACTTCTCATCATCGGTTACTTTCCTTACAGGGAGGATGAAAATGTGCAAAAGAAGATGTGCACAAAACAGGATAGAGAAACAGAAAGGAAGTGTACAGATACACTACCTAGTAGGATAGATAGGTAGGATGGTTAAATTGATACCATTTGATGTTGTAATTGGACCAATTACAACATCAAATGGTATCAATTTAACCATTTTTTATAAACAGTGCAGTTTGGCAGCACCAGAATAAAATTGATTCAGCCAGCCAAACCTCACTATTTTATATATTTTTTATGTTTTGTTGGTGTTGGGTGTAGGTACTTGTTAGTTCTGAACACATATCTCTATCCTACTAGGTAGTGTATCTGTACACTTCCTTTCTGTTTCTCTATCCTGTTTTGTGCACATCTTCTTTTGCACATTTTCATCCTCCCTGCAAGGAAAGTAACCGATGATGAGAAGTGGGTAAACCGGCCATTCATAGACCGGGAACCCCCTCGGGTGTTACGTCCGTGAGGTGCTTTCCTTGCTTTCACACATATTTTCTTTATGTGTTGTACCGTGTGCACAGTGTTGTTGGTATGTTTGAATGCATGTCTGGACCTGTAACGCAGCACTGACCTGATTTGGCCACTTGGTGTGTGGACGGGAGGTATGACCCCGTAAGTTACTGAGTCTGAGATTCATTACATGCACCATATAATCTGCAGCCTTTCTAGTAAATGAGTCTATATTAACCGTACAATAAATGTATTCATATACTTGGATGTGTTTTCAAGAAAAGTAATTTTAGATGAAGTAACGGGTGTTTCTGCAGAGTGTTGACATTTTGTGCATTTTCCTTGGAAATTGATGATATTGCAGATGGGATGTCTTTTGAAAGTAGACATATTCATCAGCGTCTGGTTGGCATCTTTGTTTCCCGCCCTTTAGCTTTGGTGAGATTCTTCATTCATTTAACTTAATATAGCAATTTTAGACTTCTTTGTATAAGAGCTTCTTTGTATAATCATCTTGGCCAAGAAGCATGATGGTTTGTTTTTACGCTTCAGGTTTTATCAATAAAGTGATTAATTTTTATAGATTTGTAGACAGTTATTTCCCTCTAGGTCACATTTATTTATATTCTTTTTGTGTTTTTCTGCTTTTATATTTTTAAGCATTGAATCACTAATCATTGAAATGGGTGTATTTTGTGACCTGGCAGCAATACTGGGCAAAACATTGATTTTCAATGGAGGCCAGTATAATATTTCCTATGATTTCTTTTTCTCTTTCAAGGTCTTGGACCACACTGTCACTACTTTCAGAACTATCTTTCTATTATTGTAAACCTAGCAATATTTTAGGTTCCCTAAACCCACTATAGTTAGATTTTCCTTTTTGGGTTCTAGTTAAGATATTAATTTTTCTTTTTGGGATATTTTCTGAATTTTCATTAAATTTGGGTTGTAAACATTTGCAGCTTTTGATCATAGTCCCCAACTCTCTGGGCAAATGACAACCCTTTCTTAAGTCATTGTGCCTCTGCCGTGGTAATGTTTTTTTTCAATAAATTGAATACCATGGCAGTTGGTGAATATGGTTAACATTTTCATACCGCTCTCTGTAGAGGTGAGTCCAATGCTTGTTAGAGTTCTGGGCCTGCAACAGATCAGGAGTAGTCGGAGGGGAGACCCCCCTCACCCACCACTCCCAATCGGTAGCAGCTTCTACTGTATCAAGATGCAGGCCCAGAACTCTATGTAACGAAATAAAAAAAAACTCTTACCTGAGCCAGCCAGCCAGCCAGCCACCTCCACTTCTCCGTCCTCTTCTTTCTGTCTCTGCCGGCTGCAGGAAGGAGAAGGAGCATGCAGGCTACCAGGCTCTCCATAGCCAATCACAATGCTGCAATGCAGCATTGTGATTGGTCTGAGCACCAAACCACGGCACTCAGACGGGGACTAGCAGGCTTTTCAAGTTCCTCATCAGGCTGTTTAAAGCAAGCTTGGTGGGGAAGATGCAAAGTGTGCAGGACTGTTTGGCCGGCACGAGTGGGCCCAGCCAAGCCGTCAACCATACTTAAGGAGTGCTAACCACTCCTCTCCCTGCTCTGGCCAGCCCCGCCCTGAGACCCACTCACTTCAATAGGAAAAGGAAAATGATAATAACGATACCTCAGTCACTGACACGACGCTCCTCTACCTTAGTGGAGGAGCCGCCACTGTCTTGATATCTTGGTGTGAGGATTTGGGTGTGTATTATGGTATGGCTGTATAATACAGTCACAAAAACCGTCTTGGGTCCTGTCAGGCTCATTTGAACAACTATAAGCCCAATCCTGGGTAGCTATAGCTTAAAGCAGCAAGACTTGCACAAAGTGTAAAGCATTTAACAGTAGTAAACAACAACAAAATAAGAAAGCCCCAAAACAACAAAGAAACACAACACTGATTTATAAAAATAGATTATATATTTATGAATGCTTAGAGTCGTTGATGAGCAAAATACATTGGTCAGTCCTGTAGTTACCTATTTTTAAATGTTTTGTCACTTTCTATCTCAACCGCAAACAAGCATTGGCCAATTTAAAGTTTGCAAACTTTTGAAGAGTTTGTAAAAGTTAGTTTGGCTGCTCTGGCCCGACTTTGGTGACCAGATCCAACAGTGAGAAGCTCTGGGGGACCAGTGGTGTATATTAGGACAGTTACCTGCCCACCAGAGCATTTTCCAGTCCATTTCCAGCCTTTACAACATGGCTGCCGTAGACATCGACGGAGTGGTCCTGATGCTGAAGATACAGGATAAAAAGATGGTCAAAGATGCCCCAGTTCCTGTTTGATCGACACAGGTGACTTTGATGTGTTTCCCTGGTCACCGGGTCATGTGGGGCAACTTTAGCCACAGAGGTCAGGGTACTACAAAGTTCTCTTCGAGACTGTAGAAGGTCAGCTGCCACTGGTCTACCAGTTTCAGTACACAGCCATCACAGCGAAATTCTTTAGTGGTGGCTAGGGTCCCTCTTGGGCAGTCAATCTGGATTCTGCTAGCACAACGGGGTTCAGCTGACTCAGGTGCAACTTTTGGCCACAGAGGATTGATCTCTTGGGGCACCCAGCAGCAGCTAGGAGCAAATATTCTGTGTTGGTTAGCAATTTGCTGTTTAGGGTTAAATCTTTAATTTCCCTGGTGCTGTTCCAGGGAACAAAGCAATACAAAAGGGGATGATGGACGTAGCGTTTGAGCAAATCAAACACTCACCCCCAGTCAACTGATCCGGGTTTAATCCATCACCATTCTTTAGCTCACTCGGCCACACCAGTTCAGACATGGCCATATGCAAATCAGTCTGACCCTGTGCCTCATGGGAACAGTCCAGGCCGAACTGCCAAGCCATGTCTTCCCTGGACCGGAAACAAGCATCCTGGGACCGGTAGTAAGTTAGTATTTGCCAACTGGAGATAGCCAATTAGACATACACTTTGTAAAGGGTTAGAACACTTGTACTGAGGTCTGGTTAGCAGGCCTCAGTACACTCCTGGAGTCAAAAACACAGCAGCTAGTAGTCTAGATGGGGACAAAAAATGTGTGCAGGGTACCTGCAAAAAGCCTGTTTACTTATACTTGGAATTGTTGAACATTTCAGGCCTCACTTGATATTGCCAATATCAATATTACCTGTAATGGCATATCTTTCCACCAAGTTTTCAGGTCTCTTTTATGCAGCCTTTTCATTTGTCATTCTGTTGTGTTACATCTTGGTACTCCTGATCTTCCTTCTTGCCTGGACACCAAGGAGCCCTGTTCGCATCCTTGTTGATTTTTGATTATTATATTGTAATTAATTTCAATGTAGGGTTATTTCAGTAAAAGATGCCAGTGTGTAGGTGTCTCTAGGTATGGCGATTGGCTCGGACTAATTTGGGTGGACTCTTCTGGGAGTCAGTTGGCTAAGGCATTTCAGTTGTTCTCTGTCAAAACCTACTTTTTTGCCACTGACCAGTGATGTCCTACATGAGTCTTTTGCCCTTCATTCAGCAACTGCTGGGGATGTCTTATACCCCAGGGGCTCAACAGGCACTTATGCTTACTTTCTGCAACCCCAGGGCACTATGCTTTTATAGACAGGGTCGCATATGCGTGTGTGGCCCCTTCATTAATATGGATATTCCAGGCACACATATTGCAAGGCGCAATAATAAAGTTGTATTCCTTAATTTGCCTTGTGTACTGACCCCATGCAAGACAGGTAACTCTTTGTCACTTCAACTGTATTGCAATGCAGATGTGGGGACAATGGCAAATAATCTGTCATGAGGTGCACTGATTGTTGTATTGAGAGAGGATGGCACACAGTCAGTGCTCTTCCTGAGAGTACCCCTTGGAAGAGGTTTGCAAGGGTCTCAGCGAAACCACAGGCAGGCCTCTAAAGGTGGGTGCAATAACACACTGCATCCACCTGTGAGAGGAACCCCGACCTTCTTCAAACTATGGGTGGTTTTAATTCGTAGCTCTGTATGTCCCTAATGTGCTATTTCAGTGCAGGTGCAAACTTTACTCCTGCGCGAGGGACAGAACATTTTTTAATATGATCAGGCACACTGATCCTATCCACAATAAGAACACCAACTTAAGGTAGTGCCAAGGCACAGCCTTAAACAGTGCAGCCAAAATGTAATTTGGGCCCATTTATTGGGGTCAGCCTTTGATGGGGGGGGGGGGGGTTAGTATTCCCTGATTTTCAAAACCTAGATGCAGAACAGATGATAGATATAGGACAACTATTTGACAACAACCATGGATAGATATCAAAGTCAAAAACAACAAAACCCCCAGTGCCCCCTGTGTGGGTAGCTTTTATTCTGATAAAAGTAAATTTAGATTTGAAATTCATATTAAAGTTGTACATTTAAAGTGTCTTATGAAGGATAAAGGGTTTGTTCCAATAAGAATCATGGCTGAAAGTGCACATTTGGAACACACAGAAACAACATTAGCTGTGTGAACACTGAAATGTCTAAGCTATTATTAGGCCCACAATCTATAACTGGCAAAACAGCCACACAAAATATATCTTGCAGAACATATGCGATGCCTATGACCTCATCTTTGGTGCTACATATGTAACTTCAAATGTTGTAAGTAATCTTACAAATGAGGTAACATATCACATTACCATTACAAGTAATGTTGCCACTTTGAAAGGAATGGCTATGAATATAGTAATATTTATCACTTTCCGTATGTTTTGTTATGGAATTACATTTTGCTTTTAGGCGCTGTTATTTATTAGCATAAATATTTTTGGGTCCTACACCTGGTAATCGATGTGGAAGTTTTTTGTTTACATAGCTGCTGTGTGAATTATGGATTCATGTGCCAACAGCAATGCCATGATCGGCTGACTGCAACCTGAGTGAAAAGTTGCACCCGCCAATTTCTGAATTAGGACACGGTTTTCGGGGGTGGGGAAAAATCGTGTAAATAGGATATAAGGGGGTTAGAATAGGGGTGTCCTGACCCCCATGGACTGATGTAGGGGTCATTGAGGGACCCTTAGGGGCAAAAATTGTCCAAAATCTTATAATTTTTCGCATGCCTGGATCCACTGTGGTGCTCAGTGCAGTACCCGTGTGAATCTGTGGCTGACCTGTGGACCCAGAACTCAAATTAAAAACACACCCACCCACTCACAGACCCACAGAACCACTTACAGACCCACACAGCTACTCACACAACCACTCACACACAAACTGTTAGAAATGGGTGTCTGTAGTTGGCAGGTTGTTACCCTATTCAAGTAGGCACCCTTCTTCCAAGTTAGGATAAGGGAGTTACACTTCAAAACTAACCCCTGCTCACCCCCTTGGTAGCTTGGCATGAGCAGTCAGTCTTATATCAGGAGCAATGTATAAAGCATTTGCACATAACACACAATAATACAGTGAAAACACTAAGATAGGACACCACAACAGTTTCAGAAAAATAGCCAATAAAACAAGACCAAAACGATAAAACATCCAACATACAGTTCCCAAGATACGAATAATGCAAAGATAGTCTTCAAATACAGTTCCTTTTAGTCGAGAGCTCGATTGGATTTGTTTGTTCACAATGCCATGATAGCTGGGGCTATCATGGCATTGTGAACAAACAAATCCAATGATTTAGGCTGTCTGCAGGGTGGCGGACCAGCTTCGGTGTTGAGAAGACCCACAAACAGTATCTTTACAAATGCAGGGCATCGGGGACCTTGCGATGAGCTCTAAAGAGCCAGCGGTATCAGGCATCGGTTCCGGAGGTCAGTGCAGGAGCTGTTGGGCCCTTGAAGTCACACACATTGAAGGTTGAACTCCGTGAGGTTGAAGTCAGCAGTGCTGGCGTTGCAGGCGTCGAGACTGCGGTGTGAAGTGGAGCGGTGCAATGTGCAGTGCCCTCAGGTCTTGGAGTTGGCAGGGGCATGGTGACGGTTGTCCAGTGGAGTCAGTGAGACCAGGGCTGCTGTGCAAAGAGGGGCGGTGCTCGTCGCTGTGCTGGCTGGTCACAGTGCAAGCAGCTGCATTGTCGTTGCTGAAGCACTGTCTTTGGTAGACCCAAGGCTGTGGTGCGAGATGGGGCAATGCAGTGTGTGAGGCCCAGAGGTCATGGTGCAAGTAGCGGCATCGGTTGATACTCTAGAGTCGATGTTGCTGGAGTTAGTGGGCCAAGAATGCAGTGTGGGACGGGGCGGTGCATCGTGTAACTTATGATTGGTGCCCAGACAACTATGGAGATTGCAGCGACATCGTCAGTGAGACCAGGTCGGCGGTGTGAAGTGAGGCGGTGGGAAGTACATTGCCCATAGGTCGCGGTGCAGGCTAAGGCTCGGTGTCGGCGTCAGACGGTGTTGTCGGTGAGACCAGCATTATGGTGCAAAGAACGGTGGTGCCCTCTGTAGTATCTTCAGGACACGGAGCCAGCAGCGGGGGCGTTGACAGAGCAAAGCATACTGCGCAGTGGTAGTCTCTCCTCACAGCTTCTCCAGCTCTTCTTCTTGGCCGGTTCCTTAATCCCAAAGAGCCAGGGCCCCAATACATATACCACATTTCCCTTTGACGTTGGCACAGACAAGGGGGCTTATTTACAAGCCCCTTGTGCCACATTTGCATAATTTTTAACATGGTAAAATTGACGTACGGGTGGCGTAAGTCACTTGTAAATAAGGCCCAAAGTTCCTCTGGCTTACATAAATCAGTTCTGTCTGGCTCAGGCCAGGTTCACAGCAGGAGGGGGAGACAGTTTTGTGAGAGGCAGCCATAGTCCATTCAGGTGCCAGCGACAATTCCTCTACCAACTCTTTATGTATCCAGGTCTATTCAGCCTGGCTATGAGTCATCCAGGCACTCCTCAACTTCCCCCTTGTGTCTGTCTAGTGTGAATGCACACCCCCAGCTCCTGTAACTCTCAACCCTGATGGCGAATACACAAACAGGTAGAGGCACACAGGATGGTTAAGCAAAAAAACAAGATAAAAATCATCTTTACTAAAAATAGGTTTTTTTTAAATTATGAGTTCAGGAAGCCTAAACTCTATTTCTATATCTTGTCCCAATGGAAAGTTATGCTTGTAAAATGCTACAGTCCAGCTCCAACGATAGCCTATGGGACAAACAGCATTTCAGTAATAAAAAACGAAATGCGTAGTATTTCACTACCAGGACATGTAGAACACACCAGTACATGTCCTACCTTTCACTTACACTGCACCCTGCCCATGGGGGTATCTTGGGTCTAGCAAGGGGGTGATCTTGCCAGGTCTACTTGGCAGTAAAACTTGCATACAGACACTGCAGTGGCAGGTCTGAGCCACCTTTGAAAGGCTACTTGTGTGGGTGGCATAACCAGCGCTGCAAGCCCACTAGCAGATTTGATTTACAGGCCTTAGGCACACACAGTCAATGTACTAGGGACTTTCTGGTAAGTCAAATATCCCAATCATGGACAATCAATCATAACACAATTTACAGTAGGGGCACTTGTACTTTAGCACTGAATAGCAGGGAAAAAGTGGCACTAAACCAGCGAAAAGGAATTCCAGCATACCATCAAATACAGGAGGTCAGAAGGCAAAAAGACAGGGGAAACACACCCAAAGATGCCAGGTTTAACACCCACTCACACAGCCACTTACACAGCCACACAATCACTCACAGACCCACAAAACCACTCACACACCCACTCACAGCCCCACGCAGTAACTCACACACCCACTCATATACCCACTCACAGACCCACAAAACCACTCACAAACCCACTCACATACCTACACAGCCACTCACACACCCACTTAAAAAGACCCACACAACCATTCACATACCCACTCACAAACCCACACAACCCTTCACAGACCGACAAAATCACTCACACACCCACTCACAAAACCATATAAACACTTACACATTACTCACAGACCCACAAAATCACTCAAACGCCCACTCACAGAACCACACAGCTACTCACACAACCACTCACACATCCATTCAAACAACCACTTACACACCCACACTACCACTAATATACCCATACAGCTACTCACACACACAGACCCACAAAATCACTCACACACCCACGTGACCACTCACACATCCAATCACACGTCCATATACATACTCACATACCCACCCAAACACCAATAAAGTCACTCACACAGCTACTCACAGACCTACAAAGCCATTCACACATCCACTCACTGACCCACATAGCCACTCACACACACACCAACCACTCACACACATGCTTACACACTCACACAACAACTCACACACCACTCACACACCCATACAGCTCGCCACACACCCATTGAGAGACCCAGAAAACAACTAGCATACCTATTCATACACCCATTCAGCGACTCACACACCTACTTACAGACTCAGAGAACCACTCACACATCTATTCAAGACCCACACAAACACTAACCCACCCACTCAAACATCTACCACACTTTCCACACACCCAGCTACACACCCATGCGACTACTCACACACTGACTCAGACTTACAGAACTACTTACACACCAGCACAACCACTCACACACCCACTAGCACACCCATACAGCCACTTACACACCCACTCACATATCTAGACAACCACTCCTACTCCAATGCAGGCACTAGACAGCTACTCACACACCCACACAATCACTCTCACACCCAGTTGCACACTCACACAGCCCTTAACACACCTACTCACACACCCACATAGCCCCTCACATTTCCAATCAGTTACTTACACAGTTTCTCATACACCCACACGCAGGCAGTGACACGGTTATACAAATTTCATTACAAGACCGGAGGCTACCATTATGCATACAACTTTTAATGCAGTCCAAGCATAGCCGCATATGTCACAAAGCAAAAGTTCCAACTTAGAATACATATGAATCAACAATAGCATGAATCACTAGGCAATCAGCCTCTTTTAAATGCGGCTCCAAGCAAGATAAGTCACCTCCTTACTTAGCTCTTTATAATATTGTAATTTCATGTTTAAGACTTGTATTTTATTATTAATCTATATTTGTTACTATATACTGATTAACCCCTTAATCCCTACAGGGGTAATATTTATATATATATATATACAATGTACCTGTTTTATATACCATCTTATAAGGTAGAGTAACACTTTTTTACTCCTTATACCCAGACCCCCAACCTCCAATTTACGGAGGTTGGCTTCCGCTTTCCTTTCCTGTAGTTGTCTTTATTTTAAAGTTATAATTCTTTCCTCTCGCGCGCGAATTATTCAAAAAACACAGTGACCCGCTTTTATTTTCAGAACAATCTCCCAGACGTTCATAATTGTGCCCAATACCTTAGACTTTGTCAAAACCTTGTGAGGTACGACGCTTTGTGAATTTATCTAATTATTTATCCGTGTTACCCTCACCTCCCTCCCATAATCAGTCTATTAGGATTGATATTTACAAAGTAATTTGAAGGTAATATTGAAAAAAAAAAAAAGAAAATTTAAAAAAAAGGGAGAGGATATATATATATATATATATTGAAAAGATTACTATAAACATATAAAAAAAAAAAAAGGCTGTACATATATAGAAAGTTTATAGAGAAAGGTTAAGAATTCTATATAAGCTTCAGACATTCTTATATATTTATTTTTTCAATTCAAAATATGTCTGAGTCAGATTCTGATTCAATTCACAGTATTACTGTTGAATCTGATTTTAATAATGATGCCATCAAAAAACGTATCCACAAGGATATGAGATCATGTATGTTTTCTACTCTCTCCCAAGTTATGTCATCTAAGAGACCCTTGATCCATGATAATGATGACCTATCTGACTTGGACATAGCTGAGATTAATGATCTCACCGAAAAAAGGGGTAAGAGGCATAAAGAAAAGTAATAATATTGATTATACCCCAGAGAGCACGGGAGGTCGTAGCACCTCAAATTTTACAGGAGGTCCTCGCACCTCATTTGCCTCAGGTGTCCCTCGCGGCACAAATCTGAAAGGTGTCCTTAGCGGCACAAATCTGAAAGGTGTCCTTAGCGGCACAAATCTGAAAGGTGTCCTTAGCGGCACAAATTTGATGGGTGTCCCTCGCGGCACAATTCACCAAAGTGCTCTAGATAATGATCCAAGTGATATTGATGGCTCAGAATTTCCTGACAAATATATTCTTGACCTAGATGAGGACGATCAAGATATTGATTCCTTTCTCTTGAATGACGACAATGGTCCTTCATCTTCTAAAGATAGTATCTTGGACCGTTTAGGGGAAGAAATGTTCTCCCCTTTTAACATTAAACATCCTAGAAGCTCAGAGTGGACTCCACATGAGCATGTTTCTAAATTCATATCTAAATGGATTAGGAACCCTTTAGAAAGGGAAACTTGCAATCTTTTGAGGGCAGAATGCACCAGACCTTCAATTGAAGGTAAAGTCTGTCAAACTCCTAACCTTGATCCGGAACTAATTACTTATCTTTTTAAATTAAGAAGAGACCCACGCAAAGGCTTGGAAAGGTCGCTTAAGCTCTGCCAAGATAAAGTTCTCGACATCCTAGGTCCACTTACTAAAATAATCGACGCAGCTGAGGAGAGTTACCTTAATGGTTCCCCTCTTGACACACACTCCATTCGAGGATGGAGCCAAAGAGCACTTGTCCTCTTAGGAAATGCCAACGCAGGACTTAATTGTGAAAGAAGAATAGTCCTCAATAAAATTAGTCCAAAATTAATCGATATGGCTGAAAAAGAAACCTCCATTAATCCAAAAGGTTTACTTTTTGGAGAAGTTTTAATATGTATCAACCTTTACCGCTTTAGATAGAGCGCATCAAAACATGAAAAAAGTTTTTAACTACAACAGCAACCTTTTTGGAAGGGCTGGAAGAAGGGGGCAATCTTCCGGCCGCTTTAATCGACGCCCCTTCCTAAGAAACAGAGGCAATTTTGGTAGAGGGTACCAACCACCCAACTAACCACAGTTTTATCCACCCAGAGGAAGAGGTTTCCGCTCCAGAGAATTCCGAGCACGAGGAGCACCTGCTGACTCCACCCCTCAAGTGAGTACTCCTTCCCCTTCCCTTTCTTTGAATCCAAAAGTATGTGGCAGACTAAGATTCTTTTACCACAATTGGAAAATTATCACACAAGATCCCTGGGTTCTGAACACCGTTCAAGGTTTTTGTATAGATTTCACCAAGACTCCAATACAGTACTCTCTTCCAAGACCGACACCCCTTACACTAGATCAAGAAAAAATCATAGAAGAAGAAATTTCCTCAATGCTAAAAAAAAAAAAAAGGAGCAATTCTAGAGGTACCCAAGGAATTTATGACATTCATAAGTACTCTCTTCCTTGTGGAAAAGAAAGACAAGGGTTGGAGACCGGTTATAAATCTCATGGAACTCAACAAATTCCTTGTCTACCGTCATTTCAAGATGGAGGGCATCCATCTTCTCAGAGACCTCTTACTAGAAGGAGACTGGCTAGTCAAATTAGATCTGACGGACGCCTACTTTACAATTCCCATGACAAAGGAACACCAACCCTTGCTTCAGTTCATTTGGAAAAACCATCTCTTTCAATTTCAGGCTCTCCCCTTCGGCCTCTCTTCAGCCCCATGGTGTTTCACCAAGGTAATGAGAGCAGTTGCCTCATGTCTAAGAGAAAAAGGGATTTGTCTCATCATTTACTTAGACGACATCCTGATTCTTTCTCAAGACTATGCTCAAATCATCAAAGATCTGAAGACAGTTATAGACCTCTTAGAAAGTCTGGCTTTTATCATAAACTGGGAAAAATCCATTCTAGTCCCCTCAAAGAAGATGGAGTTCCTGGGCTTCACAGTAGATACAACAGAATGTCTTCTCCTTCTCCCTCCCAAGAAGATTGCCAAAATAATAAAGGAGATAAGACATGTATTGAAACAAGAAAATCTCTCCCTAAGAGAACTAGCAAGACTTCTAGGCCTTCTATCTTCCTCCATTCAGGCCATTCTTCCGGGACCACTGAATTATCGAGCCCTTCAGAGAATAAAAGCAAGAGCTCTCAGGTCAAATCTTTGGTACGGAGATCGAATTTCCTTAAACCCAGATGCAATCTTAGAACTTAACATGGTGTTTAGACAATCTAGATGCATGGAATGGGAGAGCGATCTTTGGTTCAGCACCAGATTTTATTCTAGAATCGGATGCCAGCCTTCATGGCTGGGGTGCTTGTCTACAGAACCAGAACACTGGAGGAATTTGGTCCCAACAAGAGTCCCTGCACCACATCAATTATCTAGAATTAACTGCAGGACTTTATCCTCTAATGAGCTTCAAACGCTTTCTTCAAGGAAGATCAGTCATATTGAAAATGGACAATATGTCTGCCGTTGCTTACATAAACCGTCTAGGAGGGACCAAGTCAGAAGACCTCTCCATTCTAGCAAAGAAGCTTTGGTTTTTCTGCCTAGAACACAAAATCTCTCTGAGAGTAGAATACATTCCAGGGAAATCCAATCTTTGCGCAGATTGGAATTCAAGATTCATCTTGGATTACAGCGACTGGAAGCTCAACACTTCTGTTTTCAACTCCCTCAATCATTTCTGGGGCCCATCCCAAATAGATTTATTTGCGAGCAGATGGACTACCCAATTGATATCTTATTTCAGCTGGATGCCCGATCCTGGTGCTCTAGCAGTAAATGCCTTTCTCCAACCTTGGGTAGGGATCAACGCTTATGCCTTCCCTCCATTTGCAATGATCCAGAGACTCCTTCATAAAGTGAGACAAGAACGATCCTCAATTGTCCTAGTAACTCCTTTTTGGCCATCCCAAGTCTAACGATCTCGCTAGACTTTCGTCAACAGCTTCAACTCTCCTTGGAGAGTCATGGGCCCCTGGAACACATTACGGGTACAACAACATTTGGAAAGTCTGGTCACGTTGGTGCTTGGAAAGGGACTTGGATCCCGTGGAGGCACCTATTGTTGATATAGTTAATTTTCTTGGAGAACAATTCGATAGAGGTTCAAGTTACAGATCTCTCAATTGTTTTAGATCTGCTATTTCTGCAGGACATTCTCTAATTAACAATAAAACGGTAGGTAAAAATCCTAATATTTGTAGAATACTTAAAAGTATCAGACTTAGAAGACCTCCTCAACCTAGCTATCAATCTCTTGGGGATGTTAATTTAATTCTTGACCTTTTTTGTTCTTGGCCAGTTAATTCTCTTCTCAGCAGGAAGAATCTTTCTATCAAATTAGCTACTCTTCTTTGCTTAATTTCATGCATTAGAGTCTCTGATGTTAAAGCTCTAGATATTTCTTTTAGATCTTACGATATGTTTGGAGTCAAATTTGAAATACATAGAAGAACTAAAACCATGTCAGATTCTATTTTCTATCCTCGTTTTGATACTTGCACTAAACTCTGTGTTGTTCAATGTACGAAAGAATATGATGTGAGAATGAACTCTCTTCGTCCTTTGAATGTATCTCAGTTACTCCTCTCTTTTGTTAAACCCCATAAAGGAATTTCTTCTAGCTCTATTGCTGGATGGGTTAAAACAGTCATGAAACTTCCTGGAATCAATCTGAATATTTTTAAACCACATTCTATTAGAGGCGCAATGGCCAGTAAGTCATTCTGCTCAGGTGGTAAGTTAGATGATATTCTAAAGGCTGCTGATTGGTCTAATTCTAGAACCTTTGCTCATCATTATTGCAAACCTGTTTCTCACATGTCTGATGTTGATTTACATGGCTACCAACATGCATAATGGTAGCCTCCGGTCTTGTAATGAAATTGCGATTCTCCTATTTACATGACCAGAGAATCTGGATTTCATTAAAGACACAGAGGCTAACATTATCCCTCCCACCCTTCCCTGGGTGGTTGATTAAATGATATAATATATATATAATATATGTTATGATATGCTTATTTGAATTTTTTACTTACAAACAAACATTATTTTCCTTTGCAGGATTACTTACATCCTTTCCTTTGTCAGGAATTGTTATTTAGATGATTGTTTATTATTCTTGTCCTTAATACTTTTATTGGGATTTATTAACAACCTTTCTTTGCCTTGCAGATAACTTGTCTTCTTGATTTCACACCTGTGGATCAATCGTGGATGGTGTTTTCTTCCGTCATCCTTTTTCAAGTTTGATGTTTCATTGGATTTGTTTGGACTTTTCCTTTTTCATTGTCACCACATTTAAAAGAGGCTAATTGCCTAGTGATTCATGCTATTGTTGATTCATATGTATTCTAAGTTGGAACTTTTGCTTTGTGACATATGCGGCTATGCTTGGACTGCATTAAAAGTTGTATGCATAATGTTAGCCTCCGTGTCTTTAATGAAATCCAGATTCTCTGGTCATGTAAATAGGAGAATCGCAATTGTATTAGGATATGTTTGTATTAAATGTGTTGTTGGTTTGTATTGAATGTGTGCTTTTGGTTGGGAACAGATCCATGGATTCATCATGGATCTGCTCGCAACATAGTCGGCAAACCCCTTATTTGACTGAGGATCCGCAGTGGATGAGTGAAAAATTTAAAAAGAGAAGCCGAAACGAGAAATAACGAGAGTCGCTTAGTGAACTTCGTCCTACTTTGGACGTCATAAACATACAAATATTGTTGTGGTGTTCGTGAAAACTGCCCACTGTGGAATGTAAAATTAAGTTGAGGGGGCATGACGGCATAACCATTATGGACTTTTATCAAAGTAGAACTCAATCTACCATGATGCAATTGTTGCTACGCCCACTGTGGCTGGGTATTTAAATCGCGCAGGTGCGCTGAGAATTTTGTTGCTGTCCCCAGATGCCTTTTCCAGTGATCAAGGGAGCAGAGGCCCCCGAAATGCGTATGGACAAATTTGAGGCATGTTGAGAGAATGTTTTAACGGACTATGCGGAATCCTTTTCGGGACCTGATCCAGACAGAAAAACTTCAACAGATTAGCATTTGAGTTGTGTTTTTCCTCAAAATGCTGCGCTACTGGACATAAAAAAAAAAATATATATATATACATATATTCCTTGTACGATCCACCCTGGCAGCAGAACACTCGGCGGGTGCATCAAAAGTGGGGGGTGGTCCCACAATTTTTCTCAACAACTCCGGTACAGGAGCACACACGGGGTAATACTTAATTTGTTTTGTGCGAAATGCATTTTCGGCATCGGCCTTCTTCAGCGCACCAAATTAAAACAACTTGCACAGGTTTCTGTTCTTTATTTCATTTGATTTCCATTGGCAGGACTGTGAACCAATCATTACGCGGCATCTCCGTCTTCCGGGCAATCCATAGGCAGACATGAAGGTCTCAAAGTCCCACAATCCCTTGTGGTATCTTATTCAAGATACATTACATTTCTTATTTTGCTTCATGTTCTTACATTCTATATTATGCTGCCTGTTCACAGTTCCTGTGATTTGTCCATTCATGTGCAAGCCTCCCTCGCCAGCTGCACGATGCCCTTCACAGGAATCCCATAGATGACCCTCATCTGGTTGGGCATCTCAAACTAGTATAGTCTGCGTCCGTTTTCTGGGTGCCGGACCCCTGGCAGCAGCGGTTCACACTCGCCAAAAAACACTCCTTGTACGATCCACCCTGGCAGCAGAACACTTGGCGGGTGCATCCAAAGTGGGGGGGTGGTCCCACAATGTTTCTCAACAACTCCGGTACGGGAGCAAACATGGGGTAATACTCAATTTGTTTTGTGCAAAATGCATTTTCGGCATCGGCCTTCTTCAGCGCACCAAATTAAAACAACTTGCACAGGTTTTCGTTCTTTATTTCATTTGATTTCCATTGGCGGGACTGTGAACCAATCATTACACGGCATCTCATTCTTCGGGGCAATCCAAAGTCAGACATGAAGGTCTCAAAGTCCCACAATCCCTTGTGGTATCTTCTTCAAGATACATTGCATTTCTTATTTTGCGTTATGTTCTTACATTCTATATTATGCCGCCTGTTCACAGTTCCCGTGATTGGTCCATTCATGTGCAAGCCTCCCTCGCCAGCTGCACGATGCCCTTCACAGGAATCCCGTAGATGATGGTCGGGCATCTCAAACTTGTATAGTCTGCACCCGTTTTCTGGGTGCCGGGCCCCTGGCAGCAGAGGTTCACACTATATATATATATATATATCCTTCAAATTGGCTCAGTTATGCTACATGTAACAACGCTCTTTGGAGGTGTGGCCCCATAACTGGGTACAGCCTCTCCATACAAATCCTCCAAACTTTACGTAACTAAAGAATCAGATCGCACTCACAGAATGATTGTCAGTCCTTTCTTATCTCTTCATGATTTCAAAAAAGCAAATTCTTGTGATACCCAATGCATTTCGTTCTCCCAGAGTATGAAACAGAAGAAGACCTAGAGGAGGTACAAAATAACTTGGTTGTTATCAACTTATCCAAAAGACAAATGAGAGATTCTGAGGTTTTGCTTGCAAGACAGGGACTTAATTTCTGCCCAATCGGCCATATGAATCTGTCGCAGACAAGAATAAAGCTATACAAATACATTAGAAAGTCAAATTAGCAGAAATATTTGTGGAAAATAGTAACATGAAAGAACACAAGAAAACAGTGGAAAAACCAACAATAGATGTAACTGTAGAGGACACTATTGGCCTACAAACATGGATGGACTTGGAAACTGAAGGAGAAAACGAGGAATCCTCTCAAGTCAACAACCAATGCACACAAATTGGAGTGGACATCAGTGGAAAGAAACCCAAGTCACGATATTATCCACAATTACCATTTGGGAATAAAATTGATGTCTTTCATGGAGCAGTTATACAAGATCTCTATAAACTGAAAAAACAAAAACATGTTAACAACCTTACATTTCTAGAAAAGAAATCCCTGTAGGAATTTCAGCACGATGGTTCAATAGAGATCAAAATGGCAGATAAAGGGGGAAATATAATAATCATGGACAAAGAGGAATATGTGAAAGAAGCACACTCCTAATTAAAAAACAGCCAATATTATGAAAAAATAAACGAAAATCCAACAACTGATTACAAACTAAGTCTAGGTGAGAAACTCAAAACCTGGGTACAGATGAACTTAAGAGACGAAGAAGAATTAAAATACTTAACAATAAACCATCCAGTAACAGCGACGATTTGCTTCCTACCAAAAATTCACAAACACCCAACCAAACCACCAGGAAGACCAATAATATCAGCAAAAAATTCTCTACTGGACCCGATTGCAAACTTTATTGATTTTTTCCTCCTGCCCCATGTTCAAGCTCTCAATTCGTATTTGAAAGATACAAGCGACCTACTAAGACATCTACAATAGATTCCATGGCAAGAAACCTAAAACCTTATCACAATGGATGTGATCTCATTATGTACAAATATTGAAAATGAAATCGGTATAAATGCTTGTAATTACTTTCTAAACAAAAGGAACATGCAATTTTCGATCATAATAAAATGCTATTGGATATGATCACACTCAGTTTAACACAAAATATATTTTTGTTCGGGAACAAACTGTACAAACAAGTCAAAGGGACACCATGGGTTTTTCATTCAGCCCAAGCTAGGCATGCCTCACCATGGGTTGGTGGGA
The DNA here is from genome assembly GCF_964261635.1 of Lissotriton helveticus. NCBI lineage: Eukaryota > Metazoa > Chordata > Amphibia > Caudata > Salamandridae > Lissotriton > Lissotriton helveticus. Next base: position 204,800,934 of record NC_136073.1, read on the forward strand.
ACAACATTTGGCATGGCAACCAGAATAAAACCATCATGTGGCTGCGATATATAGATGATCAGTTTATTATCTGGGATGGAACCGAAGAATTTGTTCAATATTTCAAAATTCTCAATTCCACGAAGCAAACTTGAAATGTACATATGAAATCAGCAATTCAAAGGTGACCTTCCTGGATACAGAAATATATACCAAAGACAATGGAATTCACGCCACCCTTCACAGAAAAAAAAAACTCCAACCAATGCAGTTCTCCATGCTGAAAGCTTTCATCAATCAACTCTAATAAACAGTATCCTATACGGGGAATTCCTAAAGATTCACAGAATATGTTCACAGGATGAAGAACTGGCAAAACTTACCAAAGAAAATAAACAACTCAGAGATTCAGAAAAAGAGGCTACAAGCAGCAAATAATCAGAGAAGGGCTACACAAGATGCAAAAGAAATCTAGAGCGGATACTTTGAAGAAAAAGGAACAAAATAGAAATGAAAAAACGAATACAATTCATCTCAGAACAACATTCTCAACAGAGGCAAAGGGGATTAGAAAGACCCAAAGAAAAAATTGGAACATATTACAAATAGATCAAACAGTGGCTAAATTATTATGGAATCACCCTAACATTACCTTTCGAGGAGCAAGAAATGTAAAGGATAATTTGATGCATGGTCACTTTAAACCAAATAAGAAGAAAACAACCAAGTGGTTGAACCAAACGGGGTTCTTTAAATGTAACAACTGTAAGGTATGCCAAATAGCTGTAAACACAAAACAAATAACAATGGTGAAAAACAAAAAATGGATAATAAATCAAAACATCACATGCAAAAGTCAATATGTGGTATTTCAAATACATCACAATCAGAATGGCAATGTACTTCGTTTTTGTGTGTTGGATAGTATTGGAATACTAGAACAGGGAGGAAATCGGGTCCAAAAGCTCAGGCGCCTAGAGTCCAGATTAACAATTCAATATCAGACATTGGCACAGACAGGACATAACTGCGATGAAAAACTGTCACTTCACCTAGGTTAATTGCCCAGGTCCCATGTGAGTTGTAGACATACAAGATGTACTGATATTAAAAGAGAGGGTTGTAGTCGCTGGATGAGATATCTTCATAAAAATGATTGTGATTAATGTCTGTTATTATTGAAAGATATCTTAACGGAAGAGTTCAACTTTACTTTTAAATAAGTTTCCTGAAACCTGTTTTTACCTCGCAGCCAAGATTTTAATATTCACTGTGTTTTTAACACTGATGTGCTTTTTGCTGAGATGTATGTTAATGTGATTTGTCTTTTTTTTAAATTTTTTTTTTAATTTTTTATTTTTCTTCACCATAACAAAGTATTATGAGCTTTACATGCATCACATTTTATCCATTACAATACTTTATACATTATATTGTTTAAACTCCATCCTTGAGTACTACCCTACCAATAATACATTCAACTTAAAAAAAAAAAAAAACAATAACAGTAGAGACAACATCTTCCCAACCCTACACCTAGTTGTTCCTTCTTTGCACCTCTTTCCATTTGCATAGTGGCTCCCAAATTCTTCTCCCCAGTCGTCTTCCACTCCTCCCCTTTCGTGCATAATTTTTTTCCTCTATATTGTATGCATACAGAGTATTTGCCAGCCAGCATTGCAATTTCGGAGGGTTTTTATCTAGCCAAGCCCTAGCTATTGTTAGTCTGTAAACAGCCATTATTACAAACAGAAATTCAGCATATTGATCCTGCTCCCCTTCAGTCACACCTAACATGATCCAAGCTGGTGTGAGGGATATCACAATCCCCAGTGATCTTGCCAAAAACCCCTCAATCTCCTTAATCAATGTTTGTAATTGGGGACATGTTGCGAAAATATGTACACTATCTGCTTCCAGAGCATTGCATCTGGGACAGTTAATTCCTGTAATCCCCCCCCATTTTGCGATCATTGCAGGCGTAAAGTACAAAAAATATAGTGTTTTATAATGCTGAGACTGCAACGGGGTAGCACATAATATCGTACATCCTAAATTCAAAGAATCATAAAACAAATTACTTTCAACTCCTAATTTGTCCACCCATTTCTTACTGAATTTATCTAAATCATCTTGCTTTTCTTTCACCAGTGCTGCGTAAAAGGACTTGATAGAGCAATCCCCCATCAGCTTTATTTTCTCCATTATTTCTATTTTATTAAAACCTGCTGGGCCTCCAACTTTGTTTTTAAGGAAACTTCTAACCTGTAAATATTTAAAAAATCCCCTATTATGTATGCCAAATGCGTCTCTTAACTCTGAAAATTGCTTAAAACCATCCTGTGAAAATAGATCTCCTATTTGCGTAATCCCCCTTAAAGCCCACTCTGTCATTGTATGATCTGCAAAAATTTCCTCAGGGAGTGACCTATTGTTAATTAATGAGACATACCTATTGTACCTCCCCACCTTGACTTTCTTTAAGAATGCATTCCACACTGTGACTGCCGCCTTAACAGTTTTAAACTTAGTTCTCTTAAAGTAGCTATAATCTGTACATTTTAAGAAACAATTGTGAGCATTTACCCCTAGTGCGACAGCATAAATCTCTGTAGACATCTTATGCATTCTTACATCATCAGTATTGCCTCCAATAAGACCTTGAATATATTGCAGAACGGTAGCCACATAATATAAGCGAAAATCTGGTGCACCCCATCCCCCTTTTTCTCTGGGGAGTGTCATGTGCCTATAAGCCCTCCGGGTCTTGCCGTGTGCCCATATAAACCTGTTACATATAGTCTCTATACCATTAAACCAACTGGCTTCAAACAACAAAGGTACCGCCCTGAACACATACAAAAATTTGGGTAAAATCATCATTTTGATGATGTTTGTACAGCCAACTAATGTCAGGTGTAGATTGTTCATTTTTTCCAGATCTTTTTTCATTTGTGCTATCAAGGGATCCATGTTCTTTTCCACAATCTTACCTATTTCTGCTGTTATTTGTACCCCTAGATAAGTTGCCATATCCGTCACTCTAGCATCATTACAAATTACCCATTGATTTTTAACTATCTGAGTTTTAGTGATGTTCAAACTGTATCCTGAAAACTGACCAAACCTCTCAGCTTCAACTTCAATTGCCCTAATGGCAACTGTAGGTTCTGCGGTCAGGATGGCGACGTCATCCGCATAAGCTAATGATTTAAGTCTACAACCATTGAGAACTAACGGTGGTATCTGCTGATTACTTTCCAACTTTCGTATATAGGGGTCAAGATATAGAGCAAAAAGCAGGGGAGAGGAGGGACAGCCCTGCCTTGTGCCTCTCTGGATATTAACTGCGGCTGAGTAACCTCTATTGACTCTTATCTTAGCCGTCGGGTTGATATATAAAGTCTGCAGAGCCTTTATAAATCCTGGTCCTATCCCGTGCCACCTCAAAGCATCCCATAAATATCTCCATGAGACCCTATCTAATGCTTTTTCGGCATCGAGAAACACCGCTGCCATTGGGTCTTCCAGGATGCTTGCTACATCAAATGCCGTGATTACTTGCCTAGTATGTTGGGTTGTTCCCTTACCTGGAATAAATCCATGCTGGGAAGAAATAACCAAGGATTCAATTATCCTAGATAGCCTTTTTGCCAAGATTTTGGAGAACACCTTAACATCGGCGTTCATTAAAGTAATGGGTCGATAGGAGCCCGGAACATCTACGGGTTTGCCCTTTTTTGGAATAACAATAATATCTGCGCCTCCCCAGGATTGTGGAACAGACTCACCCATTTGCGCTAGCAACATCACATTAAACATTTCTGCAAGTAAGGAGGGTTGGAAGACTTTATAAAATTCTATCGGAATCTGGTCCGGACCAGCAGCCTTCCCGGACGGCAACTCCCTCAAAGCCTCAGCCAGTTCATCCACCTTAAATTTCTCTTCCAGCTCTTTTCTGTCTGCCTCTGCCAGTACCGAAGGCTCCATCTCCCTCAAATATGCCCCTATGTCCTCCTCTCTTTCATACCCATCTGATATATAAAGCTCCGTGTAAAACTGTCTGAAAACCTCTCTAATCTGTTCAGCATCCTTAACCTTAACTCCCTGACCGTTTTTGATCTCTTTAATATCAGCCATCCCATCTCTTTGCCTAGCTCGCACAGCCAATATGTGACCAACTCTTTCACTAAGTTCATACGCCTTCTCTTTATTGGCTACATACTTCTCAACGGTCTTTTTTGCCATCCCATCCATAACCTCTGCTTTGAGGGCGACTATCTTCAATAATATCTGTTCAATTGGAGAATGTGTGTGTTTAGCCCTCATAAGTTCTTCCTCTGCATCTCTAATTAGTTTGTTATCTCTCTCCGCTTTTTCCTTCTCCCTTCTTTGAGCACTGATAACATAACTCAAAGTTTCTCCTCTTATTCCGGCTTTAAAAGCATCCCACACAGTCCCTGATGTAGAAGTACCTCTATTGATCTCCCAAAATTCCTTAATCCATTCACTCATTCTCTCCCTATAAGTTTGATCCTGGAGGAGCATTCTGTCAAAAGTCCATTGCCTCAGTTCTTTAATTCTCCTTTGCCCAAGTATTGCAGTTAACACTAACGGGCTGTGATCTGATATGATCCTTGGTTCTCTTACTATCCTTGCACTATCTATCAGACCTCTCGTGATTAAAAAATAGTCCAGCCTGACCAGTGTTTGATGAGGAGCTGAGAAGAAAGTACTCCCATCCAAGTTCGGATGGCAATTTAACCATGGATCTTCTAACGAGTTATTCCTTGCCATATCTGCTAAAGCTCTGTAAGTTCTTCTTTTTCTCCCCATATATTTCCTATCAGGATCTAAAAAACTACTATCTGCATCATGAATATTCAGATCACCACATAAGATTATGGGCTCCGGCCATTGCGCGAGTTCCGTGTCTAGAAATTGAAAAATATCTGGATCATCTCCAGTAGAACCATAGACCGAAACAAGCGTAAACGTTTCTCCCCTAAACACTAGTTCTGCCATAACCCATCTGCCCCATTGATCCTCCAGTTTCCTCTTAACCAGTGTATCCTGTCTCTTGCCCAGAATCACCACCCCTCTCGTCTTTGTATTCTGATTGGTTTTTGCTAAAACATTGAAGCCCAGTTGATCCAATAAATAAGCCTTGGTACCCTCAATGTGTGTTTCCTGAAGGCACACTAAATCAGGTTTTAGCGATTTTAACAAAGAAGCAGTTTTTAACCTCTTATTTAACTCATTAAGTCCGCAAATGTTTATTGAAACTATTCTACAGGTCATTATAATTCATAGTTTTTCCTACTTCTTGTATACACCTATACCAGGAACATTTAGTGATTTTCCTTGTTTTCTTCCCCATATTTTTTCTTGGTCTTCTATTGCATACCTTACTCCATGCATCTTTTTTAACTCTTTTACCTTCACCATGTTTGTGCCCAAAACCAGCATGTTTGTCTCCCCCCCCACCACCCTCCCCTCACCCCCCCTTACCCCCTCCCTTCAAGAACCCCCCCTCCCCCCCTTGCTACAGGCAAATAGGCCAATCCTGGCCTATGTGTTGCCCCTGTAGTCTGCAGAATCGCTACTCTCTCCTATCCTGTCCTGTTCTCACCTCTGTCCGGCAATGCTAAATACATTTGCTTAAAATTACCATCTTACGGGGTCTTTGGTGAGGATCTTACAGGGGACCTCGGTGGAGTTCTGGTTCTGGTTCTACTCTCCTTTCTTTTGTCAAGTTCCGTGATTTCTGCTAAGTATTCCGCTGCTTTTATCTCAGACGTAAACATTCTGGTATAACCTTTCCTGATTACTTTCAACCTTGACGGGAACAACAAATAAGCTTCCGCTCCTCGTTTTTGGAAGGGCCCTATCATCTGCCTTAACTTCCACCTTCTTTCCACGGTAACGTGGCAGAAGTCTGGCCTAGAGAAAAAAGTATTACCGTCAACTGTCTTTCTTGAATCAGGCCTAGCCTTATCAATTATTTCCTGCCTTGCTAAAAAATTACCTAGGAAAACCAGCATTGCTCTTGGACGCTCAATCTCATGCCCCCCCCGGTTTTTCTTAATGAACAGCGGATACCTATGGGCTCTCTGCACTTCAACATCCCAGTGCCATTTTGACTCTGGAAAAGCCTCTTCCAAGATCTTAACCACATATCCTCTGGGGTCCTGCCCCTCCTTTCCTTCCTCCAGTCCCAAAAGTCTCACATTGTTTCTCCTTTGGCGATTTTCAAAACTTTCTAGCTTCCATTGGAGGTCTTCCACCACCTTCTCTTGATCCGCTTTGAAAGTCTGCCATTCTGTCACCTCGTCTTCCACCCTGCTTGTCCTTTCCTCAACTTGCGAAACTCTTTCCTCCACCTCTTCCTGCTTTCTACTTACTCTTCTTAACGAAGCTTGACGTTTTTTTGTGTCTCTTTTTGCCCTTCGACTTTCCACTCTTGCCTCAGTCTGCATCTGTTTCAGAGTCCCAAACAGCATTTCAAGAGTTACGTTTGGAGGTTTCTGCCTCCCATCCTTTTCCCCTTCTTCCTGCACATTCTCCTGATAGGTCTCTGAGGTAGCAGAATAGTCCCATGATAATTTCTTGCTCATGCTACTCCTTGATCCTCTTCCATTTCTTTTTTTACCACCAACTCTCCTTTTCTTTTTAGTCTCTAATTCCCTGGAGCCCTTACTTGTATCTGAATCAGAAGTCTGTTCAGTGCAACTCCCCTCCTCTTCAGATTCCTGTTCACTAAAATCTGAACCCTCGTAAACTGAAAAGAATTCAGGGGAGCCTCCCCTCGTATTTCTATCTATATTTTTGCTGTTTTTGCCAATGTCCTGATCAGACTGTAACCCTTGCTGCTCCGTTAGGCTCTGAGTGCTACCCCATCTCGGTTCGTCACACTGCATAGGTTTGCTATGCGGCCCTATCTCCACCGATAGTAGGGCGTCTAACATCTGCATGTTATTGTGCTTTTCTAACTGATCTGTGGCATTGTCATTGTAGCCGATATTCTTTCCGGCCCCCTTGCTCACCTTCGCGGCTTCTGCGTTCTGCTCCGGTCGCAGCAAGCCGGCTCCTGCAGTGCTCAGTGGTTGCCCAGCAACCAAACCTTCGACGCTTGCGTCCTCGCGGTCTACTGCCGCTGACTCAGCTTCCGCGTTCAGCTCCCTTCTGTCTCTCTGGGCTCCAGAATCCGTCAGCGGTGCCACTGCCTTCCCGATCGTCATTTCGTCCTGTTGGGACTCGACCAGCTGAAGCTCTATCTGCGGGACTGCTGGGGGCGCTTTCGAGATGAAAGACTCCGGTAAGGTTGTCTGCCGCATCTGGTCTTTTGTGATCCCCGTTTGTGCACGCAGAGTCTTTCCATTCAAATCCATTGACAATTCTTTTGCAGTTTTAATCACTGCCGATCGGGTCTCAGGTCTCGCTTCGGTCTTTTTCTCCTGTTTTTCGGGTTTCTTGGTTAATGCATTCTTCGAAGACCGATTAGAAAGTTCCGTTTGTTTTTTCAAGGACAAAGCTTTTGGAACTGCCCCCTCTCTTACTGCAGCGGCTGAGCCTTTGATCGGCCCTGCGGTTGCTGGTTTATCTCAGTCCGCCTTGGTTCTTTGGGACATCTTGAAGGGTACTTTCACGCTGCTTATTACACTTTTCCAACACCTAAGCCAGCCTTTCACCTTCTTTGTCGAGAACCCCCTCAGCCAGTCTGGGTTAAGTGCTTCTGCCGTGCCACGGTATACCAGGTTAACCAGATCCCACATCCCTGGATTCACCAGTCCTTCCACATCCTAGGATAGGAGAGAGAGAAAATGCGACTTCTCTCTACAGAACTACGGCGGCCATCATAATGTGATTTTTCTGTTGTGTGGTTTATTACAGATAACATGCAAATTGCAGTGAGGAGAAGAAGGCACTGGAGCTACAATATCTATTATTTTTGTTTAGAGAGTAGGATTTTTTTGCCCATTTAATTAATTGTTTGGTAGTCTTTTTTAACCTTTTGCTGGTACCTAGATTTGGATTGCCCACTTGGGCAAACAACATTATCTAATTGTCGAACCATTTTTTGCTGGGCTGGCCGTCCCCCGCTTCACTTTTGGTCCCTGGCCACGTGGGCTGTATTCCCATTATACAATACATGCACATTTTTTTGTTTGGGATGAGACGATTTGGTATGCACAGCTGCAACCGTTTTATTTTGTAAGCCTTCATAGCTTATGTGTCCGATTTCAGCCATGGTTCATTCTACGCTATTATGTTAAGTAGGTCATTATGGTGACCGTATAGAGATGAGTTATTTTCATTGACAAGGTTCCTGAATTTGTGAATGGGGGTAGCCAGCACTAGAAGAAAATTGAGACGGTCCATGATCTCGGGCGTCCGTCTCAGGTGATCAATAAAGTTTTGGGCTGCATATTTTTACAAACCAGGCTCTCAATTGAGAAACCATTCTCTTTCACTGCAATGAAATGAAAAATAATTATAAACAACTGTACGCGTTCAATTATTATGTGCATATGTAGCAACTTATCAAATTTAAAAGACACAATGTAACTATGCCATCAAGTGAAGAAACTTTTTGGACGTGGAGTCTTTTTTCTATGTTTTTTGATTTGGGTCAATCACATGGTTGTTTTATTTAAATTAGTGTTTCAAAAAAGCACAATTACTCGTGAGCAAGGAGCTCTCAGTTCTGAAACGAGTAGGGTGTTTTTGTCAAAAGCCTAAAATAAATACCGCTTGCCAGGGAAAGATCCCACAGGGAATCACTGAAGAAAACTGTCTCCTCTTACTTGTCTTATGCTTTTTTGACTCCACCACTGCCCCGCTATTTGACACTTCTGATGAGCAACTGGGAGCGTGGCTTATTATTTCGCCTTAGGGATGGCACTATTAAATCTGCACTTTGTTTCCCCCTTGGCCATCATAATGAACGTGATTCCCTGCCCTGTCCGTGCGATGGGATGAGTGGACAATCCGTACTGCACTTTTTATTCTTTTGTAAATTTTATATGAAATACAGTAAAGGGTTTTTCATTCCATATTTTAGAAAATGTAAATTTATTAACTTGGAAACTGCTTACTTGATGATGTTAACTCTGCATGATGATGAAATTACTCTTCGCACTAGCACTTTCTTGCGCATAGCTGTTCGAGCAAGACGGACGATGTTGGATCCATAACTCTGGCTTTTTGTATATGTATCCTGACAATCCTCTCAATTTTATTATGGTGTTTTAATGCATTGTTTTCTGTTTTTATGCATTGTACTTTTGTGGATACTTGGATATCCGAATAAAGTTTTAAGAGTGATTGAATACCGCTTGCAAAAGATTATGGTCCACGCCTGCTGCTTTTTGTGCGGGGAGACAGCGGTGATAGATATATGTGTATATATATATATATATATATATATATATATATATATATATATATATATATATATGCAAAAAAAGAAGCAGAGAACTCTGGGTAGTTCTCAAGTGTAGGAGGAAAGTAGCTCCTGTATAGAGCACTGTCAACATCAGCGACACTCTAGATCTACTCACTTCAAATGTTTGTTTTTCTATCAAAGTCTTTAAGCATAGGATTGGCTATTTTTTTCAGTGGCTTTTTTTTCAGTGAATATATATAGATATATATAACTCACTCTGGGGGCCCACAAAGGGTAAAAAATATGCTGTAAAATTAAGGAAGATGACGTACCTTACTATAAGAAAATAATGATGCTTGAGTGGACCACAAGTCCCTACATGCAACACAGTGACCACGCCCACTGAGGGTTAAAAGCATGCAAACTATCGAAGCATCGAACAGTCCTTCCGAGCAGATTCCAAGCCAGCTATGATTAAGAGGCTGCTCGAAACGCGTCAGCAAAAGCAAGGAAACAAGGAAAAAAGAAATGGATCCAAATACCGGACTGAAGCTGCTGGTGTCCTTTTAAAAAATCGAAAGATTTCATCAACTGGGGGTGCGTCCTCATTGCTTTTGGGCCATTGCGTAACACAAATTAACATGGCAGCCCTGCCGTGGAGGGCGGCACCATCGCAGATACTTGAATGGCGAAGCTGTGGGTGGAACTATGTCCAAGCCTGTTTTCAGCTCAGGAGATGGGACTTCACTTACCAGCAACTCACTCTGGGGGCCCACGAAGGGTAAAAAATATGCTGTAAAATTAAGGAAGATGACGAACATAACTATATGAAAATAATGGTGCTTGAGTGGACCACAAGTCCCTACATGCAACACAGTGACCACGCCCACTGAGAGTTAAAAGCATGCAAACTATCGAAGCATCGAACTGATTAAGAGGCTGAAGCCTCGAAACGTGTCAGCAAAAGCAAGGAAACAAGGAAAAAAGAAATGGATCCAAATACCGGACTGAAGCTGCTAGTGTCCTTTTAATAAATCGAAAGATTTCATCAACTGGGAGTGCGTCCTCATTGCTTTTGGGCCATTGCGTAACAAAAATTAACACGGCAGCCCTGCCGTTGAGGGCGGCACCATCGCAGATACTTGAATGGCGAAGCTGTGGGTGGAACTATGTCCAAGCCTGTTTTCAGCTCAGGAGATGGGACTTCACTTACCAGCAATTCACTCTGGGGGCCCACGAGGGTAAAAAATATGCTGTAAAATTAAGGAAGATGACGAACCTTACTATAAGAAAATAATGGTGCTTGAGTGGACCACAAGTCTCTACATGCAACACAGTGACCACGCCCACTGAGGGTTAAAAGCATGCAAACTATGGAAGCATCGAACAGTCCTTCCGAGCAGATTCCAAGCCAGCTATGATTAAGAGGCTGCTCGAAACGCGTCAGCAAAAGCAAGGAAACAAGGAAAAAAGAAATGGATCCAAATACCGGACTGAAGCTGCTGGTGTCCTTTTAAAAAATCGGAAGATTTCATCAACTGGGAGTGCGTCCTCATTGCTTTTGGGCCATTGCGTAACACATATATATATATATATTTTTTTTTTCACAGAAAAAAAATAAAGGTTAATGGTATGTTATAGTTAGGTGAAAATGTCAGTTCAAACATACCATATTAAACTAGCAAAAGCACTGAAATTTGTCAGTTATGGTTATCTCTAGCAACAATAACTCATGCCCTAAAGTAGCTATAACTCACACCCGCCATGTAAAGTGATGTCATCAATGACGTCATTTCAGCTGTTGCAGTGACGTTATGTTAGATATCATAGAACATGTCATGAGTGATGTAATATGGGAGGTTATTAGCCATGTATGGCGAGGGCAGGAGTTATAGTTAACCTCCTGCCACCATGGATGTAATTTAGAGGTCACGAGGTCGCATCTGCGACCCTTGACGTGTCCATTGCAACCCCTGAACTTGCAGGATGCAAAAGCATAGTAAAGAACAGAAGGTAAATAGGGTCTTAGTAAACCCCTTTTACTTTCTAAAACTCGTACACTACCCAGCATAGAGGCTTTCTGTTTTCGACAAATTCTGCCTTGTAATGCATGCTCCAATTAAGGAAAAACTCTTTTTCCAATGCTGCTCACAGAGAAGCTTGCTGCTGAAGGTAGGACTAAGTGTCCTGGGCCTGACCTTGCTGGTGGAAGGGTGGGGCACAAAGGCTCACTTGCAAGAGGAGTGCTGTCCAGGGACGTGCATTACAAGCAGGATGTGCTTGACTTGCTCTGCTGAGTTGTTCAAGTCCATGTGCAGTGTTCTCACTTGGGGACTAGCGAAAAAGAGCAAGCAGCAGTTCTAGAGGCCAACTTAACTTAACGCTCAGAACGCCACAATGCTTCTGTGAACTGTAAGCTTTTCAATTAACTAACCTGGCAGGGAGGGTGCCACAGAAACAACTTTTCCTAGTGCTGGTGCATTTCAATGAACAATAATCAACAAAATAAATGTTAATTGAAATACAAGGTTGGAGTTAAGCAGGCCAGATTGATGAGATTCGTGTATGGTAAAGCGTTCAGGTCTTCTGCTGTGTTCCTAGCATGAATTTTAAGAATAGTGTCAAATGCACTTCATGGCATGTTGACCGTGCCCAATGTTCTAATGTATTTATCAAATATTGAGATGGAAGCTGACACACTTAGGAACATTTACATGCACACAAAATGCTACCAGAGGGCCCCATGTTGTATCGTATGTGATACCATCAACCAGTCCTGAATTTTAATCAAATAGCTCTTTGCATTCCAGGGCTTGAAGTTTTCGTTTTGGCATATTACTCATGCAAGTAAAAATCACAGCATGAAAGTTGTTTGATACAAAAAAAGGACTGGTTGAAGGATGATGCCTCTTGTACACCTTGCACGTCTTTCCCTTTGCCTTTAGTGTCATGGATGTCATTTAGGCGGTCGCCAGGGATCATAGCTGCAATCCCTGGATTGTCCCTTGCAACACATGGCACTACCTTCTTGACCCCTGGTCTCGAAGGGTGAAAGACTCAGTGCCATGAACCCAGTGGCGGCTCTGCATTCTTTATTTTCTGTCAATTTTCATTATACTAATAATGAATACTATTATATTCCATATTAGTGTAATAACAAAATGGAGCACGCTTAACTGGAAGGGGACCTTTGGTGGTAGCTGTGGTTAGCGAAACTAGTTTAAATACATGTTGTATGCGTGCTTGTGGTGAGAGTATGTTTATGTGAATGAGCATTTGCATGTATGAGCATGTCGGTCTGTATGCGTACGCATTTGTGTGTGTGAAAGTGTTTTAGGGACAGATAGTGAGTGGGATTGTGTGAGTGAGTGATTGAAAATGAGTGACTAAAATTAAGAGTCAATGCTGCCCATGGGCATTGATCCACCCATTGTCCATTTTCTAGCTGCAATACACCTGGGAGTCACAGGGAGAGTGCTATATGGAGTAGATGGTGAACTTACTTCACCAATAAAGATGTAAATGTAAATGTATTTCGATTTATATAGCGCACAAATCACCCAGGGGTCTCAAGGCGCTTGCTTAGGGAACCCGTCCTGGTATTCCCTTGTGAGATATCCCGGCAGGGTATTCACAAGGTGAAAGCCAGGCATCCCGCCGCGAGGGGCCATAGTGGAGATTAAGCAAGCTATTGCCCAGAGTCGCAGAGTGTGACCCCGTGAGTCGAGTAGGCACCGGAGCGAGAATTGTCGAGTCCGTGGAATTTTTTAGCCCGAGACCCGCCGAGGCGGGGAATCGAACCCTGGTCCACGGCTGATCTCAGCTTCCGGGTCTGCCGCCTCTAACCACTGAGCCATGCTTCTCCACAGGATCACAGGGTCCACCAGGGCTGCGTCCTTGCTCCTTTTCTATTCTGTTTATATATTAATGATTTAGAAAACCACATTCGATTGGGGAATGTGGGCGCACTTCTGATAGGTTGTAGGTCCCTGCCAGCATTATTATATGCAGATAATTGTGTTTTAATGTCAAGAACTGGGGTGGGACTGCGAAGGCTTTTAACCAGTTGTAACAATGTTATGAGTGACCTTGGCCTAAAAACAAATGTTGTAAAATTGCATGTTATTGTGGTGGGCAAATCTTTAAAAACAAAATACTTTGATGTAAAAAAATTGCTTCAAGTGCAAACTTTTTAATATTTGGGCATCTTTATTAATGGGAAAAACTCTTGTTCTCATTTAGTTGATGCAAGGATTAGAAGTTTTAATCAGAATGTCGAGGCCATTTTCAGGTTCACAAAAAATCTCGGCTCACGGCCCATAAAAGCTATGATAGATGTTTATAAAGCATGCAAGTGTGCTATCACTTAATAGGGTGCCGGAGTCTGGGTTGTTCTAATATTGTGGGCCTACAAAGAGCTGAAAATATGTTTTTGAAACGAATGCTGACAGTCTCTCAAAGCACCCCTGCTACTATTTGTCATAATGAATTGGGTGTAACTCCACTGTCTTTTCTAATACAATTAGTACCACTGATGCTTTGGCATAGCATTTGGGTAAAAGAGTTAACAATTCTGAAAGTGCTATTATTTCGGACTGTTTGAAGTTGGACCATGCAAGAAAAATTCCCTGGATTACCTATATACGAGATCAATTGGGGAAATTGGGAATGCAGGATTGTTTTGGCACCCCTGGAAATATAGCTATAATCCCAAGAGCTAAGTTGAAAAGAAATGTTCTTTCTTATATGAAGCATGACAGAGACAGCCAAGAAATGGCGAAAAAAGGGTTGTTGAGCACACATTGTTAGTAAGCTCACCAGGAACCGAGCCCTACCTTTCTTTTCATTTTAATCATGCTAAAATGTTTTATTTGATTAGTTCAGAATGGGTATCTCTCATCTTTTGGTCTCAAACCCACGAGATGCATACTGTGATGCTATACTAGATTTGTGCCCATGTAACTCAGACTCTACACAAAGCACCCTGCACTTTATGTTGTTTTGTAAACTACACATTAATCCAAGATGTGCCTTTTTAAAACCATTATTAAGAGTTTTAAACATAAGAAAGTGTCGGCCAGCATTATCTCATTTACTTCTTTTAAATGATGAATTTACCTGTGTGATGATTTATAAGTTCATCTCCTCCGCAGTCCGGCTTCGGACTATTGTTGGGAAATGACTGGCTACATTTATTTGTGTTAACTTTTGTGAAATGTTGATTTATAATGTGCTCTTTTATGGCTGGCACTCAGCCGAATAAAGATTTTTGTCTGTCTGTCTAAGAGTCAATGCAAGCGAGTGAGACTGAATAAGAATAAATGTCAGTGAGTGTAAGAGAGCATGAGTGTGAGTAAATGAGAATGAGTGTGAGTGAGTGACTTTGAGTGAGAATGTGATGTGATGATTGTGAGGTTTTCATTAGTCTTGGCTTGCTGAAGGTAATTATTGTCTTACAGAGACACCCAAGGAAAAGTTCTGGTACTGGCATACTTGGGAGAATTTTTAGCATGACAGAAATATGTGATAAGATATTGGCACACTGTGAGTAAATCTTTGCATGAAGGGCACCAATGGTAAAATACTGGTACTGGCATACTAGAGCTTCTTGGTATATAGGGCATCCTAGGAAAAATATAGACCTACTTGAGGACATTTTTGCATGTGGACACCAATGGCAAAATACTGGTACTAGTGCTAGCTAGTAGTTCTTGGCATAAAGGTGGACAATCTGGCTTATGGGAGCATGGCATCTATGACATAATGGTTGCCCTGACATATAAACATAAGGGTCACCTATAGAACATGGGCATAATAAATTGCTAAATTCTGGCACTGACATATTCTGTTATTTTTAGTATAATGAGGCATCCATGGCAAAATGTTGGCCTTAGCACAATGGTTGTATTTTTGTCATATGGAGGGCACCCATACCAAATAAAAAAACAAATGAGGTCAACTCCTGGGGAATGTCACGTTTCATTTGCTAGGCACCCATTGAAAGGATTGGAATATTTAATGAAAGCTCTTTAAGCTTTTCAGACATTTTAGCAGATTTATGCATAAATGTGCTTTAAAATACACTATATCACCCATTCTGCAGATTTTTTTCTCCAGAGGTCAAATCCACCTGAAGCGGTCTCTCTTTCCTCATTCACTAGAATTTAGAACAAGTATTATGCCTTAGAACTTTCAAAGATCAGCACAATAATATAGGTGGTATCTAAAATAAACATGTGTCAGTATTATGTTGTACAGCTTTTATGGAACTTCAATTATCTCAATTGTTGTGATGTTAGGGTCATTTGACATGCTTTCTTGGGACAATTCAAGGTCAAGGGTCATAAGATGTCACTTTCTTTGATGTCATTAAGGTCAAAGGGTATGTAATGTCACTTCTGCTACCCCTGGCATTTTGGTAAAGCAACGCACATGCCTGACACACAAATTAAAATGCATAACATCTCAATCTATTAATTATTAAAATACATGAAATTTCAAACAATCAGAATCCTACAATAAACTACTTTAAATTATTGCTGAGAAACCCAACCAGATTAAGACAGTGTTATAATCCTCAAAATCAGGGCATGGAGATACAGGACCACATGAGATACAGGACCACATGATACTATGAGGCCTTATTTATGGCGGAATGGATGATGTATACATATATCTCATATATAATGGCTTAGAATAACTTGACATAACCCTGACAATAAATGATCTATTTCAAGAAACAACTGGGAGAATAAAGTTTGCATATCTACTGACAGACAACAGATATCTCTACAGATACTGGATGAAGAGGTACAGGCTTCAGCCCCAATAGCCGAGTTTCTTTTACAGTTGACATAGATAGAATGGTCCATCATATAACCAAAAATGTTATCAGACGAAACAAAAGTAATGTTATTTCCCAACAAGTTTAAGCATACTTTCAAAAACGACCAACATGCTAATATGCTCAAGAAAAGTTGTCTCATTCCTAAAATTTGTCATTAAATATTCTGTATGTTCAGGCATATGGATAAGATCATCATCACGCGGTTTAAGGTGTAAATTTATCCTGTGTCCGGGATATTATTAAGATAGCATTAGTGATGCATTCCGGTATGGCACGAGTGGCTGATTAGGGTGTTTGTGATTTTATGTGTGAAATCATACACAGCACACTGGGCACATCGTGGGTGCATAAATAACCATGATTAGGGAAATTGAGTAGTTTGTCTGTTTTAGGTTGCCATCATAAAGACCCTTGAAATATAGTATTTCATGGAATATTTATGGCTTTTATAACATGTTCTTGTGTGTGACTTTTTAGATTCCATAATACTACTACAACAAAGATTTTCAAGTGGATTTCCTGTTTTTTGTTTTAGACAAATATACTGTGTCTATTGATCACAGAAACCACAGGACTCAGTTTGTTGCCAAACACCAGTGCCCACAGGATCCACAGGTTAGCTCTGTAACTATGCTATGAAAGCATTGCACTCAAGGTAGGACCTTCAGTCAGGTTCTTTGTTACCCTTGGCATCAGTATCCATGTGTCAAGACCACTAGTGTATTTGTTTAGCAGCCCAGGCTATGGAATGGGACGGTGGGACTCATGAGATGGTCTTTGTGCCCTTAAAAATCACCCAGTACTTTCTCTGGCTTTGCCTATGCCTAGTACCTGTACCATGGCCTGTGTCTAGAATAGCAGGTATGAGATATAGGGCCAGATGTAGGTAATTCTATTTTACCGACTCATAAATACCGAATTTTACCGATTCGGTATTTATGAATCAGTAAAATTGAAGGTGGGAGATGTAGGTAAAATCGGTATTTGAAATACCGATTCTGTAAAAATCGGTATTTACCGAATCGGTATTTCCCATTGATTCCTATGGGCTTTGAAGCCCATAGGAATCAATGGGAAATACCGATTCTGTAATTACAGAATCGGTAAATACCGAATCCTGCAAGGGTGCAGGGGGTGTCACTTTGACACCCTCTAGCACCCCAAATACAGGCATGTGTGCCATGTGGCACACAGACATGCCCTAAGGGCACGTCTGTCTGTCACATGGCATAGGTGTGCATGCACACATGTGCATGCACACCTGGATTCGGTATTTTACCACCCAATTGGATTGGGTGGTAAAATACCGAATCTGTAAGGCCTTTGGGACTCAGAAGAGTCCCACCTACATCTGGCAGTTACAGAATCGGTAAAAATACAGATTCTGTATTTTACCGATTCGGTAAATTTACCGATTTGGTAAATTTACAGAATCGGTAAAATTGGCCCCATACATCACAAATACCCATTTACCGGTCGGTAAATGGCCTCCTACATCTGGCCCATAGGGAATAGGCCAATCCTTGTACAAATTATCTATGCCTTAACTACAAACATGGTTTTGTTAGAGTCAGACCCTGCACCCCGTATAAGTGCCCCCTTCTTCGTGCATAGGCCAACAGCACCTGACATTCATGTTCGTTGACAATGTCCTGTAGGCACTGAGCCAACTGCATTGATTTTGACCTTTCACTACATCAAATAACCATGGCCACAGTACCACGTGAGCATTCCTCGAGGCGCAACCCTATGAAGTATTATGTAATGTTATGGTACAGTATGAGTATTTATGTAGCATTCTCTAACACTCATGAGGGGCTGAAGCATTATGTTACATAATGTCATGATATGTCATGCTGCGCTATGCTATGGTATGATGAGATATGTTGTTCGAATTTGTACTGCACACTTCTACCATTTGCAAGGGCAGGTAAGAGTGGTGGTAGGGTGAGGCGGGTTGGGGCTGGGGGAAGTGGACATGCAACGGGATAGGGAAAATAAAATAAAATTAAATATACCACTTACCTTGAGCTCGCCGCAGCGCAAGATAAGTAGTTTTATTTATTTATTCATTTTATTTTCCCTACCGCGTCATATGTCCACTTTCCCCTTCCGCCTCACTGCTCTTACCTGTACCGGCTGCACCTGACCATTTGTTTGGCACCATAGAGCTTTCAACTACTGCAAACCTTTTTCACAGAATTCCACCATTTTCATCCGCTGGTTGCGTTTGGTTAGTGAACAGTGACTAGTCTTATGCATCTTTAAATATTGGTTTGTATTTGCCAATATGAAAAATAAAATGTGTTGGATCTGTCAGGTGATGTTTTAGTGGACTATGTGTATGAGTGTGCGTGCCGAAGGATTGTAGCCACTTATTAAATGCCACTGTGGTCAATGCTTGTCCTTTTCCCAGCCTGATTAGACTGCTCTTTAGATGGACTATTTCCTTATATAATGAAAATGCTTCATAAAGTTGTTTTCTGTGAATAAGTCAGGTTTGCTCAGGTAAAATGGTCAGTAACCTTGCACGCAAAACTGATAAATGATTCACACATCCAGTTTGCCTGCAGAGATATCACTTATGAATGCCAACACAATCCACCTGCAGATTTGGAAGGGGCTTTCGAAAGACTGGTACAGATGTTCGCAGAGTAGCATTTGGTGATCAGGAAAATGACATATGAAAGATATAAATGCAAACACAGTCTTGATTATATGGAAATGTTCAAGCATTTGGAAACCCTATTTTTTAGCAAATCTAGACCTACTCCTGAATGTTTCAATTGAAAGTGGTGCTTTAAGAAAAGTGCACCAATGTTCTCCATTTTCACAGCTGGGAAAGGGAAACCATTTTATAGAACATAATTTTCATTGAAAAGAAGGATGTTTTAATATTTTTCCAATTTACAAACCCTTTGCCTGCTGATTCTGTTCACACAAGGACTTAAGCAAAAAAAACAAAGTGAAGGAAGGAATGCTTGAACTAACCTCCGTCATTGGCAAACGCACAGAGCCAAATGTCAATCCTTCGTTTATAACCTACTCTGCCACTCTAGGCAGATACCAGGGATATGTACATCTGTCTAGTTTTTGCTCTGATACAATCTAATCCGAACTTCCAAATCAGATCTCCCCCAAGCAAGAAAACAAGCAACCCCCAGACTGGTTTCAGCCTACTTAGGCTTTGCCAGTGAGGTATAGCTAGAGTCCTGTGGCACAGCAAGCATGGAACCCACATCTAGGCATGCCTTTCACACTTAGGGCATCTACAGCTATAAACAACAAAGCGATATAGGAAATGCATGATGTAATGTCACCCTCTAGTGATCACATACAGCCACATTCCAACCTAGTGGCTGACATTAATTCAACCATTCCTTCCTTCACTTTGTTTTTTGTAACACCAAAACCGGTCTGGGGTTGCGTGTCATCCTGTCTGTGGGGGACTTCACTAAAATCACTTCCTGTTTCCCCATCCCCCTCCTTCTCTACTTGGGGCACTGTAACGTAAAATACTTGGTTAAAAAGTACACTTTATGCCACAAGAATTCAGTGTGATTAAATAACCTGTTACAACCTGACTTTTGTGTTTGCACAAGTATATTTCAATGTGTTTTTTCTTATTTGTATGTTTAACACTCCTTGAGGCTACAATACTGGGACCCCTTTATTTTATACTGTCCAATACCCAGGTCCCAGTGATTCCGGGTTTACCCTTTTCCCTAAACGTGGCTGGAATCAATGCAGTCCTTCTATACCTTTGCGTCTTTACTGTGGTTGTAGCCCAGAGTCGAATGCCAGCCCAGAGGCAAGCACTGCTCCATTTTCTAAATATTGCTGTCTTATGCTCTTGCTTTAATTTGGAGATCTTTGTTTTTTTAATGTAAGTGCTTAAATGAATGCCACTTGATATAACGAAGGACACACTATCATGATACAGCCCCTGAAGCACTTTAACTAATGTTGACGAGGTTCTGAGACCTGCTCTCTCACAGGCAGGGAGTTATGGCTTCCTTGTGACTCAAATGCGAGCAGATGGTCAATGAATCTACCAGGGCCAAGACTCCACATGATGATCAAATCATGCTAGTGCTATTTGTAATCTATACTCCAACCGCGCAGGACCCTTTAAAGCAAATGTGCAAAACGTCAGAATGATAATGTAATTAATGCTTTGTATATTTCGATCTGTCCATGCACTTGAAAGGTTCTCACATGGCCCACACTTGAGCAACTTGGCCGAAAGTCATCATCCGCAGAGCCTATGATGCAAATGTGAAAAATCTTGAAATGATTAACAAGAATGACCTATATGAGCCAATGTACTAAACGTGCTTGTCCTGTGGTGCACTGGCCACGTGCAGATTGCAGTGAGCCAAACTTTAAAACTGTGCCTACAGTATAAACATACTTTCAGCTTGTTTTATCTTCAGAGCAATTCCATTGTTGTTATTAGGATTAAAAGTTATGTATGGTCAGCTTTAATGATTTACTTTGAGTGAGTTTGTGTGCATAGCCTTTAAAACTTCTTCAATGTTCAAAATACATTCATAATTGACGTTTAAATCCTTCTATATTTAATAATTTTCCTGAAGTTGGCTATACCTCTTCCCTATAAGTATCATCACTGGTACTGGGAAGTTAAGTCTAGGCTATTTTGCAGCTATTCATGGCCAAGCCAGCAAGTGCCACCTCTCGGATGCCCATAATGTGATAAACGTCTTATAAGGGAGTCCTCGATAAGGGCACGGCTGTGGTCCAGTAAACAACAGAACCTTTGTAGACCATGACACAGTTGCTGCAGGAGGAACATCCAATGGTGGTGAAGCTTGCCACATTTCCCCAAAGGAAAGAAGACCATTCCTAAGTCAGAGGCAAACAGAGAATGCTGATAAAAACAAATCTATTGATTGGAAGGAGATTAGATTTCAAATGAAGGGTTATTGAGCCATTCTCTCGGAGAGTTCCATATGGTCACCTGCTGAAGGAAGTCATCAGAACTTTGTAGCTGGCAAGAAAACCTGGACCTCAGGCAAGAATCCTAAAGCAGAGTGAAAAGGGTTGTAAAGACTTGTTGGTCAGATGCCAGTTTCAAGAAGCTTTGATGTAAAAGATGGATGGCCACATATAAAAACTGTGTCCCACTGTTCTGTCAATACCAGAAATATTGCTGGTACTACTGACTAGACGCTACTGATTTTGAAAGGTTAGTGTGCAACAATGCGCTAGAAAGTGTTAGACTGCTTTCAGACTCATATCTTACCTGTGTTGACAGGATGCTTTGTGAATCAGAAGAAAAGAGAAAAATAGAGTCCTTTTTCAAACACTTAAGGTACCAGAACAATTTATTTTATTTTTTCTCAAGAGGTCTTTTACTTCCTCCAGTAGCTAGCTCTTTGCTTATTCCCATGCGACCTTTGTTAGAACCTCTATAGACTTGGGAAGCAAAGGCTTGGCATCAATACAATAGTCCATGCTGATCACTACCAGTGCCAACTGATTTACTGTTTAAGACTCCAATACCTGGCAAAATCCTACGTCATGCGAGCAAAGATAACTTGGAAAGAAGATAAGACTTGGCATGGCAGAATGAGTTGGCATGGGAGAATGTGATGCATGACTGGGAATATACTGAAGAAATAGGTGGAGGAACATAAGTCGTCCCGGTTGTGTTTGCCACTACATCTTGTATTAGCCCATTCTTGACAACTGTAGTCATCAGTAGAGGTTGACAGATGTCTCCGTTTATGTTTTTTTTAGAATGGTGTGAGAATATGTATATCTGTTCAGAGATCTGTCATGGGGCTTATAGTGAGAGTTATGCATGCGTCCTTCATTCAAGAGCCATGTCCTACAGCTCCATCACAGGTCATCTCGTAAAAGTAAAGTAAAGTTTCTGTTAAGTTTTCATGGCTGACATCTGTCAATCAATGCTATGATACTCAAAGGGGTGAACAGGCCCTTTTCAAGTATACATATGTGAAATTATGGTAAGTTATGTCATGTCACGTCAAGTCATATGTCTTGTTACATCTTGTCACGTCCTGTTATGGGACAAAGATGCCTGAGTGTCTCACTTCAGTGCCAAATGTCTGGCCCTCTGCTCCATGACAGATTCAGTAGTCCTACTACAGCCTGTTAAAAGCACTGCAGCAGGGCCCTATTCCTTTGTTGCTAGAAGCTCTGAGAGGTTCCCTCTAGGACAGCCGCCAATTTCCCCAATCAGCCTTTATAAGGACCATGCTGATGAAGGGCGCCTTAGCACATCGCCCAAGAGGCACACCAATGTTTTCACTCCTACACGCCATTTAGATTCTAGTATTTTAAAAAAACAGATGTTGACATAGGGCTCAAAGGACCATTCCTAGAAGTGCCTACCTAGCAAAGCAGACCCAGACCAGTAAGGTCCACAGTCTCCATCTATAACCTCCTTTAAAAATGTAATTACACCTGCCTAGCAGACATCATTATTGTTTCTTATAAAAAATGTCAATACCTATCTCCTGTGCCTGGTGTAAGGCAAGTGCTCGTGTCACTTTTACAGAAACAGTGAAAAGAAACTGAACTGGGGAGAGCCTTTTAAAGGTCCATAGGGACATCTTTCTTAAATTGATTTTACATTTTATTCAAGGATAAATGGGGCTCCCAGTCTTTGGAGATTTGTCTATGAATAGGAAGACGGTAGACGTACCAGACGAGGTAATAACAAATTTTCCAACCAAAAAAATGAAACTTTTTACAAAATGCTTGTGATAGAACGATTTCCATAAACTAAATAATTCTATCAATTTTGACGAAAGGTATTGTACCTTGTTTACCAGGAAGGGGCAGCCAACATAGCCAAATACCAGCAGTGAGCTCCACTGGATCAAAGTCAAAGGAACAGTCAGTGAGCATTTGATGTGGTGGGTGGGTTTGGTAGCAGAAGAGAACTGTTACTGCATTGCAGTGTTCTTACAAACCTGTGGCTTCACCAGGTTGAGCTGGTCTGGATGGATTTGGAGATGATGTTAAAGATAATACGTGTATAGTTGGAGAAGGCCTTCTGCCTTGGTTTTCTATATTTTTTTTAACTCATCTTCAGTTTGATAGTGTCGAAGCTGTGGTCATTCTGAGAGCCATTGGAGATGGTGATCTTCTCAGCAACATAGGTAGAGGTGCTGGTTGTGATGGAGTTTTGCTTTTGAAGATGGTTTTGGCTGAAAAGTTAAGAAAATACAGTTTCATTAGAGTGGGTGTAGGAAAGTAGGATATGCTTTCATGGTTAACCCAACTTTTTGCTTGATGTAATGCTGTTTCTGACTAGTCTGACTGGGGTCCTCCTAATCAGGACCCCAGTCTCTGTGCTTTCTCCCCTAAATTGGTTTGGTAAGTACTTAGGTACATCCAAGATTGGACACTGGTGCAACCTTATCAGTCCCTAGTATATGGTACTAAGCTACCTAGGGCATAGGTACACCTGGGGTCCTAAATGGGCGAAGCATGTATTATGCCACCCATGGGAGACCACTCAATTTGTAACTATCTATATCTAAGGCCACTGCACTTAAAACCTACAAGTCACCCCTACAGCAGGCCTTTACAATCCTGAAGACAGGGTACTTGGTTCTAAGTGTGAGGGTGCCCCTGCATGAGCCGGATACCCCTACGACCTACGGAGTCCATTCTCCCGGGTTGTAAGTGAGGCAGCCTTAGGACATACAGAGGGGTGCTGCGTCATCACGCGGTGACCATCTTGAAACTGGCTGCAAGAATCCTTTCATGTTTGGTATCGAACATGTTGGAATCATACCCCCACACAGTATGATTCCTTGCACAGTAAAGACCCTCTGGAAGGCCCCCAGTGCTACCGGTGCCATTCTTCCAGACCCGGACAGCAAGTTAGGGCTTCTGCCAGCCAGAGAAACATTTCTGCCACCCTGCTGCTGATCCAAGCTTGGGCAGAGGAAGGCAGAACAATAGATATCCTGTCACAGGGAGGTGTGTCCATCTTCCAGACAGGATTTAGTGTATTGGGGCAGGGAGGGAGCGCTTGCCAGTGCCACATAGTCTCCGTGCAGGGCACACTTGGTGCCCTCCATGCACAGTCCAGTTCAAACCAGTTCAGGGAGCCATTGGCTCCCACTCTGGTGCGAACCTGGACAAAGGACAGGGGAATATCCTCCACTGCATCCCTGCATCGTCCCAACCATTTCCTTAGGGTATTTAAGGGCTTACATGTGGGTGGGTCCTCAAATTCATCATGGAGCAAGATACATTTCCGACACCACTTCTTCTTAAACCATCTGGGTAGAGTGAACTTCGCTGGACTTCTCTCTGGGCATAAAGGCAGCAACTAGGAAGACTCCTGCTTCTCCTGATCTCGTTGCCCTGGTTGTCTGCTGCAATGTCCATGCCTGTGTACCATACAGGAACCTTCCAAGGCCTGTGGGCATCCAAGACACAGGAAGGAATCTCCCTTAAAGAGAAGCAGGCACAGCAACTAAGCTGACCGGTCTGCTGATCCTGGGCTCGCATGGACTCCAACCAGATCAGCAACACAGGTGGTGGTTCTTCACATCTCTTGAGGCCTGCCCTGTCCTCTTTGTGACCAGTATCGCTAGTCGGAGTCGCAGGAACCGAACCCCTAAGCACTGCATCAACCCTGATTTTCATGATCTCCTGTACCATTTAACACACGTCCCTAATGTTCCTTTTTGTAAAAATTGCATTCCAGCCCATTGATTACACTTCCTCCGGCCCGTGCCGGAGAGTAAGGCCCGGATGCAGAGAGTACAGCCTAGGTACAGAGAGTACGTCCCAAGCTGGAAATTCCAGCCCGACAGTGGACCTACAGATACGACTCATATATTACCTCTGTGAATACCAAAAGTCGTAAAGTTAGACTTTTGTCTCAGACTACCTTTGTAAATTGGGCCCACAGAGTCACTACTCAACCCGAAGGATATCACCCATAAGCCCCCTCGAAATATCCTAACTTGCTACAAGTGTCTGCACATTGACCTTTAACAGATGAGGGGTTTTGGATTACTGTCAATGTTTGAAGCCCCCTGCCACAATGACATTGTAGTACTGAACTGTTGCTGGTGACTTGGATACTGAGTAATTAGTGATGGTTCAATACTAGCCAGCTGACAATACATGGAGCACTCACTTTTAATACATCTAGAATTCTGAACCATTGACAATGGCTGGAACCCTCTTTACCACGTGCAACTCTGTGTCATTTGTTTTAACAATATATGTGTCCAAAGTGAGTAGCTTCTGTAGTTTACAAACAGCAATTATTGTAGGGTACTGCTCAGGGTATTGGTGGAAGCATCTGAGCCACTTAGCAGCTGTGCTCCTTGTCCTCTTTCAGAAATCCCGGGCCACGACTCAGAATTTGTGGTCCCAGAGGTCCCTACCAAAAACTCACCCACCAAATAAACTGACAGGCCTGCTCAGGCCCACCGCGAACAGTTTGCCCACCCCCAATGCCCACCCCCAATGCCCAACATGACTCTGGGCCCACACTCCCAAATCCCCCCAAGATTCCCCCATCCTAGCACTGCCCGGGCAGTACTTCCTGACACCAACTAGGATCAAGGGAGGCAGCAACTGTACATCTTTCATGTTTCCATGTCCTGCTCCTGTTGTAGACCTGTTGTAGTCCTACCGTCGACGTGTTACCATTGTAATATCACTGTTGCTCCCAGGTGTAACAATCCAGCACTCCTCAACCAAATGTAACCACTGTGAGCACTTCTGCATTGTCATAGCTTCTGAAAATAATGTCCTATCTCTTCAATTGCTCAGAGCTACTACTTGTTCTGTTTGTAATCATGTGCTTACGTATGTAACAAAAACACAATAAGAAAATGTAAACGTAAGCCGATGTTTAATCGTAATGCATTTATAATCTTGCATTTTTGGGGTTGATCTTGTAGTTTTGCTATGATGCTGCTGCAGTACTGCAGTATTGTAGTTGCTGGTACAGTAATGTAGTGCTACTCACACTGCACATGTAATGATCTATCTGTAATGTGGCAGTCAAGTCCAGCATTTGTAGTGCTATAGATCTAGTGTTGCAATGATGTAGTAATGTAGGAGCAATGATGCACTGTTGTGCTGGAGTGGTTTTGCCGTGGGGGTATATATAAACTGGTAAAGTTGTAGTTGCAGTGTGGTATATGCAGAATTGCAGTTTCAGTGTTCTTGCATGTGTGCTGTGCTTTGAGGGTAAGGACTTCAGTACTTACAGCAAACAGAGGAAAATGTGGCATCAGGGCCTGCAGAACTGGCATTTACCTAACATTCTTTAATTTTACACCTTGTGCATGGAGGCGCACAGAGCAAGAACATAACAACAGTGGGTCGGTGTTCATTGACAACAGACAGAAACCCTTCATGGTTTACCCTGGACCCATATTTATACCATACTAATCACTTTTTTTGGGGTGCTGTTGTGACTTACAACATGAGGCGGAGACACAGTATAGGTTCAAGCATTTATTATAGTACAGCAACACAACGTCAGCGCACTCGCCGCCTTCAGCCAGCAACTCTTCACTGACAGGTCAGCGTGCGCCTCTCGCTGTAGAACCTTCAGCGCCCCAACATTCCACCGTGGCGCGAGGAGAGGAGCCACGGCGTAAACGACATCATAGCAGGTGACTGGGCCCATGAGAGTGACAGGAATCTTGCACCACAATTGGGGACCCATTTTACTTCTGGCCCCTGACACACTTGACTGAAACATGTCAGCGAGTGATGTAACGTAGGTCAATGTACCCTGTGATGCCACCCCCCTACCCCCAATCAGCACCAATTAAGTCCAACACTTATGAATGTCTCTTAGATATCAGTCACATTCGGCGGGGGGGGGGGGGGGGGGGGGGGGGTCTGCATGATGCATCATTTCGGGTTACTGGGGAGAGCCCCGTCAGTAGTACAAGGCAGGAGACGTTCTGCATGGAGGGAGTGCAGAGACAAAGTGGTTTGCCATGTGATGCCATGCCGGCTCTTGAAGCTGTCAGACTAAACAATCAAAAATAAATAAAACAATAAATCGATTTTACACACATATAGAAAAAAAAACAATGACTATCTCATCCACGTGTCAGCGGCTTCTTCCAGCATCAAGTACCAGGCAGGTGTGGCCTACAAAAAGCTGTGTTTTTGTACAAACCTGCCCTTTTGTGAACGCCTCACTCTCGACAACCCCAATCTGTAAGTGCGACTTGTGAACGCTGATTGAAAACACGGTGTAGTCACAAAACAAGCTCTCATCACCTAGTAATCAGCGCAGGGCTCTGAAAGAGATTATCCTTTTAAATCAACACCCTCGATGTGGACATGAAATCTTAGACCGCCATGATGCAGCCAGGCTGGCATGTGGAAGAACTGACACAAAAGAAGGACTTTCTAAGCATTCAGCTAGGCCTTCTGTGCTGCGCACTTCCTCCCAACAATTGCAGCCATGTCGAGACTGTTTTTCTAAAGGAAAAGGGTGCAACTAATGTATAGGAAGTGCTTTAGGTGGCCAACGATCTTGGTGATGGATGTTTTCCAACAGGATTAGTGACATGGTCTTTGCTGTTTCTGCTTGGGTTGCGCACAATGGGGCTATTGTCAATCGCGACTGGCGCAGACGAGAGTGCACATCCGAGATTGCAGCAGCAACAATGGGTGACAGGAGGTGCGCAACAACTCGAGGGGCGCATTCCATTAACCAGGCTATTCAGACCAATAGGGATGCAGAAAATTAATGTTGTGATGTAACCTAGGATTCAAAACACTGCAGAGGCTATAGCACTGAACATTTTCAGTAAGGCAAAAAAAATCTATTTTTCACTATGTTGCTACTTGTGCATTTGCCCTAGTGCACATCGCATAAAGATGTATCCCCATACTGAGAAAATGGATTGTGTTATAATTTCTAAACATTAAGAACACGTGTATTTTATTATATAAATTAATAATCTGCTTGTGACAGACATTACAATTAATACATCCTGGCTCACGGATACCCCTGTATGCTTTTTGATTCAACAAGATGGTTTTGCACTAGTTTTAGTCATGTAATAAAAACTGGAAATAAACTGATTTAGCTCAAACTCGGTTCTTCTCTGAAATTTGAAAAGTGAAGCTAACGTTTCTCTTTTTTCACTCCCTAAACACAGTTTATTGTGAAGTCGGTTATCTCTTTTGTTGGCCTTAATACAGATTTTTAAGTTTGGAGAAAATTATCTACGCAAATTTCATTTCCTTCATTCTCTAATACCAAGCTGTAAAATGCTGAAAATGAATTTGTCCTTCACAGAGCAAAATTACATAGTTTTGGCAATTTGTAAATGGGGCCTTCGTTTGCTATTCTGTGTTCATGAGCTTTGCTTTTTGCAACTCATGGATAAAATCCTAGAGTTACTGATTTAGGGCCTTGTAATGACTTTGGAGGACCGATTCATTGGTGGTGATGGTCTGAGCGTGGTGAGGTCGGCAGTCCAACCACACTATTACGAGTTGGGCAGTTCAGCTTTGGGAAGACCGCTGCTGGACTGCAGAGACCATTGACTGATGTTCGCATTCGGGGAAAGGCAGCTGCCATAGGGTGGTAGCGGGGAGCTGCACTGCCATGGGTGTTATGAGTTACCTGATCCATAAGCGGACTACAGCGGTCCGATCGTCTGCTTCAAGGTGGCAGTGACAAAGGATTTGGGGTGCGTACTCACCCCTTTCTTCTTCTTCAAGGCAGATTCTAACGTGGATCCCTTTCTCCAGGTCCCCCTTTCACAGCAGGATCTTCACACTGAGGATTACGACCCTGTTTGCGGCGATCTTCAGGTGAGTCAGTTTCATACCATATACTCATTGCCAGGACTGTCCACATATGGGCTGAACCCCGTTAATGGGTAGATGGTATTTTTCCACATTTATCATGCATATGTGTGCATCCAATGCATCTTCAGTCGAAATGCACAGAAAGGCATCGCTATGTTTGTGAAAAAAACTTACCACCACTGCAAGATCCCTCCTCTACCCCAAGGGCCCCAAGGCCGACTTGTAATACTGCGGTCTTTGGACAGAAAATGCCATGGGCTGCTGATGGGGGCAGACGCAGTCCTACAGTGGTTTGAGATAGAAAGCATGAGTTCATTGAAAACTGGCAAATAGCCCACGTCCTCATCTATGAATGAATGAATAGCTTTATGATAAGGTCCTTAGGTTTACAGAATTTAACAGAATATCTAAAACGCAGCAATTACAATAACATTTAATTCACCCATATAAAGCCAGAACAGAGCATTTGTAATTAAGACAGGTAAAATAAGTAATTGAGATTATGTCCCAGTATGGCCTGGTACTCCAGAGAGCTATCAGCTCATAAGAGTCAAGGCTCAGATTACGAGTAGAGAAAAGTGGAATTACAGTGTGGAATTCAGCTCTGACCGATCACGACTAACCCAAAGTTTCCGCACCAGGTTTCTGCAGGTGGAGAAACACCATATCCAATTTTACCAACCGGAGAAACTGGTCTGCAAAATCACTCTTGGCTTGGGCTGCACCAGCAGCATGGCTTTTCCCATGGCCTCACCCAACCATCTTCAACAGCAAAAAAAGGACAGCATGCAATACTCCATCCTGTCATGAGAAAAACTCACTTCCATCCCCTACTATCTTGACCCTTATACCTCCCCATGCCTCACAACAGCATGTACACATATTATTACATGATCAGAGCAGATGTTAAATGTATGCATTAAGCCCCTCAGAGTAGGGGAAACAATTTGGAATTCTGCCCAGTAAATCTAGTTCCATACTGTTATTCTCCATTCTGAAGGTTTCATCCCTCTGTACCAGTAATATGGGTTGCGAATTTGCACCCCACCCATACTACACAATTCATTATTGGGGTCAAAAAAAGATCTGGGAGCACTAAGTTAGGAGAAATCTAATTTTCTGTGTCCATATTTTAATCACATAAATAACCTGTAAGGATTCCAGGCTCTTGGCACGTCTCCTTAATACCTCTAATGTTTAAAAATGGGAAGGCAGAAGATCCTTCAGCATAACGCTTTAGTCCATTCCTTGCCTCTTTGTCTAAGATATTGGCTTGATTATTATTACGAGAAATCGAGGACTGAGTTACAACAAATATTTTAATACCGAGGGAGCAAGCAGGGTTTCGACTAGGACAGTCCCCTCTACATCAAATCTTTATATTCTTACATAATGCACAAGACAATTACTTAAGGTGGTGTATAAGCCTTGTTGGTTTTAAATTTGCTTTCGATGAGGTCAAATGTGGACTTCTTTGCCACAAGCATGTTAAATTTAACAAACCTTGTGACCTACTCACGTTGTTGGAAGCATCTCATATGTACACAAGACCACAAGTCATAGTTGGTACTAAAGATCTATGGACGGCAAGGGTACAACACACAAAAGACTTAAACAGGGGGTGCATTGACACTGGTTTCTTTGTTCATACACAATTTGCCTCCATTCTTAATTAAATCTAACTGTAATCCCTCAATAATAAATTGTACCCAAAAATGATTTACTCAACATCGATGTCTTGGTCATCATGGATCGTATCCCAACTGGATTACAAAGACAACTGTATGCCTTAGAACATTGATGTAAAATAAACATATTAATAATTGATGCATCTAAAACCAAATCCATGCAGTTAGGGAAGAAACAACTGCATCTCATAGGACCATTTTTAATTAAATCCTATTACTTCGGAGTCTAAATTCATGTGACTGCATATTTTAATTTGTTTGATATATAGTCCTGTTTAAGAGCACAGGCAACATTGTCTGGCCTGTGTAGATTTAGCAATAAATATGGTGGTACTTGAGTCTTACCGTTTTTCGAAGGTGTACTTGGCAAAAAATGTTCCTATTGTCACGAATGGCCAATCAGCATTTCTAGTTTTAAACATGCAATATGGTCGGGGCGGAAGCCCTGCGTCTTGAATGTTGACAATACACTTTAGCTACTTTAGTTGATGCGGCCACAGTTAAACTAATAACTACTATGTAAAAGGGAGTTATCATATGCATGAGGCAATAGCTAGAATAACAGTACAATATTTTAAGTGTGGAGTTTCAATTGATTATGAGAAGATTACTTGAAGAACAGGAACAGCACTTTTTTAACTACCTTACATAGTGGTAAAGTGTTGCTTATTACAGGAACTGCTTGTGCTGCTTTTGGCGTGAAATTTAGCAGCATTTGTTGAGCTTTCTAAAGTACACAACATAAAAGAACATAATAATATAAACAATGCAAAATAACAACATAAACCATAACAAGGAACATCACAACAAACAGTCCAAACTGAAAGCAATACTACAACCACAATACAACTCACCCACATCATTTAGCGATTAATGAGTACAGAAACAGATCTGCACAAAAAGACACCAGAACACAGCTCCACCACAAAATAATGTGGCTACACAACATTCCTGTCCCACATTACCACCACCAGAAACCTTCCTTCATAATCCAATGCAAAAATGTGTTTGAGCCAAGCACTGCCCTAACTTCTCTATCACCAAGGACATGAAATAGCATTAGTCTGAAATGTTTTGTGATCAAGCTCATGATCTTGCTTATCATTGCGAGAAGGAAACCATACCAATTTTTAATTAAAATATTGATTGATATTTAAAAGAGCCAGCAATCATTATGTAAAATCTGTTATTCTTTTATTTCTGGTCATCTTCGTGAATATTTGACGTTACAATGCAAACAATTACAACCTATGCCTTTGCAACGCATTTTTTACATCGCAACTACCGTTACAACGCATGATTTTACAACTAATGCCATTATAATGCATTTTTAGAAGCTACCATTACAACGCATACCATTGCAACGCATACCATTACAACACACAATACTTGTGGGGCAACAGTGGGGAAAGTGTAGGGGTCAAATGTACTATTGCCACTCTAGTGAGTGCAACAGTAGGGAAAGTTTTGTATAGTGTAGGGGTAAAAATACTATCCACATGTACCCGAAAACCCATACTCACCCTGAAACAAAAAAATCCCTATTACTTATCTGATAATGCGTTGTCATGGCATGCGTTGTAATGGTATGCGTTGTAATGGCAGGCGTTGGAGTGACATGCGTTGTAATGGTATGTGTTATAAAGGCATGTGACGTAAAGGCAGTTGCGTTGTAAAGGTAGTGTGTTGTAATGACTGCGTTGTAATGGTTGTTTCCCTATTTTTAGATGCAGTATATTAAAAGCCACAAAGCAATTGCCCTAAATACATTTCCTAGACTTGACTCTGTATTTTTATGATTCTTTATTTTTACTCATTCATCTGATTCCTTAACACCTTGGCAGCGGCTGGAATTCCACGCCGGTGCTGGACATTCCGATCGCGGGCGTGGTCATGACGGCTCCCGGTCATCAGCACACGCCCACCGTGACTCATGACGGCCGTCATCAGCACAGAAGGGGTTAAACCAGTTAGCCGATGTGTTTTACTTGGTGGTTCTGTTTGCTCAATGAGATTCATCAAGGCATAGTTTGGATCTTTTTTAATGTAAAATTCTATAGTTTTTTTGTTTTTGTTGCGCAGAAAACAGAAAATATAATTGGTTTTTTTTATTGAATTTCCCAAACTTTTGATTTGTGTGTCTTCTTGTTACTGAGGTTAGGCTCTATAAATTATTATTAATTGTGGTGCACTCTTTCACAGAGAATGTCCATTAATGTCAAGGGAGCTAGTCAGTAGCACTGTGAAATTTGCACAAATCAAACTGGCAGAAATGCTTGTTTATTAGTGTACACAGCATGTGACGAATTACCAGTAGGCATTGAGCTGCTCAGTCAGATGTGCCTTAGAAGTTAAAGGATTTTAAAGTTTTTTAAAAAGCAAGATGGTTCTTAGTTTGGCACATGTATTGTGACAGGACCATCCATATGCTGTAGCCTAGACCTAATGAGAATATATATGGTATTTTCGTGAACAGTTTCTGCCATCTGCCAGTAACATACCTGCTATTTGGTTGAAGACCACATAACACTAATGATATTCAATGATATGATGCAAGGAACAATAGGAAAAGCTGCCTCCCTGCAGACTGTGGCAGCACATCCAGGAGCCTGAGAATTGTGGAAAGCACAGCTATCTATAGAACATAAACAATGGAAGCAAGACTAAAATCTTGGCTCAGAACATGGATGCCCTTTGTAATAAATAAACAAGCACTTCGGGTGTTAGGCAGAGGAGCACTTGCTATGGACAAGAGCCCTTCCGATAGATTGAAACTACCGAGAGCCAGATTCCCGTGCCGGAAGGATTAGATGCGGGACCTCAATAACGTATGAGGAGTAGGATTTCAATCATCTAAAGTTGTCTTCTTCAGAAATAGAAAATGAAATGCACATCAAACGTAATGTGCACAAGAAGTACAGGGAAAATAAAAACAAGCATTTGCAATGCAATAGGTCTCGCATGTACTTGAGTTTGAGCTATTGGCATTGTAAATGAGAATGCCTTTTATATATGATTTGGTTTTTAAAAAATAAATAGAAAGGCATTGTCATTTACAATGCCAATAGCTTAAACTCACGTAGAGGCAAGACGTATTGCATTGCAAATGCTTGTTCACGGAGAAGGGAGAGTGAAGTTGAATTCAAAGTGTGGCTAGAAGAGATGGAGATGAGAAGAAAGCGCTATGGGCACAGTGATAGTAAGGGAGAGGTAAGCATGGCATGGAAGAAGTAAAGTTGGAGACCCAGGAAAGGGATGGTCTTAGGGAAGGAAGGGCCAAGGAAGGGGTCTGGGAGAGGCAGAGAAGATGACGTCACACAACAGGAAGGTACCAGTGGATGTGGCGGCAGGGTGGAGAGGGCAGAGAATGAATGTAGAAAAGAATTTAAGGCAACGTTGGATGAGGCGAGAAGGAGAGAAAGGTTAGCTACTAGGAGGGGGTGCACGAGAAGCTCAGAAGACAGATGGTCAAAAGCAGGTGCGATGGGAGTTAGAGAGAGAGAAGAGTGGGGTGGGAGGGAGTGTACAAGCGGAGGGTAATGGAGAAGGGTGGGAAAAAGGCAGGGAGAAGTAGGTAGTGCAGTAGTCTGAGCGGAAACAGCAGTAGATGGCGAAAAGCACGAGAGGTCAGCGGGGTAAGATGGGCGACTACAGGAAAGAGGCAAGCGTGGGAGGGAAGAAGATAAGGCTGAGCAAGTGGAGGGCCTAGGCGGGAAACCAGGGGCGAGAGGAGAGGTGGGCGTAGATGGATAGTGGGGCACGTGACATAGATACGGTTTAATAACTTAGTAATTCCTCGGAGGGAACATATTCTTCATTCTGCAACATTGGAGCACAAGGGCGGTGGAGCCGAAGAGGCCAGGGTCAAACCGTGCATCTGAATTAAAAGCTGTGTCCGTGTGGGGGTGCAGGGCACAGAGCGAGGCAATGAGAGGGTGGGGAGGTGGCACAGAGGAAGGGGGCACAGAGAAAATGGGACGGACAGACTCTGGACGCTTAACGTCAACTGGCTGGGACTTATTTGTTTTTTTTTAAAAAGCATTACGGCTGGCGGGACCCCTCCATAGAGGAAAAAACCACCACGCGCCCCAACAAGACGTGTTTATACGCAGCGCCCAGATGATGGAACCCGTGTTTACGCGTATGCGCGTCGCCCCGTGTCTGTTTATACTGTGCCCTACCGCAGCGGCCCTGTTTATGGCTGTTCTGAGTAGCTGTGCCAGAACAGTAAAGGTCGGCTACAAGACCCTACAGGCAGTGCCGTAAGTGAAACATCCCCCGGCCGCACCCCTCAAAGTAAGTTGAGGGTGCCCTGAAATGCCCACCCCCCACGAGTGAGGTGAGGGTGCCCCAAAGAACCCTTCAGAGTGTGGTGGTGTGGGATCAGTAGGGATGATGCCTCGGATAGGCAGGTAGGCCTAGGGCTGTACCAGGCTTCTGACCCCAAAAGGCCAGTAGAGTTTGAGTAGAATCAGTTGCTTGTCAGGCGAGAGCTACAGATCCTTGCAGGGCCATGGATTACAGCCTCTATGACATATAGCGCCCTGCTGACCCTCACCACAGGTGTCAGAGTGCTTCACCTATTGAGAACAATATTTGACAGAGTTGTAAAATGTGCAGAACCTCGAAGATTTATAATGCAAAGCAGGTAGTGAGAGCTCTCATTTGGTGACCCCACTTAAGAAGCCAGGCTGGTTTAGACCGGATGTGACACATCTACATGATTGTTAAAAAGGAGGCAGCCAGTGCATATATTTGTTTGGATGGAGCTCTATATGTTTGGTACAAATGCCCAAAAAGCATGCTTTATGGTAAATCTTTTTTACATAGGCAAGCCGAGGCACAGTGCAGCCATCCTTCTCAGATTCTGTTTTCTTCCCAACAGGATCGGTTTGTTCGCAGGGGATTTTTGGTGCATCCACATGTAAAACCCTGGGGGTGATACAGGCGGTGTGTCAGGGCCTTCGTGTCTTTGCGCGCAGGCAAACAGCTTGTGCGCACAGAGGGACTGAGCTGCCGAGCCGTAAAAAATCAAGCACGCACATGGTTTGTCTACCTTCGCGAATGGCGACGACAATAGAGCTTCACCAAGCGAAGCAGTGCATGCGCTGCGTTCGCTAGGCGAGACCTTAAAAATTAATGCAGAGAAGCCCTTTGAATGTGGACCGGTTTTTATTTTTTTCCATGTTAGATGTTTTAAGAAAATAAGGCACTACATGGTTCAATCCCATCTGAGTTGGGTGCACTTGTGCTATACAGCTACATTGAGAATTAGAAAGTAGCAGGTTTTCAACAGGCAGTGCAAAATGTTGCAGCACTAGGCAAAATTGCAATCTACCACGTACCTGAACCTCTAACGTAGGGTTCTTTCAGGGAGACACAGGAACCTCTCTAGCAGAAGAAACCCCATTGATTCCTTTCCTTTCTCTAGAAGGGACCATGTTGGTCCATCCTGGCCCCCACGTTTACTAGGAAAAGCCTGGCATCCCTGGGGCATAGTTACTATTGGTACAGCAGGTGCATTGATACCAGGGCCCAAAGGCCTCAGGGGCTCACTGATCCCTGAATATTGCTGTATTTCACAGTTCTGACAGCAGCCAGGGGGCGCATTTCCTTCCTTGATCTAGGGCGCATGAAGCACTGGCTACATCATTGCTGGCATCAGGCAGGGTAATAGCTGCATTATTGCTTCAGGTGCTGTATTGCCTGGGCCCAGGCGTAGGAAGGACCCCAACACCCAATTACTGCTGTCTTTTGATAACCAACTGGAGGCACGTGGAAACCTTTTCCTTGCTTCCATAAAGGCCGGTTGCATCCTAGCCAACCACACGGAATCTTCACTTACAGCAGGACCAATGCTACAGTCATAAAAATAGAAATTGTTCCCAGGTGAGTGATTCAAAGTTTCCTTATAAGAAAGGATTTGGAGCAAGCTCACCCCTGTCAACCACAAATGAAAGCCACCATAGACCTCAAATGTTTAACACAGCTCAGTAACACTGCTCATCATGTTACACATAAAGATGAAGCAAGGACAAGACATGCAGGCAAACCTCCCCTGTATTCCTCCCTCGCCAGAGCCTTGGCCTAACATAAAAATGAATTATTTTCCTTTATACTACTGACCCCCGTTGTGTGTTCTATTAGCTCCACATGTTAAACTTTTACATTTTTGCTAAACCCTGACCTTGTGCATTCCCTCTCGTTTCCCACTGGCATACGCACAGCACATGTGGACGGAGCTAATCGGTTTCAGGTCCTCCCTTCCGGTGTCTGTGCCTTGCAGACGAGGCTGTGCGTAAGAGCAATGCTTCTGGCGAGCCGGATGCGTATATTAGCTAAATGCACCAAGGAGGACCTCGTTAAGGGTCAGTACTTAATTTGTAAAACAATAGATACTGGGGCGCAAGTTTTAATTAACCCACCAGACACCCCTGCACCTTCATCTCACTTTGCACATTCTTTTTCACACTTGCTTTCCCTTGACACTGTTTTTCTGTCTTTTTCTTCATCTTTCTTTGCACTTTTGTGTTTTTCTCTCTCTTGCTCCGCTGAAAGTCTGATGAGGAAAAATAAGGGCAGGGCTACAAAAATGAGTACCCGTGGGCCTCACCTGCAGCCACCGGCTCAAATTAAGCACTGTTAAGGGTGGTCCTTTCTTTTTGGATCCTTGTGCACACTCCTATTACTGTGCTGATAGGAAATACAAGTTTTTTTTTGTAATTACCGTATTCTATGTCATTTTCCTCAGATAATTTTTGACAGATTAGGCCTGGTAAAAATACATGATAAATACTGATGCATGCAGGGAGCTCTAAGTTCCGCATGATAGGCCCCATTTTTTTTATTTTTTATTTCAAAGTATTTTATTAAAAGTTCTTTTTATATACAGCACAGTGGGGTATGCAACGTTTACAATGAAATTTTTACAACGCACTACCATTACAACGCAGGTATTACCACGCATACCATTACAACGCATTGCGCTGGGGGGCGCTCTAGGGTAAGTAATAAGTTTAATTTTCTATCCAACACCTTCCCTAGTGTCCACGGGGACTGGAGTTGGAATAGAAAATTATACTTACCACTATCCAGCACCTCTAAGCGCTATGCGTTGTAACGGTATTCGTTGTAAATACCGCGTTGTAAAGGTATGCGTGGTAAAAGTATGCGTTGTAACATCATACATCCGTACAGTGGTGATGCATGAGGGCAATACAGGTAATTACAAGCGCCATAGTGGTTACATAAGGCGTGTCGACAGGCATGGCTGGTCGGAGGTAGTTCTGATCTACAATCGGCCGGAAAGGTTGAGCTTTGCATAGGTGCTAATTGTCGCACTTGTTAAATCCCCCCACCTCCCACCCGGGGTAACATCTTTTAAAAAAATGCGATTATTATTGCATCTAGGGC
Organism: Lissotriton helveticus; assembly: GCF_964261635.1. Taxonomy (NCBI): domain Eukaryota; kingdom Metazoa; phylum Chordata; class Amphibia; order Caudata; family Salamandridae; genus Lissotriton; species Lissotriton helveticus. The sequence continues at coordinate 204,839,074 of NC_136073.1, forward strand.
TGGAGAACTCCTAATGAGGGCCTATGTCTGCACTTTTCCTCCAAAGGAGCCTGTGACCCTGAGTTGCTCATTTTCACACGCAGGGGTCTCACATACAAAAGACATCGTGCATTTGCAACTGGAGTGAAACTGAGCTGCGAATGCAAATCCCCAATTCGCAATGCAATTAGGATTGCAATTAGGCCGGGAGCACTTTTTTGGTACCCACAAACTCTCTCAAAATTCATCAGTTTCATGTAAAGGAAATTTCAAGACATTTTGTGGGTGTGAAATTTCACACATTTGTTTCCCTTGGTGAACTGTTACTAGCAAATACATTTCAGCAGTAGACCCTTTCTTCTGTAGCTAGTCTCCTTCTGCTTATCTTGTATGTATTTTCAAGGTGTTATATGTCTTTATGCTCACTTTTCACATGAGCTATCTGCAAGTAAATGCCACACATCCCTAAATTTGCTATTTGAAACGGGCATTACAAATTGCAATTTAAGCATTGTGAATTCTTGTGAGTTGCAAGGGAAAGTGGGCAGTTAAGAGGCGTTTTCCTCCCAACGATTCCTGAAAAAACGCACATATACATTGAAACATGTCTAGGGCAAAACCTAAAAAAAGGTTAGCACCTGCCGAGGGCTAGTGGTAAGCCTTAGCAAAACAAATTGGGCAGCTTACACTTTAGATGGGAAGGCTGCAGACTTTGGGAGGTGCAAGCATTGGTAGAATGGATAACTGCATGCACCTTCCAATGTTGCATCCATAGTATTCCACTGTTTGTGGAAATGTGACCCCTGTCCCTTTTAAGGTCAGGGTTCACAATGCTGGTACGTTGCAGATGTGGATATTGAGCTAGGGTTCTGCTGTTCCATGCCAGTCTTCATATCAGCAACCTACTTTACCTTAGGAGTATCAATTTAATATTCATAAGGTGGACAGATTTGAACTTTTTGTGGCAAAAAACATATGCAGTGCGACAACACCGAGCATCCCTCACATCAGAAAGAAAGAGGCTGCCTGTAGCACAATGATAAAATTGCACTTGGGCCAGCCTCTTGTGTGCATCGAAAAGGAAGTCAGGGATATATTATCAAGCAGGGCGTGAAAATGATCGTTGTTTTATCTTGCCATGGAGAATTACAATAGAAGCCCATGTTCACACCAGAACATGAGTTTTTATTGGAATTCACAAGGCCATATTATCAAGACCATTATCGCCGCTTTAGTGGCAGTATTCTGCCGCTAAAACTGCGATCATTTTTAACACCCTGCTTGATAATATGCCCCCAAGTTTCAACTTGTGTTAATGCAAACAAGTGCCTCGTTAACACATGCAGTGAGCACATAAAGAACCAGTGCTTAATTTGTGCTGGTGGTTTCCGGTACTCAGCACCATCACGTTATTGTCAGCACCGGCTCTAGTGACAGTCTACGACATGGTGGTGCTGTGATTTTAATTTTGAGATGGAGACAACTGTGTTTACTAATTCAATATACACTGAAAATTAATAATACCAGCCTCTCATGCCATTATTATAGTTTTATGTGGCCTGAAATAGTCTGATTGTCACACTGGTTTGAGTGCAATGGTTAGGTGTTATGATGGTACTATCTTCGGCAGCACTAGCAGGTTAGGGGTTGTGCAGACTGCAGTGTCCTTCTGAGAAGGTCCTTGACACTTAATTTGTTTACAAATGAGGCACTGGTCTGCTCTTGAGAAGGTCCTTGACACTTAATTTGTTTACAAATGAGGCACTGGTCTGCTCCTGTCTATTTCCACAATATCATCTTGTGATATCATCAGCACATTAAACTGTGGGGCCTACTTACAAACTTGTCACAGCACAGCAAGTCATTTTCATGTGCTGTGTGACAGTGAAAGGGCAGGAATGTGCCATATTTAAGGCAAAAAGATGCATTCCTGCCTTTAACCTTGCACTGGTGCTCTTTTGGCAAGCTAGCACCAACCCAGGCACCCTTGCACTATTGTGCAGAATGCAGCATACATAGAAAGAGGAGGTAACATGGAGAAATAAAAATATTTCTCCTTGTTATGCCTCTCCTGGGAAGGCTTTTTTGGCACATTCCCAGGTTTACCAAGCCTGGTATATCTGAGAATGCCTCAAAGACCAATGGAGTTGCGTGGGAACACCCACACATTGCCCATGAAACGCCTTCCTTTTTTTTTTTTTTTTTATTGCCTCAGATTGGTCAAAATAACAGAGTACATTCTTCACATACAGGAATTCATTTCAATACATTAAAGGAAAGAGAGAAAGAAAAAAAAAGAAAAAAAGAAAAAAATTAAAAGAACAGCTCAGGAATCATGCCTCTATATATTCTTTGAGAGCCCCCCATGTCAAAAGGCCAACCTTTTTTTTTCTAGCCCCTTTTAACACATATAAATTCCATTCCAATTCATATACATTAAATAATTTTCTTCTCCAGAACTCGAATGTAGGTGCTTCCGGTTGTAGCCATTCAGTAGCAATACAAAGCCGAGTAATAATCATTAATAAAAATTCTTAAATTCAGACAAATCAACATTATCATTAATGGATTGGCTCACGCCTGTTAACATGAGGGCTGAAGAGATTTTTATAGGATGATGAGTAACTTCAGTAATAAATCTTTCTATACTAGAAATGAATGCCCGCATTTTAGAACAATTATAAAAAATATGCATAATATCTGCCTCTTCCTCCTTGCATCGGAAACACTTCCCATCATATTGTGGGCCCCACGTGGCCATACGTTTGGGGGTATAGTATAATCTGAACAGAGTTTTATATACCTGAGCCTTCATATTAGCTGACAGACATAACTCTTTGGCCATCAAGATAGTATCCAAGATGTTCCACCCATTTTCGTCTATCTGAGCCTGCCAAAAAGTGTTATATTTATCCAAATCGTCAGGTTTGTATTCGACTAAAAGCCGATATATTAGGCCAATCTTTTTCTTTGATTGTATTGCCTCTATTAAACTAATCGGAGTCGGTTTATTTAATTTCTTTGACCAAAAGTCTCTGAGTTGGAGATATTTAAAAAAGTTGACATGAGGTATCTGATATTTACTATTCAAATCAGAAAAGGCTCTAAACGTACCATCTGTCTCTAATAAATCTCCAATTCGCATCACTCCTTTCCTGTTCCATTCTTTGGCCACGTGATCCCAAAATATAGAGGGAAGTATCTTCTTTGCTGAGAACGGAGTATAGTAAGTAATTTTTTCCATTTTTATTAAGGATCTGATTTTTCTCCAAACTCTATATACTGATTCAACCACCTTGAACCTAGTATGCTTGTAGTAATTACCTTCCAGCTCTTTCAATAAACAGCCCTTTGCGTGTTCTCCCAATAGTAAGTGAAAAATTGAGGGGGACTCTGCTGGGTCTTCTATTTGTTCTCCAGTCAGGAGAATTCGCATTCTTTGTAAGAAGCACACATAATAATAGAATAAAAAATCAGGTATCCCCCGCCCTCCTCTCTCTATCGGGAGTGTAAGCCATTTCATCGCCCGTCTTACTTTCCCGGGTGCCCGTAGAAATTTTGTGCATGAGGATTGCAGTTTAAATATATGAGTAGTGGGAATCTCTAGGGGAATACTACGAAATACATAAAGTAATTTGGGTAATATATTCATCTTGATGATGTTCCCTCTTCCAATTATGGAAAATTGAAGTCGCCTCCATCTATCTAATGATTGCTGAATTTGCTGTGATATATTGGCCCAGTTGGATTCCACAATCTCTTTTGTGTGTGTTTTTAGAATAATGCCTAAGTAAGTCACCTCAGATGTTACCCTGTTATCGTTGAATTGAATGCTATCTGAGCAAAGTATCTGCGTTTTTGACGCATTCAATTTATAGCCAGAACTATTTCCGAACTCTATAGCCAACCGTTCTATCTCTATGATTGCCAAATGGGGATCAGTAGTGACTATGGCTATGTCGTCCGCATAGGCAAATATAGAATGGGGTATATTAGCAGCAATAAATGGTTTAATAAGTGGTGATTCTAGTAATTTGTTTAAAAAAGGATTAATAAATAACGCAAAAAGAAGTGGAGAACAGGGGCACCCCTGTCGGGTACCTCTTGTAATAGTTATTCTTTCTGACTTTTGACCCATGACAGTAACTCTAGCATTAGCAGATCGATACAAAACCTTAATAGCTCTTATGAACTTTGTGCCAAAACCCATTCTCTCCAGGACTTGCCACATATAAGCCCACTCTACGCGGTCGAACGCTTTCTCCGCGTCAAGTAGTATTAGAGCTAGATTTCTTTTCTCGGTTTCTGCTATGTCTATTAGCGTAATCACCTTATTAATATGTGCTGTTGTTCCTCTATTAGGGATAAATCCATGTTGGGTCAATGAAACTAGCGGTGTTATTATCCTGGACAAACAATTTGCTAGCATCTTTGAGTATATCTTACTATCGCAGTTCAATAGAGATATAGGTCGATATGATGCAGGTAGCTCCGGGGGTTTCCCTTTTTTTGAAAAGACCGCAATTAGGGCATCGTCCCATGATAGTGGAGCTTTCCCCAATTGTGCACTTCTAAAGGTCTCCAACATAATTATTTTTAGGGATTCAAAGAAGCATTTGTACACTTCTGCTGGAATAAAATCAGGGCCAGCTGCCTTACCATTAGAAATGCTTTTGACTGCCTTCTCTAATTCTTCCATTGTAAAGGGTTGCTCTAAATCCATCTTTTCCCCCTCCGTTAACTTTCTAAAGGTACCCCCATGCAAAAAAGTGTCAGATACTAGACTGGATTGCTTCGTATATAAGTCTGAATAAAATTGATGGAATATTTCTAGTATTTTCCGTGGGTCTTCATGTGTTGAACCATTTACATTTTGTAATCTAGCAATTTTACCATTAGATTCCTTCATTTTTAATTTTAAAGCTAGAGCCCTACCTACAGCTTCTCCATATTCGTATATGTACCTCCTGTATGTTAAATACTTCCTGGCTATCTCCTCAGACCAAATTCCTGTAATGTGCGCACGGCATTTGGCAACTAAACCCTCCTGCTCTTGAATTTTAGTTAAATTATGGTCTCCCTTCTTAATCTCTAGCATTAGATTTTCTTCAGCCTTAGAGAGATGATCGTATAGATCCCTCATTTTTCTTCGCTGCAGGTTCTGATAGTAAAGCCCGTAACTCGTTGTTTCCCCTCTGAAACACGCTTTCCATGTATCCCAGATTATCTCAATATTAGCGGAGCCTAGGTTATTCTGTATGAATTCACTAATCCATTTGTTTATGACCTCTCTATATTCTCCATTCAAACATAATTTTCTATCAAACGAAAAATTCTTATTCTGTTTTGGTTCTCCTATATAAGGTATCTCTATAATCAAGGGGGAATGGTCCGATGATACCCTGAATTTTTATTTTAGCGTGAATTGCAGTAGAGGTAAAAAAATAATCTAAGCGTACAAATTTCTTATAAGGCGAAGAATAATAGGTGTAGCCTGGCAGTGTGGGGTGGTTTTTAGCCCATATATCAACCAAAGCATGGTCCTTCACTAAGTTGTGTAATGCTCTAAATACACGGGGTTTTCTACCCTTATATTTCTCTATTCCATTCTCAAGTTCATCTCCCATCAAATTGATGTTTAAATCCCCACATAAAACTAAGGGGGATCCCCAATTAGCAAGTTCCATATTTAAATATTCAATTATTTCCCCTTCGTCCAAGTTAGATCCATAAATAGAGCAAATCGTAATGAGTACCCCCCCTATATTTAGCGTGACTATCACCCACCTTCCCCATTTATCCGATAAGCTTTTTACAAGAGTGCCTAACTGTGGTTTAATCATAATCATTACCCCTCTAGTCGTAGTTGTTTGTCGAGATGTTGTCAACAATAAATACCCTACATCGGATGCTATAGCTCTTTTCTCCCAGGGAAGATGAGTTTCCTGTAAACATAAAATATCCGGGTTCATAAATCGAAGTTCAGTTGCAATCCTCTTTCTTTTATTTATATTATTGAGGCCCGACACATTAAAAGAGCATATTTTAAGATTCTTGGCCATTATAGTAATAAGAGTAACAACAGATCTCCATTGTATAGATTAAATTACCACATTTCATCTTACTCCTTACAGACCCTTGAATAGTGAATCTACTCCTTATTATTCTTGCTATATATTCATTTGACCCCCCCGAGGCATTTTCCCCTTTTATCCACCGTGCCCCCCTCCACCTACACCCCCCTACCCCACCTAGCCCCACCCTACCCCCCCCCCACCTTTACCGAGGCTTTCGGACTCCTGGTCCTGATGATGGTTCTGGCCTACATCTCTCCCCTGTAAAACCTCACAGGTCGTTGTTTTCAAGATATATAAGTATACTGTGCAGCCAGGTTTTTTTTTTTTTTTCGTTTTTCCCCCCCCTTTTTTTTTTTCCCCTTTTCTTTCTTTTTTTCCCCCCCTTTTCCCTCCTTCCCCTTTTTCCTCCCTTTTTTTCCCCCCCTTTTTCTTTTTCCCAGCTCTCACTGAACACAGCTTCCAAAGTACTATATACATAAATCTTAGGAGAAAAAGAGAAAAAAGAACCACATAAAGAAATACGTTTCAGCATTCAAGATTTTGAAGCCCTTTGCTTCATACACGTGTATCATATAAGCTATCAAGGTATTATCATACTTATACATTTAAGACTTGTGGAACTTATAGAACCGCTGATTCATGTTTTACCTTGCTAGAAAAAAAAACAAGCATTGAAAATGCAATAGGTCTCGCAATAGAAGAGTTTGACATTTTTCGTTTTGCAAATGGATGAGTGACACCTATAGCATTTGGAATGCAACATATTTTGTATTTAAGTGACTTATATGGCAGCTCTGGTCGTTATGCTACATCTCTAGATAGTTTTATCTTTCGCAAATGTGACACCTATTGTAACACAATATGTGTTGTGAGGGTGAGTGAGGGTGAGGGGTTGAGGGTGAGGGGGTGAGGGGTTGAGGGTGAGTGAGGGTGAGGGTGAGTGAGGCTGAGGGGTTGAGGGTGAGGTGTTGAGGGTGAGTGAGGGTGAGGTGTTGGGGGTGAGTGAGGGTGAGGGGTTGAGGGTGAGTGAGGGTGAGGGTGAGTGAGTGTGAGGGGTTGAGGGTGAGTGAGGGTGAGGGTGAGTGAGGGTGAGGGGTTGAGGGTGAGTGAGGGTGAGGGTGAGGGTGAGGCTGAGGGGTTGAGGGTGAGTGAGGGTGAGTGAGGGTGAGTGAGAGTGAGGGTGAGTGAGGGGTTGAGGGTGAAGGGTTGAGGGTGGGTGAGGGTGAGGGGTTGAGGGTGAGTGAGGGTGAGGGGTTGAGGGTGAGTGTGGGTGAGGGTGAGTGAGGGTGAGGTGTTGAGGGTGAGTGAGGGTGAGGGGTTGAGGGTGAGTGAGGGTGAGGGTGAGTGAGTGTGAGGGGTTGAGGGTGAGTGAGGGTGAGGGTGAGTGAGGGTGAGGGGTTGAGGGTGAGTGAGGGTGAGGGTGAGGGTGAGGCTGAGGGGTTGAGGGTGAGTGAGGGTGAGTGAGAGTGAGGGTGAGTGAGAGGTTGAGGGTGAAGGGTTGAGGGTGGGTGAGAGTAAGGGGTTGAGGGTGAGTGAGGGTGAGGGGTTGAGGGGTTGAGGGTGAGTGAGGGTGAGGCGTTGAGGGTGGGTGAGTGAGGGTGAGGGGTTGAGGGTGAGTGAGGGTGAGTGAGGGTGAGTGAGGGTGAGTGAGGGTGAGTGAGGGTGAGTGAGGGTGAGGGTGAGTGAGGGTGAGGGTGAGTGAGGGTGAGTGAGGGTGAGTGAGGGTGAGGGTGAGTGAGGGTGAGGGTGAGTGAGGGTGAGTGAGGGTGGGTGAGGGTGAGTGAGGGTGAGTGAGGGTGAGTGAGGGTGAGTGAGGGTGAGGGGTTGAGGGTGAGTGAGGGTGAGGGTGAGTGAGGGTGAGGGGTTGAGGGTGAGGGGTTGAGGGTGAGTGAGGGTGAGGGGTTGAGGGTGAGGGTGAGGGGTGAGGGTGAGTGAGGGTGAGGGTTGAGGGTAAGTGAGGGTTGGAGTGAGGGTGAGGGTGAGTGAGGGTGAGGGGTTGAGGGTGAGTGAGGGTGAGGGGTTGAGGGTGAGGGGTTGAGGGTGAGGGGTTGAGGGTGAGGGGTTGAGGGTGAGTGAGGGTGAGTGAGGGTGAGTGAGGGTGAGTGAGGGTGAGGGGTTGAGGGTGAGTGAGGGTGAGTGAGGGTGAGTGAGGGTGAGTGAGGGTGAGGGGTTGAGGGTGAGTGAGGGTGAGGGGTTGAGGGTGAGTGAGGGTGAGTGAGGGTGAGTGAGGGTAAGTGAGGGTGAGTGAGGGTAGTGAGGGTGAGTGAGGGTGAGTGAGGGTGAGTGAGGGTGAGTGAGGGTGAGTGAGGGTGAGGGTGAGCGAGGGTGAGGGGTGAGGGTGAGGGGTTGAGGGTGAGGGGTTGAGGGTGAGTGAGGGTGAGTGAGGGTGAGGGGTTGAGGGTGAGTGAGGGTAAGGGTGAGTGAGGGTGAGGGGTTGAGGGTGAGTGAGGGTGAGGGTGAGTGAGGGTGAGTGAGGGTTGAGGGTGAGTGAGGGTGAGTGAGGGGTTGAGGGTGAGTGAGGGTGAGGGTGAGTGAGGGTGAGGTGAGTGAGGGGTGAGTGTGAGTGAGGGTGAGGGTGAGTGAGGGTGAGGGTGAGTGAGGGTGGGTGAGGGTGAGTGAGGGTGAGGGTGGTGAGTGAGGGTGAGGAGGGTGAGTGAGGGTGAGGGGTTGAGGGTGAGTGAGGGTGAGTGAGGGTGAGTGAGGGTGAGGGGTTGAGGGTGAGTGAGGGTGAGGGGTGAGGGTGGTGAGGGTGAGTGGTGAGGGTGAGTGAGGGAGTGAGGGTGAGTGAGGGTGAGTGAGGGTGGAGGTGAGGGTGAGTGAGGGGTGAGTGAGGGTGTGAGGGGTGAGGGGTGAGGGTGAGTGAGGGTGAGGGTGAGTCAGGGAGTGGAGGGGTGAGGGTGAGTGAGAGGTGAGGGGTTGAGGGTGAGTGGGAGGGTGAGGGTGAGTGAGGGTGAGGGTGAGTGAGGGTGAGGGTGGGAGGGGTGAGGGGTGTGTGAGGGTGAGGGTGGTGAGGGTGAGGGGTGAGTGAGGGTGAGGGAGTGAGGGAGGGTGGGTGAGGGTGGAGTGAGGGTGAGGGTGGGGTGAGGGGAGTGAGGGTGAGTGAGGGGAGGGTGAGTGAGGGTGAGGGTGAGTGAGGGTGAGTGGGGTGAGGTGAGGGTGAGTGTGGGTGAGGGGTGGAGGGGTGAGTGGGTGAGGGTGAGTGAGGGTGAGGGGGTTGAGGGTGAGGTGAGGGTGAGGGTGAGTGAGGGTGAGGG